>NW_026099572.1:24319774-24623339 GCF_025091365.1 Daktulosphaira vitifoliae | reverse complement strand
TTTTTTTTTTTTTTTTGTTACTATCGCTAGTGTCGGCGGCACTCTGTACACTAAAAACTAATGTATGTTATATCATACAGAACATATTTGTAAAATATTAAATAAAGAAAAAATAGATAGGGAAAATGGGTTCCGGTTGATTATGTTATAATGAGGGCGCTAAATGATGTAGCTACCGCGTTTAACTGAATTGCTACAGGTTCCCATAGAATACGTGCAATGCAGTAGCAGTCATCAGTCACCCGCACAAACACAACCCTAATGGGATTCCTGATTCACTTTAATTGTTACAGTACATTGAATGAACACACGAAAACAAACCTTGACGGGAATTTCTGATTATTCATTCATTATTCTGTTGAACATAGTTGTATACAACATACTATACCAGTAAAAATAAGTTGTATATTTTTTTAAATATTTTATTTCCTTCGTAAATTTAAATAAATCTTTTAGTTTATATATATGTAACAAATAAACAATATAAACTGAGTAGAAATTACTATTCTAATACGCAAAAAATCTTCAAAGGTAATGTTACAATCTAAAATTAAGGAAGAGATTCAATCATTATCACAAAAATAACGTTGTTTGAAATTGGTTGTGGATTGCGGACTACATGTTATTTACGATATTGGAGGTCGATGAATTTCGGCTCGATATCTTTTTGTCATGAGTTTAAAAGCGGCCCGAATAATTATCACATTTGTAATTATAGTAATGATAAGTAACCTACATTGAAATTCCGGGATTTTTAGATACTTAAATTACTATAGTGAAACGTTCATATTTAGTATATCATTTTGCATTTACACTATCAGTCTGAATTTAGTTATAATGGAGTTTGAATGTAGTCAAAATTGAAACCACTTATTATCTTCGAAGGCTTTAAATTTCGTTTTCACAAAACACTAAAAGATGATGTACAGAAATGGCCTTGATGCATAAAAAATTATAAGTGCTTTTTGAATTTATTTCCTTTGAATAAAATAGTAGAGAACAATACTAACTACAATCACATTAAAACTAATAAAAATGTCCTAAATAGAAAATTTTTCAGTAATTCTTCGAAAAAAAACAATAGATGACATTTCGTATCAAACAAAATGTATTTATTGGGAATTAATAATGGGATATACAGACTTAAACAACCAATGATTTATCATTAATTCAACACAATATTCATCTTCCCTATTTATTTGTGCTCCAGTTTACAGATAATAAGATCCATTTTAAAATTTAATTATACTTTGAGAACCATGGGAATAAAAACTAATATAGGCGTTTTCATTTAGGACAAAATTGATGAAAGAAAGTCCAAAGTTTTGGACTAACTAAAATATATGATACTAATGCATGTTATTTTAATTATTAAAAATATTTTTTGGGATTACTATTTTTGGATCATAACAACGTGATTAATTTTTTCAATAATGACTTAATGGCAATACAGACAGCTGAAGATGATCGAATTGTGAAATCGCTGACTAAGTTCTCGAAAACTACCTCTCTTAGCATTTAGACACATTTTAATGTTAGTTGCATTGTACCACTAACAATGAACAATGAACACCTAAAAAATATGAAAGTTTTCATTTATAACTAAACAGTTTGTTTTAAATTAACTATCCTAACATATATAAGTTCGTTGATGTATTACTTAAAGTTCAAATAAGATTATGATACTTACATAAAATGTAGAAGTAAAGTATTAAAAATGAATGAAAAAGAAAACTTTATTTGAGAATAAATCACAAAGTTTGAAAATAAATAAATATAACACTTTGATTTCGTATTTATTTAAAATTTTTGACACACCAACCACACAAACATTTTTTTTTGTTTAATTATTAATTTATGACATTATTAAACACAAGTTTAATAAAAAAACGGTAGCATACCAGGGTCGTGACACAGAATGGACGTGGGATAGTTAATACAAGTATAGATGATATCTGACAGTGATTAAAATCACTATCATAAGAAACGATTCTATGCAAATCTGTAGATAGTCTTTAATTTTAAGAAATTGATGCATAATTACAAATGGAACATCAACTCTTATTTCCTTAATTATATTAAGGTTAGAATTTCTTTAAATACTAACTAATCTACTATTTATATCAGCAGTTCTTAGATTTAAAAGTATAATTTATGAATAAATATTTATTATAGCAATTAAATATAGTATGAGATTAATATTTAATAATTTAACATTGAAATTTTTAAATAATTACTTATTTTGATTTTTAATATGTGTAAAAATAATCAGTGCAAAATGAAAGTTTAACCTATTTTTTTGGTCCTTTAATGTTAATATTTGTGAAAGTTTATAATAAAAAAAATAGAATTTGTTATTACTATGACTTTTAGCTCATTTTGCAAGTTTGAAATTTCATTATTACATAGAAAATTCTATGAGAATTAAAAAAATAATATTGTTGAGATTAATATATAGTCAGGAAAATTTATAACTACTATTTACTGTAAATTTATCAGAAAAGCTCAATATTTTGTTTGCATTTTTATTGTAATAGATCACTTAAATAGAAATCGTAGTAATCATTTCTAAGTAACTTTTGGTGTTTAAAAATATTCTACAATTGAAATATTCAGAACTTAATTAGTTTTAATGGTTTACTTTAACTAAAAAAAACAATCAAATAGTTGTTAAAAAAATCTACTCAATTGAGCGTGTCATAAAATTTGATTATTATTGTAAAAATTATTTGATAAATTTAGATAAAACTGAAAATTTTTTTTTTGGAGTTCTCCATCATTTACGGGGAACGAGGGAAGTTTTCTCAATTTTTGAAGGTAATGTCTTCAACTAGATACAATTTGTTGTCTTTCGACATATCGTTGAGAAAAATCTGTCCAGTGAGAGCTGAGAAAAAGTAGTGACAGACACAAAAAAATAAATAAATAAACATATCATTGTAAAATTAATACTTTCTCAGCTTCGCATTGAAACTAAAACATTGTTGGAAAAGGAGACACAGCCAACATCTTTGTGATGTTTCCTGGGAAACGCTTATAGACTCATACGAACCCTAAAAAAACCGAGGCCACAACTCGTATTCATTTAGAGATTGAGGCTCAACACACCAACACCGTTGAAATATAAGTTATCGTGAGGACGTAGCTGAATATTAAAACATGTAATATACAATATGGTCATTTTACCATGTACTATAATCAAAATAATAATAATTTTTTTATAGGGTTTCTTTTAATTTACATGATTTTATCGATTGAATAATGTAATCATTATGTATTTTTATATTTTTTCTTTAAATCATTTTTTTTCACATACCATTAAAATTTCTTTAATTAGAGGAAAAAAGAAGTGCCACCTAAGATATCCAGTGATAAAAATAGCAATACTGTAGCCTAACTCTAGTCATAATTTTAAATTGTTAATAACATCTGAAAAACTTTATCCAAAATTTGTTATCGGAATGAGTGTGTTCTCATTTCTGAAATAAAATTGACACTCTTGTTAGATATAAGGGATAGATATAAAAAATACTTCATAGATTATTAGTTAAATCATGTCACAACCAAATATCACACTATATGATATCTAGTTATTCAATTAATTAACAAATAATAAAGAAATAGTCATGAATTTTGCAAATTTCGATTGTTGGCTTTTGGAAGTAAAAAAAAAACTATATTCATGTGCATAATTTAAATATACCATATATACTAGTGTCAAAATAAATATTTTGTTGAATTTGTTTTCTCGATGTACATTTTCTTATAATTGGATTTTTTCTGGTTATTTGTCATATAATATAAAAATGATAATTTATAAATCCTCTCAAAACTTTCAATTTATTGGTAGCAATTTCATAATTATTAGATTAACTTAAAAATAGTTACAGAGGAAAATTTCGATTTCTTTTCAATAATTTTCTTCAAATTCACATTTAAAGGTCTTTAAAAACGGCTAAATTTGATTGGTAAGCACCAAATTACACATAACTCTTTTTAACATCATCAAATAGTTTTAATAATGTTTTGTTTACTGTTGAAATGTTAAAAAATTACTTTTTATATTTTTACTATACTAATTAGTATAATAAAATGGGGGGATAGTATTCATAATAAATCACATTGCACATATGAGTTATTAATTTAGTTATATATTGTAAAAATTTTATTAGTTAAAAATACTATCAGTGTGTGTTCTATGTTTAATTTAATTTATGATCTAATTATCGTTGCCGTTAAAGTAAAACTTAATTATTCTTGAATAAATACATTTTCTACATTTACCGAATTCAGAATAATTCTATACGTGCTATATTGCTTATAAAAATGCAAATTACAAAAAAAAATATGTTGCATGTGTTTATGCACTAATTATAATATTATTAAATTATTTTAACACTGAATACGTCTTAATTATAATGAAACGAAATCCTAGATTACCTTGCAAATTTAGTACAACGCAATTAAAATGTAAAAATTATATATAAGGGCCTTAAATATAAAAAATTAAAAACTTACCTAATTATGTTAACTATTATTCTTCTTTCAAATATAATCTCTGGCTTTCCCTGTTTTTTGTACCGTAACAAGCATGTTCTAATTTAATGCTATGTTATAATAAAAACAATATACTTATAATAAGCAAAATACGCCCTGCCAATATAACTCTTTATACATTAATTATAATTGTTACTAGTTAGTTATTTGCTTTTAAGTGAAAATATATTTTGACCAAAGTAATGTGATTAGTTAATTTTTTATAGTAAACCATAATTTTAGGTCTGTGTTAAATGCCTTTTTTTTATTGATTTTTATTAAATTAATTGATCAAGTTTAAAAAGTAAATAATTAAAAACAACTTTTGGACTACTAAAATTACGTATATATATCACATGATTGTGGTCATTAATTTAAAGTTATAATCAGTACAAGTTTAGAATATATATACTTTGGAAGAGAAATGCCAATCGTTACTTTATTGATGTACAGAGTGATTCTTACAATAATAATTATGTAAATAAAATTATTATTAATTATTATTTTAATATACTTCTGAATTTATCAGTTATTACTACTTATTTAAATCATCCGTTTCTTATAATGGTGTCAACTTCATTTTTTTTTAACGACAACATATATATTAAACTCGTTTTTTAACAAAAAAAATGACTGGTCGATAATAACTTTTGATATATTATTTGGAAAGTTATTCAGATTTATTAGCATAGACGGGAGAAGAAGTTCAACTCAAAAATTTCTAAATATCGTCATATTCACGTTTCACATACAAATGGTAATATCTTTCGAAATAATGGTTCATAAGTTCTTATCGACCAGTCATTTTTATAATTAAATAATTTCTTTATTTAATAAGCTAATTAACTATATATGTTGCTATTTAAAAAAAATTAGTTGACACCCTTATAAGGAATGGTCGATTTAAATAAGTACTTAATAAATGATAAATTGAGAGTTATATAAAAAATAACCAAGAATAATTTTCTGCCATAATTATTATTTTTAGAAAAATCGAATGGCTAGAATTAAAAGGATCACATAGTATTTCTAATACGATCGTTAAAATCATTGTGATATATTCGACAAAAATTCAAATTACTCAATTATGTGTTGAAATTGAAAATATACTTTTGTGAAGTCTATGTCAATAAATAATAATATATGTGTCTTATGAGTTTTACTCGAAATATAGTTACCTTTTAAATGGAATAATCAACAACAAACTGTGTAAATTATTGTTATTTCTCTTATCCTTAAGTGAATAAGGACAGGTGTAACAAGAGTGTTGGTACCAGCAGAATAGCATTCGATTAAACTCTATGCAAACAACAATGTTGTTTATCAAATCTACTTATACAGCATTTTTTTCAGTATATCATTCAACATAATACCTGTTAAGTCCTTATAATATAAAACAGTTTTAGCACTAGAAAAATTAATTTTTAAATTGAAAAATTTACACTGAATAATATTGTCAACGACGTAGGCTTCAAGAAAAATGTCTAGAATTAATTTTTAGAGAAAAGTGGTGGTATTTTGCATTTTTTTTATTGATGGAAAGATCTAGATAATCATCTAGATATTTTATTTATATATGAACAGATTATGTTTAAACATAGCTAGATGACTTAAGAAATGATTACCTAAACATCATTTAAGGTAGTCTTTTGTTATTTAGATAATAAATATTTTCTTGTGGTTCAGCGTCGACGGCGAAAATGTTATCTACAATAATGATAAAAACTCATCAAGGATCTTTTATGATACTAAGACAGTGTTGTGTTTAAGTAACTATGTTTAACTAGTCTCCACATAAAATTCTTAAAAGTTATATACATGAGGGTTACATATACAAGAATTATAAAAACGTAGTCGATATCCGGTGTGGTTTTGGTATGATTCGTTTCGTGGCTTGGAGTCGTGGGAAAAACTTTTGACTGTTCCGGATGGCGCATAGCACATATCGTCGTTGCCGAACCAATAAATGAAACGAAGGAGCACAACAGAAGCAAATATTCTTCTTCTTGATCTTTGGGTCATCCTTGATTGATCGCATTTCCTTTAAGAAAAAAATAAATCGATATCTTATGTATACGTGAGGTATTAGTGGCGTTGGTGATATACACACTCTTCCGGTAAAAAAAGTGATACGATGTGGCATGGGAACTTTATTGTGGCAAAACGATACAAGCAAAACGGTAATGTCATCTCGACTAATTGTTTTCGGCTGTTCACACACCACAACCGCTACTTAACCAAAGTCGGAGCTCTTGTTTTTTTTTTTTTGAAATACATTGAACACTCAAGTATCCAGTTTATTGAAGAGAATTAAACTGTTTTTTTATTTGTAAAATTGGTGCGGTTTACAACGATCATTAGTCTCTGTCGCCGAATTATTGTTTCGTACATTGGCAAATGTATCAAAAAAAATTTTACTTTTCAGATTATTTGATATTTTTACGGTAGCGGTGTCAAACATTTGACTAAAAAATCAACTGTTAATGATGATACAACTATATTTACATGAAAAATAAAATAATTATTTTTGTATAGATGTTGCCATATATTAAAATAGCTTGTTTTTCAATTAGTCTATAGACAAATTGAAAAATAATTCAATGATGAAAAATAAATATAATTATTTTTCATTTAAACATAATAGATGACTGGAAATGTTTAATTTATCAGTAGTAATTCATTCATATATTTATATTTAAATCACCTTAAACTTTAAATAGTGATATCTCGTTTAGGATTTATTAAAATTAATTTTTTTTTTTTTTTTAAGAATTTTTTTTTATGCTTAACAATGATTAATAAAATATAAACTGGGTTTCTATTTGAAAAGCTGATATTGATTTGAGGGTTAAGAGATGAAGACGGGATCTTTATTTTTCTTTTCAAGTAGCTCAACAAAGATTTATAACAAATAAAATTATTACATATATGATAACACTAATATTTTTAAAGAAAATTCGTGAGGCATAGTTAGTCAATCACCTGTATATATATATATATATATTTAAACTTTCTAGCAACGATTTCAATGATACAAATTTAGACATTTATAGGAAACACATTTTTGTACAAACGTGGTAACATATTTTACTATTTTTAATATAATATCAGGATTAAATTATCTAAGTCTATTTTAACTGTATTTTTTCTTTTTAATATAATTTTTCTATGTTTGCCGGAGCGTTTTAAAAATAATTACATAATGTTCTTAAGTTCAATTACTGTTGTACTTATAACAGCACGCGCGTGTTCATTAATTATAATAACACAACGTAAAGGTAAAATAAGTGTCTATTTTGGTCATAGTCCAGTGATAATAGTGATGATACTCGTGTGTTATTGCTAGTGGGACGTCTGCCAACAAAATGCGAATGGAGTTTAGAGAGTAATAAGAACAACAACAATAGTAATAAGAATAAGAATGAGCTTTGGCCAGCAACAGCAGTCGCATTACTGTTGCCGGGTGTTTTCGTAGCGACCAGGCACCGTAGTTCCTTCGCAAAGTCAACTGAGCGGAACTCTTGTGCTTCGGCGTCGACGGCGACCGATGCTTTGCAGGACCTTTGGCACCTGCCGACTCATTGGGCCGGCAAATTCCGGTAGTGTATTCTTTTGCCGTGCCCATTAGTGGACGGCAAGACACATGGTACGACAACCCTCTTCCCGCCAAAAAATGTCCAAGAAAAATATCTTCCATGGGAAAAGCACAAGGTGTTTTTTTTTTTTGACACATGGCGTTTATGTGAATGGACATAGCAATAATTTTGGCGTAATTATTAAAAATAAATTATAATCGAATAGACTAATAAATTATTAGTACAATAGTTATTACACAATTTCGCCTGTGCGTAATATGAAATGAAATTCAAAATATTACTGACTTGTATGATTAAAATTACAAATTTGCTTTGTCATTTAGAACTATACAATACAGTACTATAAAGCTTTTAAAAATATTTTTATAAATAAAATTTAAAGTGTTAAGAAATTGTACATTAATTTTCATAAAGTATTGTCCACATTAGTTATAATTATGTATTCTGAAAATTAATATATTTTTAATAATAATAACAGGTTCTTTATTAATTCATTTTTTGTATATTCCCATTTACTTATTTTCTTTGAAAACTTGCGTCGAAATCATCCAAATAACTTTTTAAATAAATCAATTTTATATTGTTTTGTTCTTATACTCGTTTTGTAAGCAGATGGTTTGAATGATTTTTCTTTTTTATTTAGTGATTCACGATCGTATTTGAAAAACATTGGTTTGTGCTGCTTAAGTGATTAGTCATGAAATTCTTACACTAATTCCTGATTGGATCTACTATTTCTTTGTGGTCTCGGTTGAGACAGTTTCTACTACTTTAGTATTTTTATAAAATTATGCTAACCATAATGTGGTCTTACAATTCTAATTGTTTCTATATTTTATTATAGTTCAAAATGTATTCATATAAATAAAATTATTTTTCAATAATAGGAAATACTTTTGGTTTTTATTTAAATTTTAGTACAATAGTATGTTGTAAAAGTTTAATGAGCTATATATATAATAAAGATAACAATTTATTTCAATACAATTTACTCAAGATGTATTTATATTTTTAAAACTCCTGTAACTATTCAAATATTATTCGCATTTGTATTTTGATATGGAATTAAGTGTAATGTTTTCCAGGAAGATGACTCAACACAGTAAAAAAATAATACTGTATTTTCGGAAAAGTGACAGAAGAGAACAGTAATTGCATAAGCTGTGGATACAAAATTGAGTCGGACGAGGTACAGGAGGGTATCCGTATGGGATAAAAACTACTTCCGTTGCGGAAATACCCAGAGCGGAACAGCCCAACACGGTCGTTTAGAACATTTAGTAATTTATTGTTGTTTTTTCAAATGTATCTGCTTATTAAGAACCGGAGGAAGAACGTCTTAGCGGACAACGCTTGATGTTAGGGTATGACCATGAGCAAAGGCTCAGTAGTCGGAAGAACCAGTCGTCTCGGTCCGGTGACCACGAAAGGTTTCCTGCGGGTGTCGCGTGGCCTACAACAGCTGCCGATGCAAACGAAGAAATTGTTTTTTGCTCCTGGGTACAATGACAATAAAAAACAACAAAACACGTACAGCAAAGAAAAAGTAAAAACATGCCTTAACATAAGTCGATTTCTATTATTTCTTAAAATTCCTTTATCATGTTTATTTAGTGTGTTCTAGAGCGACATATGTCCTCCAATGAGTCAGTGACATTAGGCAAACGATATCTTCCGCATTCACGAAGTTGTGTGAATAGTTACAATTAACATTGTCAGAATACAATACGCTGTATATATATATGTATTTTTTTTAACAGTTGAAATAATAACAATTAAAATCATACATTTGTTTAAATTCATCGTGCAGAATAAAAATGCAGTAATACTAAAAATATTCGAATTCGTTTTGAACCTGAAAAGGTATTGATTTTATGTGATTCATGAGTGTTGTTTTTTCTGTCTATCCATGTAAATTCTCAGCTCTTGTTAGACCGGGTTTATTGATTTATGCGTCAAAAAATTCGATTTTTATTAAAAAATAAAAACTTTTTGGCGATTATTTTACTATTATAAAAATGACCAATAAATCGAATGTTTTTAAAAATTATTGGTATTGTGTATCATTAAAATCGTAATATTCATAAGGTCAATTTTTTATAAATTTTTCGCGTAATTAGTTTGACAATAATAAACTATAATACAATATTTCGACAAAAAATTTAAGAGATTCACATCACAGCGTTTTTTAGGATAGTAATTTTAGTCTCTATCAAATATCATCTAACCTAGTCTCAACTATGCTACATTCCTACTAGGCTGGGTTTTTTTTTAATTTTTTACAACAATTGTTTAAAAGTTATTAATTTATTTAAATACAGTACTATTCTAATCATAAAAAACACAACTTATATAATAATTAGTCATTTGAATAAAATCAACTAATTTTCGCTTAATTATAATTTAAAAATACTTAAAATTTTAGGCTCTTTAAAATTACTAAAAACAAAAAAAAATATTAATTAAAATTTATTTGCTTTTACTTTAACAACAACAATAATACATCATGCAGCATAATTCATGACTAAGGTATAAAACACTACATTTTTAACTAATATGGTAGAGAAACCTAGTTATATCTAAATTACTAACGAGATATAAGTGATAACAATTTTGTGCAAATTATTTTAATAGAAAAACTCTATCTGGTGACATTTTTTTTATAAACATTTTTTGCTAGTTGAAACACATAAAAACTAAAAATATGTCATATTTTTTTGATAAAATATGAATAAATACAATTCTTTTTATTAATGCCTTATTTTTTCATCTTTTGAAGGACGATAAAAATTAATGAATTGCATTTCAAAAGTTTATAACTCGAAGAAGTCTTATTAACTCTAATTTTCGTCCTCGTAATGTGTAAAATTAATTTTAAAGTTACTTTAT
The DNA here is from genome assembly GCF_025091365.1 of Daktulosphaira vitifoliae. NCBI lineage: Eukaryota > Metazoa > Arthropoda > Insecta > Hemiptera > Phylloxeridae > Daktulosphaira > Daktulosphaira vitifoliae. The sequence continues at coordinate 24,612,318 of NW_026099572.1, read as the reverse complement.
TTAAATTATAACTCAAAACTTACAAAGTGTAACAAAATAAAAAAATATCGTTCAAATAGGATAAAAAGGAACAATTGCTCCTCTTAGTCGCCCTCTTTTTCTACTCTTTCTGTATATACAATAATGCATTCAGTTTTAATTAAATATTATACTAAGGACTAAACTCTCATTTTTTTCAAATATGTATAGACAATATTTACTTTAAAGAACAATATCAGTTTCATTACCAGTCATTTGAACATTTAAAATGTTTAATCTTTATGATAAATTGCACCATCGTAGTAGTTCTATTTAAACAAACAGTTTTTGTGTTATTAGTTCAGGAAACGAATAAATGCCATTTTTACGTATTTCATAGTAATACTTAATAATAACAGTCGAATTTTTCGAACTGCATTGAAATCCCCTGAAATTGATATTTTATATATTTGTTGTATTTAACTAGAACCTCAAAAACATGGAAAACTTTTTCAATTCCCTCGAATTGTCATATTGAGATTCTGCTGTATTAAAATTATAGACGTATAATGCAGCAGTAATAAAAATNTATATTTTATACATTTGTTGTATTTAACTAGAACCTCAAAAACATGGATACGTCGAACTTTTTCAATTCCCTCGAATTGTCATATTGAGATTCTGCTGTATTAAAATTATAGACGTATAATGCAGCAGTAATAAAAATAGTGGTAATGCCAATGTATACTGCCAAAAGAAGATACATCGGCACGAGTACACTGTCATGTTAATAGTTAACTCAAATTGGAAGGGAGTGAAGACCAAAAAGAATAAGCATAAGTACACAGCAGAAGTGGTGGCGTCACAGAGGCTGACCCGAAAGATTGTTATCGGTTGTGGCAAAGAATAGACGAGCAAAGCGTAGTGCCGGTCCGTAGAGCGCGGGGTTTTCCTCGGTCGCTCGCCTCAACTAATTAGTACCGACAACGGCAGAAGAAAAGTTAGACTTCTTCTATTGCCGTACCCGCCGGTGGTATGAACGTGTATTATATTATACACACACTCATAAGAAATACTTGTATGGTGAACAGTAAAGTATAGAAGACGGACGCGTGCCCCTCATAATACACAGCACATGCACATTAATAATTGGACGCTCCAATAAATTCGAACATCCGCGCGCAACACCGAGACCAATTGTTTTTTCTTCTGCTTTTCTTACTTTTTTATTTAATTGTAGTACCTCAATGTACATAATAATAATAAAACACTCTTGTAACTTCCATACGTCTGATGTTAGTGTGATTATAGTCATCACGGACACGCGACATGTAAAGAAAGTTTTTTTTTTTTTAGTATCAACGCGACCGGAACCGCCAACATACTCCGTGGCGCGTGTCTCGGTATTTCCTCTAGACATTGTGCAGCGCATTATCATATTTTAATGCCAATCGGTTCTCAAATCATCTAACTATTCCATTACTTGAGATCTGCTCAAACGACTAACGGAACAAGTGGCGTCCGAATTTTAAATAAATGCTTACTATGTTCACTACACATAACGATATGCGTACGATTAATTGCAAGAAATTTTAATTAAGTTTCAAATTTTAAATTGATACGGTGTTTTTTAGAACCATTTAAAATAAAATTTCTGATTGTATTTAAAAATACGCTTAAAAATAAATTAATTAAACATTCCTTGCATTAAATAGTATAAGACCCTAAATTCGATAAAACTTTTATATTTATCATGTCGATAGTAATATGATAAAAAATTAATTTTATGCTTGTTTAAACAATTTAAGTAACAATACTTTGAACAAATTATACCACTTAAGTGGTAATCAGTGACAGCATCTAGGATAAATGTATTCAAATAACATAAAATTAATTTGTTTTTCTGTTCCCTTTTAGGATTTATAGTGTCTGAACCCATTCAATATCGAAAAATATTTAGTGTACGAGGGTTATAACAAAAGGTAAATGCATCTTGGTATTCTGTTTAATCTAATGTTTTAATTTTAAAAAGAGTTAAGCGCCATTAAAAAATATTTATATTAATTAAAATGATGTATTGTTTTACCCTGTTAGAGAAACTGTTTAGTATATGTCAGATTTGTCAACTACCGTAGTCACCGTCAACGCTAATGGACTCGTTTTGGCGCCATCAACGCCTAAGGTAATCTTTTTTTTTATGAAGGTGGCACTAGTAAGTGATTGAATCATAAAATTCTGTCATCAATGACTTAACCAGAAGATTAAATCTTAAGAAGTTAATGAAATAACTTACCTGCTCATTTTTAAGTAATTTTTATTAATGTTTTAAAAGTCATTACTAAAATAAAATGTTATGACTTATAAAATGTATAATGTGATGTTTTCTTCAAAATTCAAGTTTCAGTTAAATAGTAACTTTACTAGAATATAGCTTTCATTATTTAGATTAATTTTATTTGTAATTTCGATATAGACATTATTTATTTTAACGAATATATAACTAAATTATTAACATTTTTTAATTTTAATTTTCATTAATACTTTTTTCCCCTTGTTTCTTTTTTGACATTAAGTCTTTAGAAGGCTCAAGAATTTATGTCTATTTAAATATAATTAAAGGTACACAAAATTTTAATAATTTTGAAAACAGTAATTACTTGGTAATCTTAATAAGGTGAGATTAGTAAGTTATGGTTCATGATTTAAGATGGAATATTATATTATTAGAAGGGCATCACTGCTTCCAAAGTATGTTTCATTTTGAAAGTAGTACTTAGAAAAACAAAGTGCCTTAGATTAATATTTCAATATAAATCTGACCATTTTATTTATTCGAAGAGTATTAATCAAATTGTATAAACGTTCAAATAAGTCCATCAATTACACATATTATCTACTTATGAACCAGTTTTATGATTTAACGATTGAAAATTAGACAAGACCTTTGATTAAAAATAATTTCTTATAAGTTTTTATTTTAATTTTAATCTAATATGATTATTCGGGTGAATAAATGAGTATTAATATAATTTATTCATATTACATCTATTTAATAATGTTATGAAATAATTAATTATGCTCATATTACTAGAGTAAATATATTGCATCACGCAAAAAAAATACTATTATCAAGCCAATTTTCCAAAAAAATATTTAAATTGCTACAAGAAAATACATTTAACAAAATGATTTAGATAATTTGTGATATTAGACGAAGTTAAATTATTTAAACTTAAATTCAGATATTTTTTTCAGTGAAAGGTTCTATGAGCATTGAAAAATAAAACAAATTGTTACAAATTAAAATTGAAGAGCAAAATAACAGTTCCTTAACTCAATAACTGATAAATATAACTAGACATTTCAAAAATAACTATTAATACTCTAATCCCTTAAATTTTTTATGTATATCTGAATTAAACACTGAACTTATTTTAAACTGCAAGAAAATTCTTGCAATCTTAATAATATTGAAACTACGTTTTTCTTTCAATTCAAATAACTTATATAACAATTGTATTATTTTAATCTTTTAATTGTATTATTATAATAAATATATATATTATTTATATACCACAAAGGCGTTATAAATAATTTATTTTTATTCACTAATTCAGCAGAATATATGGATTCGTAGATTTCTTTTCGTTAAAACGCATAAAATAAACATAAATTGTTTGTAAGGTACAGAAGAAAAAACGTTAATAGTCTATTTTTTCAATTGAATTTACGGTTTGATTTGATAGCCCATTAGAATTAGTATCAAACAATAAACTCTATTCCATGAAAGATGTTTACATTGTTCTAAAATGTAAATGTTTATTTTTGTTTTATCATTAAAAGATAAGAATTCATAACTTTATTTGTACTCTCTTGAAAATTTTACAGAAATGGACTGTTGTCGGTTTTTTGCTACACACTTCATTTACATAACTGTAAATATTCAAAAATGTACGTATTTGTAGAAGTTATTTTTAATAATTTAATATTCAAATAATATCAAGTTCAAATTTTCAAATTAACAATATTATTATTTTCTATGAATTAATAGAAAAATGTATTAGAATCTTATTTGAATAACCAATGAATATCATTTCAATGATATTTTAAGACTTTCAATATTAAACAAAAATGTTTGGTTCAAATCAATTTAATTATACTAAAACTTAAATCAAACAACCATAGGAATACTTTAGTGCACTATGGGGTTCATTGTTCATGGAAAAATGTACACGTTTACATTCATAAAATACATAGATGCACCGTGTAACAAAGGTACACAGTAGTATATATAAATATAGCCTCAAATAGGTACCCATAAAAAGGATATTACCGTCGGTTATTTCCGGCAATTATTATTATATAAAAAAAAAAGTAATATGGACTTAGTTGGGATGAATTACGCATTCACGGAAATTAGGGACTGAAATTTATTCTGACGCAGATTATGAAACAACATAACTCCCCACACAACACGGCCGAATTAGTTTTGAAATAATTAACAGTGCTAATAACAGGTGGGTGCTGTGTTAAAAACGCCATATGTGCTATAAAATCGAACGATTTAACTGTTGGCTTACATTTTCTTTCAAAAAAAATTACATTCTATATTTGTTTCTGAGTTTTTAAACAATAAATACATAGACTTATCAAAATGACGATACTTAAAATTCAACTCGTGATGATATTAAAGTGCTAAATGTTGAAATTTTAAACTGATATCTATTTTGTTTTCTGAATGCAGCCAACTTTTCATTGTTTATCTCAGAAAAAAAAATGTTGATGATTGAATGTTGAATGATGTTGTCTTTTAATTATTTACAATCCACAGATCGTATGACAATTAAATTTTGTTCAAGATATGTGAATTGATTTTTAAACACAGTCAAATTACAATTTAAAATATTGTATATTAAGTATAATAATAATTTATATATCATAATACAAGTACAAATATCTATAATTCAATTTTGCAACAAAAAAAATTGTAATAAAGTATAATGATAGTTATTTGTCTAAGGCATAACTTAAGTAAATTATATCATAAATAACAAAGAATTAAGGGAATACAAAAAAAAATCTGTGTTAAAAAAATGCTACAATTTAAAAAAAAAAACATCACAGTGAATTCGTGACATAGTGGGAACGTTGAACAAATGTCTATATTTGTCCCAACTATGCCAGACAACTATGTTTAATAATGATTAAAATCTATCCTAAAAAACGCTTCGATGAAAATCTGTAGATAATGTTTAATTTCATTCTTAATAATAAGTTTTATGATTTATAAGTATAATGAATACATACTATAAAAATGAAATTTAGTATGAAAATCATCTTCAATAATTGATATTTTTCGGAGAATTTAAAAAAAAATATAAAGTAGTTATTACTTTTATGTCAAACGTAATTGGTAGATAGAAAATTTTATTAAAGTAAAAAACCTTTTATTTCAAATTAATATTGTAATTTGTGCGAAAAAATTACAAAATGTTATAATGCAGTAGTATATTTCGTCATCTCTATGGTATAACGCTTATTAAAATTTCTAAAAAAAGAAAAGAAAGTTAAAATTCTTAACCTTCTAATAATTTAATTATTAAATAACAATTTTAATAAGATTAAAATCTTAGTTAAACGAGACAATTTTTTTTGTAACCTTATTACATGTAATTTAATATATATTTAAAGCTCACAGTATTTCAGAAAAATATTCAAAACTTAAGTTGAAAAAGTTTACTTTTCATGCAAAAAAGGTCAGTTTAAAAAAAAAAATATATGTTCTTGTGAAAGGTAAATACCTAAGATATATTTGAAATAAAAAATACAATTGTTTTAAATCATTCAATTTTAATAAAATAATGACAGTTTTAAGAAAAAAATTTTCTTTTAAAAATGCAGGAATTTTCCGATTTTAAAAATGTAATTTTTTTTTGAGAATTTCTTCCTTTTACAGGGAACGAGGGAAATTTTTTCAATTTTTAAGTTTAATTTTTTCATTTAAGTACGATAAGTGATTTTTGACATTTTTCTGAAAAATCGATTTAGTAAAAGCTGTAAAAAGGGGAGGCAGTCACAAAAAAAATAAAAATAAACACATCATAGTAAACTCTTTTACTTTCTCAACTCTGCGTCGAAGCTATAAAATTCCAAAAAGTGCATGTGTATAATATATATTTTTAAGTAATTTTTGATATTAAAATAATTAAGAGTGTATAAGATTATTTCATATGAAATCCTTATATTTAGTGCTACTAATCTTATTACATATTTAAGAGTACAAATTTATCCGAGAAAACATAATTATTTATATTAGATCATTGGATAATAGTTAAATGATTATTTGTAATTCTATAGCTATAAAATATCTTTAATTATATTTCCTATTAGAAAGTATATAATAATTGGTATTTTTTAATATAATTTATTTCAAACAAGATCATTCTAAATAAAATAGGGTTACCGTGAGAACAGAGTCTGGCGTATTTTATTCATGTGACGTGTAATAATAAAATATATTAAATGTGTTGTGTTTACAAAATAGAATTAATTTCATTAAATTTATTATTATTTATTTCTGTATATTTTACGACTACCGGTTTATGACTTTTTTCATATGGACATTTATATAACACGGGTGAAAACGTATTTAAATTAGTGATTTTTTCCGTATATTTTATGGGGATGTTAACACGGTCTGATAGACTTTTACCGGATGTTATACTTTGGACATTAGTATAGGATTTCCGGAGCATGCGCAAACCCTCTTAGTGTTTTTATATTTCATTTTTTTTATTGTAATGTAACAAGTATTTTACTGTGATGTAGCTATTCGTAATGACGAGCAGTGTAAATCTGATGTAGATGACTATGTTATTATCAATGGCACGGTGATTCGCTTAATTCTTCTAGAGACACGTTATAAAATCAAGTTCAAGTACTGTGACAATTCGAGTCTTCCTACTTATTTTAAAATCTATTTACAGATAAAAAAAAATGGTTATAACCCTTAGAAAATAATTATTATATCCTTGACAGTATAATAGAATTAATTTTTATTTCATGTATGGCTATTTTTTCTTTTGAAATTTTATTTGATAAAATTTAATTTTTTTTTATTGAAAGTTTTAATGCTTATAAGGTAAGCCAAAACAATTAATTTTTTAAATTTCATTATTAATAAAATTATGTGATTTATTATTTGTTTTATATTTATATACTTTATTGATATATTTGTAAAATAACAGTAATTTTAGTTACAATTAATAGATGCATATTTTGATTGTTTAACTTTCAATATACCATTTTAAGGAATTATTTTAGTTTGATAAAAAAAAAATATTTTATTTTAGATTTTTCTAATTATTCACTTACAGTATGTTTTTCTAATAAAATTAGAACATTAAATAATCCACTTGTTCATTTTCTTATTTTCTAGTGATACATATGACAGTTATTTCAACTCTACAGTATTATCACTGTATATTTCTAAGGGTTCAAAAAAATAATTACGTAAAAACTTGCATTCGTAGGGGATAATGCGTTTTGAATCTTATAATGTACATTGAATGATGTTTTGTGTGGTTTAAAGAAGCATAAGTTGGTTGGTAGCGTAAATCCATCATGTTGTTGAGCACGTTCCGACCGGTCATTTTTTTTTCTTTTCTCGTTTGTGTGATCATCAAGCGCCGACAGGTGAAAATTACACGTTTCGATGAACGGCAGTGGACCATAGGAATAACACTTGTTGCTACTTATAAAGGTGTGTGGTAGCACAGTGGTTTTTACAGAGGTTAACAGGAGAGAAAAAATCCGGCGCGCGCCACCGACCACTTGTAATTTAATCTGTCTATTCCACAGCTTCAGATAAATATGTGTGTTGACGACGTGTAATTGTGACCAACAGACCGGAAAATATAAATCCGCAGTCCATTTGTTAATAACAATATAATGGTTGTGTTCTAAAAATGAGTTTAATAATCAAACGAATTATCTCGTGAGGATTCTTAAAAAGAAAAAAACACAATAAAAATAATACATTTAAAGCTTACTTATTAATCCTTTTAATAATTTTATATCATTTAGTATATTTTAATAATAAAAATTAATGTATCAGTTAATTTAAATCTCCCCTGTATAAAGGGAAATGATCCCTTTTACAAAAAAGTATGTTAGATGAAAGGTATATATATATAGTTTATATGGAAACAAAAATTTGTATTGATCCATGCATTTTTCTAAAAGTTATATTAATTTAAAGTTTAAATAATAAAATATGAAATCGTAAATTTTAACACCAATATTGCATGTTTTTTATTTACGGCAACCATTTTTACGTAGAGGATAAGTCATCGGGACAATTTTTTATATTTAATTTATAGTGCGTAATAAGAATTTTAATTTGATATATGTTTAAAGGACACAGTATTTCCATAACATTTTCAAAATTTAGGTTGAAAAAGTTGTACTTTTTATATGTATGATTCAAGTTTTGAACCCCCCTGTATAAGAGAAAACTGCCAGATTTAAAAAAAATATTAATAATCAAATGAAAAGAAATTACTTAAAATTTCAATATAAAAAAAAATTATTTCAATTTGTTCATTTTTCAATAAGTTATGGTAATTTAAAAAAAAAATGTCAAAATTTACTAATTTTAAAAATCATAATTTATTGGAAGATTTTTATTATTTATAGGGAATGAGGGAAAAAGTTGAATTTTTTAGGGTAATGTCTTTAACTAAATACGATTTGTGATCTTTTGACGTATCGTTGAGAAAAATCGGTTAAAATTAATAAATTAAAATAAAAAAATTAAATATTAAATGATTTTTTTTTAATAAGTTTAAATTTTAAACGATTACTTTTTAAATGTTTTTTATTGTAAATGCTTTATAAACGTTTAAATTTTAAATTATTTATAAACGTTTTAATTTTAAATGATATAAACGTTTAAATTTTTACTGTTTAATTTTTTAACATTGAAATTTTAAATGTTTAATAAATCTTTAAATTTAAATATTGAATTTTTAATTTTTTTTTAATAATTTTATGTTTAATTTTAAAACATTACAATTTTAAATGTTTAAATTTTATGTTTTTAATTTTAAATAATTGATAAACGTTTAAATTTTAAATGTATAATAACGTTTAAATATTAAGTATTTCATAATCATTTGACCTTTAAATTTTAAATGATTTATTTTTAAACATATAAATATTAAATGTTTTTTTTTTAATAAGTTTAAATAAATAAAGTACATTTTTTAGATGTACGAAAGTTTCTTTTATATTTTTGTAATTTTAATCTGACAATATAATTAAATTAAACTAATTATTACATGTTTTCACGCGTGGATGTCAAATAATAATTATTATTAAGTATCGAGAAGTATATTATTTATTTATATTTATAAAACATCTTACAAAATATTGTCAAAATATTATTTTTTTATAATATTTTATAAATATACCATTCTTATATTGTGAAAATGTAATATTCGGTGTCAAAGTATATTCTGAGAAAATTTTATAATATTCTGGTTATATTCTATAATTTTTTTAATATCAAAGTAAAAATTTTCATTTCTATATGGGTAGGTAAGTAAAGAAATATATTTTCAAAAAATTTAAACAAATGAAAAGAAAATATTTAATGTTATAAATAAAAAAACATTTTGAATTGTTCATTTTCAAAAAGTTATGACAGTTTCAAGAAACAAAAAATTAAAAATTTACCAATTTTAAAAATCATATACATTTTTTCAATTTCATCCATTTACGTGGAACAAGTAAAAAATTTTCAATTTTTTAGAATTAAATGAGATTTGTAATAATTTATTTGTTGTTTTTAAATTCGGCCCAGTTGAGAAAAAATAGTTAATATCAAATAAAACACATCATGGAAAATTTATACTTTCTCAGCTTCACATCAAAGCTAAAAGCATTTTAGTTAAAATTTTATATACCACAATTTATATATATACAAAAATATTAAAAATGTTAATTGTAAGAGTGCAATACATTTTATTTTAATTGAAATGTTTTAATAAAAAACTCTTTAAATAATACTTCAAAAATTAACTTATGAAAATTAATATTATCTATTGATAAGCTCTTTTTCAGTTGAATTATTGCTGTACCGTTCTTTGTTTTCTAGTGTTAGTTGAATCTGTATAAAAATAGCCGCATAAGCAGCTACTGCTGTAAGGATCTGAAATAATGATTTTGACAAATATTGCATGTATATACAAATTAAATTTTTTCGTAGATTAATTTATCATAATTTTATCATCTTATTACTTAGCAAACGATAAATACGCAAGTACAATCAATGGTATAATTAAAAAATTTTTATGGGGTTTCAAATAATTTTCATAATATAAAATAATGAGAAGTTGAAATTCTCCTCTTCTTTTCTAACAATCATAATTTTATGTCTGTGGGATGTGTTTTTACCGCCTTGAATATTTGACTGAGTACGATTATTAAACTCAATTTTTTTTTAATAGTTATTTTTTTTACATAATTCTATTTGAGAATTAGATGTTTACAAAACCCTAGTGTTAAACCACCCCTGCCACCGTAGTATATGGATGGATGACCAAACGTGCGTTTTACTGTGGCAAAAGCACCAGGTCCCAAGTGTAGAAGGCAACGGAAAACTACTGCACTTATCCCTTCCCTAGTAATATCAGTTGACCTTTGGGTATCTAGTATCCAACACCGAAAAACAGGTAGGAATTAAAAAAAAAGATTTGAGTCTTCATAATTGGGAGGTTGAAGTTTTCAAAGTTGATATTATTGTAAAGTAAAATTGAAGAGCTTAAAAAAATATTTATAGTTCATACATAGATAATTATATCTCCATGACAACGCCACAAAGCTAGATATTTTATGAATTTTTTATTTATTTATTTATCATTATTTTGTTTGAGAAATCCATACTTATTATATTTAAGTTCGTACGTCTTTTGAATGAAATATCTTAGCGAATGGCAGTGCACTAAGTCAATTTCTAGCAATGTTAGTATATCTTAACACGGAAATCTTGTGATTTTTTCAAAATCTTTCTCTTGTTTTTCTAGCCTCCGTGACTCTTAATATGAGCTTTTGAAATTTTAAAAATAGCTTATATCCTAACATCTTATAACACTGTGAAAAATGTAGCCCTAATGTAAAACTATTTCTTAATGATAGAATTTTAAAGTTTTCATTTTTGTTACTAACTGACTGCATTAAAATGTATTATAATACACTAAACCACACTTACCATATAAGCAGAAACATGAAAGGTCTTATAGTATAAAAAAAGGGAGAATTTAGAAAATTGTTATGTTCTAAAATTAAGCGGTCTTACAGATAAGAGCGTTCTTTGATGAAGACAATGAAGTCATCCGTTTGAATTTTCAGTGGCTAAAGAAAATTATGGATTTTACTGGCTAAGCACGAGTATAGAAATGATATCCTCAACAAAAATTTAACTGTGAAAATAGTCCAATTTCCAACTTCCTTCCTCTCAAAGTAATAATACCTACATTGTAGCCAAATTTGCTCTTTCTTTAGTTTTTTAAACTTCAATCCTACTTTCATGAGCAATAAAAAGCTTTAAAGATGGAAATTTAGAAGAAACTAACCTTCAGATCTCCTCGTGAAATTCATTTAGAGTTCTATTTTATTCCTCATTCAAAAACAAACCAAGTATTATGTAAAACAAATAAATGAGCAAATTTACCATATCCACTAAAAAATATACAAAATAATTTGGTCATTTAACCAGTGCCNTCGTTTATGAGATTATAAGTTATTACTTATTGTGTTGGTCTTATTTCATATAATTTGAAGTTTTAATTTTATTTAGTGTCTTAAAAAAATAATTTGTAAATCATTTATTTCATGCATGTTTTTATTTAGTTGTTGTCATAACATTATTTTAAATTGTTATCATAGAAATAAATTAGTTTGTCTTTAGTTAATTTTCTATCTAGTTTTTGTCTATCAAATTTACCATATCCACTAAAAAATATACAAAATAATTTGGTCATTTAACCAGTGCCAAAGGCTTGATATTATATTATAATACTAGTCTTTAATATTGATAATTTGATGATTATATTGACTTCAAGAAAAATTAAAAATTATAATAGGATCACATCAATTTAGCAAGCGCATAATAGATGAAAATACTTACAGATTGTACAAGTTTATAATCTATGTCAAATAAATCATACACGTCAAACGTTATTCGATTATTCCAATAATTAAGAATAAACGCATCAAACTATAAAATAAAGAAGTAATACTAGTATTATTTAAATAATTAACATGATTATATTACTTGTTTAGATTTGACTGGATTAATTGATTTTGAATGTGCTTCATGTGCAATTCGAACTGTTAATTTTGACTAGAAAACCAAAAAATTATTTATAAATACTTTACGGATCTAATTCTTATTCGGAATATATTCTTCCAATAATACCAAGAAATATTCCAAAATTTTATTTTTAAGTTCCCTTTAATATTTTTAATGTTGTAGAATTTTTTATAATTTGCTAATTTATAATTTATAATTATATGAATTGTATGCAAGAGAAAAGGAAATTTACCTTTTAAAATTAAATTATAAAGTTCAATGTAATTTATAATAGATAAAAACTAAAATAACTTTTTTATACTATATTAATAGCTTAGTATATAAAACTTATTTATAATATTTCTCAACATTTATATTACAGAAAAATTTGTTTTTTGTTTAATTACTTACTTCTTCTATTGTGTTGTGGATTTCTCTTGTAAAAATTATGAAAAATATAAGACGACCAATTGAATGTATTGAATAAAATAAGTACATATATATATTTTTTTTAATGTTATGAATTGTTATTATGGACATGCAAGAAACAAAAATAGTCGTGGATTCAACAATAAACATGAGTGCATTAATAGCACCATATGATTTAACATGATTAGTCAAATTTCGAAGTTCTTTGAATAATTGTTCAGCGCCAACTGGATGTATTTCCTCTGCATTTATATTAGCATTAAATAAATCTATATTTAAATATCAATATGATAATAAAATATTTACAGGCACAATATGTATATTATGTAGGATAGGTTTTATTAGTTTAACTAGTGTCAATAATTTATTTACATACGAAATTTCACTGTAATTTTAATGATAATTACTTAAACTTTAACTAAATTTTAGATAATTGAATGATCAGTCTTACATCCTTCTATTTCCTAAAATTAACATACTACACAGAGAGTGGTAGCTCTCTGTAGCATGGTAAGGAGTCAAAGATGGTTCTTGGCTTGGCCAATGATATACAGGACGGGTATAATGACAGGCTTGTACCAGACACTACCAATGAAAAAATCATAAGAAAATTTTTGTTAGATGCCTAGGGATCGAACCCAAAACCTCATGCGTCGAAACATACATTTCTACCCATTAGCTCAAATCGACCCCTTAAATTTTAGATAAATAGATAAAANTGGCCAATGATATACAGGACGGGGGTATAATGACAGGCTTGTACCAGACACTACCAATGAAAAAATCATAAGAAAATTTTTGTTAGATGCCTAGGGATCAAACCCAAAACCTCATGCGTCGAAACATACATTTCTACCCATTAGCTCAAATCGACCCCTTAAATTTTAGATAAATAGATAAAATATTTATCGAAGAATTTTTTTTCCAATTTATTTGTAGATTTTTTTTATAAGTTCGTGTCCTAATCGTATAATAACAATAAAACTAATTCTTGATACATGACCGGATAAGAAGGTAGTATTTTAAAAAAATACTGAATAAGGAGTACCCAAGAGAGTTATTAGATAATATCTCATGGAACGAAGGACTGGTAAATTTAATTAGCGAGAAAGAGGTATGGTAGGCTGTGGCGTGAATTAAAAATAATTAAGCCGTAGGGCCAGATGAAGTGCCAATAGAAGTTTGGAAAATATTAGGCGTTGTTGGCATAAGGTAGTTGAAGGATCTATTTAATAAAATTTTATTGGAAAGTAAAATGCCAAAAGAATGGAATAATAGTATTTTGGTGCTCATATTTCAAGACAAAGGAGATAAACAGGATTGTAGGAATTATAGGGGCATAAAGTTTTTAACTCATAGTATGAATATTTGGGAAAAAATAATGAACAAAATAATAAGAAAAGAAATATCAGAAACAAAAACCAATTTGGTTTTTTTTTTTTGGAAAGTCAACAATGGAGTCAAAAAGAAGAATAAATGAGGTTTATAACTTTCAAACTATAAAAACAAATAATTAAATTCTTATAATAGTATCTATGTAGGATTTTTTTATACTCTCAAATATCATAACAAGCTTCCATAAGAAAAAACCGAATTCTGAATTTATTATTCTTTTGATTTTATAATCAATAAATTACTAATAAAAAATTAATTATTCTATAAATAACTTACATTTCTTAAAAAAAGCATTGGCTATTTCATATCGTTTACGTAATGTTCTCACAAACACAGCGTAATGTACTACGGATAAAATCGTCAGACAACAAACAATAACTCTAACAATTATCACCATAGATATAGGAAGTACTTTTATAAGGTAAATCAAGTGACAAGTTCCAAAAAAAACAATGTAACATACATAAAACACTTGGATTCGTTTATTAGGAGCTAAATGTACTTTTAAATATATCTTATCGAATGCATCGAACTTTCCCAATAGATCAAAAAAAATTGACGTTTGAAAAGCTGATCTTATGATTGTCATAATTGCTGTTATATTCTGTACCCAAATTTGAGTGTATATTATCTATATAATAAAAATAAATTATTATAAAACAATTTTTAAACAATATATATATGATGGAAAATGTTTTATGCCCACCTTTAGCACAATTTGATGTTTATGCTGTACATCAAATATATCATAGTAAATATTTACATTAAAGTCATAAGTGTAGTAAAATAGGATAATCCACATTAAAATTGTATATATATGACCAAAAAAAAAACGGTTATTAATCAAGGGAAATAATCCTAAAGCTTTACTCGTATAATATAGAATAAAATGATCGTCCCAAGAAGAACTCATTTTCCTATTTGTAAAAATAAATGTACTCAGCTTTACTTTTTATACTAAACATTTACTTGACACAATTTTTTTGTTAGCCTTTCCGTCAAAACTTTACATATCATAGTAACCACATAATTAATTATTGAATGCACTCGTAGGCTCATGCACGTGTAATTTTTGTAGCACACTAACACAACTCTCTAGAATAGAACAACTATTTTTAATTCATTACTATTATTATATATTTAGACATAAGTTTATTTTATTTTCCTATATGATTGTTTTCATTGTATCACAAACAACGCAATTTATATTATTATTTCAAATTAAAAAGATATTTAAGACGTTTACCTCCAAACATTTAAAAATAATATGAATGTGTACCTACAAGTAATATTATACAATTCATTTAATATTTTATAACATTAATAAATCTGTAAATTTTCTAATTTATAAAATTAGTGAAGCTGTTTACTAAAATTTTTCATTTGGGAATAAGGACGTCAGTAACAAATGATTCATTAATAAATATTTTTAAGACTAAAAGGTAAAATTATTTAACACCAATTAATTTTAAATTGGTTAAAAAAAAAATAATTCTTTCTCTAATTTATAATTTTATTGAATTCTTTAAATATTTATAGAATTTCATATACAAGGCGTTGAAGTAACTATGCGTTGAAATTGACGTGTGGTAACTCATTCGACTACTAACAGCAACAGGAAAAGCTTAACTTCAGAACATAATTACATCTAAAATATATACTGTGCCACACTGAGTCCCTAATAATATCCTGTATTCCATAATTTACAAAAAAAAAATTGGTCTTATAACCTCTTTCATTTTTTCAAAATAGTTTTAACTTAAATTTTTAAAATGTAAACACACATGTTTAACTAGTTAAAAATAAGAAAATAATCTAACTAAGAAAATTAATGGTCTATAATAATTCGTAAGTTATAACTTTAATACATATATGATTAAACATCCATATTTCTAAATAAATTATTTGTTGGTTTGGGTTTATCTAACATCAAATGTTAATTGTATTAGTATGAATAGATGTATAAGTAATAATTAGTAAGCATCTATCGCAAATAAACCTTATTCCAACCGTAAAAGTTTTACTAAAATATAATTATAATATGTGATTCATTTAACGTTAGCTACTCGATTTCTCTTAAAATAATTATTATTTTAAGAAAATTATTTTTGTTTTATTTACCCATAACATGAAATTTCTTAAAATTTGTAGCATGACCAGCAAAACAAATCAAACACATTCAATGCAATTTTCTAATGTCAACATTTCAAAATAAACATTTTTAACTACAAAACAAAATCTGTTAAATTAAGTCATTTATGTACATCCCAAAATCTAAAAATATATATATAAAAATTAATTAAGTTATTTTGTGCTACCACATTGTAACATTGTAACCTAGCAACACTTGTATACAGAGTGATCGATTATGACTGTTTTTCTCTGATACTATTGAGTAATTTAAATTTTTTTAAAGGAAAATATTGTTTAGATCAAAAAATCTACAATAATATATAATTTTATTCCTCCAGGAATACAAATTTAAACTTATATTATATAAACGTTCAATTAGAACCTTATTAAATATTTTTTCTAAATATCTTTACATACTAGTATTTCAAAATAATAATACAAAACTGATTTAAGTCGAAATTTTATTTAGACCATTCTTCGATTAATAGCAAAAAAATAATAATTTGTTCCCATTTAACTTTCGAAAGTTACTTCTAAAATCTATAATTATGAATCATTTTCATGAAGTAAAATAGATATTTATAATAGCTTATAAAAATAAATAAAATTTTAATTTGTACATTTTTATGAAAAAATGGGGTAGTAATCTAAATAAATCTCACACTATATATTTTTTTTGATTAATTAATTGATAAATGATAAAAGAATCATTTTGTATATATTATAGCTGTTTTTAGGAAAAAAAAATAAAAAATTTTAACGGTGTCTTATTCGAATTTACATTTTTGATGTTCAAAAATCAACCTCGATAAATTTTAAATAGTGATTTTTTGAATACAATAGATAACGTATTTTTATTGGTAAGTCAAGAAAATTAGCAAAACCCTGTTTTTAACATAAGTTATCAAAAAAGCTGATAATTGTTAGCTTTTGGATATAAATACATATCTAATTTTTAATATGGGAACATTTATGTTTCATGTTAATATAATTCAATGTGTTTTATATGAGTTTTATAGTACACGATCATTTTGCAGAATAATTTATAAGTAAAATAGTGTAAAAAGTATAATAATATTGAGCATTGATTTCTGAAATTAAAAAATGTCATGCTATACTTGAACATAATATTTTTTGAAGTGTTTAAACAGAAGAGTAAAATATCAATACAAAGTTAATAAGAAGGGTCAACAGTATAATAAATTATTTGTAGAATAGTTTTTTTTATTTGAAAACAATTTATTGATTCAGATAACAACAAAATTAGTATTAATTAGAATAAAATATGTTAAATTAAGTTACTTTTAATAAAAATTATTGTGTACATTAAATTGTAATAACCAAAAGAAAGATAGAAATATATATATTGGGAAACTGTTGTAAGTGTATGAAGAGAGTGTTATGGGGAGAAGTGTAGAATGTATACTACTTGTTGAGGGGAATACTAAATTCTAATAGTTATTACTTAATAAATGTAGTTAGTGTATTAAAACTACTCTTACCTGATATTCTCTAATGATGAATGAATCTTGAGTGTAGATTTATGATTACTAAGAATATACCCAAGATTCTAGTAGGTGTGTTAATAAACGAGAATAGCACTTGGTTAACAGAAGCGTATTTATTATTGTAGAAAAATGTTAGTTATTTTCACAAATGTATATTTTAAGTTTAGTGTTAAAAGTTAAAATTATAGACTCACAGTATAAAGAATATGCCAAAATACGTAGGAAATAATCTTAAAGGTTTAATTAGATAAAAGCAATTATTAAGTAAGAGAAAAATGAACGAGTGACTGACTGGAAAAACAGTGTCCTCAGCCTTTATATAATGTACCACAAAAGTCATAAACGGGGATTGGGCGTCCTGAATGTGTCATACTTTTTATAGGCACATTCAGTCATCATTCCATATTTCAATAAACGCAAAAGAATTATTATATTTTAATTTCCTTTTTTTAGTACTTTAGTGGTGCCTGGAAGACGGCACGAAAGACAATGATTCACGTTTATTTTATAGTTGCCCAAAAGTTAATACCATATGTATAATCGTATTAGCATATTCTTTTCTGTGGTCTTAGAAATACAAGAGGTATTGATTTTAGTAATATTCCAAAGGAGAATATTACAAAATATAACAATAATTATTATTTTTAATCTACAATAATTTAATAGTAAATATATATATGTATATATATACTAATTTTTCGTGTTTTATTAAGGACTGAAACCATGTGTTTCTTATAAGTTCCGGTTTTTTTTTTAAATATTTTAAGGTACCGGTTTAGTACGAGTTCTTAAAAATTGAAGTCCCGTTTCCCAAAAATAAAAGTTCAATCCATATGATTAAAATTTAAGTAAAAACATTAAAGTTAAAATTCAATTAAAAAAAGTCTCAGAAAATAGCAAATGTAGGATTCAAATGTTTTTCCATTACATTGTAAAATATTGGTTGCTGTAAGGCATTTATAGGAGGAATGATAAGTGGATCACCTTTTTCTTTGACACAAGAATTGCTTTAAAATATCATAGTTAAAGAGTAATAATATTGTATAATATTTTTTAATTTTAACCTAATTTGATACAAAATGATTTTTTATTTTATGAATAAAAAGTATTTATTCTATTTTATACATTATAATATGTAATATATAATTTTGTCAATCACAAAGTCTTGGACACATCCAACCAAAATATTTAAAAGTCAAATTGTAAAACAAGTAAAATCTAATAATAATCAAAATTTAATTTTACTAACCATGATAAAAAATAATCAGGTATAAAAATAAATTTCAGAATTAATTTTTAATCAATTTTTAATAATATTTATTTTATATAATAATGGTAAAAAATTTTATACATATTTATTTAAATTTCGCTTCGAAAACTCTTATCTTTTATAATAAATCTTGTACTTATATTATGAAATACATCTACGAATAAACTTATTTGATACACTTTAGAGCAGTCTTTACACGTTGATGTCTTATTTTTGTCACAGTAGATAAATTAATTATTATTAACAAATTTACTTATACCCATGATTTCTCAGGTAGATATTGTTATTATATATATTTTATTAATTTTATTTAAAAATATCATTAACATGAAAAAATGGCACGCGTTTACTTATGGATATATATGTATTATTTGAAATAGGAAGGCACATGTCAAAGTCGGTTGAAAAAACCCAAGAAACGCAAGCATATAATATTACTATAATTTCTATTAATGACTATCGCAGTCATAAATAATAATTCAGAGCCTATAGTAAACAAACAGGTGATAATTTTGTTTTAAATATGATTTATTCATTCTAAAAATAGAAATATAATATTTTGTGGGCAATCAACATTCCTTGTAACTCTTGATTAGTTTATAAATTTTACTTTGACAAACTATAACTTTCACTAATTTTTGTCAAAATAATTCTCATTTGTAATCAAAAATATAAAACGTTGTTAGAATTTTACAAATAAAATACAACTTGACGGCTAAGAACTGTTTAAACGAACCTTTATTATTACATGTTTTGATTCGATTCTGGTTCGTGGCTATCTGAAAATAAAAATTCCTATTCTGATTCGGGTTCGGGTTCTAAAAATTTAAAGGTTCCGGTTAAAGAACTGTTTTTTAGGTTTCTTCGAGCCCCAGTGTTTTATATCAAAACATAGTTAAATTATACAGATGTTCAGAAAGTAAGGAAACAGATCAATTTTTATAAAAAATGAGAACAATAGAGACCCGTTTCCTTACTTACTGAACATTCTATATAGTTGCAATACATACGATTTTATAATATGTTCATTTCTAGTTCTTGTTGCAGTACTTTTCCAAAAAAAAATTGTTTTGTTACTTATGAATAAATATGTTATTTTTCACGCTGATTTCAAATCTATAATTGTAGCATCTATTTAAACACTAAAAGTTACATAGAAATGATTTATTTCGATATTCATAAAAAAAAAATTGTGATTTTAACGAAATTTTAAGCTGCTCTAACAAATTTAATGTAATATCAATTCCTGACCATATATCATTCTAAAATAAACCATTTTTAAAATCATCATAATATTTTATATTTAATGATAAAAATTTAAAC
The DNA here is from genome assembly GCF_025091365.1 of Daktulosphaira vitifoliae. Lineage (NCBI taxonomy): Eukaryota > Metazoa > Arthropoda > Insecta > Hemiptera > Phylloxeridae > Daktulosphaira > Daktulosphaira vitifoliae. The sequence goes on along the minus strand of NW_026099572.1, from coordinate 24,591,947 downwards.
TTGCAATTTGAGCAAGAAAAGTTTAAAAGTTCAACATTTTTAATTATAAATTTTTAAGAACTGTAATTATGACATTTTAAATCGAAATTTTGCATGGACCCTTTTTATCTTATTTAAAATCAAAATCAATTGTTATAAGTCAATAGTCGTTTTTTCATATTATTAATTATCTAAAATATTGGTTAAATGAGAGCTGAGAAAAATGATTAATTTTTTTTTATCAGTAATCCACTGATTAACAATAAAACACTTAATAAAATAATTTTAGTATGAGTATGAAATTCCTTCTCACATGGGGAGACTGCAGTGATGGGGGTCGTTTTTGATATTCATTAAAATTAATCAATCTAAATGAAATAACAATCAACGACTTTTGAACATTTTTCCTATACTCAACAAGAATTACAAAAAAAGTGCAGAAAAGCTGCGACGGGTATGGTGCGAACCTCGTACGTGAAATATTATAATAAAACGGTGCGATAATTGTTTATCACATTTATAAGCTGATTTCAAGCTAGCTCATTTTTCTCGACTTAAAAGAAGCAAAATAATAAAATAAGTTTAACGTTACATTCTGTCGTTTAATTCATATAATTTTTATAAAAATCATTGGCCTATCCATGAAAATTATATTAAAATAAAATAATCGCCTAGTTTAGACAATTTTATATTGCATTTTTTTGGAGGGAATGGGAGTTGGAAATATAAATAATTTTTAAAAAGATATTAAAGTTATCAGTCCTAATAAATATTTTCAAATATAAATGCCAATGTAGTTTATTTTAATTTTTTAAAAAAAAATTTCAAATTAGTGTTTGTATAACAATTTATTAAATTTCTGAATTTTGCAATTTTCACACAAAAATCATACTTTTTAATACTTTTACAATTCCTGATGACATTATTTTATTTAAAATAAAGGATATTACATAAGATTTAACTTAATTTATACATAAGTGTTAGGATCACACATTAAGTCCTGTGAACTATATTATGTTAAGTTGAAGAATTTCTAATTTTTTACGCCTATTTTAAATTTTAAAAGTCCCTTGTATAAGGGGAAGATGTCAGATAATTGAAAGAAGGATGTCAAATGCAAGAGACTTGTATAGGTCTTTATAAAAAAATAATTACTGACCCAAACATTTTTCAAAAAACTATAGTAATAATATAGTTGAAGTTCAAAGTATAAAATCGAGAATAAAAAAAATAGTCTGTTTTTAAATTTGGTAGCCGTTTATAGCACTAATATACATACTGAGGACAACATTTTTTTTTTTTTTTAAATGAAATATATAACATAAAATTTAATTTAAGAAATATATAAAGATGTTTGAATTACCAGAACACTTTCAAAAGTTAAGTTGAAAGAGTTAACTTTTCATGTAAAAGTTTTTCAAGGTTATTTTAGTTTTAAGTAAAAAAATTATATTGTAATTCAATATATTACCCTCAAAATTGAATATAATTGCAATGCATTTTTTGTGTAATAATCTTGAGTTTTTTATATTTCTATAACACTCTAAATAATTTGAAAATAAAACTATGAAAGCATTCTATAATAGAGATTTTCATTGTAATGAATAAAAATTCAAATATAATAAGTCGTAACTGTATTTAATTTTTTTATTTTATAATATAGGTAATTATTGTGTAAAATAGATTTGTTTTACTAGAAATATAATATTTTAAAAATGCCAGTCAAAAATTTTGTTGAAAAAACTATTTACAAAAATATTTTTTAACGCTATCTATGATTATTATATTGAATCATTTCTCGCTTGATTATTACCAAGTTAACATAAGAACTACTATAGCAAAACAGTAAAAAAAATTTGTATGCATCAATTTTTTTATTATTCTATAAAATCACTATTAAAATGTTATTTATTATTTAAAATATAATAACCAAATTACTTATTACTTTTTCAGTTATTTTAATAAATTTACATAAAGAACTACTTTTAAAATTTTTTAGCTTATTTAATGAAATTTAAACAGAGGTTCATATACCTTGGTAATGTTATATATTGATATGTAATAAAAATACTAGACAGTGGAGATGTGGTATAGACGAGACAAGTATAGATTTTATCTAATATTAATTAAAATCAACATCACACAAAACGCTTCAATGAGATGCTGTTGATAGTATTTTAATTTTAGAAGGAAGTATTAGGAATATTTCCAAAATCAAATCAATTATCATTAGTTGATTACAAGTTTTATAATTTATAAGTATAATTGAGGAACAAACACTTATTATACCGATTGAATTTAGTATGAAATGGATCTTCAATAATTTAGTACTGTAATTTTAGCGGAATAATTTTAAAATGTTATAAAATAGTTGTGTAACTTATATACCTGGCAGAATTTTTTTCCGAATACTGTAATCATATTTTAATAATTACTTATATAATCAAAAAGAAATGAATAAACCTAAAATAAGCAATTTCTATAGTTATCAATACATAAGGATTTTGATAGATGTAAATTTATTCTAAATACAAACATTTTATCGTAAAAATTATTTTTCTAAATAAGAGTATTCGGTGCTTTTATATTTTGTAATACATTTAGGAATACTTAATAAAAAAAAAAACATTATAATGCAAAATGTGAATATTTAAAATTTTAGTGGAAACGAGGGAAATTTGTTCAGTTTTTGGGGTGTAATGTTTTTGACTAGATACGATTTGTGATCTTTTGACGTATCGACGAAAAAAATCAATTCGGTGAGAGCTGAAAAAAGGGGTAACAGACACAAAAAAAAAATCATAGTAAAATTAATATCTTCTGAGATTTGCATTGAAGCTTAAATCATTTTTAGATTTCGTATAAAGATTCAAGAAAGTATTCTTAGAGAATTTCAAAAAAGTATTCTATACAAATATAATAATTTATACGTTTTATTTTTATTTTACAAACATTTTACAAACATTTATTTTAAACAAAGTATTTATAAATTTAAACCAAGTCATATAGCTTGACGCGTTTTAGACATCTTAGGTTATTGAATTTGTCCAAAGGTTGAATTGCCGCTATTTTTTTATGGTGTTCCAACCTTGTTATATGCCTATGTACAAACCGAGTGACTTCATCTACTACGGTCGGTAACATCATATCGCGATGAACTACATAATTTCTATCGAATCAATAAGCCGCGACGTACGAAGTGAGATAATTTGACAGCGTTATATAACCCCTATGCTGAACTTACTGGCACAACCCACAATGGAATTCTGTAAATCCACATGGGTTTTACGAACCATACGTATAACATACGTTTGTTCTTTAGTGATAGCTCAATATGTTTTTCAAACAACCAGTAAAGTTTGCTATGGCAAACTTGTTATTATATATTTATCAACAAAAATAACAGAAAATTAATTTTCTTAATTCTGTTATATGCAGGCACGTAGCCAGAAAATATTTATTGGAGGGGCCAACAATTTTGGGCATTGTATCATTTTCCATAATTTGTTTCCCTTGAAAAGCTTATGGGGGGCTCCCTCCACTCCTCCTTAGACAGTATCCCATTCTATGAATCTTACAAGTTCAAAATTTTACCATTGGTTGGTTAAAAACAAATTGTTTTTGTATAAAGTATACTAATTATTACAGTATTCTAAAAAAACCAGCACAGAGGGGTCGCGGCACAGTGTTGACGTGGCATAGTTGGATCAAGTATAATGATATCTGACAGTTATTAAAATCACTATTAAAAAAAAAACGCTTCGATGCAAATCTTTAGATAGTGTTTAATTTTAAAAAATTGGTGGATTATTCCAAAAGCTACATAATCTGCTAGTTCTTTATTAATATCCTGATTAAGATAAAGTCTGTCGAATGAAAAAGGGATTATTAAAAAATATTATTTCTCATAAAAAATTGTATTGATCCATACACTTTTCAATAAGTTATAGCATTATAAAGTTAAAAATATAAAAAAATAAAATCGAGAATTTTCACACAATAATAGCATATGTTAGCCATTTTCACCGTGAAGACAAAATAAAGTCCGAAATTTTTTTATCCATAGTAAAGTAAATTACATTAGCTTTAATTTAATATATATATACAGGGTGATTTTTTTATCATAACCCACTCAATTACTTATAGAATAATAATAATTAAAAATTTTTTTTTTTTTATTATCTTCAGTTACACATTATTCTTAAATTATTAACTATGTAATACTTTTTAAGTTCATCCCTTATGCCTGGTAAGGGTGTCAACTTTGTTTTTTTAAATGGTAACACATATTTTTAATTTAATAAAATGTTTGAGTTTTTAATTCAATAATAAATGGCATTTGAATTTTTAATAAAACTTAATTTGTTTATTAGATATAAACATTTAAAGTTTCAAATTTTTGAGTTAATATATAGGTATAATACACAAAGTATTACAAATACAGGTAGTTAATTGTTTTTTTATGATATTGCTATCACAGTCACGGATTGTTTATTATCAATTATGACTATCAATAGATATACTTTTTGTATTGTCAGTTAGTGTATTTATAAACTCACAACAATGTACCTTACTATCATTGATAATANTCAATAATGTACCTTACTATCATTGATAATAACAATGCTCTGTACCTGCTAATATCGATGTCATAAAAAATCAATTAGCTACCTGTATTTGTAATCGCTTGTGTATTATACCTATATATTAACTCAAAAATTTGAAACTTTAAATGTTTATATCTAATAAACAAATTAAGTTTTATTAAAAATTCAAATGCCATTTACTATTGAATTAAAAACTCAAACATTTTATTAAATTAAAAATATATGTTACCATTTAAAAAAACAAAGTTGACACCCTTACCAGGCATAAGGGATGAACTTAAAAAGTATTACATAGTTAATAATTCAAGAATAATGTGTAACTAAAGATAATAATAAAAAAAAATTTATTACCATAACTTTTAGCTCAATTCGCAAGACCGAAATTTTTATTTCCATAATAAAGTACATTACATTAGCTTTAATTTAATATATATATAAAAGTGTCAGATTTTCAAAACTTAAGTGTAATTTAAATGTAAATTTTTTGTGAAAAAGTTGTCATTTTGAATCCCCCCCTGTAGGCAGGTAAAAAGTCAGATTTATAAAAAAAAATATACCAAATGATAGGTAAATACATCATGCATCTATAAAAAAAATAATTATATTGATCCATACATCTTTCAAAAAGTTATAGCAATTTTAAGTAAAAAAAATTGAAAAAATTTCAAAAATAAGCGATTTTTAAATTTGTAATTTTTTTGGAGGTTTCCCCCATTTACGGGGAACGAGGGAATTTTTTTCAATTTTTGAGGGTAATGTCTTCGACTAGATACGATTTGTGATCTTTTGACGNTTTTTGAGGGTAATGTCTTCGACTAGATACGATTTGTGGTCTTTTGACGTATCATTGAAACACATCGGTTTGGTGAGAACTGAGAAAAAGTGGTAACAGACACAAAAAAAAACACATCATAGTAAAAGCAATACCTTCTCAGCTTTGCATCGAAGCTAATAAAATAATAATGTGAACATAAGCTGATTTAATTTTTCAACTTTTAAGCTATTAAGAAAAAATAATTTATACCTAAATACTAATAACAAATATCTTATAAATAATTTTGAAAATAAATATAAATTATAAACAATGTAAAATTTATTTTAATTAAAATTAAAAACAATTCCTGCCTTTTTTTAGTCATATTTTCATTATTATTATTTAGAGCACGCAAATAACAAATTAACAAAAACAAGTAAATTACCTATTATAACATCTAAATTATATAAAAAAAAAACTGATTAAAGATAAGATTTATCAAAAAATTTCTCATAGAGTATAACTCTATCGAATTTTGTAATCAACTATATTCTATAGAATTATAATCAATGCATATTTCAATAAGTATCAATGATACTTGGTAGTTTGCTATCATTTGTTGGACCAGAGTTAAAAAAAATTTATCTACAACCACGTTCGGAGTAACTGCTATTCCATTTATTATTACGTCCAGAACGTTATCTTTTTCAAATAACGTTTTCTATGAATATAAAAATGAAAATACAGCCATAATAATAACTGTATTACTCAATAGTAATCACAAATTAATAATAATTTCAATGTATATAAGGCCTAGTACGTTATTGATAATTCGTAAAAATAATTGAATTTTAAATTTGGGGGGNTACGTTAGTAATGATTCGTAAAAATAATTGAATTTTAAATTTGGGGGGGCCGGCCCTGGGCCACATTAAATTTAAGGGGGGCCAGGCCCACCCATGTCTACGTGCCTGATTATATGACCCTTGTTAGTTAATTATTATTTCAGTCATGAAGTTAAAATTTTAATGTATCTTAAACCATTGGTAGTTAGAGCACTTCATTTAAAGGTACTCATTGAATTGACATTAAAAGTTTGCAAAAAATATTTTTAATGAACGCTTAAATGTTTTTAGCTTCGATGCGAAGCTGAGAAGGTATTAATTTTACTATGATGTGTTTTTTTTTTTATGCCTGTTACCAATCAATCTCAGCTCTTATTGGACCGATTTTTATGAATAATACGTTAAAAGATCACAAATTTTATCTAGTCGAAGACATTACCCTAAAAAATAGAAAAAAATTAACTCGTTTGTCGTAAATGAGGGAAATCCCCCAAAAATTACAATTTTAAAAATCGGTAACTTTCGACATTTTTTAAATTTTTTATTTTTAAAACTGTCATAATCATTTTAAAAATGAACAAATCAATATCATATTTTTTTATAGATACCTTAGGTATTTAACTATTATTTGATAGATTTTTGTGAACATTTGACATTTTACCTACTCATAAGGAGGATTTCAATATGGCAACTTTTCAACATAATTTTTTAAAATGTTCCCGAAAGACTGACACTATTATATATATCTTAGATTAAAGCTTATATAATAAAATTTAATTTGAAAAAAAAAATTGACCTCGGGACTTGTCTTCATGGTAAAAATGACTGCCGTAATCAAAAATATGCTATTTTAGTAAAAAAATCTTGATATTATATTTTACATTTTTTAATATTATGTTGCTATAATTTTTTAAAAAATGCATTAATCAATTCTATTCTTTAATAATAAATACTTTATATATACCCCTTTCATCTGACACACTTTTTTATAAATCGGATCATATCTCTTTGTACAAGGCAGGTCAAAACATTAAACATACGTATTGAAACTAGGATATATTCAATTAAATTTTTAAAAGTGTTCCGGAAATACTTATACATATATATTAAATTAAAGCTTATGTAATATACCGTATTCAAAAATATGCCATTTTTGTGTTAAAATTCTGGGTTTTGTATTTTATATTATTTTAAAATACCTGACAAGGGGAGAACACTGATTTAATGAATATTATATAAATCGAATTGATATAGCATAGAAAGTTAAACATTTTAAAATTTTTCTAAGTCGAGAAAAATAATTTTGAATTTTTAACTAGCTTAAATTGCCATTTTTTCAGTTAACGAAAGTGACGTACGGTTGGTTAACACTTGTGTTTTACGCGCTTGAGGTACAAAGTTCCCAACTCGTGTATGACAAGGATTTTTTTGCATTTTTTTCTTAATTCTTTTTAAGTTAGAATAAATTTAAAACTTCTTTAATTTTTATCTCGTTTAGATTCAATAACTTCAATAAAGATCAAAGATCCCATCATTATAGTCGCTACTCGCGAGAAAAAATTTCTTATTCATATTAAAATTATTTTACTATATTTTAAGTTTTAGCTTCGATGTAAAGCTGAGAAGATATTTTTTTGTGACTATCATTTATTTTCTCTGCTCTAACTTGACCTACTTTTTTCAACTATACGTCAAATGATTATAATTTGTATCTAGTTGAAGATATTACCCACAAAATCGAAACAAATTCTAATTTATCAATTAAACAGTTACTTATTCCATGTTCTCCATACAGACAATTAAAATCATTTATTTCTAATGTTTTCAAAGTATTTATTGACGAATCAAGTTTGATATGATAATTTGATATGACAGGTTTCAACTACAATATTAAAACATTTTACTTTGTAATGAATATTTTTTTTACTCTATTTGTGTGTGCTACTGCTAGACTATAATATTTCAAATTTTTTGGTAACATGTTGCTATATATCATTTCTAAAAAAAAAAGTTGTTAGTTTCTCTTGAATTAACAATGGATTTTTAGATCATTTTAACAACTTTTTTTTGATTAATTATTTTAGTTAAAGTAAATCATTAAAATTAATTCAATTCATATTTCAATTGCAGAATCTTTTTAAACACCAAAAGTTACTGGAAAATTATTATTATTATTTCTATTTAAGTTGTCTATTACGATAAAAATGCAAAAAAAATATTGAGCTTATCTGATAAATTTACTATAAATAGTTATTATACAATTTCCTGACTGCATACTAATCTTAACGATACAATTATTTTAATTCTCATAAAATTTCCTATTAAATTATATCAATTTCAAACTTGTATATTGAGATAAAATTTATGATAATTAATTAATTTTTTTTTTTACAATAAACTTTCACAAAAATCAACTTTAAAGGATTAAAAAAATAGGTTAAAAATGTCATTTTCCTTATTTTTAATATATTAATATTCAAAATCAGTATTAATTTAAAACAATTTTTTTTGTTCTTAATTATTTTTTATATGTAAATACTTATTTTTTAATAATATTATTAATATTAAAACTTAGAAGTGATAGAAAAAAACTAATTGCACATTTGAAACATCGCAAAAAGTTTATTTAGAGAAGTATATTTTTGTTTCTGATGAAAGTTCCTTGAAGTCCAGTTTATAAAACTTATAACTTAGTTATAAATAACAAACATTTTTTATTGAAAAGTATTGCATCAAGCCCTTTAAATTTTTATACGCATTAAAAGTAAAAACATATACAACTACTATATTATTTTTATAATATCTCCGGAAAAATTACAATATTAAATTATTAAATATCAATTTCATACTAAATTGAATTACTATAATTATTATTTATTCATATATTATAATAATAAATAAAACATCTAATCGGGATAAAATTAAGGGAATAAGAGTGTGGGTTATATCTTACAACACANGTTATTGTTGCTTTTGAAATAATCTACTAATTTCTTAAAATTAATCACTATCTACAGATTTGCATGGAAGCGTTTCTTATGATAGTGATTTTAATCACTGTCAGATATCATCTATACTTGTCCTAACTATATCACGTCCATACTATGCTGTGACCTCACTGTGGTACCGTTTTTTTTTATTATTTTTTTGAAAAAGAAGGAATTAAAAACGGGTACTTACAATTCCTCATAAAAGAACTTAACGGTTTGATCTAAAACATAAACTTAAATATATTTAAAAAGAAAATTATAATAACATGAAAAACGGTGATTTTTTTAAACAAAAATAATATTTTTTGTTTAGTTTCGATGGCCGTTTATATATAACGTTTATAAAAGGCAAGGTGTCAAAATAATTTTTTTTTAACTTATGGTAAATAGCTTAATATTCAATTTAACATATGTTTAAATTATTTTTAAAAGTTAAGGTAAAAATTTGAACTGTTCTTAAAAAAGTTGTTATTAGAATCTCCCCTGATTTTAGGCGTTATAGATTATGCGTATAACCAAAAGTATATAGTTTTTTTTAAAGTTAAAGCTTAATTATTCAATCGGATATGATGTAAAAAAAATTTTTTATAGTAATTATTTAAACTAAATTCAGTGTTTTAATAGAAATCAAATAATTTTAATCAGAGTAAATATTTAATTTAATCTATTTAGCTAGTTTAGATTACTTAAGATTTTGTATACAACGTTAAAAATAATGCGTTCAACCGTGGAAGTAAGCATAAAATGTAGATAAAAAAAAACTCAATAATACAATTATTGAATCTATAAATTATGTAAAACTTGTTTATTTGATATGCAAATAGACAAGTTAAGTAGAGCACGAATAATACCGTCACAGCATATTAAATCTTTTAAGATCATGTCATGTTACTTATGGCTATTAATAAATACAAAAATTTATTTTATCACAGACGATAGGACACCTCTTTATTAGCATAGATTTAGCTAATTATTTTTAATAACATTAAAACATTATAAAGATAACTACAAAAATTTATAAATTATAAAAATAGAAGTAGACTAATCACTGTTATAGTATTTAAAGTCATCAAATAAAGCAAAAAATAATAATATTATAAAAACAATAGTTTTGTATATTACATCAAATAATAATTAAAATGTTAATTTATGATAAAATTATGTTTTAGCTATTAAAAATATTATAATAGTAATATCTTATTTATAAACATGTATATTTAACTAGTCGTAGAATTCATCTCCGAGAGATAGTTAAAGGTTTGAGCTGGAGCTATACTGTCAACATAGCTTGTCTATTATTTGTTTTTTTAAATTTTGTTGCTATAATTTTTTTACTATTTTAATTTTTTTCGTTTTTTTGTTTTTATCAATAATATTATTTATGTTATTGTTGTTATTAATGTTTTTGTTTTTCATTAAATGAGGTAAAAATTGATTAAAAAATTATTTTATTTCAATGTAAATGCTAAGTATAGAAAAGAAACAATGTTATTTTACTAAATGTTTATTAAAACTTATAGTATAAAAGTTTAAAAAATAAAAAAACAATATTTTAGTTATTAAACTGCATTAATAAATTAATAATACATAAGAGATAATAGTGTAAAATAATTAAAAATGCTCTAATGAATAAAAAAAATTGTATTTTACTATTTTTAGTGCTATGCCATCCATTTATATGTTATTAAGCTTTTCTTATCTGATTCCTATATAACACTATTTATAACAAAAGTTTTTATTTAAAAATTGATCAAATTTTTCAGAATTTTGATTTTACATAAAAATTGTAATTTTTCCTTTAACTTTAATTTCCGTTTTCAGCACAAAAACAAGTTCTGGTAACATGATTTTTTTTAAAAATAAATAATATTATATAAAATTAACTTAAGATATATGTAGGTGCTAAGTCACTATCATGAATCCCATATGGGTAAGTAAAAGGTCGCATTTCCAAAAAAATTATACCTAATAAAATAAAAATACCTAAGGTATCTATAAAAAAATATATTTTTATTCATATATTTTTTAAAAAGTTACCGCAGTATTAAGTAAAAAAAGTTTTATTAATGTCAAAATTTATCTATAAAAACCGCAATTTTTCAAATAAAATTTGTTTAACTTTTTTGTGCAAAAGTAGGTATTACGATTCCTTTTTGTAGTAAAACAAGACCTTTTTTAAGGAAAAAAATCATTTAAAAAATTTCGAAATTCACATATTTAAAAATTTTTAATTTTTTGGGGAATTCCACTATTTACAGGGAGTGTGAAAATTGTATTTAATTTTTAAAGGTAATGCCTTAAACTAGATACGACTTGTGATCTTTAGACGTAATTTGAGAAAAATAGGTCCACTGAGAGCTGAGAATATGTATAATTAGTGATCCTGCCCAAACCAATTAATCACATATTATTTACTTTCTCTCTTTTTACTGTAGTCATTATTTAATAATTATGTCATTCGTTTTTAATGAATTTTCATAACCCTTCTTAAATATCCCATATTTTATAAAAGATATAAGGGATTATTTTTGACATTTTGTAAACATTTTATACACTAAATTATGATAATCCTCTTAAAATTCTAAATAAATGGGCATTTTATACTTGAATACCAATTGTTAATGGTCCGATTTAATCAAACTAGACCAGTTAGGGACAATAAATACACTTTTCTGGATCAATACTCTTACCTATGCATACTTATAATAAAAAATACAAGAACTAAGTTTACTTCTTAAATTTTACAGGTAGGCAATTCTAATGACTGTTAAGAATAAAATGTTTAAGATTATCATAAAACACAATGATTGATTAACTATGAATCACTAAATATCTTTAAATTTATTTAACATAATACAATTTTATGTTAACAGTATCCTACTTTCTAAAACTTATTAACATCTAATCTAGTAAAATGTGTGTATAATTTGTATTACGTTTTACCTAGTTTACTTAATTTTTAAAGAGAAAGGTGTGAATAGACCAAATTTTTTATAAAAATCGTAAGACTAGAATACTATCCTTCTAAGGATAGTAAAAAACGATAAAACAGTATTATATTATATTATTTAAAACACATTGCGTGAGTAATAGTTAAGTTATTATCAGAGTTCATAACTGATAGCAATAAAAAATGCAATTTTGAGCACTATAATAATCACTTAAAAATAATTGTTTTTAGTGTTTTAAAATGCACCAAATAAGGGTTTATATTACAAAAAAATTAAATAAATATGAAAAAAAATGTCAACTCTAATTCTATGAAAATTATTGCAATTTTAATTTAATGCTCGACGTACTTTCACAATTTGATTATTAAAATGTAATAAATAATTTTTTTTGAGACAAAACAATTTTATTAAATGTTAAGGATAACATTCTAGTCTTAATCGTATTATACAATTTGTTTTTGATATTCAAACATTTTCCCTTGCTTCTACTCGAATATTTGATATTTATAACAAATATTTTACTGAGATTATACAAACATACAGTGGAGAAAATTCAACAATTTAAAAAAAAACATATTATCATATGTTTCATAAAAAAATTTATTTAAAAATATTTGTACTCTTAAATTAAGATAAATTTAGAAACTAACATTAAATTTGAAATCAGTGACCTTAATAAATATCCACATACTATAAAGAAGTTTTATATTTTAAAAATGTTTCCTCCTTTGTATTCCTAAGATATATAATCAAAAAACTTATATTACATTTAAGATTAACGACCGTTTGTAACATTACAAACTCGAATGCAGACAGTCTATAACTTTTGTTATGGTCTGTTAATCTGTTTTTTTTCGCTCAAGAGAATGCGCGAGTGAACCTTTTTTGACAATACAGTGTTAGTAACTTATTATTTTTGCTACTGACCTCTATTTAAATCAGTTAATCAGAGAGAATAAATATCATTAAAATCTATTTGTTTATCGATTTTGATATCTCCAAAAATGACTGTTTGGTTTAATAGGTTTTAAATGGCCATTCAATCGATGTGGGCGTCTGATGTTTGGAAATTTTCCACGGCGTAGGAAAATTTTGAAAAAGGGATTACAAACAATTTTCAATAATAACCAAATTTTAAAAAAATTTCAATGTTTTAAAATTAATAAAAAAAAATTCCTAAATCTGCCAATAATTTAATTCAGAAAAAGTTTTAGTTTTATATAATGATAAACAACGATATAGATATTGCTTATAGAGAGTAATCCACGATATTTTTAACAAATCTAATAAATTTTGATCAGATAGGTTTAATTAGTGAGAAAGAGGTATGGAGGCTGTGACATCAATGAAAAATAATAAAACAGTAGGACCAGATGAAGTGCGTGTAAAAGTTTGAAAAATATTAGGTGGTATTGGCATAAAGTGGTTGAAGGAACTTTTAAATAAAATCTTATTAGAAGGGAAAATTCTAAATGAATGGAGGATTAGTATTGTGGTGTCGATAAATAAAGGTAAATGAGACATACAGGAGTGTGCAAATTATAGAGGCATAAAGCTTATAAGTCATAGTATGAAAATTTGGGAAAAGGCAATAGATAAAAGAATAATAAATGAGACATCGGTATCTAAAAACCAGTTTGTATTTATGCCTGGTAAGACAACAATGGGGTCATTATTTTGTGTGAGGCAACTAATAGAAAAGTTTAGGGAAAAGAAGAAAAAGCTGTATATGGTATTTATAGATTTGGAGAAAGCGTATGATAGAGTACCAAAAGAGGTTTTAAAGTGGTCATTAATGAGAAAAGGAGTCCCGAAAAGGTACATTAATATAATAGAAGATATGTATGATGACATTTGTACCAGGGTAAAAAGTGTAGTAGGAGTAACAGAAGGTTTTCGGGTAAGAGTTGGAGTGCACCAAGATTCTGCTTTAAGCCCTTACTTATTCTCTATAGTGATATATGAAATTACTAGAGAAATACAAGAAGAGGTGCCATGGTGCATGTTGTTTGTTGATGATCAAAGGCTAGAGGTCTGGAAATTAGATTCTGAAGAAAAGGGTTTAAAAATAAGTAGAAGTAAGACAGAGTATATAGAGTACGAGTTTGACAAAGGAGAACCCGAGGTAGGTGAAATGAGTAAATCAGTGGCAATAGGCGAGGACGTGATTGGAGAGGTGGAAAGTTTTGACAAGGATGTGAGACACAGGATTAAGTGCGGATGGTTAAAGTTGAGACAAGCATCTGGCGTCTTATGCGATAAAAAAATTCCAATGAGGCTGAAAGGTAAATTCTACAAGACTATAGTGACTATACATCATAATATAATGTATAGTTCAGAGTGTTGGGTGGTTGATAAAAAAAGTAGAGTAGATAATGAGCAGAGATGAGAATACTTAGATGGATGAGTGGAGTGACTAGAAAAGATAGGATAAGGAACGAGCATATAAAAGGGAATATAAGTGTAGCGTCAATTGTGGATAAGTTGAGAGAAAATAAACTTAGATAGTTTGGTCATATTATGAGGAGAGAAGAATCGGAAGCTGTAAGAACATTTATAGAAATGAATGTTAAAGGAAGAAGAGGTAAAGGAAGATCAAAAAAGAGATGGAGGAATGCTATTGAATGCGATATGAGGAAAACTGATGTGAACGTAGATAATATGGGAGATCATGTCAAGTGGAAGTTTAGAAAATGGGTGGCAGAACCCAAATAGTTGGGATTAAGGCGAGGAAGAAGAAGAACAATAACTAATGTATTATGCTAATAAACAAAATCTTTGTACCTTCTATTTTACATTCCGTATATTTATATTTATAATGCTTATTTACCATTTGGCTTTTTAGCTTATGTATATATAAATAAAATAAGAAATTGATAAATTATTTACTTACTTCAATTGTGGTGTTATCGACTTTTCTTACTATAAATATTAAAAATGTAAGACGAATTAGTATTTAACCAATAAGTATCAAAATTATTTTTGAATTTAATTTATCAATTGAATATGAATAATTATATGATATTGTGGTAGCGTCTATACAAATTATAACTATTGTTTCCACAACAAGTAAAAACACAAGCATTCCATAATAACATTTTACATTATTAGTAAGTAATTGAAATTCACTAAATAATTGTCTAATATTTCTCGAATATCCAACATTAATATTGTTTATACCTAAAAAAAATATTTATAAACAATTATTTTTATATAAATAAAAAGAAAAAAAACAAACCAACCAATAAGTGCCAATAGATTGAGCTATACCATTTTAAGCTATAACAATTTTTTAAAATTCAAAAACTGTGATCATTAAATAAACGTGTATAAATATGTGATCTGAGGTTAACTTTAAATCCAACTATAAAAACACATGCACATTGCGCATGTGGCATGATTGAGACAAATATGATCAGATGATATCTGACAGGGGTTAAAATAACTACCATAAAAAATGCTTCGATGCAAATCTGTAGTGTCTACAATAATCTGTTGGCGTCAAACAAAGAGGAGTGGCTTCAACGACAAGGCATTACCTTTAATAGATGAAATGATAGACTGGAATTTAGACCAAATAAATATAATTGAGAAATTAATAAATAACAAAGTAAAATCATAAAACTTTTAAATTTAAACCTATTATCATATAACAACGAATACTTTAAATACATTACAAATTAACGATTATGTCTATATTGATAAATTGATCGAAGTAACTCTTTAAATGATAAAGAGGATTTTTTGTTCAATTATTGAGCGTGTTAACATCAACTAGGTACGGGTTGTGATCATTTGACAAACCGTTAAAAAAAATTGGTCAAATGAGAGTTGAAAAAATTGAATGACAGACACAAAATAAAAACTTTATAGCGAAATAATTTTAATATAAATAACAAATTCCTTCTCACAAGTTAATCAATCTAAATGAGATAAAAATCATATTAATTTTGAGATTTTTCTTAAACTCAAAAAGATTAACGAAAGAAGTTCAGAAAAACTGCGATGGACGTAATACTGATACAGTAATTATACATCACATTTTTAAATTGATAAAAAAAGACAATTTAAACTAGTTCAAAATATTAAAATTGTTTTTCTCGACTTAAAAGGAGTAAAAAATTAAAAATAAGTTCAACTTTATATTCTATGCTCGTTATATTCTTATAATTTTTATAAATATAAGTGGCTTCCCCTTATAAGGTATTTTATAATAATATTATAAAGTTATACAAGTTTAAAATCAAAATAAATATTTTCGAAAAAAAAAGTTTAGTTCCCTGACCATATATTTTTTAATACGTCAACGCTGTTTACACTATTTTTTTAAATGCACTGTACAAATGTTTGTACAAAAAATGTATTAAATTTTTTGGTATTTTGCAATCATTTTACAAATAACAAAAACAAACTACAAAAAACCTAAAAAAATTATGGCAAATTTACTAAAGTTCACTTACAATCTTTTAAAATTTTATTAACTATTTTATATCTGTTATCTAACATTCTCACAAATAGAGCATACTGCAACGAAGCGACCATTATGATACTATATTCAATATAAAAAAATATAAATATTATTTCAATGTTATTTTAAAAATGTAAAATCTACACATGAAACATGAGTTTTCTGAAAATACTAATCGTAGCAATGAAACTGATCGACTAGAGAAAAAAAACTGTTGTTTTGATATGCTGATACAATTATACTAATAAAAAACGTGACACTTTGAATAACAAACTTCAGTACCGTAAACTAAAAAAAATATTATTATGATAAAAGCATTAGTAAATAAACATGTTAAAATTTTTATGCTTTGCAAATATATAATTTAATTATATATTGATATAAAACACAAAAATGAGTATACAGAGGGCTCAGTAAGTAAGGAAACAAGTCAGATGTTACTAACAATGAGAACAATAGAAACCCATTTCTTTACTTACTGAACTCCTTCCATATATTTTTACCATGAAAATTATGTAAGTTAAAAATAATAACTATTGTTATGTTTAATCTACACGATGATTATAATAAAAAATAACTTAATTTAACATGTTTTATTCTAATATTAATTTCTTTTTTTTTGTTACCTGAACCAATAAATCGTTTTTAAATAAGGAAATTATCAATTTTTTTACTACAAGAAAAAAATAGAAGTTCAAATAAAAGACAAAAGACCACACCATAATTGAATATACTAAAGAGAAATATCCTTTATCTCTTGAAAAAGGAAATAATCCAAATGCTTTGTTTACATAGTACACATTTTTAATGTTCAACTCTATGGAGTCCATGACGCAAATAAAAAAAACTATAATATCTACTAATAATGTATTACATAGCTGACCATTCTTATTAAAATTTTGTATTAATACTTCACTCTCCTGTTTAAACACTTATAATATTCAAGTATAACATGACATTTTTTAATTTCGGAAAGCAATGCTCAATATTGTTATAATTTGTTTACTTAACTAAAAAATATGTATTTATATAGTGTATAGTAAGTAAGGAAACGAGCATTACTATTTCTAACAAATGACCTGTTTTCTTAATTACTGAACACTCTGTATAATTTACTCAAAGCTTAAATTATAAAATGGGATTTTTGATCATTTTTGTAATTTGTCAATAAATGTTATCTATTATGTCCAAAAAATTACCATTTAAAATTGATTGAGGCTCGTTTTATATACTTAAAAATGTCAATTCGTAGAAGACTCTATTAAAATTTAAAATTTCTTTTTTTTTTTCTAAAAACTACTATAATGTAAATAAGGTGATTCTTTTATTATTTATAAATTAATTAATTGAAAAATATGTACCCGATTTATTAAGTATACTACACCTTATTTTTCTAAAAATGTACAAATTATAATTTGATTTATTTTTAAGTTATCGTAAATATCTATTTTATTTTATGAAAATTATTCATAATTATAGATTTTAGAAGTAACTTTCGAAAGTTAATTGAGAATAAATTATTATTTTTGCTATTAAATGAAAAATGGTCTAAATAAAATTTTAATTTAAATCAGTTTTGTGTTATTACTTTTTGAAATATTATCATTAAAATATTTAAAATAAGTAAAAAATGGGCAATATTTAGCGCCGCCTTATTTTTTTCATAATACAAAAATAATAATACATTGTGCACCCCACACGTCTATCACTAAAAATTATATTAATTCAAAAAGTAATAATACAATACTGGTTATCAACCTGTCAACATTTTATTTAGGCCATTCTCCATCTAATATTAAAAAAATAATAATAGATTTCCATTTAACTTTCGAAAATTACCCTTAAAAACTACCGTTAGAAATAAAAATAAACTTGATATTATCAATGTTTTACAATATTTTGTACATTTTTATTAAAAAGTCTTTATTTAACAAACATATGGAGGGCAATGTTTTTAATAAATCACTATGTATAAAATTAAGATTTTTTTTTGGTTTCTTTCAGTTACATATCATTTATTAATAATGGTGTAATAATTATTTCTACTTTTGATACATTGTTAGCGTCAATTGTAATTTTTCAAATCGTAACATACATAATAAATTAGATTCTTTTATTAAATAATGATCTAGTAATAAATAAAGTTTTTACACTTTTATACCAAGAAAAGAATAGGAGTGCAGCAGAAAAATAATAAAAATAGTCAAATTCGTGTCTCTTTTTAAGTCTACATTTAAAAATCGACATAATTTCCGAATTACTTTTGTATAAAAATTTTTTAATCCGTCATTTTTATGAATAGGCCATTTTAGACTTTTTAAGCTAGTTGAACATGTATATTACCATTAAAAAAATAAATGTAATACTCCTGTTTATTTTAAGAGATAATGCTAAAAAGTAATTAATAACTAAAATACAAGCAACTAAAAAAAAAAAAAACTTTTCTTTTTAATTGAATATACTTTGCGAGTAGTTTAATGGGTTATTGTAAACAGATGAACTGTATAAAGTCTAGTTTATATCTTACCCTATATGTACATATATCAATCTGATACAACTATTTGTTAAAGATTTATAATTTAGAATCTATATTCCATTTAATACCAATATTAATTTTCAGTCTCTTATAGGAGCTTAATATAATTTATTACCTCTCACGGAGTACAAATCTAAACTATACATAGGAAATCTTGCATTGCACCAAAAATTTATAGAAAACGTCTTTTAACTAAAACACAAAATTTCATGTTATATGTATATTACATAATTAATATTTCTTTAATTTTAATTGCTCTCACATCTTGAAATATTTTTATAAAGTGTTTCAAAAAATGTGTTTTTTGTAACACAATACTTATTGAAAAATGCACATCTGTCGTTTTATTAAAATGCTATCTGTCTAATCTAATAAATAAATCTGATCTTATCAGTCTTTTTTTTTTTTGAGAGAGTTTTGCAATCCACTAATACCTAAATCATTATCAAGGACCAAGCTACTAAGTTAACGGGCGCCATCGCGGGGAAAGGGCTGGAGCCCCTACACACTTGCATTCGATATGTCAGAGAGGGCGCGGTCCCAGGGTTTTGACGGCAGTGGCTATCGGCTATCGATTGCTTAGGCATCATGACTGTGTAGTTCCGGAGCAACTCGACGACAACGCTCTGCTTCACCGTTGTAAATGCGAGCCGACGCCGACCGACGCCCGTCGATCCTCCTGCAGTGGGGTAAAGTTAACAAGACGAGCTGGACTAATGATACGTGGTTAATTTTGAAGGGTTTTGCAAAAAATAAAAAAAAAATTTATTTTTATTTCAAGTTTTTTAAAGTAATTTTTATTGATTTGTTTTTTAACATATTAATTTGTTTTATTTGTTATGTATAAAAGTTGCACATTCGATATTTTACGTTATAATATTTGAAAAAACTGAAAAGAACGTAAACTTTTTGTACAATAGCCATACCTAATGGGAATCATCGTTATCAACACACAACGTAGACAATTCCACTCAATAGCTCGTATTCAAAAACATCTTTAGGATATTTTTTAAGGTAAATTTTACATAATAAATTTATTAGTGTAATGAGATAGTCAACTCAAACGAAATGTTCAATCCGTTAAATTGTTATTAATAATGTTATCTATTGAAAACTCAGGATCGTGAAAACAATTTACATCCTAAATAAACATTTATACTATGTGATTTTTTGAAAATCAGGAAATATGTATACACATCACAATGTTAACGCCTAGCGTGTGTTAATGACATTTACAAATATATTTTTTTTTTTAATCTAACATCTCTAAATTACACTCGTCAATGCTTTAAATAAAAATATTTCCTAAAGCCTCAAGTTCGTTGACTGTCTCGGTCACTATGTACCCAAGGGTACTTGTCATGTGCACAATAAGAATTGTGCGAAGGTGGATAACAACAAATTGCTAGCAGGTAACAACAAAATCGATATAATTAACTTTGTTAAAATGTTAAAAATATCGAATAATAAACGTTTAAAGACACTTCCAAAGACAGCTTATGCGTTTACTATCATTATTTCAAAAACAAATGCTTTGTTGTAACTTTAAGCAATTTTTATTTATGTCAGCCATTAAATATTCAACAGACAATTATTGAGTGTACTCCAATGAACTGGCAGTAAACTTACTTGATCCAAAGACGTATTTATGGTCCAACGCCTATTATAAATTTACTGAGGAAAAAATATAGACTTAAATAATTGCCTTATCGAATGTTCAATGGTGTGTTCAATATTTCCTTATTGAAACCATCGTGCTGAAAACTCTTTAAGCAAGTATTTTATGGAAGACTATTTGAAATAAAAAATACAATATGCCAAAATTTCAGCCACTTTATTTGCACCATTAACGATGATACTTAAAATACAAAACCATTGTTAATTATTACAAGTTATGGTGCATAACACAAAACTGCTGATATTATACTCAATGATTTCATTGATAAGCTTATTGTATCAGAATTTTAGCGTATTTACTTTATTTAATTATTAAATTACTATAACATTCAATGAATTTGAAATTTGAATAACTTCTATGTTAGATCTCAGCCAGTTACATGTCTGCCCTTTGTAATGTCGACATTATTTTAACAAAAATAAAAGTTTTTAAAAATTGTATATGCTGTTGTACAATATCAACTTATTTTTCCTAAACCAGTACGTCAACAAATGAGTTAATTAAAGTTGACCTCTACACATACGTCAATGATTTATATAGATGAAATCACTTTAAATAAACTTAAGCATATGAAATAGATATGTGGACTTTCTTAAGGATAGGGATTTGAGTATTTAATATAGCTTCTAATAGGTCTTACTGTTATTGACTCCACTTTACGGGTAGCAGAATACACAAAGATGACAATAATAAAGAAATAATATCTGCTTTATTAACGAATGTCACATTTGATTTTTATGACAAAGCTTTGAAGGAGTCAGTATGCAAAACATTCAGGATATCTACCTTTCACGTTCGTGACGGTAACACTGTTTAGAGGTAGTAAACCAACCCTAATTCGAATAATAATTTTCTGCGAGCAATAGTAGTGTACAATAATGTTTTATTTTTAACTGAGCATGTCAAAATCCTTCCATGACCTTTGGCATATCGACTATTATTCTATCAGAGAACAATTTACTTTATAAAAAATAAATTAAGTGTTAAGCATTTATAAAAAAAACCCGACGGTTTAACATAAAAAAAATATTAAAATTATGTGCTAATATTAAATATCTTTTTAAAAATTGTACAACTAAATAAAAACCAATCATAAAAACAAACATATTTTTATCTATTACATTAAACAAAGGTATATAAAAAAATTAATTTAGATATTTTTTATTTTTTTTATTATTTTTACATTATAAATTAGTTTAGATTATTATTAAAATTGAAATAAAACTAATATGCAGTTAATTATTTTCTATACTTCCACTTCAATAAACCAATAATAACAATTAGTTTTATAAGATATGCGACAAAGAAATATAGTAGACCATTATTTTAAAAACTTAACATTTTGACTCTTGATATTTTTTAATAAAACCATATTAATAATCTACCTTATTTTCATACCACATCATTTGCAATAATCTCATTTACATATTTGTAAATTTATGCTTTTTCCAATTTTATTGAAAAACATTTTCTTGGATAATTTCTTAAAACAAATAATAAATTAAAAGGAATTCCACGAAAAAAAAGAGAGAAAATTAAAAATAATGTGCTCACTACTATAGTTATTCAAATAGGACAAAAAACTAATAAGATGGTAGAGTATTTTTAATCAAGATAAGTTATAAATCTAAGAGATAAAAACTTAATTCAGTTTAAATTTTCATTTTAATATAATTAAATAAAAAAGACAATCTAAAATGAAAATTATTCAAATTTTTAAATCAACTTTCTTATAAATCGTCTTAATCTCATTATTAAACAAAAGCAAAATGGCTTTCAAAGCTTTCAAGTTTTCCAACATTATCAATAATTAAAAAATGACTTAACTAAATAGTTATGATATTTTGGAACATTAAATTACGTCAAGTTGGCCATTCGTAATTTACCTAATAGTCTACATAACTACAAAAAAAACTATAACTTGTTAAAAGCCTTTCTTTTCTCTCTATACTCAATTAACCAAATTTCAATGCTCTTGCAAATTCAGTTAAACTTTTCAACTGACATTGTTAAACGACAATTCATTAATTTTCAATGTGGTTGATGTACAATTCAGTTTTTTTGGCCAAACGACAAACTTCAAGTCTTTACAATGTACACGTATTTCTTCAAATTTAGGGAATATAATTTATTGTTTTTTCAAAAAAATAGATTTAAAAAAATTAATTACAGAAAATTGATGAAATGTGCTCTATTAAATATAAGAAATTGAAGAAACAAATCATATTAAAATAAATGTCTTCTAAACTAAATAGTTGTGTATAAAACTATACACTTTCGTATAATAAATAAAATTTTTAAAACGCAATTTTTACATGTAAAATTAAGACATAACATTTACTTTAATATCATTATTACTAACAATAAAATAAAGTATTTTTACAATTGAGGTTAGCCAAATATTAATATTAAATATTAACGTGAAATGGAGGTAAAGGGTCTTATAATACATAGTTTACACCCGTTATCTTAGAATAACAAAGTTTATCTTGCTATGCATTACACTATAAAAGCTCTTAATTAATTTATGTTGCATTATTCCAGCTGTAACAATTTAAATTTTAATCCAAAAACAACATTAAAATTAATTTTCTAAGTTATTAATCGATTGAACAAGGAAATAGCGTCATTTTCTATAAGACTAAAACAAAATTTACCTCACTTAAAAAAAAAACAATTTAGCAGAAATTTTATGCGTTATAAAATATTTTTTATGTTTATCCATTATGCCTTACAAGGAGTTAAACTTTATTGTTTATATATTAGATAATAATATAATTAAGAAAAGATATTTCAGAAGTCATTTATATTTTTACATAGACGGGATGAAGTTAAAAAGATCAAGAAATGACTAGTGATAAATAGTTGCACCCAGTCATGACTTTAAGTTAGTTATAATTTCTGAAATACTGATACAACAATTGCTATCGAACAGTCATCTTTTTAAATAGATTATTATCTAATAAATAAGCTAGTTAATTTCGTATATTATCACCTAAAAATTAAGTTGACACTTATATCTTTATAAATAAAGAACATAAAAATAGCATATAAATATAAATATATATGTAACTAACAAAAGACCAAAAATAAACCACAAAGAAATTAGTACTTTAAGATTAATCGAGTAGTTAGCGTTAAAAGAATTACCTTGAATATTAAAATTTATTAAACTTTTATAAAACATTTTATAATTCAGTTTAATGTATGAAAATTATTTCTAAGAGTACAATTTAGAGGTAACTTTCGAAAGTTTTATGAGAACCTATTATTATTTTTAACTTCGATGCGATGTATTGGTTTTACTATGAAGTGTTTTTTTTTGCGTGTGTCTGTTATTATTTTTTCTCAGCTCTCGCCGAACCTATTTCTTTCAACGATACGTCACAATATTACAAATATCTATTCGAAGAAATTGCCCTCAAAAATTTTAAAATTTCCCTCGTTCCCCGTAAATGGGGGAAATCTACAAAAAAATTACAAATTTTAAAAATCGCTAGTTTTCGAATTTTTTTCAATTTTATTTACTTAAAACTACCATAACTTTTTGAAAAATGAACAAATCAATATCATTTTTTTTTATGGATGCATGATATCTTTACCTATCATTTAGTATATTTTTTTTTATAAATTTGACCCTTTACCTGCTCACAGGAAGTGATTTAAAATGACAACTTTTTCACAAAAATGATCTTTTTCAACTTAACTTTTGAAAGTGTTATGGAAAGTCTAACACTTTTATATATATCTTAAATTAAAGCTAATGTAATATTCTTTATCATGGAAAAAAAAATTTTGGACTTTATTTTGTCTTCATAGTGAAAATGGCTACCAAATGCTATTTTTGTGTGAAAATTCTCGATTTTATATTTTTAACTTAATAATGCTATAACTTATTGAAAAGTGTATGGATCAATACAATTTTTTCATGAGAAATAATATTTATTTATCTTTATATTTATATATTACACTTATAAATCATAATACTTCTAATCAGGATATTAATAAAGAACTAGCAGATTATGTAGCTTTTGGAATAATCCACCAATTTTTTTAAATTAAACACTATCTAAAGATTTGCATCGAAGCGTTTTTTTTTTTATAGTGATTTTAATCACTGTCAGATATCATTATACTTGATCCAACTATGCCGCGACCCCCCTGTGCTGGGTTTTTTTTACTATTAAATAAAGGATGGCCTAAAAAAAATGTTAATAAGTCAATAACCAATATTGTTTTATTATTTTTTTATTAATATAATTTTTAGTTATATGCAAGTCACACTCGTTATTCAATTAGATTTTCACAAAAAAAAATTCAAAACATAGATAAATATGTCTAGTATACCATTTATAAGATCGTTTGAATTTTTAAAAAATTATAATTTTGCCTTATAATTAATAAGCAAATTATATGAATTCTCTCTTAATTTTTAAATACAAAAGGGTTTATTTCTTTTTATTTAAGAACAAACAATAAATTCAACTAGATAAAATTCAGATTCTTGTAACGTATAGATGCGTATAATAGGTCCTGTAGGAGCTGAGTGTTTTTATCTTTACAAAAATTATTTACAAAAAATAACAACACCTTAGCTTTATATTCAAGCTAATTTACGAAATTGATCATATCAAGAAACTTCACAGATTTATATTGTCAAAACGTTCAGATGACGTATACAGAGGACAGATTTTCATCTGTTTTTATTTGCAATGTAAATAGATATAGAAGTTAATGAAATTCTATATTTAAGTGTCTTAAAACGTCGAAAAATGATAATATGTGAACTAGAACAAACAATGTATTACAAGCCACAGGGAGTTTACGGCATTTACACAACACGGCCATAAAAGTACGAAACATGATATTATACTGGTATGTCACTAAATGAACCTCTTCATTCTTGTAGTGTTGCCTAATAATTGATAACATTTTGTTTATTGAGATAATTCCCTATTCAAAAAAAAAAAAATCTATCAAAGGAATTGATGGACAATATTTATAAAAGATCTAAATTAAAAAAACCCAGCACAGGGGGGTCGCGGCACAGTTGTGACGTGGTATAGTTGGATCAAGTATAATGATATCTGACAGTGATTAAAATCACTATCAAAAATAAACGCTTCGATGCAAATCTTTAGATAGTGCTTAATTTAAAAAAAATTGGTGTTTTATTCCAAAAGCTACTTGATCTGCTGGTTCCTTATTAATATCTCGATAAAGATAAAGTATGTCAAATGAAAAAGGGTTTATTAAAAAATATTATTTCTCATAAAAAAATTGTGTGGATCCATAAACTTTTCAATAAGTTATAGCATTATAAAGTTAAATATAATATAAATAATAAAATCGAGAATTTTCACACGAAAATAGCATTCGGTAGCCATTTTCGCCGTGAAGACAAGTCCAGAGGTCAAATTTTTTTTTTTCAAATTAAAGTATATTACATTAGCTTTAATTTAAGATATATATAAAAGTGTCAGACCTTCCGGAACATTTTCAAAAGTTATGTTGAAAAAGTAAATTTTTTGTGAAAAAGTTGTCATTTTAAATCCCCCCCTGTGGGCAGGTTAAGTGTCAGATTTACAAAAAAAATATACCAAATGATAAGTAAAGACATCAAGCATCTATATAAAAAAAAATTATATTGATATGTTCATTTTTGAAAAAGTTAGAGCATTATTAAGTTAAAAATATAAAAAAAAATTATTTTACAAAAATCGTAATTTTTTATTAACTTTGATGTCAACTTTCACCACGAAGACAAGTCCAGAGGTCAAATTTTTTTTTTTCAAATTAAAGTATATTACATTAGCTTTAATTTAAGATATATATAAAAGTGTCAGACCTTCCGGAACATTTTCAAAAGTTAAGTTGAAAAAGTTAATTTTTTGTGAAAAAGTTGTCATTTTAAATCCCCCCCTGTGGGCAGGTTAAGTGTCAGATTTACAAAAAAAATATACCAAATGATAGGTAAAGACATCAAGCATCTATATAAAAAAAAATTATATTGATATGTTCATTTTTGAAAAAGTTACGGCAGTTTTTAGTAAAAAAAATTGAAAAAATTTCGAAAATTAGCGATTTTTAAATTTGTAATTTTTTTGGAGGTTTCCCCCATTTACGGGGAACGAGGGAAATTTTTTCAATTTTGAAGGGTAATGTCTTCGACTACATACAATTTGTGATCTTTTGACGTATCGTTGAAAGAAATCCGTTCGGTGAGAGCTGAAAAAAAGTGGTAACAGACACAAAAAAAAAAAAACATATCATAGTAAAACCAATACCTTCTCAGCTTCGCATCGAAGCTAATAATAAAACAAATATAGCAATCAGAAACCGTTCATAAATTAAATTTAAACCTTTTCAATTGTATATTTTCCAAAAGTAAACTTATTAAATTATTAGTGCTTGTATATCTACATAAAATACAATTGATATAAAAGTTTATTTGAGAATTATACGCTGATAATTCCATCAATATAATTAATCATTTATTAAAATTGTCTAGTTTTGTACTCCAAGTAATTTTGTACTTAAATAATATCTAAATTGATTACAATCGATACATGAAAATGTATTATATCAAAATCATAAAAAAAATTTTTAAGGTAACATTTTAAAATAATTTGTTTAGAAAACCATGTTCGATATCAATATAATTTAAATTTTTTTTGATAATTATAACATTTTTCTTTCTTACAATGTTAAATTATGCTGCCTTTATTTAAAATTTTTCTATAAAACTAAAAAAAAAATATTTTTCAGAGCACAGACCTAACATTATTTTTCAGGGCATCATAAATAACGCTTATTTCGATTATTCTATTCATACAAAGTATGTACTATAATGTAAGTGCCACACCATAAGTATGGTATTATTATGACAAAAGTAGTATTATCATAATAATATTTTAAACGAAATTTTAATCAAAATAAATTTAATTTAAACGTCTCTCTATATTTATCTATAAATTCTAAATTTAGCATTTAACATTATAATATTAGAACAATAAATATACTCTTAAGGTATGTTCCTTAGAACAAATTTTTTCATTGATTTTGTGAGTACTTTTAAGTTTTATTTGCGAACTGAGTTTGTTAAAACTTAACAAAAAAAATCTATAATTTGTTGTTCTTTATTTTTTCAAGACGAGTTTCAAAGAATGTTACATTATTAAAAGTGTGTTATGCTATTCGACGAGTAGACTAATCCGAATTGTCGAATTGGCCTGCGGACAATTTATATTCAAGTCTCGAACTTTATAAGCAAAAGTTTCTTTCAACGGTGACAATAAAATTCACAATATTTCATTTTATTTCTCGTTCATTTAATAGTACTAACCCTAAAACTCAGAAGTATACAAATGTTGATTGGCTATTATCAATTATTCCTCTCTTTCTTGAAGGCGCCTACTGATGTTTATGACTAACAAAATATTGATCTAGTTGATGACTTTTGCCCTAAAAAGATTTTCTGTACTAACTTGGTTGCTGTTTGTCATAAACCATGAATTTCCATTTACAATTTAATTTTTTACTAGAAGCCGTATATATTGCCTATCTATCTTGTAAAGAATTCCAATATGCGCTATGACTTTAAGTACTACAAAAGTTTACTTTATGCAAATTTTTTATGAAACTTGCAGTAAATGATAAAAGTATTCAAAATTATACATATTAAATTTTGTAATAAAATTATGATCTCTACTATGACTTGGATTTATCAATTTTAAATTGAATGAACTTAGTTACTAATTAGAATAAATCAATTGTTTCTTAATATTTAAGTAAAACATATAATATGAAATAAGTAAAAAAAACTGACTTTAAATTACTATTACTATAAAGAAATTACTTGTTTTTCTATAAAACAGTTTATTTATAATAAGTCGTTCATAACATATTTTTTACTCCATTAAATTCAGATGACTAATTAAAAATTATAGTTAACAGTCCTACATTTCTTAAAAATTTTCGTATAGTTACATATTCTATTTGCTATAGTTCCTTACAACTTTTCAAATATATATATATATTTTTTTCAAAGACAGTAAATATAAACTTGAATAAAATATCAAACGACATTTTTTTACGAGCCACATTATAATTTATTCATAGTATAAAAGATACCTTAAAGAAAACATTCATTTTGCTTTTAGATATCTAGAGAAATAATAAGCTCGTTTAATTAGCTTTTATTTCAGTGTATTATCATTACGCGAAATTAAGGAAGATTCTATTTAATCTTAAATTTTAAGTAAATGAAAAAAACTACTATATTGATATGTTTTAAAACAAATAGACAGAATTAGACCATATCAATAAAAATATTTCACTAACTCTGAATAATATTATATTTAATCAAATCATTATTGATTCACTAAGACAATAATTTGGACTACAATATCTTTAATAACACTAAGGTGTTCAGAATTAAATAGATGTAATAAACTACATGCAAATTTTAAAATCATATAGTTATCTCAAAGTAATTAAATATTATATATAAACTATATTAAATAATTGTACATTCAATGTCAGCTTAAACGGGTCTGGAATAATACGTCAAGTATTAATACTCATGAATTTACTTTTCACCGCCTATTTAAACATTTCTTTAATAAAAATCCGATACTACATAATATCCTCATCATAAAAATGACGCATACACTTTATACACTTGTCATAACATTAAGTCAAATAATGAACTTTTATATATAATGTCAGATCACACGTTTGAAAATTGACTTTAATAGTACTCACAGAAATGTTAAAACTGCTTTATTTGAAAAAAAAAACACGTGTAAATAGATTTTTTTACTTAAATGTTAAATTGTAAATACTAAGACACTCTAATGAATTAAGCTGAAAATTCAAAGCCTTATGTTCAAGTCTAATCTTGAGCAAAATATTAACAAAAGTTATTTGTACAAAAATTTTTTATATGACAAATTTGATAACAATTGTTATAATACAAATAATTTGAAAAATTCTTACAATTTTCACTATAGGTCTAGCTAAAAAAAAATTATGATAATCTTTTTGTTTTTATCTAGTGTAAGCATAAAAATCTTAACAATATTTATAATACATGTAAATTCATAAACCCACACATACTTATTCATTTGAACCCCTTGTATTGACCTGCCGTTTTATAGTAGTGGTGGGCCAGGCGCCCCGACGCCGCCGTATCGATCACAGGCAACACACACATTTACGTACATACCCAAAGCAAGGGCGTCGTCCGGGCTTATTCCCTTACCACCATCACCACTACTATTGCCGCTTCTACTAGTGAACCCTCTTCATCGTAGCTACCACCAGAGCTTTTTTCGCCTTTTCTCTTCTCGCTTTTTCTTAACTCGATCACACCTCATTTTCCACCTAACCTTACCAACGTTTTCATCAATTATTTTATGAATAAAACATCCATACTCGAAGCTTTTGTCGAATTTTCTTATTTGTTTTTTTTTTCATATAAAACCCAGAATTTTAAAGAATGAAACATACTTCTCGTAAATTATCTATGTTAAGCTGATAATATTACCAAATATTAATGCTAAATAAATAGTAGATACAACTTACAATGAATATTATTTCTGTTATTTTTAGTAATGATTAAATATTATCAATGTATTTGCTGTCAAAACTACATAAAGTTTTATTTTATTGTAAATAACTTTCCCCTGAAATGTTCATGATATTATAAATAATAGATAATGTATGTATACAAATTTTTCATTGTTACCATTATTCGTAACAATTGATCTATTTCCTTATTTATAGAACACTCTTTGTTAATTTGTTAATCATTGATTTTTTTTTCTAGAAACTAAATCACTTAATAGAATACAATGAATATTATTTAAAAACATGGAATGTTATTTGAAAATTTTACCTAGCAAATTTTATATCTATACCTTATTAGTTTTTGAATATATTGGAAATATTTAAATAAATAGATATAACACCGAATGTATAGGACACATTACTAGTTAACACATTAACATGGATCTTAAACTTTGACGCTCTTAATTGACTAAATATAGCTTCGAATAGAATCATTATGGACAGAATCATATCGTGTTAATTACAAAGTTAAATTAATTCTATGACTGGTATTCAAAAACTAATATTTCACTTAAATAGAACGTTGAGATTTTTTAACGTGTAAATAAAGGAAAATATTTTTTTTTTATTAAAATTTACGATCACTTTTAAATGAGAAATTTGTTTTAGTGAATTTAAAAAATATTGATTTGCATACGACACCATTGAAGTTTTTGGTTTTTTTTTTTACGCTCCTGAAAAATGAATATGATTAACATATAAAATGTAGAAAATAACTATTGAATTCAACTCTTTTTAAAATTTTATATTATTGTAATGTTATTAAG
This sequence comes from Daktulosphaira vitifoliae, assembly GCF_025091365.1. Classification (NCBI taxonomy): domain Eukaryota; kingdom Metazoa; phylum Arthropoda; class Insecta; order Hemiptera; family Phylloxeridae; genus Daktulosphaira; species Daktulosphaira vitifoliae. The sequence continues at coordinate 24,560,739 of NW_026099572.1, read as the reverse complement.
AAATAATACGGTATTGCTATTTAAATAATATTTAAAATATATTTGTATATATTAATTAAGAACTAATATAAAATTACTAATATTAAATAAATAATATTATCTAAATTAGAACTTGACCAAATAATTTTGATTTTTGTATAAATAAAAATATATGAACTTTCTCTATCACATTAAATTGGCGCATCAACTTCAGTTTTTATTACTCAGAAAGTATGAAAAATTCCAACACAAACATTGTGGAGTTCAAAGCAAGAATGTTTGTGGGAACCTTTTTTATTTCGTAACTAAAGAAACCTTTTATTATTTTTATATTTGTATGTTAATGGCCTTTTTAGGTACTAGGTATATTAAATGCAGTGCTTTTCCCCCGACCTAGAGTAACTACCTCATTTATTATAATTTAAATATATTTATAAAAGAGATTTAATTAAACCAAATTAAATAAAAATTTGTATTACTTAATTTATAAGTTAATTCATATCAAATTATCCATGGCTAATATCCAAATGTCATACATACATCGTTTTAAAAATACCTTCCCCTCGTAAAACACTAGAATTCATAAATGTCAATCAATGTAAATGTCAAGTTATTCACTACACTTTATGTAATTAAAAAAAAATTAGATTCAAGTATTAAATGAGAAAGGAAAAATTTTGAATTCATATATTTATCCTCGGCGAAGGATAAATACAATTTTATATTTTTACTTTATATATATATATATACATATATAAAAGTTTAAAACTAAATTATAAGACGTCTTTAAGATTAAAGCTATTAAACAATTTTACGAATTGTTGACATTTTAATTATTACTGTTGTATTTTTATTTTGAACATTTTTAGAAATAAAACACCATTATCTTGATTGATGAATATAAAAAGGATTTAGCGAAAATTCCGTTGTTATTTTATAATTAAAAATGTTATAGAGAGCATCTTTAGGCGTTTTAATCATATTTACATCTATTATATTTATTACTTAAATTTTCTTTAAAATTTATTATGGTTCAAAAATTAATTTGTTTTAATGTTGTAATATTGTAAATATTTTAGACTAAACAAAAATTTGAGATATTTGATTCAATAATATGTATACAAAAATGTAATAAAAAATTGTGTAATATTAACTACCCATGTATAATATCTCAGATAATTCATATAACTTCAAAAACTGTAATAAAAAGATTTAAATTAATAAATAAAGTCAATACGACTTTATAAATTCATTTTCTTCAAATTTCTAATAATAAACACTTTTACTATGTAATAATCGTTTTTTTGCATGAAAATAATTTTTAGATTTTTGAATATGGGATCATAAACATGCAATCTTATTTACGGTATATTACTGAGTCATTATTCACAACTTATTGAAAATTTTATATAAATTTGTTAAGAATCGTATTATCATGAAAAGGAATATTTTATTTTTTGATGTATAAAAATATCGACCATATAAAATATAGACAATAAAATACTAAAAAAAGTTTTTAATAACATTAGTAAAATGAGAACTATGAACAACTATATTGTAATGAACTTTAAACAATTGTCATTTAATTATTTCGTTCACACCAGGTAGTGTCCGACAATTCTTTTCTTTGACTCTTATGTCATTATGGTACATAAATTGTATTATTCAGCGTAAATTAATATTTTCCCTGTAGACAATTTTAATGGCGTGACGTGTATCTTAAGTTCGTGAGTAACTGAAATTAGTCAAGCACACAATAATATAAACCACAAATATTGATCCTTGGCACTTTTATTGAACACTGAGAACAAGTGCGTGCACGCGGGTCTGTCTGATTATATATATATATATATGTTTTATTTATTTATTTATAACTATATAGGTACTTAACACAATATGCACCTTAAAAATAAGAATAGAATGTACAAAAACCATAAAAAAATTGGATGAATAGAAAGGACTGTCTTCGACGCAAATAAAAACACTCTATAACCTTTCATGAAAGCCTACCTCACCACCATCAAGATTCTCATTTGTTTCTTTTCCGTTTTTCCCTTTTATGTTGCTGTTAAAGGTTAATAGAATTTATAATCGGATTGCCATTTTTGAAAAGGGTGCTGTAGAGTTTACCTGTATACTGAAGTCGTTCATTTACAACCACACATTTTTATTTTACAACTAGTAGCAAATAGTTACAATTTACTATTATAAGCCCATATTTACTTTGTTAAAGAACATAAAACATTTATTTAAATAATTTATTATATTTAATTATAAAATAAAAACATTGCCTTGCCGTATAAATAAACCCAACCAAAAAATAATAATATAAGGCATGACTGAAAAATAAAATTTCGAAGTTTTTAAATATCATAATACATTTTTTCTCAGATAATTTTGTTTATACGACATGTAAAACATGTCTTATAAATAAAATTATTGGTTTGGTAAAATACTCGAACCTGATTTGACATACTAGTACCATTTTTGGTCGAGAAAGTCCAACCATTTGCTTTTCTATATTGCATACGATTTTGTGACTAGGATCCTAAAATAACTCTCAAAATATATTTACTGGGCGTTAAAATCGAAATTTTAATCTCAATATGTATAAATTTTTTTAATTAGCTGCTTAGACTCCAATAATAAAGAAAAACACAAGAAATAGTTTATGGAATTAGACAAATTTGATTAGATTCTAAATTCAGATAACATTATCAGGTCTGTTCTTGCAGAACATTTCCTTTAAAACATTACTCCTTTCATAATCTAATTGATATATGATTTGATTTCACAATATTGTAATTCAGATTACTACGCTATATCTGCAGGTGAGGCATATTACTTAAGATCATCTCGTCGATAATTGTCACTATAATAGTATAACTTCTTCAAAAGATCTACTAAACAAGTTATTTTAAAGCATTTTTTATATTATTATTTGTTTACAATCTACTCTATTGTGCAGATTCGTTTGAATTATTTAATAGTTAGTTATTTTAAGTTTTTAAAATGGTCACTATTGTTCCAATAGTAATTTCAAATTTACGTCAAACTAGCACTGTGTAGTTAGCACACATATATTGTAAGCATTTTTTTGTTGTATAACGTTTAACGCTATTTAATTATATGAAGACACTCTAAATCAAAACTACACTATTATAATGACGAGATGGTTTGATAAAATTTTTATGACTTTACATTTTAACAATAATTACTTTTGATAACAAAAATCATAGTTATTAACACTTTTAAATAGAGGATATTATTTTTAATATATAACCATCGTCGAATTTTAGAGGGTAAAAGGTCAAGTATGTTTTAAAACACGTTCAGTGATAATCACGTTCTAGTGTATCCCTAACATAAATTTTACTTTATAAAAATTTCATGGTAGTATCGAAAAAGCAAATATCATGCCAATGTACATCAATACCAAGACCATACTAAGTATTTCAAGGCCTTCTATTGTCGATTTACAAATAATCTATTTTATTTTATTTTGAATAAATAAAGGCATAAAATAAATAAGAAATTTAGCATGTACAAAATTATACATCTATAATGGTTTAAATATTAATAAAAAAATAACTTTTATTTTACAATAAAAATACAGAATTTTTTTTTATTCAAAAATTTTTGTTGATATTATTGTTATTGAAACTTTTATGCATTACAAATACTGTAATTTGATCAGTCACAATAACTATCCTATGTAAGATACTAAAAACATATTTAAGTATTTTAATATTAAAAACTAATGTCATGAAAACACTTTTTAAAATATCTTATCTAACGGGGTATCAAATAGGCAATTTTAGTACACATTTGTATTAGGAACATATTATTATTGAATTATATTTAATTGGTTATTTGTCATTTTATTTTTAGAAAGTCAAACTAGATAGTTATTTCTAACTAAAACATTTATTTTAATCGAAAAACAACAAATTAATATAATAATTCAGATATATTAAAAACAATTTTTACAATATAACTTTTTTTATGACTCAGCATTTGAATTATAAACATGAAATATGCTACACTTATAACAATCAGTGAATTGTATAAGGTACAGTGCGGATGATATGATGATCAGTGACCATGATTTAGATAATGTGTTATGTAATAAGCATTTAGTGTTATCATTTATACGATGATAAATTAGCAGAAATACCGACAGGCTATTGAGTACTTAAATTAATAAACGTTTTTGTTGATGACACATAGAATTATTTTTAATGATTATTATGGTTACTGTCCTGAAGTAAAAAACACACTAAAAAGTATTTTTATAAAATATATTTATTTATATGGAATAAACTAATTTTTTTTTTTATCATTTTTGTCAATATAAATTATATATAATATTTAATGCTTATTGAAATAATAGTATTAATTAGTTTTACATTTACTAATAAATTTTTAATTTTTTGGTATTTTATTCAAAATTACATTAATTTCAAAAAAAAAATTCTAGTTTTAGTTAAGTTTTATCATAGACCCTTTTAAAGTTATAGCATCACTAATTAATACTTTAGAGTGATCCTGTATCTCAAACTCTTCAAGTTTCTGTTGTATGAATATAAAATCTAATTTCATTATCAAATAAATAATTCTCAAACGGTTAAAAAAAATTATTCATTATTAAAAATACATAATAACTAATTGTATTAATAATATAAATACTATTAATGAAAATTAAATAATTACATTTATAAATAACAACTTTCATAAATATTTTCAATATCTTTAATGTGTATACAGGCATTTCAAAAAAATTTTCAGCTGAAAGGTTTCGGTTGGCTATTTCTTTGTAATAATAATCATAAAATGTTACATGAAAAAAAATCCAATAAAAAGTAAAAGAGCTAGTAAGTTATTGCTTAAAAGTTGATTGACTGAAAATCAGTGACTAGATTATACGGTTTAAAAAAAGCGATTAGCTAAATATTACAGAATACCTATTTTATACAAACTTATTTTTTTATGTGAATAACCTATAATCATGTTGATAAAATGCAATTATACATCAAGTTCATTAAGACTATCTAGAAGTCATTCAATACCAGTTTTCACTCTTGCACACATCATTTACCTAACACCAAATTAAAATCAATACTATAGAATTTCAGTATCAAAATATACAACATTAATGTCTGTCAATTATACATTAACAATGATTATTTACAGACATCCAAGGCTTCTATTTTAATTAAGTTTTAAATTTTTTGTTGACCAGTAATTAATTACCCTAAGAGCCATAATAATTAATTTACATAAACTGACAAATATGTATTAGATTTAACTAAATATATCTTTTAAATATAAAATTAATTAGTAAAAAATAATTTTTATAACATGACTTATTCAAATCTTAAAAGTATGGTATTATATTTTTTTTTTTATTTGTTTTTAGGAGAAACAATGACATGGAAGAAAGAATCGTAGAAATACATACATTTTAGGTGAGAACTGAACATTTATAATTTTGTATAATAAATTATTACATTAATAAATATTAAAATTTCTTTTTAATATAGCTGTAAATAAATCAATTCTATTACATCAATTAACATAGTAATATTTGGTAACCAACATTAAATATTGTTTTTTTATAAATTTATTTTAGTTCTTATACCTTTATATAGTTTTCAAAAATTTCACAATAATATTTCAGCATTTTTGTTGTTATACGCCTAAAATTATTTTTAGAACATTTTAGATTGTACTTTTTTTTATTAAACTCTATAGATCAAACAACCTTGTCAAATCATGCATGTTAATTTTTAGTTGAAAGAAGCTGCAATGCGGCCGTAGTAGGTTTCGTGACTTGCGTTACTGGAGGCTATAAGGTTTTTAACTATACCTATAATCGTTATATACTTTTTTGCACTAAAATCAGCACAATTCTTATTTAATTTAAACATTTTCATCACAAATTATTTATTTATTAATTTTTATTAAATATAGTTATCAATTCAAAAATATACCAACTATTTCAAATAGAATATATCAATATAAAATACAATTTTTGCAATGCATACATGACAAAATGTTATATAGTTTATTAGGTCACGTAGAAAGATACTTAAATAGACCTTTTTAGTTTTATCAAACGATAAAATAGCCGTGATCACAAAAGGAAATGGAAAACATAGTACTCTTCCATATTTTTTTATTATAATGTATTTCTCTACGGAATTAAAATATATTTAAATACAGAAAACACCAATTATAAAATTGTAACTCGACTGTTTATGTTATTGTGAACACAGCTATAGAAAACTTATGTTTACCAACATAACATACATGTGTACGAGGGTGTACGTTTTTATAAGCTTCAAAATATTATAAATGATTATTCATAAAAGCTACATATTTTGTTATTCTACTCCAACTAGCAGTTGATGAAACTGAATGCGTGTCACTGATACATTAAGCTCTAACAGTAGTCGTCTAGGTGCATATATCATTTTAACTACATTTATATTGATATTAAGTCTAGTTTATAATTTATATTATCTACAATCCGAAATTAATCAAAAACATCTTTATCAGAAAAAAAGTAAAATTCGATTAAATTTTACTTAGTAATTAATAGTTAGCTACATTTGGAAAAAAAGTGTTGAGGAGATAAAAACTAGTTGATTAATGAGAGTTAATACAAATCATACATGAAGCTATAAAACAAAAAATCATTATCGCAAGATAAAATATAAGAGAAATAGCATTGATATAAAATAATATTTTGTTTTTTTTTGTCATTGTGTTTCACACTGATACGTTTATAAAAACATGCAAGTTCTGTTAAACTGTATAAGGTATATATTGATATACTAATTTAGCACTTAAGTATCTACAAGTTATGAATATTTTTTTAAATAGTCCAATAAATAAAAAGTAAAACTAGATGTTTCTCAAGTTTTTCTTATATTTGTTAAGAATTTCGTATGCGTTTCATGTCTGAGTGTTGATGGGACCTTACAGGGTTTCATTTTAACCGCCTTTCTTGAGCCATACCATTCTAAATTTCTTTACTATTACATCTTTTCTCATACATTTTACTTTCTCACTTTAAAATGGTTCTTTTACCACATATCGTTTTCTATTGGCTCCTTTTTTATCAGATTATCGTTGTCATAGGGTTACACCATCAAAAAATCAATATTGTGTTTTTATGCACCACGCATAATAAGGATATATTCAAGTTCAAAAAATGTTCGTTCGTTTAAGTCATTTTATTCTTTTTGTTAAATAATGATTTTTTTATAAAAATAGAAAGATAAAAATTTAGTTTATTTTTATAAGCCATCGTAAATATCAAGTTTATTGTATGAAAATAATTCATAATGGTAAATTTTAGGAGGAACTTTCAAAAGTTAAATAGGAGCAAATTATTATTTTTTGCTATTAAATGATGGATGGTACGAATAAAATTATGTCGGGTCCATAATCAGTTTTTTGTTATTACATTTTGAAATACTATCATTAATATATTTAGAAAAAGTAAAGAGTAGGACAATATTTAGCGCCACCCTATTTTTGTCATAATACATAAATAAGAATCCACATATATAGCGCACTCCACATGTCTATCACTAAAAATTATATTAATTCAAAAAGTAGTAATACAATACTGGTTATTAACCTGTCAACATTTTATTTAGGCCATTCTCCATCTGATATTAAAAAAATAATAATAAATTCCCATTTAACTTTTGAAAGTTACCCCTAAAATATACCCTTAAAAATCATTTTTTTTTTTTGTAAGTAACATGATATTTTTATAGTTTATATAAAAAAATTTAATTTAATTTTTATACTTTTATGAATAAATCATTATTTAATGAATAATTAGAGGATACTATACTTAAAAAATCACATTGTATATTATACTATACAAGGTGATCAATTCTAATGATCTATACTTGTCACAAATATGTCGCTCCCCCACTGTGCTGGTTTTTAAAAGTAACTTTATAGTTTAAAACTACGATAAAAATTTACATGACATATCTTACAAACGATTTTAAAGGGTCTATAAAAAATATAGAATAAATACTTATAAAATAACAAGTATTTAAATACATAGTGTAGATATTTAATACATGTGAGTACAGCTCGTACTGGTGTATATTTATAAATCAAGGAATTGATTGTTTCTAGGCTTCATTTATTTTACTGTATATTTTAAACCAACATTTGATAACTATTAAAAAAAAATTAATTAATTAATTATACTACAAGCACTTCTGAGATATATTAATTAATTAAACATAAAATAACTAAATAATGAATTGTGGATTTAATCACATCATTTTTATTTCAGATTGTTAAGTATTTGAACGTGCTCAAACTGTCTTATTCAAAGAATGATTCCAAAATAGAGCGTCGTCCCAGACGCCATTTTCCGGATGGACGAGAGGTAATAAAACTCATGATAAAGAAAATTATTTTATTAGTAAAGAAAAAAAAATTTTATCAACTTTCTAGTCTTCTAATTAAGTTCAAAATATTTGTAATGAATTTTTAATACTTTTTCTTTATTCTTAGAGGGTTAACGTGCTTAAGCCCTCTCCCACAGTCCGGAGGGGGCAGCCCGACAAGGGTATAAAAAGAGGTTTACCCGACCATGTCCATTGCTGACACCGATTCTTCATTCTCCAGTGAAGAAAGAAGCCTATTCCGTCCATTCACACGTGAATCACTGAGGGCCATTGAGCAACGTATAGCTGAAGAAAATGCTAAACAGAAAGAACTTGAGGAAAAAAGAGCTGAAGGGGAGGTAAATAATGGCTTATTGTTATACATATCTAAGTTTCGTTTAATCTAAGATCGTTTTTTCCTATTTTTAAATTTTAATTTTTAAAGCAATCAATATATTTTTTATCTCATAATCAATTTATTTTCTTAAGTTATAAAAACTATAAACTTCACTAGCGGTTTACATATCTACTAATATTAACCCAATTACTAATATTAATTTATTTATTGACTTAGCCTGTGCCATGGAAAAGAAATAAAAATAAAGATGTAAGCTAAACATATGTGAAGATTTAAAATATATGTAATTAGGCATCATTAGGATAGATATCATATGATATGTATTAAACACATTTTACTTTGATGCGTAAAAAGTATTATTACAGCATTTTATTTGCTATAATATTAAAGCAATGTATAATAGCATGCCATTAAATAGGTTAGTTAGTAATATGCAGTACCCAATTTATTCAACAATAGCTATATTATAAGTAAAATAATATATAGCTTAATGTATATTTAGATACTATAACGCACATATTATTAAGCATAGAAAAATTAAGTGTGTTAATAATTATAACAGTAGTTATAGAGACTAATTTAGATAATTACAGGGTGTCCCACAAATTTTTGATATCTTATAACTAATAACATTTAATTTAGCGGATAGTTAGCAATACTTTTTTTGAAGTAATTATTACAATTTTGGACAATGTTAAAAGCATTTTTTTTTATTATTATTATTTCTCTTAAACAAAAAACAATTAAAACTTTTTTTTTATTTCAAAATAGCCATTTTTGGTTTTTTCCCATACACAATTTTGATGGATTGATAACAACTTAAGAATACACACTTATTGAGTTACAAGCAATTTAATACATATAATGAGTATATAGTGTGGGCGAACTATTCGTTTTAAATATGCACTACTGCGAATTATACACCTACCCACATTACTTACTCTTTATATGTATTAAAATGTTTGTAACTCAATAAATTATTATCCTAAAGTTGTTATCAACGTAAGAAATGATATTAGAAAATATCTATTTAAAAATTATAAACAATTTTTTTTTTAATTTTTATTAAAAATAGAGATGAAAAATTTATTTAAAATATTAATTTAAAACTAAAAATTACTAAAAATTTGTGGATAAATATTTCCAGAACAGTGTTACCATTATCAATGCTTTTGAGTTAAATATTTTTTTTACTTTTTAGTATTAAATTAATATTTTACTTGTATTTTTAATTTTAAATGTAAAATGTGTTATTAACGTAGTCTAATACTGCAGTAATTATATTTAAATTAAGTAATAAAATATTCGTTGGATCTTTTAAAATTCTTGAATTTTTGAACTTTTTAATTTTATTAAATCATAATGGAATTCAAAATTTTCATTGTTTCTATTAGTAAATACAAACATATTATCTGTATATATATATATATATATATATGTATGTATGTATAATTTCAAAATACAAATTATAGTTAATCAATTAGATTATATAAAATTTTATGATTAATAAATACCTATAATGTATTAAATTATTTGTTTCGATTTCATTCTCTTTATAAAAATAATTAATTGTATTTCCGTATGTCTTTGCCATGTTAATGTTAAAATAAGTAATGTTAAAATATACTGAACAATGTTGAAATTAAATGAATAAGTTTTAAACATTTAAACATTAAAGAGAAATAAAGATATATTTTTTATTAATTTAATTTAAAATGGAATTATTTTAAATAAATAAATTTTATTAAACAATAAATATTTGTTCTCTAAAACTAATTCTTCTCATGAAAAAAATTAACAAAAAAAAAATATGAGTCATTAAAACGGTTATTATTAATTTAAGCAAAGGTTCCTAAAACAATTTCTAATTCAAAAGAAATCCATTTAAGATAGCTCAAATGATACTTAACACTTTTATTAAAAAGCTCGACAAAATTTTAATCTGTACACTTTTATGAAAAAAATTATTATTTAACATTATTTATCATTCTTAAAAACATTATATATATATTAATAATTTTTTCATTTTAATTTCTAAAAAGTTTCATTTATGCAATTTAAACCAATACATAAACTTTGAAAATTAAACACAGAAATAAAATTGAAATCGCATATTTAATTATAAATGTGTATTTAGAAAATCTCTCATCTATCTTGGATGAAGATGTTTTTAGTTCGTTGATATAATATAGATAATTTTAGCCACAAGTAATGAAATGTAAATTTTAGATTTATTGAAATTTAATATGAATAAGGCATAAATTTAAATCATTCAAAAATGTATGAAATATATATATCTTTAAACCATTACAGATTCGGTATGAAGACGAGGACGAAGATGAAGGTCCCCAACCGGACGCCACTCTGGAACAGGGAGCGCCATTACCAGTGCGACTGGTTGGTACATTCCCATCCGAATTAGCGTCCGTTCCGCTAGAGGATATTGACCCTTACTATCAAAATCAAAAAGTATATACTTCTAATTAATAAAACTTAACGAATATTATTGGTTTAAAAATGTCATTAAAATAATGACAAAACGTGAATACATAAGTTAGTAAGAAATAATGTTTTTCTCAGACATTTGTAGTAATTAGCAAAGGAAAAGATATCTTCAGATTCAGCGCTACTGATGGCCTTTGGGTACTAGACCCTTTTAACCCCATCCGAAGAGTCGCCATTTACATATTGGTACATCCAATATTTTCTGTTACAATCATCACAACTATACTTACAAACTGTGTTTTCATGATAATGCCCCCCACTCCAACTATTGAAGCATCCGAGTAAGTAAAGCGATAAGGTTCATTTAAACAATTAACTATGAATTTCTTTGTAATTAAAATTATATATTTATTAAAATACTAATTACGTTTATTTGTTGTTACGTATACATAATAATTATAAATACTTAAAAAAATATTAGTAAATGTGTAAAGTTATATTGTATACTATATGATATATATTTTCCAGTTTTATTTAACCTTAGGTTTATTAGAATTTATATTATTATGATATTTATCCATAAATTTAATAATTTACGTTAGATATTAGCTTATTTATATTATATTTACTAGATCGCTAGAGACTTCTGTAATAAATGTTGAGGATAGTGTTATTAAGTATACGTAGTGTTAGGATAATTGACTTTTTTGTTTTATATTTTTATGTTTTATAAAAATCTAATCGTTTCCAGAATAATATTTACCGGCATCTACACATTTGAATCGGCTGTGAAAGTAATGGCCCGAGGTTTCATATTAGAACACTTCACCTATCTTAGAGATGCATGGAATTGGCTAGACTTCATTGTTATTGCATTAGCGTGAGTAGTAGAAGTAGATTAGTAAATACCTCTATGAGGGCAATTATTACCACAATCGAAATACTTTAAAATACTAGAATAATTCTGGGGAGCAATGCTAAGAGTTAGTACGTATAATAAAGAGGATCAATAGGAAATGTATGTTTGCATCTTTTAACTTGTTCAAGTCTAATTAATATTATATAAATGTTGTCATATACAATTAAAATATGTCAGGTGAATTTATTTACTTTTTTTATTGTATATTGTGTTATCTTAGAAGTATTTTCCCAAACCTATTAAAAAATTGTTATATAAAAAATATTTGAGTTAAAAAATTGTGTTCATTAATAGTGTGTCAGATTAAATAGATCAATTTGAAATATTAGATTTATATGCTATTATGAATATTAGAAGACAATACTTAATTAATCTAGTCATTTACAATTTTATAGTAACTTATTCGTTTTATTCTATTAGTACTTAGCCATAGTTTTTGTTAAAGGTTATTTTATTATAGATTATGAACAACTAATTTATAAAATTATACTTTTAATTAGTAAAAATTATATACTATTTAAAAAGGTTATTGATTTTTATAAGCATGTGTAGTTAAAAGTATCAATTTTCAGTTACGTTACAATGGGTATAGAGCTTGGAAATCTAGCTGTTCTTCGTACATTTCGAGTACTCCGAGCGCTCAAAACTGTTGCCATTGTGCCTGGTAATTATTATCCAATATAAACAATCATTTTTGGATTATTTTAAGATTCTAACTTTATTTTTATACACAATTAGGACTGAAAACTATTGTTGGAGCTGTGATAGAATCCGTAAAAAACCTCAGGGATGTCATAATATTAACAATATTCTCACTGTCTGTGTTCGCGTTATTGGGTTTACAAATATACATGGGTGTTCTTAAACAAAAATGTATTAGGGAATTTCCGACTGATGGTTCAGCTGGTAATTTGACTGATGAAACTTGGATTGACTTCGTATCGAATAAATGTATGTAAATCTTAAGAAGTTTTTTTAGAATTTATAAAAATAATTTATTTTTATAGCAAACTGGCAAATTGGTGAGGATGGCGAATATCCTTTATGTGGTAATAGCACAGGAGCTGGGTAAGATACAATCGTGGTTAAACTTTAAAATAATATAAACTAGCACTAATTATTTTACTTGAAATTTTTTAGTCAGTGCGAACCTGGATACTTATGCATACCCGGGTTTGGTCCTAATCCAAACTATGGGTACACTAGTTTCGATACATTTCCTTGGGCTTTACTATCGGCTTTCAGATTAATGACACAAGACAATTGGGAAGCTTTATACCAACAGGTATACTGATTCTTCTATGTATAATGATTTTATAGTTATATTAACGTCTTAAAAATATAATCCCTTATATCAATTGTGCTTCTTACAAATCGGTTTTTATTATTTTTAAAGGTACTAAGAGCAGCTGGTCCTTGGCATATGTTCTTTTTCATAGTTATTATTTTTCTTGGTTCATTTTACCTTGTCAATTTAATATTAGCTATTGTAGCGATGTCATATGACGAGTTACAAAAAAAAGCAGAGGAAGAAGAGGCAGCTGAAGAAGAAGCTATAAGAGTAAGTTGAAAAACAATTTTTTTTTTCATTATATAATATTTTTTATTTTAAGGAAGCGGAGCAAGCTGCTAAAGACAGAGAAATAAGAAGACAAGCTCACGAAGAAAGAGCAACAGAAAGAGCAGAAAGAGCTCGAAATATAAACCAACATCCAAAATCACCTTCAGACTTTTCATATCAAAGTTACGATATGTATGCTGGTCAAGATAAAATGCATGGAGATGAGAACAACCGTGAAAAGATGAGTTTAAGATCAGCATCTATTACAAGTCAAGACAAACAATCAGAAACTGCAAGTGTGGAAAAGCAAAACGGGAAAACAAGAAATGTAAAAATTTAATTTAGATTAATTTATTTCTATATATAATAATTATATATTATTGCTATATCTATGTAGACTAGTTTAAGTTTACCTGGTTCACCATTTAATCTAAGAAGAGCATCACGGGGAAGTCATCAGTTAAGTCACCGAAATACAAGACCAAGATTTTCAGGAGTAGACACCAAACCTTTGGTATTAAATACTTTACTTGACGCTGAGGTAATAATTTAAAAACCTTTTAATCTAATTTCCCATTAACATATAATAAAATATTTGTTTTAATTAACTTATAAAATTATATTAAAACAGACTTCTTTTTTTTTTTTTTACAGGAACATTTACCTTACGCAGATGATTCCAATGCAGTTACACCTATGAGTGAAGAAAATGGTGCTATTTTAATCCCTTTATCTTATGCAAATTTTGGATCAAGACACAATAGTTATACATCTCACACTTCTCGAATCACCTATACATCACATGCAGATTTGATAAAACAACCAGTTCCAACAAAAGAGAGCCAACTTAGGTCAAGATCAGCTAAAAATTACCAAAATTCTGGGGAACAAAAATTCTACAAGGAGGTAAATCTAATTAAAAAATAATTCATGTGTATATTTTGAACATATAAATAAAAATGCTTAATTACTTTATAGGATGAATTAGATACAGGATCAATAAACAAATCCAAACAACAGTTAGATGAATGTAGCTACAACGAGCAACAAAAACATGCTGTCGTGGATATGAGAGGTTTGTAAACAACAACGAAAATCATAAATTAAACTATGCAGCTTTATAAGATTTGAAAGTACTAATTTCTCAAATTAAATTATAATTAAATTCTAGATGTAATGGTACTAAACGACATTATTGAACAGGCAGCTGGCCGTCAAAGCAGAGCGAGTGAAAGAGCAGGTATGTATTAAAAAATTTGATGCATAACCTAAATTTTTTGTTTTTTAATATATATTAATATTTAAAAAAACAAACTGTATAAATTAACTGTGTGCGTTATTTGTATTTAAAAACTGAATTATGCTCTGAAAACAAATACTTGCTATGTTCCTGTATAAACTTGCATGTAGTTTGCGCATACCTTATGTCTTACGAGTAACTCAGTTATTTACTTCAAATTATTTCATTTTAAAACACAAGGAAAACAATAGAACTATTAGCAATTAATTCTTCTAGTATTACTATTAATATGACAACTTGCTCACTCAGTACTTTTATCAGATATGCATGAACATTTTATCTCTTCTTAAAAATTATCTATTAGAAATTACTGTCCAAGAGTCTGCAATTTGGTGAAATAGAAAATTGTATTAGTCATTATTTAAACGATAGAAAAAAAATACTTCCCTAACATCGGCATTTATATATAAATTTAAAACAGCATTTATTTCCATACACGTTGCTTACCTTATAAATGTTTGACAATATTTTCTTGGTAGTTATGATTTGACATCAATTTTTCTGTTTTGTTTTAGTATTGTATTACTATTGAATCTGTAAGCACACACATTGTTCAATGAAATTTTGCTAGTTGGAATATTTTGAACTTATTAAATTTTTCTTTTATCATCCAAATGACCTATAGTATAATCATAATTAGTTTTCTAATGACCTGCTTCAACTAGTAAACATTCATGATTCATTGTGTAACAATACATTTAAATATTCTATTCTTCCTCTTAGTGTTGTTAGTCACTTATGTAGATTGTGTTTTGTTGGTAGACAATATTTTTATATAAATAAATGTATTTTGTTAAACGTTATTAACATATTAATTATATGATAACCAAAAAAAAAGAAAAGTGTACATTTATTTTTTGCTTTTAATGGATAGTGAAAAATTAAAAACTAAGATTGTTAAGATTTTAAATAAAATATAAGTGTACCAGTGATAATTAAATCTACATTACATCAATTGAAATATCAACAAATTCTAAATTAAAGTTGTTAAGTATTTTATTTATATAAAATATGAATAACTTAATTCTCCTTTATGTTCTTAAAAATCTATTGTCATTTTTTAATCAAATTCCTTACAGATTTCGTATTCTTAAATAATTTAGAATAAAATGTGTTTAATATTTGAAAACTAGTGTTTTTTATTTTACAATAAATAATCCATATAAATGTAATAAGTAATACTATTAGAAATTTTATATATTAATCACAATAAGTATGAAAAGTATATTTATTTGAGTTTTGACTAATTTTATTTTATTTAAATGAAAAACAAACTTTTATTTAAAAATTCATATTAATTTTTGTTTTATTTATTGAATAAGTATATTATATTGAATTAACTTTCAACAAAATTTTTTATTTTAGTATAAAAATTATATTATTTCATAGCTATTTACTTATAAGAAAATATTTAAAAAAATTAAAGGAAGTAAAATGTATTAGTGCCTCATAAAATATAATGAGTTTTAGAAATATATGTAGCAGTCTTTAAATAATATGGAGTTATTGTTTCCATTATAGGTTTCTTAAGGTATTCATTTTACAGACTCTTGCATATCTAAAAAAACTAATATATTTGAACTATTATTCTAATAGTTATAAAATAAATAATAACTTAAAATAAAAGGTGCTGAGATAGATGTTATATTAATCGTAATATTGGTGGCTACTCTCTTGGTTGCATGGGGTAGTATCCACAGTATACGTGTTTCCAACAGATGAGGATGCTGTGTGTGATGAAGATGACGAAGAGGAAGACGACGAGCCAACATTTCGGGAAAAATTTCAAATGTGGCTTTTAAAGTTCATTGATACATTTTGTATTTGGGACTGTTGCTGGCCATGGCTGAAATTTCAAAAAGGTCTTGCATTCTTAGTTTTTGACCCGTTTGTTGAACTATACATCACATTGTGCATTGTTGTTAATACGTTGTTCATGGCTCTTGATCACTATAAAATGGACCCATATATGGACTATATACAGAACAAGGCTAATCTTGTAAGTAAACTTAGTATCTAAAAATCATATTTTCTAACCAATAATAAAATATTATTGCTTAAGTTTTTTAGTGCAACATTTGGCGTGGAAGCAGTTCTTAAACTGATGGCTATGAGTCCAAAGTATTACTTCCAAATGGGCTGGAATATTTTTGATTTTATTATTGTTGTGTTATCTATTGTAGAATATCTTTCAGCTGGATATCAAGGTTTATCAGTATTGCGATCATTTCGTTTGGTAAATAAAAAATATCAATAATTAAGTGTATTGAAACGTATGACTAAAATTAATACAAAATTTCTACTTCCCAATTAGCTTCGAGTTTTCAAATTGGCAAAATCGTGGCCTACTTTAAATTTATTGATATCAATCATGGGTCGAACTATTGGTGCATTAGGTAATCTAACATTTGTATTGTGTATTATTATATTCATATTTGCCGTTATGGGCATGCAACTGTTTGGCAAAAACTATACAGGTATGAAATTTAATTTATTAACGTATATTATTTTTTATTTTTATTTAAGACAAAAAATTTATATTCATTTTTATTTTAGAAAAAGTTTACCTATTTAAAGATCAAGAACTTCCTAGATGGAATTTTACTGACTTTCTGCACTCATTTATGATAGTATTTAGGGTTTTATGTGGTGAATGGATTGAATCAATGTGGGATTGTTTAGTTGTTTGTGAACCTACTTGTATTCCATTTTTCTTAGCTACTGTTGTTATCGGCAATCTTGTAGTAAGTCTAATAGAAAAGTGTTTATAAATTTTAAAATATTTTATATAAAAGCAAAATAAAATTTAGTAGCAAATATAAGTATAGATTAATGACGGATGATTAACTACTTTTTTTACTGATTCAAATTAATTTTACTGATGTTTTATCAAAATAGTATTATACAACTTTTAGTTAAATTTTTAATTAATCATATGAAATTACTTTACAAATATTAATGGCTATAAGTATCTCAAAAATGTTTTATTTCTTTCTCAAAAAAATTATTTTAATGAAAAATAATAATTCTACATAACCATCAAACAAAATCTGCTTCTTAAAATAAGATAGAAGTTTAATTAACTTATTTAATATAGGTACTAAATCTTTTTTTGGCATTACTGTTGAGTAATTTTGGTTCATCAAACTTGTCTGTGCCAGCTGCCGATAGTGATACTAATAAAATTGCTGAAGCATTTGAAAGAATTGGTAGATTCAATAAATGGGTGAAAAATCATATAATGAATTTTTTAAAGGCGTTAAGAGCTAAACTTACCAATCAAATATCAGTTCAGGCGCCAGGTGAGGCCTGCCTAAACTACAGTTGGGACCAAGGTTAATTCCTTTTTCCTATAAAATAAATAAAGTATTTAAAATAACATTTTGACAATTGCATTATCAATATAATATATAATTTTTAAGAATTTTTTTTTATCACAATTGTGTAACAAACTTTATTGTTAAACTTAAAACAACTTTTGAATACATTTTTTCATCCAAATTATAAAATAAAACATCCAAGAACTATAAACAAAGAATAAATTTATTCTTGTCATTTAAATAATAATTATTATTAATATATTAAATAATTATTATTTAAATAACAAAAATAAATTAATATTTATGGATGCAATTGTTATAATTCATTATATAATTTTATGATTTTTCACTTGCAAAATATTTTTGTTATACAAGGTCAAAACCGTGAAATTGATTTAAACACCGATGAAGTAATTATTGATAGTTTAATGCCATACAAAGATAAAAAAGATCAGGTTGAAGTGACCATTGGGGATGGTATGGAATTTACAATACCAGGTAAACTTGAGTACAATTTACAGCAACAATACATTTTATTTATAAAAAATATATTGTATAGGAGATGTCAAACAAAAGAATAAAAAATCTAAAATTGAAAATTCGATAGGAAATCACCAAGTTAATGTAAAAGGATATAAAGAAACATCCAACGTGGATTTTGATAAGTAAATCATACTCAAAAAAAATAATAATTTTCGTTAAATAACTAATTATGGATAAACGAGTGCTTTAAACATAAATGATCATATTTGATGTTATTTTGAGAAGTATTTCATGGATTTAAGTTATGACATATACTTAAATATTATTTTGAAATCAAATTTTGGATTAATTCAAGTTCAAAATCAATTGAAATAAATCCAATAAAAAAAATAACTGAACTTAAAAATATACCTAAAAATTAGTTTTAAATTAACTACTATTTTCTTATACTCAACTACAATAAAATTGATTTGTTTATTATTTAAGTTTAAATTTTTAGTTATTAAAAAGCATAGTTTTCTTTCGTAAAAATATATTAATTCAATAATAATTTTTTTTAGGTCATAGCAAAATATTTCTTCCTGGATTTTAAAGCTACTTCAGTCAATTATGACATTAATTTTTAACTTGCCATCTCACGCAATTTATATATTCATACTTTAAAAAAACCATACAAAATTACTAACACATTTTATAAACTATTCTATGGATCATATAAAACTTGTCAAAACAAATAATTTTTTACGGTGTTGTGGTAATATATCACTCAAATATTGACAAAATCTGAAGAACTTTGTGGAATCTAAATCTTTGTAGTATAGTATCATTACTATATTAAATTTCCATTGAAAATATTGTTTGATAATGATCTTCCTACGTGAAATGTTAATTGAAACTTTAATAGCTTTGTAACGTTTTCACACCATATGAGAAAGTAAAGATTTTTCGAGTGTTATAAATTGCATATAGTTATATCACATGTGCACTTACAAAATTGTATGGTTGTTTTTTTTTTTTTTTTTTTTAGGTCTGTGAATAAGACATTGAAGAGCTTAAGCTATACTCGCTGAAGTATGTTATCCACATTCATCATATATAATATTTATATATAACTATTTATACATAACTAAACGTCATTTTGGTAACTTAAATGATAACATTGTTTAAAAAATTATTTAGTATGTAAGTTGATCTCGCTTTTTAAATAATAAACCGCAGTGTTTACATGTTATTCAGTAAATAAATATAAGTGATTACCATTAATCATCTAAATTAAATGTAACAAATTATAATAGTTACAAAGAATCTAGTTACTGTATAAAGAATCTTAGGCTAAAAACGTAATGAATAAGAAATCAAGGCTTCTAATGACCGAGTCTTCATTTAACAAAATTTTAAATAATAGTAAAATATAACAAAAGAAATACGTCGTTTAAAAAATAAAAATTATCTGTGATATTTCTATATACGTCGTATCTGTGATTAACGTTTTGTTTGTTTTCGCCTCTTTTTTGTTCATATTTATACTGTTATATATTTTCGTTCATTGGAGAACACTTTTTCAATATATAGTAAATTTATGTATATAACAAACGAATTTATATATAAAATTAAATATATGTAATAAATGCTGATTATATAATAATATTATAAAACAATTGCAGACATTTTGTTTTTGCTAGATATCATTTTGCTTTTGTCTGATCCTAAAAATTGAAATATTTTCATCAAAGAAAGGATCAAAATAACACCAAATTAAAAATAAATGATAAAAAAGTTTTAAAATTTAATTTATTTGAAATTAAATTGAAAAATTCTATGCTAGTAATTACTTAGTAGAGAAATTTTGTTATAATATCTGTTAAGTTTTTAGTTGTAAATCCATTATTTAGTGTTTATAGAGTTACCAAAATGACGTCGCTTTAGCTTTAAAGGCTTTTATTTTGGTATCTTTTTTTTTAAACAAATATGAGGAAAGAAAGCGTATAAACCTAATGTGATTATTTTCTAATTAAAAATAGTAATAATAATAAACGCTTAACCCAATTACTGAACGCACAAATTTTGTAATGGAGCATTTTTATTAATTAACAGTAAAATATTTAACGCGTCTTATAATCTGCACGGTTATTCTTAGACTTCAGAATTTGTACTAATGATTGAAAACTACTGAAAAATCGTTTTGTTACATTTTTGAAAATTGTTGAAAGTTTTAAGATTTAGGTAATGTTGTAAAATATTGTTAATTGATGGATGATATTAAGTATTGTATAAATAACCAATTATTTATAATTTTTGCTTAAGGGTTATTATGAAATTATTATGTTTACGCCTACGTTTTATGTTATTATAATTGTTTTGGGGTAATTTTTACTAAATAATAACTATATTAATTTTATTACATTATTATCTGCTGTATCTGAGACAAGGACAATGCTGAATAATGTAAATGAAAATATTTATGCGACGTTTTTCGCACCGGCATGTCCTTCCCTCTTTGACGGTACGAAAATTGTCGGATAATATTGCCTACAAATATTTTTTAATATTGTACATTTCATATTTTGCAATAATATATTTGTCTCTTTATTAAAAAAATTATTAAAACGTTAATTGTGTTATCCTTTTTTTAATATATTCCTTTATCCGTTAAATAAAAGATATTCATTAATAATTAAGGTTGGATTTGGTTTAAATATTATTGATGAAAGTGTTGAAATAATAATATTGCTAATTAAAAATACTTTTAATCTAATTTATTTGTTATAATCAAACAATCGTTTTTTTGTTAAAAGTGTTTTTCAGCTATTAAAAAATAATTATGACATACGAGCTATCAAACGATAAATTTTATCAAAACACATGATTCTTTAGGTAAAATAACATAACACCAAAAAATATAAAAATAATATAAGAAATATTAATTATTTAATGTATTTTTAATTAAATACATGATGTCAATAGTAACTTATCTATAACAATAATTATATAGTGAATTTTTTTTGTATATGAAATCATACACAATGCTTACACATAAAATTAATTAAACTATAAAAAAATAAATCAAATTATAGTCTATAAAAATAATTAAAATATAACGCCAAATATTAGAAAAGGGAATTACGTCATAAAAGAATTATTATAAATATTAATTGATTTGTAAAAATATAAAACGTGTACCACATTGCATTTTTGAACATAGTTTTAATAATTTTACCATGTTAAAATAATTTCTAAAGCTCTTTTTTTGTATCTTAAAATCTACAAAACATATGCATTGTATGTTTTATATCACAGCAATTATAATTAATAATATTTTTATAATGCAATAAACAAAGTTAAATTATGACGTGTTAAAATAGTAGAGTGATTAAAGCCACGCTACAACAGAAGCATTCGTCTCAATAAATATATAAACTAATAACAACAATAATATACAAAAATTTATTTTTAAATGATTGGCCCCTTTAAACATCGGCTAGTTTTGAGCTTTTGGATGACGACCTAGAATGAATTACTACCTTATGGCCATTTTTAGTGACGAATCCGTCGCTTTCCACCATAACTGCAGTATCGCGTCCATCTGGTGATGCAGTTTCATCTAAGTTTTGCTTCTGACGTTTTTCTCGAATGAATCTAAGCCAAGCTTTTTGTATGGTCATTGCGCAATACACCTCACGCATGCGCCATAATGTAGAACTAATCGGTTCATATTTGGCTTCTTCTGGTCTTGTTTGAATCTCACTAATCTCTGCGACGGTTTCAATGATGGGATTTCCTTTACGTGCGAAAAAGTCTTTTGTTAATGCATCAAGTATATCAACACAATATATCAAGTCTCCTTTGCATATTGGGATATCCATGGAAACGATTTTATACTTATTCGGTTTGTGAATTTTGAGAGGTGGTTCAAGTATATCCAAAAAGTCAGTCAATTGGTCGTATCGGATGTATCGAGTACCATCTGGATCAAAATGTTGCCAAATTTCATAATACATATCATAATCATCATCTGTCAAACCTTCTTGTACATCTTCCGTTGCTTGTGAATAATTCTCCAAAATTACCGCAATATACATATTGATAACAATCAAGAAATTAATTACCAAGTATGAAAGTAAAAATGCAGTTCCTACAGTCTTGTTACCACAACTACCCGTGATGCCCATCTCTAAGTTAGGTTTAATGCAGTTATCTTCATTAGTGATTCCATCGAGAACAGCATCCCAGCCAGAAGATGTAGACAACTATTACAAATATAACCATATTTTTAAAAATGTTTAATACGTACACAGTACTCTTACCATAAACAAAAGAATCATTGATTGACCAAATGTCCGAAAATTATAATCTTCGTCTAAACCTCCATTACTTGCTACGTTCATAAAAAATGACATTCCGAAAATTGCGAATATGAACATTACCAAGAACAAAAGTAGACAAATGTTGAACAAAGCTGGTAATGACATAGCTAGTGCAAACAACAAAGTACGTATACCTTTCGCTCCTTTTACTAGACGCAATACTCTGCCAACTTTGGCCACTCGCACTACTCTCAAAAGAGTAGGTGAAACAAAGTATTTAGAAATGAAATCACTTAAAATCAAACCTATTTTTCATAAATGAGTCTATTTATTAAATAAATAAAAATTTAGTGATTGAATTAACTATACCTGCAAGTGAAAGTATGACTACAACAAAATCAAACAAATTCCAAGGTTCTTTGAAATAGTAATATCGTAATGCAAATATTTTTAGCAAACATTCTCCCGAAAATATTACAATAAAAATTTGATTTAGTAGATCTAAAATATTTGTAAATTCTTTAGGTTGGTGATAATGATCTAATGTCATTATTAGCATGTTGAGTCCAATGAACAACATTATAAGCATATCAAACTTTTTATCTGTAACTATTTGGAAGACGATTGATTGTGGCCGCCACTAAAATATATTGAAAATTATAAATACATCATTCATTTATTAAACAAAATTAGATACATTTATTTACACTAGGCAAAATTTACTAAAGAAATATTATATTAATAGTATGAAAAAAACATTGGCGCTAATCAGCAATTATAATTATTATGAAAAATAAGTCAAAACCTTAATATACTTTACAGAGGCTAGAGTTTAAAAAAATTTAAATTAAAAATAGGATTACCCTAGGTCTTGGTATAGCTTTTAAAGGTTTCTTAGAGCTCATTTTTTTCATGGCGTTATAATATTTTTTTTGATCCTCTGTCATAAACATTTCGAGAGATGCACCTTTAACATATATAATTATCATAATTTTATTATGTGTGTTAATTTATTCTATAATCAAAAATTACCTGTTTTTTTCTTTTGTTCGTTGAAATTATCAATTATCACACCAATAAATAGATTTAGAGTAAAAAATGAACCAAAAATGATAAAAAATACAAAATAGAAGTACATATAGTTGTTGATCTCACGAATAGGTTGTTTATCATAACTCTAAAAATTGAATAAGTCAGGCTTATTAAAATTTATGTTTAAAATGGTTAAAATTAAATACATCTCTCGAATCGACTGCATCTCTCATAATTTCCATCCAACCATTAAATGTCGCTACTTGAAAAAGACAAAGGTATGCGTTGCCAACGTGATCAAAGTTCATTTTCGAATTTCTCCATGTATAGTTTTCAGCAAGACAAACATTTTTATCAGGAATGATTTCATGGCTAAGAGTATTACCATCTGCATCGACACACTATTTAAATTATATATAATGGTATTTAATACTCTCTAAAATACTTAAAACAAATTATGTACAAAATTAAACAATTTTAACCTACTTTATAATATTTTCCTGAAAATAGCTGCACTCCCATTATAGCAAATATTAACCAAAATATCAAACACACCAAAAGGACATTAAAAATACTTGGAATAGCTTGTACTAATGCATTGACTACTACCTGTATAAATTATTTAAAAATCGAGATTATTTTTCAAATAATGAATAAATATTTATAACAAATAATGTTTAACTAACAAAAGTTAAGTAAAAAAAACATGCTATTCTAAACACATTCCCTTAAAAACATGCATAATCATTCCAGTACTGTACAACAAATCTATCTTTTCTCTATATTTATGTAGACACAACACATACATATTAATAAAAAAAATGTTTAATTTAAATACTAATATTTCAACCCAGTTTTGGCTTGGTTTACTCTATTCTACCCTTTAATATTTTTCAATATTGAGGTCCATAAGTTGTGGGCCTCTAAGCCAACTGAAATTTATAAGCTAGATCCTAAACATAAAACATGACGACACTGTCTTAAACACAATGTAAAAAGTTTTTATTAACTGGTGTATAAAAATATACTTTTAAATAAGGTAATTATATTACGTACAGGACCGCATTTAAGAAGGTAAACGTTTGGTGCACTTGCCCCTGATAAATGATTTTGGAATAGCACTGAAGAAAATTTGCATTTTATGCTATCGTTAAAATTGTAAATTTTATGCATTGATACTATCTTTTTAAACCATTAGCAAAAAAACCGATGGATCATTAATATTTTTTAATGAGTGTCAAAATGTGGCATCCTAGACAGTGTAATTTTTAAATGCAGTACTGGTTATATCAAGATAATTTTGATTTTTAAAGAAGAATTATGTTGTACAGTACACTTGTTTATTGCGCAAGCTCATA
Source organism: Daktulosphaira vitifoliae (assembly GCF_025091365.1). Lineage (NCBI taxonomy): Eukaryota > Metazoa > Arthropoda > Insecta > Hemiptera > Phylloxeridae > Daktulosphaira > Daktulosphaira vitifoliae. The sequence goes on along the minus strand of NW_026099572.1, from coordinate 24,535,251 downwards.
GCAGAAAAATCTTTGTAAAAAAATTAGTAACATTTATTAAATATAAATTATAGAAAATATATTGTTATATTTAAATAACAGTAGATAATTATGACCATTAATTTAAAAGCAAATTATTTGATTTTTTTAATCATGCGCAGACTTTAATTGCAATGCATGATTGCAGTTTAACTCAAATGTTAAACGAATGAGTTCATATGTTACAACATTAAATATATCTAAAGTAAGACCAACATAGGTCATCTTAATTTTAAATGAAAAATTGTAAATTGGCTTGATCTACGAATTAGGCGATCTAATAAATTTTAATTATTTACCAATTATAATTTTCAAAAGAACAAAATAATTATCTAAAAATTTAGCTTTTCAACTAGTATTGATACTATAATTACGGATATAGTAGGTATTTATAAATATAAAATGGAATAAAAAATCTCTTTGTTTTTTTTTTTTTTTTGACCACGTACCCTCATGCCCTGCATTCTAGCCATAGCTCGCAGTGGTCGCAAAGCTCTTAAAGTTCGCATGGTTTTGAAAGCTTGAATTCCACTCGCTCCCAACAAGGCAGCAACAAAATTTATCAAGGATACCTGTGTAAAGTAGAGCCAAAGAAAATGCACAAATAATAAAAGTAAGTATGTATACGTAAATCAAAATTCATTGGTAACTTTTGTTAGCGGTGCAACCCACATTATATTCTACAAAATATAGGCGCGTGTTTTATGTATAATGTATATGTATGCATGTATAATATTATATTATTATTAAAGCAATAGCTTTTAGAGAAAACATTAAATATAAATATATTATTATTATTATTATTATGTTGTTTTCAGTATTTCTATTACTTTCCTTAGGTTTAAGTTATCTATTTCTTCAATAACAAAAAATTAAAAATGTAATTTTAAATAAAGAATTTTATAGCAAGAAGAGCGCAATTCCTGTTACTATACTATAATATCATAAAAAAATGCACACTCATACGCACACAAAACACCTCAGGCAAAAACACTGCAATTACAAAATTATCTTAATGTAGCTGCTGCAGTAAACAAATTATGAATATAATAGTCCTTTATTATATCGATTCCCTAGCCAATAGAAAGATATGAAACAAACGCAGTATTTATACAATGGAAAAAAAACACAGACAGTGAGTTCCAAATCACAAATATACCGTCACCGGCTCGTACTTACTCTCATACCCTCCCAACGAGATACCGCTCTCAAAGGCCTTAAAGCCCGAAGAGTCCTCATTGGTCTGAATGCAGGTATATCTGCAGCCCCTGCCCATATTGTTGCCAAATTTACTAAAGACAACTATAAGACAATTAATTGATTTACATCATGGTATAATTGTAATATAAAGAAAATAGTTGCTAAAACAACATTCACAAATTTTTTTTAATTTTAATTGGTTAAAAAATGTTTGAATTTATATAGTATTATTACAAAAATTTTCAAATAAAATAGTCTCGTGTCTAATGCTTACTTAAACTGAATTATTTTTAAGTATCATACACATAATTTTTAATGTTTTTAGATACACTTCAATCAAAATTGTTCAAAAAGTTTCGAAATTTTTTATAACACTTTGTTTCTATTACATAGAGTATAACACAAATTTATTGAATAAATTTTTACCATAACAATTATGAAGTCGAGCCAGCACCATGCGTTTGTAAAATAATTGCGGAAACCCAAAGCCAACCATTTAATTAACATCTCTAAAAAAAAAATTACAGTAAATATCCTATCCATATAGTACAATATATCTTGTAAAACGGGTCTATGTTGTAAGTTGACATCTTCCAAGGCCTGAAAATAACAGATTAAAAAAATATTAATAAAATACATAAAATAATTAAACATTAGATAATTTCAAAGTTATGTTAAATAATAAGATATAAATCATGATTACAAAATAATTAATAAAAATAATAGTAATGAATAAATTGTTCTAAGTAATTTTTTTTTATAACCATATTATAAATCTAATACTAGAAGTATAATATATAATATTATTACCAAAGCAAGACTACTAAGTAATATCATAGTAATAACAGCGGTTTCAAAATATTTATTTTCGATTAATTGAAATGTTTTTAACCGAAGCTGTGCCCATCCCAACCAAAAAGGCATATCATCATCACCGGCTAAAAAAGGAAATTTCTTATAACAGTTTGGAGGAAAACAATCTTCCGGATATTCTTCTTCCTCGAAAACATCTTCTACTACCTCACCCGGATCTTGTTCTTTATACATTTCTTCTTCAATTATTTCTTGTCCAGCTAATTCATAATTCTCTATATTTTCTTCTATATCAAAAATAATAAAATTAATATACATATACTTAGTAGTAATAGTTAACTTAGTCAGATTTTGCATACCACGTAGATCAGTCTGAATAGGTTCTACTTTTAAATATATTTTATCATCAGTACTATGCAAGCTACGTTTACTCTTTTTGTGACTTTCACTGTCGTATGGATCATGATCATGGCTCCCGTAAGATTTTGTACTACATAGAAATAAAAAAATGTTTTTATTAAAATTAATTTTTTTTGATGTTGATTCAGTTACACACATTTTTATTAGTGAACGAATGTTGTAGGTTCATTTTATTTTTTAAGCAATATTTTATAAACTTTTTAATTATTAATAGTTTAGTAATTAAAATAATATTTTAATATCATCGTCAACAATTATCCTACCTTCTTGATTCATATTCATATTTATCTCTAATTTGACAATTTTCATCAGTGCTACTATGATGCATACCAGAAGAATTGTAAGAGCTACTTGATTGTGGTTTCTTTTTTTTATCTTTATTTCCTCGAATAAGTAACTCCATTCCATCACCTATTGTAACATCTAGTTGTTCTTTTTTATTTTTGTAGATAATTCCTGCATCTAATAGTTCCTCTAAAATTAGAAATAAAACAAGTACTGTTTATAATATTTCTACTTTATTCAATGTTCATTCTTCATATAATTTATGACTGCATTATTCAATACCTACCACTGCTATACATGCTTATTCCAGTGATGTTGTCCAAACACTAACCTAAAAATATAATAAATAACAGCTCAAAATTACATTCTATTGTTGAATTTTCATATATTAAGTTTGTAAAAAATTTAACAAGAAATAGAAATGTTAACCTACATTACTATCTCTAAATACTTGGTATTGATTTTTTTATACAAAATGTAATCGCTAGGGTGCTCTGGCCACTTTCCAAATACATATGATTATAGAAATCAACAACAATTCATAAAATTTAAATAATTACTTTAAAGTTTATAACAACGAAAAATGAAAATAACATTAAAATACAATTTTAACATCTAAATCGTAATATAACTAAAAAAAAAAAAAATTTTACAATAAGATATATTAATAAACAAAATTTTCTAATTTCAACGAAAATATACGAATTTAAACTAAAATATTGGAATTTAAACGAAAATATACGAATTTCAACCAAAAATGAAAATGACATTATAACACAATTTTAACATCAAAAACGAATTATAACTAAAAAAAAACCAGTACAGTGGAATCGCGGCATAGTGGGGATGCAGCATAGTTGAGTCAAGTATAATGATATCTGACAGTGATTAAAATCACTATCATAAAAAACGCTCGATGCAAATCTATATATAATGTTTAATTTTAAAAAATGAATGGACTATTCCAAAAGCTACATGATTTCCTATTTCCTTATTTATATCCTGATTAGAAGTTTTATGATTTATAAGTGTAATATATATAAAGGTAAATGGTGGTGTTATTTAAAAAACCCAGCACAGTGGGGTCGCGGCATAGTGGGGACGTTGCATAGTTGGGTCTATATTATTATAATAATATTCAGAAATTAATTAATTTTAATTATTATATATCTAAAAAACCCAATAAAAAAAAAGTTGTTAAAAAGATTTACTCAATTGAGCTTATTATAAAATTTGATTATAATTGTAAAAATTCATCGTTAAATCCAAGTGAAATTAAGAATCATTTTTTTTTTTAATTTATGATTTATATAACAACATGTTACAAAAAAATTTGTAATATTATAGACTGATAGTAGCACACAAAAATAGAGTTAAAAAATTAATAAATTACAAAGTAAAATTATTTACTCTTGTACTTGAATACTTTTATCATATCAAATCTAATTCGACAATAAATACTGTAAGAATATTAGAAATTAATTATTTTAATTGTTTGTATAGAAAAAGCTGTTTAAGCTACTTTTTATTTGAATAAGGAATATTTTTTCAATTTTTAAGAGTAATAACTTAATCTAAATACGAATTGTAATCATTTGACGTATCGTTGAAAAAAGTAGATCTAGTGAGGGTTGGCAAAATAAATCGTAGCCACAAAAAGAACCACATAGTAAAAAATAATATTAACATGAATATAAATTTCTTCTCACGATAGGAGACTATAGTTTAGACTTTAATTTGGTATATATTTAAAGAACGCAGTATTTCCGGAACATTTTCAAAAATTAAGTTGAAAAAGTTAGTTTTTGTAAAAAAGTTGCTATGTTTAATCCCCCCCCAGTGAGCAGGTTAAGTGTTAAATTTAAAAAAAATTATATCGAATAAAAGGAGAATATCTAAAGTTTTAGTATAAAAAAAAATTATGTTGATTTGTTGATTTTTGAAAAAGTTATGGAAGTTTTAAGAAAAAAAAGTCCCAAACGCAAGGAGATCTTCCCAACAATTCGCCCCCGCCATAACATTGGAAAACACCTGCGCCGGTCCTGGCCAAAAAATCCTAAGCTGGTGCCCCTAACAGGGGTTGATCTGTTCAACGCCAAGAGGGGGTGAAGCGGGAGGGAGTGGAGCGGTTGACGACGGCTCCCAAAATGGAGGTCCCTGAGGGGCCCAAGGCCAAGCCACCGCCATCATTCCGAGACTGCCGCGCAGCTTCGGGCCAAAGTCCTGAGGGCAGAGGCGGTGATGATCGGACCACTCAGAGAGGATCAACGGTACGCCGCGGTCATTAAGATCGCAATGGCTGCTGTTGACCTCAAAGCCCTGGGGGTCCAATTGGCGGGGACCAGGAGGACCTGAACGGAAGCCGTCCGGAGGTCCGGGGCTCAGGCGCCCAGGCTGACAGCCTGAAGGTCGCCCTGAAGGAGCATGACGTGCGGGTCCACCGTCCGGTGATGACCGTGTCTGTCATGCTCCTCGACGTGGAGTAATGGACGGAGGAGGGCGACGTGCAGAGTGCACTACTGGACGCTCTCCGCCGTCCAGACGACAAGGTACCGCTGGAAATCGGGCCAGTGGTGGTCCGTGGGAACTCCGGCGGCAAAGGGCGGTACGTTAGGGTGGATATGCCTACAAGGCTGGCCCTCTGCCTTGCAGGTCTCGCACGTATCCGTGTGAGATGGGTCACCTTTTTTTTAAACGACCGGCATTATTGTGGGCCGCCCTGGAACTGCCGTGAGGCATTACTTCAGGGTGGCCCACGCCATCTTAATAGTTCACACCACCACGTTGCGAATCAGCCCGAAATTAATCAAGAGCTAATTCGCAACGTGGTGTGGCCCCCTCTCGTTAACCGGATCCCGCAGTGGGAACCGTTAGAGAGGATTGGCAAAATAACTCACAAACAAATACACAAAAAACAAGAACAAGAACCTAAGGCACCGGCCTAAACCAGCGCCTCAGATCCTCCTGTGCCGGGCGGCGTGGCTGCCTCTGTCTCAGGCGTTCCGCTTCCTCCTTCTTTAATAAGACGGATTCGGCGAACGCTTGGACGAGTCTCCACGCCTCCCGACTCCTCAACATCAGGTCCACCATGGACTCGACTCGGAACGTGCACCCTAGTCGAGACTCCAAAGAGTCCCGCTCCTGGGCCCACGCCTCTCACCGGAAGAGGGTGTGCAGAGCGCTATCAGCCTCTCCCGGGCGATCCGAACAGTGGTCGCACATCGGCGCGGCTGCTTTACGAATACGGTGTAAGTACTCGTTAAATCAGCCGTAGCCGGACATCACTTGGGTCAGACGATAAGTTATCTCCCCGTGAGTCCGGTCCACCCACCTGTCCAGCCGATCGGGTCCTATGAGGACCTGGCGAGTACGCCACCGGAGCATGGTCATCCACCTGAGCGCTAGGCGGTCCTCGGGTTCAAGGGAGTAATGTGCGGCCTGAGAGATGGGTCACCTGTCGGCTAAGGATCCTTGTAGACGAGAGTCTGAGGTGTTACAGGTGCCTGGAGCACGGACACGTGGCGCAGGCCTGCAAGGGCTCGGACAAATCCAAGGGGTGCTTCTCCTGTAAAAAGGATGGGCACCAGGTCAAGGATTGTTAAGGATTATACAAAAAGTTGTAATAAAAATCAAATAGATAATATTTCTCAAATACATTTCCCAAATATTATTCAAAATGAAATTTATTTAAATTTTCTATTATTTTTTTAATTTATTAAAGCTTAAACTTCGATTGCCTCTTAACCAATTTAAAGAAAAATAAAATAAAAATATAATATAATATTAATTGCAATAGAAATTAATATATTTGGTTTTATGATTGTTTTTACTAATTTTATTTTTTTACATTTTTTGATTAGATAAAATAAGATAGCATGGTAATTTTTTGAATTCTCTTAAATTGTCATAATTTTTATTTATTTTATTGTACCTGTCCAAAAAATGTAAAAATGTTTGTTTGAAATCTGTTTTTAAGTTAAAAAACTATTCAAACTCATTACATAATATTACAAATATTTTAAATATCATCTAACAAACTTATAAATAATATATGAAAATTTAAAAAATGTCTGATAAATTAATAAAGAAACAATATTATTTTAAAATATATAAATTTGTGACCTCCCTTAGAATTTATCAATTAACTTATACAAACATAAAAAGGCGAGAAAAAAATGCGATTGTCTTTATTTCAATATAGTAGTCATTTATAAAATATATTATATTTGTTATGTTAATAGTTACATTTAATTAATTATAATTAAGTTCATTCATCAATATTCAATTGTCATTATTTAAAAAAAATATGATTAAGCTTAAATTTTATCAATAATATGACGTTTGTTCAAATAATATATTTTTCAGCAAAATTGAAGCTATCCAATCTTGATTTGAATTTGAAAAGCCAGAAAAGCAATCGTCATACTAAATATCTATATAAAATAAAATTATATGGAGAGTAAATATTATCATTGATTGTGCTTAAAGTTGACTGTTATTCAGTTAAATTTTAAAGCATAGTTAGTTATTTGATGATAATTTTAAAAACTTAAATATAACATAGTTAAATTGAATAAATATAATTTTTAGGAAATCATTGGCGATATATATGTTAGCAAAGGGCTACAATTTTAAACTAGGTCAATAATTTTAACTTACTGCCAACAAAGTCCTAAAAGATAATTCAAAAACACCACATGGAACTAAATGAAATCTTGCGTGCAACATGTATAAAGAAGAAAATTGCACCTAAAAAATATTTAAAATAATGTTATTTTATTTTACACATTTTTTCATAATCTTCACTTCTTTTAAATCCAACAAAGAATTAGTCTTCATATCATTGAGTATAGTTTGAGTTCTATTAATCTATTAGAAAAGAATACATTTTAAAATAAAGTTTTAAATAAGTTTATACAAGATATAATATAGTACGATAAATTACCTCTATTTTACATATATGAACAACCCGAAAAAGTTCTATGCAAAATCCCAATCGTATACAGGTAATGACAAAACAAATTATAAGATTGATTTTATTTACTTTGGAAAAATAAGGAATAGAGTAGCCAAAGCAAATTATCTCACACATTGAAAAAGCTACAAACATGACAATTGAAATATCGAACACAGAATGTGTTATTTGTTGAGCTCTATTCTTAAGCTCTTTCCATTTGGCTCGATATAATTTCCATTTTCTTATCGATGTGATATCATTGTTGATTTCCTTAATAGCACGACCAATAAGTAGCATTAACATATTATACTGCACAATTGGCAGACATACTACAATATCGAAATAGGTAGTTTGTAGAACATCAAAACCATTGATAAATTGAAATTTTATAGCTAACCACAATATTAATAATCGTAATTCCTCTGTTATAATATGTAGTATTATCCAACCGTAAAAGTACCAAGCGTAAGAAAACAATGAAGTATTTTCCAAAGATGGTATTAAGTCATCAATTGATCGTATGGTACTAACTAAAACTTCATTATCAGCAAACAACTTAGAACAAACCATTACTAATGGAGTTAATATCCTTATATGAAAACAAATGACGTTGAGTATTGACATCATATCAAGTACATGAACTAAAAGTGTAGTCATACGAATCATGCCTCGATGGTAGATAAAAATATTTAAAAAAACGTTAATAATATAAAGTGACCAGTACTCGAATAATGCTTTTTTGGTGTCATAATATTTAAAACCTGCTCCAAATACATTACATATAGTAAGTGAACATTTTATACGTTCAAATAAATACGCCATATTTAGATTAACAAAAAACTGGAAATTTTTTTTTCACTTGGCGATATGGTTTACAATGATGATAATCAACTAACTAGACAACAACAACTTTTGTAAATCAATTTTATAAAAATATTTATTAAAGTATAATATTATGGTTCAATAAATGACTAAGTGCAAAACTGTCAATTTGAAAAGTTTATATTATTAATAAAAATCAAGGAGTTGAATATATTATGTCACCTATTGAATATATAATTTAAATTGACAGTTGGAATAGAAACAAATTCTAAAAAAATTATATTTTAGTTTATAGCATGTTATATTTATACAACTGTACAGCAATTCTGACGCAATCCGGAATAATGCGCAGTGTATCCAACTATTAAACTCCAACGAAGTATGCAATGTGATTCTTTTGTAATGAACCAGTAAATTAAAAGAAAAATAACATTTAGAATTTTTATTTGTTTCTATTAGTTACATGTTTTGTTCAATATATCAATAATGAAGTATTTTCTATATTCAACCCTTATACCTTTTAAGAATAGCAATTCAATTAAAAGTTGCCAGATAGACCTGTTTTGCTTAGTAAAATTTTCGATAAATAATGAATTTATCTTAAAAATTTTTAGACTAATATTTAATTCATTTTTATAAACCATAATAAATATCAAGTTAATTGTATGAAAAAATTTGTTTTAAGGTAAATTTTACGAACAACTTTCAAATGTTAAATGGGAACCTATAATTATTTTTTTAATATTAGATGGAGATTGGCCTAAATAAAATATTGACAGATTGATAACCAGTATTGTATAATTACTTTTTGTAATATTATATTATTACATTAAATATTAACATATAATATTATGTTATCATTTGTACATGTATTTCACATATTATGAATATTATGAATATATAAAATCACCAAAACAGAGTTCTCTCATTTAAAATACAAAATAACCAGTTAATTATGGGATAAAATGTACTTATTGTAAAGATGATTAAGTAACGCCTACACGCAGGGTCCTCATTATAATTAATCAATTAGAATAGAAAGCTTCAGCTTCTAAGATCATGTTAGGGATCACTGGGCTAACCCCTTTGGACTATAAAAAGCCATTTTTCCCCATCTAAATTAGTTCTTTCGGCGATTTAAAATACACAATATCTACGATACTCTACTCAAGATTTCACTCTTCAGGACTTGGTCTTTTTTTTAATTTATTTACACTTAGAATATTTTTCTTTAAAACTAAATGACACTTATAAATTTCAAAGTGAATTTTGTTTTAATGAATCTTTTAATTTAATTTAATTTGTTCATTAAGTAATAATGTTTTATTTTTCTTATTGTGGAAATGAATATCAAATAATATTTTAAACATTAAATTTTTTTTAATTATGTTATTTTAATAATAAATCCAACCAAATTTTAAATTTTTATTTAATAGTAAAAATCTATTGTGAGCTTTTCTGTTGGGTCTCTAAGCTTAACGTCTTTGTTCTAACGAACATCGTGCCGGTGGACAGAGCTAAAGGTCACAATTTTCTCAGTTGATACTGAGATTTAAATTAATTTATTATTAATTTTATTGGTCTAAGTGTATTGCAGCTCTATACTTACTGGATAGCTAGTCATTGAGCTTGATGTCTTTGCTTTAACGAGCATCGCGCCGGCGGACAAAGTTGTAATAAACCAAAAAGAAAAATAAGAGCAAAATTGTCTCATCAATATAAGATGAAGGTTCAAGAAGGTAAAGAAAAGGGCGGTAGCTATGGGGAACGAATGGTGTGATATAGGTTTGAGGGAAATAAATAACGAAGGGTAAAAATGGTGTTGATGTGGATTTTACTATTGAAGGTGTGAATGCTTATATTGTACCAAAAGAAAATTGAAGGGTTGATTCTTAGTCAGAGTAAAGACATAATGTAGCGTATGTATGGCCGAATAATAATAAAAATTTATTAAACAAAATAATAAATGGCAGAGTAACACATGTTTAAATGTGGCAAGATATGTAAGGGTGCAAAGGATATAATGATATGAATAAAGAAGAATTCAGAGGGGTGAATAAACGGAGTTTAAATACATGAGGGTAATGATCAAATAAATAAAAATGTACACAAACGTTGTGATAAAAATAATAAGCTGATCTCAGGGTTGAACAATATTGAATAAATTAAGTCAATTATCCTACAAAACTTTATTACCTATCTTAATGGTCTATTACGCAATAGAGTATTTATAATTTGAAAGCGGAAATTTAAATTTGTACTTACCTCGTATCCCACGTAATTTAATGCTTATTTTAAACAATCCAATGTTAATTATGAGTTCACACTGTATTTCACACGTTGTACACTTTGAGTTTGACAGTAAATATGAACGTTTGAGAATAAGTGTTTAATTATAAATAATACGAAACCATTACACAAAATCTATGACTATATATGCAAGAGATTCTATACACTCTATGTTTTTTTTATAACTATATCAAATAATGTATCCTTAGTTGACTTTGTAAAATGAGTATATTATTTATGAGATTATATTTTATTGAGAGATCGACACCAATATTTCTTAAATTTTCCTCTGGCCTGGCCCAAACAAAATTCAGAAATATTTATATCTATGTTAAAGATTTGTCAAAGCGGAATTGTGGTGGCCCAATGTGTCCCGGCGATATTGCCTTGAAAGGATGCGGCACAATAATCACCAAGACAAAAATTAAACACTAAAAAACATATTCGTAAGTTTCTCTGTGCTGTCTGCCAGCGCGATGTTCGTTAGAACAAAGACATTAAACCAAAATGGCTAGCTACCCAATAAGTATAGAGTTGCAACACACTTAGTCCAATAAAAATGTTATTAAATTAGTTTAAATTGAAATAACTGTAACCTTTAGCATATAATAAATATTTACCATTAACTGAGAAAATTAGAGTTGATTCGGGTTTATTATATATAAAAAAAATAGTTTTTTAAAAAAAAATGTTTGAGGTTTAAAATATTAATTGACATTTATTTCCATTATAAAATAAAACATTATTGTTTAATGAACAAGTCAAATTAAGAGATTAACCAAAACAAAATTCACTTTAAAATTTCTAAATGTCATTTAGCTTGAAAAAATATTCTAAGTCCAAATTAAATATAAAAAAAAAACTAAGTCCCAGAGAGTAAGAATCTTGAGTAGTGTGTCGCAGAATTTGTGTATTTTAAAATCGTCGAAAGAACTGATTTTAATAGGAAAAAATGGGTTTTTATAGTAGATGAGGGTCGTGTAGCGATACCTAGTGTGATCTTAGAAACTGTAGATCTTAATTAATAGTTAAATGTGATTGTCTGGACCTAATTGAGAACCCACACATAGGCGTTACTTTGAATCTGTACGATAATCAGATTTAATTGCCTAGTTTATTGATTATTTTATGTTTTAAATAAGGGAACCCTGTTTTGGTGATCTTGAGAATCCATAATATTGACATACATGTACAAAAGATAACATAATATAATATTTTAATATTATAAGTGATAATATAATATTACAGAGTAAAAGTTGCAACTAGATATTATCTAGAATTATGTATATTAGATTAGAATATATTTGTAAACCTATGTGTATTGGGTAGCTAGTCTTTGAGCTTAATGTATCTGTTCTTACGAACATCTAGGTGATTATTGTGCCGCATCCTTTCAAGCCACTAGCGCCGGGACACATTGGCCCACCAAAATTACAACTATATAAATTTTTACATAAATATTTGATGCCAAAATCAACATTGGATTACTTGAAATATTATTGCATTACATAGGACGTAAGGTAAGTACAATTTATCCTATTCTTTCGAACCTCCAACAATCTATTGCGTAATAAACCATTAATAAAAATTAAATAGAAGAATTAATAAATTAATAATATAATTTATTAATAAAAAAATATAAACCATTAATAAACAAATTAAACAAAATTATATAAATTAAAAAAATTAAACATTCCAACCAATTTTACATAAATTCTATTTTCCTTTTTATTTTATACATCAATTCTACATTCTATATTATATATCAATTCTATATTACCCTTTCATTCCATATTACTTTTTACTTTATATTTTACCTTATTTTATTTATTTTATTTCTATTTTTGGTTCATTACATTTTTGAGTTAATAGAATTTTTAACTATAAGCTAGACGGGTGTGTAATATTGATGAATTCTGTGCGTCATAGTAAAAATAGGACGTTGCTGATCACTACCATACTCCTCGTCTTTTCTAAATCTTAAAATGCTCATACCTCGAAGATTAACACTTCAAAACTAGTTATCAATAAGGTTATTATACTCTAAACGTGTTCAAACACTAAAATTTTCAAAATTTGCATTAGTCTTATGGGTCATCGACAGTGCTCGAATTGGGGAGGTGCGCAGGGGAACGTAGCTCCTCTACTTTTTTTTAAATTTTTTTGCGCACCCCAACTACTTTTTTTTATTGGGACGGGAGGACGGTGGAAAATACTACCTCTTTTTTTTTTTTTTAATATTAGTATGATCATGAAATATGATTTATTAATAAATACTAAATAAAGTAATGAGTAAAAAAAAAAAAAAGGTCTTCAAAATGCTAGGGACGCAGTTTTCAAATTGTTAAGNAGTAAAAAAAAAAAAAAGGTCTTCAAAATGGACGCAGTTTTCAAATTATTAAGTTGAGCTCCCCTACTTATTTTTGGCTAATTCGAGCACTGGTCATCGATATATATATATAGAGTAGTATTCTTGTATAGATGAGTAAATTACTGTGGTTCATTATTTATAATAAATTTATTATAAAATTTTTATTTATAAATTTATAATTAATTATTTATAAATCAATAGATTTATCATTGACACTAAATTTATCCTAAAATAATACATTATTTTAATTTATTATTTGATCAAAATAACGCTAAAAATGTTATTTTGGTTTAGTTGAATAATATTAGTAAAATTTTAGAATATGACTATTAATAATCGCAAAAACATAGTTATTTAATTTATTTGATTTATGAACGATTAGTAATGAGCTGTAAATAAAATTTATATTTTACCTAGGACTAAAGTATTTCATAAAAACTCAACTGCTAAAATGTTTCAACCAATTTAAAATATACAAAACTTTTAATCATATGTAATTTACTTATTCGATCAAAGTAATACTTTTAGCCAATTTTGATTTGAATTTGATATGCCAAACAAGCTATGGCCATCCCCAAAATCTAAACGAAATAAAAATTTATTTTAACTCAAAATCGATTAAAAACATTATTGAATGCTCGATGTGATAAAATGAAAATAAATAAACTGTTTAAAAATTAATATTGAAATTTAAAATGTTGAATTTTTTCAATTCGAGCTAGTGAGTATCCCACCTCTTAAACTCTCACCAATCCGAACAGTAATTTAATTAAATAAAAATTAGAGTTGTAGAAACAAATTTAACATTAATAACTACAATTTATATTTTTTACTTACAGTTAATAAAGTTCTAAATGATAGATTAAAACAACCACATGGCATTAGATTGAAATCTGAATGTAACATATACAGAGAAGTATACTGGACCTATAAACGTTAATAAAAACTATATAATTTTTCTTTAACTGTATTATTTTCTTCTATAAAAAATGTTTTGGTAATTTTATTTCTTTTAAATCTAAAATAGAATTCATCTTAACATCATTAAGAATACTTTGAGTTCTAAGAATCTAGATAAAAACATAAACAAAAATGGGTAATAAATTTTATTACATTCAGGTGACATTAAAACTTATAAAATATGCAGTAAATTACCTCATATTTGCAAATGTTGGCCACTCGAAATAGTTCAACGCAAAATCCCAATCGCATAAAAAATGTAATGAAAAAACAGATTATTAATTTCTTTTTATTATAGTCAACTAAAACGGTAAATGTATAACCAAAGCAAAATATATCACTCATAGTGTAGATAACAAAAATAACAATTGACATATTGTAAACATAATGTGTAATATGTTGTGCTTTATTCTTAAGCTCTTTCCATTTAGCTCGATATGGTTTCCATTTTCTTATCGATGTGATATCATTGTTGATTTCTCTAATGCCACGACCAATAAGTAGCATTATCATATTATACTGCACAATAGGGATACAAATCACAACATTTAAAATCGTCCCGAGAATAGCATCCACACAATTGATATATTTAAAATTAACAGCTGACCAGAAAAAAAATAATTGTGAAACTTCCGTTATAACATGTAATATTATCCAACAATAAAAGTACCAAGCGTAAGAAAACAGTGAAGTATTTTGTAAAGTTGGTATTAAGTCATCAATTGATCGTATGGTACTAATTAAAACTTCATTATCAGCCAACAACTTAGAGCAGACCATGACTAATGGAGTTAAAATTCTTATGTGAATACAAATGACGTTGATTATTGACATAATATCCAGTCTATTTACAAAAACAACTGATATACGAATTATACCTCGATAATAAGCTAAAATATTAAAGAAAACGATTCCAATATAAAGTGTCCAGTACAATAAAAAAGCTTTCTTGGAATCATAACATCGAAAACCTGCTCCAAAGATATGGCATAAAGTAGATACGTGCTTAATACGTTCAAGGAAAAAAACCATTGTAAATTCAATTCAACAAATATATTACAAAATATGACTTCTGACTAATTTGTTAATAAAAATGTAAGCAATGGCAAGTTTATAAATGTATGAAATGAGAATAGACATCAATTGTACTAGTATTACTTTTACCAATCCATTACATTATAATAAATTAAATATAATGTTACGACTGAATGATTTGCAAGTGCCAATCGTTAATCGTTTTTTTAAAAGCTTAGTCATTGTAATACATAGACATTTTAGAAAAATATCCATTATGATAATTTTATAAGGTACTATTCAAAAAGGTTATAGGTGTATAAGAAAGTAAACATTTTTTCATATTACTATTACTTTTCATTTTGAGTACAAGTATTATTTAATAACTTTACTATTTTTAAATAAAAAAATTAGAATATAAAATATATATCAACACATATAAATCATCCATATAACTTATATACTAAATTAACAATAGCCTTTTAAAAATTAACAACTAGATATGTCGCCATAAGCTTAGAAACAAGAATGGTCAACAAACATTTTCTTATATAGATAATGTAAAAACATTAAAAAAATGTTTAGAATTTAAGTAAATAAAATTCATTTTAAAGAATTATTTGAACTTTGTATTACTAAACTACATATGAGAAAATACACTAATGTCCTCTAAAAGTAATTACTGTCAGTATTAAAAATTTCATAAAAGCCACGGAAGTATGTAAAAAAAAATCTAATGGTAAATCTTTACCGTTAATATAGGAGTTACTACTACTTCTATTACAAACTAATAGCTCTATCACCAAAACTATCAATATTCTTCCTAAATCACATGTATTAATACATTCATTTTACAGTTAAAATATATTTTATCTCTATTTAGACATTTTTTGTAATATAAATATTAAATTGATTTTATGATTTTAGCTGAAAATCGTATTTAATGAACATAATTATTTTCTTTAAAAGTAAAAATTATGTGTTCAAAAATGTATGAAGTATCTATAAGTAATTAGATTTAGAAAAATAAATTTGTATACTTATAAGTTTTCTTATTTTTTGGAAAACTTTTATAGTTATGTCAATTATTTCCTTATTCCTACCACAAAATATAAGTCATAGTTTTATAATCAATTAATTATATCTATGGGGCATAAATAAATAACACATAGTAAAATTCATAACCTTAAATATTAGTTATCTTATCAGAATCGCATCAAAGCTAATATTTGTTGGAAAAATATTTCAATTTTTTTTTTAATTACTCTACAAAAAGTTTAATTTAAAAATATTAAAAATCTTTAAAAAAATTGACAAAAAATTTAAATTGTAAGATATGGTTAAAACATATTCTCATTCGTCAGTATGATATTTTTAATATACACGTTAATTCAAAACACATGTAATGTTTTGACAAGATTAAAAAATTCGATAAAAAATATAAAATTTTTATCTCTATTTGTCCGAATCTCTACTTAGGTTTATTGTTAAAAACTTCCATAAAATATATGAGAAAATTGGGACATATTTATTAACAATATATCATTGAGTATTATGGTTCAAATATTATTACAAGCACAATAAACTAATTTTCACATTACAAAATAAAGTTAAAAACCCTAACACAGTAGGGTCGCTGCACAATTGAGACGTGACATAATTGGGTCAAGTATAATGATATCTGACAGTGATTAAAATCACTATCATAAAAAACGCTCGATGCAAATCTATATATAATGTTGAATTTTAAAAAGTTAATGGATCATTCTAAAAGCTACATGATCTCCTATTTCCTTATTCATATCCTGATTACAAGTTTTATGATGTATAAGTGTAATATATGAATGTAAGTATTTCGAATGAAAGAGGTATATAAATAGTATTTATCATAAAAAAAATTATAATGATCCATACATTTTTCAAAAAGTTGTAGCATTATAAAGAAAAAAATATAAAAAAGAATTTATTACAAAAATCGTATTTTTTTAATTTACTTTGATATCTGTTATCACAGATTTTGAAGACACAATAAAGTCTGAATTCTTTTTTTGCGCTGATGCGAAGCTGAGAAGGTATTGGTTTTACTATGATGTGTTTTTTTTTTTTGTGTCTGTTACCACTTTTTCTCAGCTCTCAAAAATCGCTAATTTTCGAAATTTTTTCTATTTTTTTTACTAAAAACTGCCATAACTTTTTGAAAAATTAACAAATTAATATAATTTTTTTTATAGAAGTATTATGTCTTTAATTATCATTTGGTATATTTTTTTTGTAAATTTGACACTTAACCTGCCCACAGGGGGGGATTTAAAATAGAAACTTTTTCACAAAAAATTTACTTTTTCAACTTAACTTTTGAAAATGTTCCGGAAGGTCTGACACTTTTATATATATCTTAAATTAAAGCTAATGTAATGTACTTTATTATAAAGAAAAAAAATTTGACCTCTGGACTTGTCTTCATGGTGAAAACGGCTACCGAATGCTATTTTTGTGTGAAAATTCTCGATTTTATATTTTACATTGTTAATTTTATATTAATATATCTTTTGGAAAAATGTATGCATCAATATTATTATTTTTTATAAATAATATTTATATACCTGGTTCATCTGACACACTTTTTTTTTTAATCTGACTATTTCCCTATACAGGGTGATTTTTTATCATAACCCACTCAATTACTTACAGAATAATAATAATTTAAACATTTTTTTTTATTACTATCTTTAGTTACACATTATTCTTGAATTATTAACTATGTAATGCTTTTTAAGTTCATCCCTTATGCCTGGTAAGGGAGTCAACTTTGTTTTTTTAAATGGTAACACGTATTTTTAATTTAATAAAATGTTTGAGTTTTTAATTTAATAGTAAATGGCATTTGAATTTTTAATATAACTTAATTCGTTTATTAGATATAAACATTTAAAGTTTCAAATTTTTGAGTTAATATATAGGTATAATACACAAGGGATTACAAATACAGGTAGCTAATTGATTTTTTATGACATCGATATTAGCAGGTACACAGTATTGTTATTATCAATGATAGTATGGTACATTATTGTGAGTTTATAAATACACTAACTGACAATACAAAAAGTATACCTATTGATAATCATAATTGGTAATAAACAATCCGTGACTGTGATAGTAATATCATAAAATAAATAACTAAAGATAATAATAAAAAAAAAATTTTTAATTATTATTATTCTGTAAGTAATTGAGTGGGTTATGATAAAAAAATTACCCTGTATACAGGAGAGGTTTCAAAACTAAAAAATGCATATAGAAACTAGAACTTTTTCAACTTAATTTTTTTAAGTGTTCCGGAAATACTGACACTTTCATATATATATTAAATTAAAGCTTATGTAATATACTTTAATTTTTGCGCTGATTTAAAATCAGCGCAAAAATTGATTAAGAAAAAGTATATTTTTGTCATTGTTTAAAATTTTGTTTGTAGACTAATTTATACCAAATTATTTTCTGAAATAATTTGTATCATACCCTTCAATTTTAATACACGTTTTTCATAGAAGTAACGAAATTTACAATTACTTTATAATTTGTTTAGTACAATATTAAATTATTGAACTACATTTCATGCTAAACTTCATTACTATATTAGTATTTATTCATACATTATACTTATAAATCACAAAACTAATAATCAGGACACAATTAAAAAAATGAAAGTTGTTATTGCTTTCAGTATAATCTATCGATTTCTTAAAATTAAATACTATCTACAGTTTTGTATGGAAGCATTTCTTATAATAGTGATTTTAATAACTACCAAATATTATCTATACTGGACCAACTATGCCACGTCCCCATTGTGCGGCGACCCCACTATGCTATCGTTTTTTTATTTAATTTGAGTAAAAATAAAATATTAAAATATTAAACATAAATGACACTTGTGATAGAATTGCCTTATTGAAAGTTTTAATTCCAAGCCTCACTAAAAAGTCTCAAGCACAGCTTGTTCATCCATATTGTTCCGCGACACCACTGTGCGATTGTTTTTTATTAAAAAAATACTAAATCTCAAAATTTATTTTTCGACTTAAGTATCTAAGAGTATATATATATCAGTTAACTTTATAATTTTTTTCACAAAAAAGTATTAATTAATACTTTAAAATTATAAAATTTACTAAAATAGTAAAATTAATATAATTATTTAATCAACAATTCTTAAATTAATATTGACGTATTTTCAGTACATCTATATTAATTTTTTCTACTATACTCATCAGAAAACAAAAGTGTATATTATTTAAAAATCACATAAAAATGCGAAATACACAAGAAGGGCATATTTTTTCCAAAAGTATTTTAATTTTATTCAATCAACTTTATGTTATAAAAAATTATTAACAAATTGAATAGAAAAATTGTCAAGTTATTATCATTTAAAAAAACATGCGTATACTTTATTTTTTAATTAATTCATTTTTATTATTTATTTTATAATTTTATTGCAATTGCTTCATGTTTGTGTAATATGTTTAATGTAACAGACATTCTATAATTAAAACAGTTTTTCTCTGGTATTAATTCTGAAATCAGAATCGAAAAATACATAATTATCTGTTGATTTCTCTATTTTTAAGTTACAGATATACAAATACACTAACGACACAAATTATTAAAATAGATTTTAATGAATCTAATAACTGAATCTTGACTTATTTAATGCCATGATATAAAACTTGATACTTTTTAGTATAATATCATTATTATTTAGTTAATAAAAAAAATATGAGTCGTTTTATTCTGTTAGAATTTTGTTTATTATTACTTTGTGCCATATGGCTAGCTGAAGCGCCACACAATACAATAAAAATCACTAATATGGTAAATAATATTTTCAATAATAAAGGATGGATAAATCTAAATGACGTAGAAAAAGGTATTTTTTTTAACAAAAATTATATTTTTGAAGAAATTTTTAAAACTCCCAATACTAGATCTTGTGATAGACAAATAAGGGGCTCTACTATTATTCTGGCTTGTTCGTACATGAAGGATTTCAAGTTATTAATCTATGTATTCAAACAGTTTATTATACATTGTAGATATTTGAATAATTCTACGATACTAAAAATTATGGGATATGAGTGCGCCACAAAGTTTTTAAATGTAATAAATAAAATACCTTTATTAGTAACAATAATGGAAGGATCTCTAATGGCATTGGACTCATTACATACAAAACCATGGGATACCGGCAAAAATTACTATACAAAATCAGATTACATGTTTATTAAAGTGTCTACAATGTTTCATAGTATGTCTTTCAAAGATATTCTCTTATCATCAAATGATTCCTCTTCCATTAATAATATATTAAAAACCATAGATATGTTTTTTATAAACATAGAAAGTGAAATTAATATTGGTATAAAGGGACACTGTGAATATAAACCTTATATTCTAGACTCATTATGGAAAAATTTGAATGAAGAATACAAGAATACCTCTTTTAGTAAAAACAAAAACCAAAGGTTATATGACTATTTGAGTAAAAAATTATATCATAAATTTTTAACAATCATTTACGACAAATATCACAATTTAGGATTCGACTACGATTTAAAAACCAAGAAAATTTTTACACGTGAACAATTGAAATCTATTGAAAGTAATGACTTTTTAATAATTAATATAGCAATAACTTCAAACAATCGACGTTATTATTTTTATTTAAACATTGAATGCAAAGATAATAATATAGCGAATAAAGTTATTTAATCAATAAAAAAGAAAAAATTTAGAAAAAATTCTCATAATTGATCCAACTATAAAAAAATTATTAACTAAATTTATTTAGTAATTTTAACTATACGCTGTTAGAAATTAATCAAAAACAACCAAACACAAGTTTGGTATTAGTTTCGATGTGAAGCTGAGAAGGTATTAATTTTACTATGATGTGCTTTTTTTTGTATCTGTTACCACTTTTTCTCATCTCGCACCAAACCGACTTTTTTCAACGATACGTCAAATATCACAAATCATATATAGTCGCAGACTATACTCTAAAAATTGAAAAAAATTCCCTTGTTCCTCGTAAATGGGGGAAATCTCCAAAAAAATTACAAATTTAAAAATCAGTAATTTGAATACCCCACTTAGGGGTATTCCAAATGACTAATTTTTCAACTAAACTTTTGAAAATGTTACGGATACACTGACACTACTGTACATAGTAATTCTAACATTTTCTGACTACATATTAATCTTATCAATCCCATTATTTTAATTCTCTTATTTTTTTTCTATTTAATGATGTCAATATCAAACTTGCAAGTTGAGCTAAGAGTTATGGTAACAAATTCAACTTTTTTTATTATTAACTTTCAAAAAATCAATTTTGAAGGACCAAAAAAATAGGTTAAAAATGATATTTTTTACTGATTATTTTTAACATATTGAAAATCAAAATCAGTAATAATATATCTTTTTTTTTTTTGTAAAATTTATATTCTGATGAATTTTCTACAACGAACTTTCACTAGAATCAAAAATATACTTTTTTAAATCAACTTTTCTCCTTGTTTTTAAATTTACCATTACAGACTTTTTCTAACACTTCTAATTTTTGATATGATTACTAATTAGTAAAAAATGAGTACAAAAAATAATTAAAAAAAAAAAAAAAGTGTTTTCAAATTATAACTGATTTTGATTTTTAATATGTTAAAAATAATCAGTGCAAAATATCATTTTTAACCTATTTTTTTGGTTCTTTAAAGTTATTTTTGTTCAAGATAAAAAAAGTTGAATTTGTTACTATAACTATTTGCTCATAGTGTTAGTTTAAAATTGTCATCATTAAATAGAAAATAATATGACAATTAAAAAAATGTTATTTTTAAAATTAATATGCAGTCAGAAAACTTTATAATTACTATTTATAGTAAATTTATCAGAAAGTGTCAATATTTTTTTTGCATTTCTATATAATACATCACTTAAATAGAAATCATAGTTATCATTTCTATGTAACTTGTGGTGTTCAAAAATTTCTAAAGTTTAAATATTCAGAACTTAATTAATTTTAATAATTTGCTTTCATTAAAAAAACAAATCAAAATGTTTAAATCTTCTCAATTAAGCGTAGTATAAAATTCGATTATAATTGTAAAAAATTTAAGTTAAATTCAGGTGAAACTAAAAATCATTTTTTTTTAGATTTATGATTTATACAGCAACATGTTACCAGAAAATTTGGAATATTATAGACTTTTAGTATCACACACAAATAAAGTTAGAAAATTAATAAAATACAAAGTAAAATTATTTGTTTTTGTAGTTGAAACCTATATCATATCCAAACCTGATTCGACATTTAATATTTTTAAAATATTAGAAATAAATGATTTTAATTGTCTGAAGAAAGAACATATAATTATAGAACATATAGTTATAGAACATATGTTCTATAGAGAACATGAGATAAGTAACTGTTTAATTGATAAATTAGAGCATTTTTTCAATTTTTGAGTCATTTTCACCAAAAAGAAAATGAATATTTAAAATATATTACAGAGGCTTTAATTTAAGACATATATAAAAGTGTCAGACTTTCCGGAACATTTTCAAAAGTTAATTTATTGTGAAAAAGTTGTCATTTTGAATCCCCTTCTGTGAACAGGTAATGGTCAGATTTATAAAAAATATATACCAAATGATACTAAATACCTCATTTATCTATAAAATTTTTTATTGATTTGTCAATTTTAAACAAATTATGGCCATTATAAGTAAAAAATATTTCGAAAATTATTGATTTTTAATCTTTTGACATATCGTTGAAAGATATCAGTTGGGCGAGAGCTAAGAAAAAGTGGTGACAGACACAATAAAAAAAAAACATCATAGTAAAATTAATACCTTCTTAACTTCGCATCAAAGTTAAAAATATTTCAAATATTTTCAAGTTATTTTAATCTATAATTTTATACGCAAAAGTATTTTTTAAATTAAAAATATTACATGATTCTACTATGTCAAAAGAATTATGTTATAGCTTGCTATCAATATTTAGTAACAAAAAATGTTTTGGTGTTTTTATCTACACTTCAAAATCATTTTTGATAATGATTTTTAGATGATTTATCGATATTTTAATTTTGATATTTTAGGTTGATCGATGAGTCAAATGATATATTGAAATTGAAATTTTTTTGTCTAACTATACTCAATATTTAACTCTCATAAAACCAGAGACTGGATTACAAGTCCTCTCCGGTCAGAAATGTTATTTGCAAAACAATAATAAAATTATTAAAAATATTTAATTAACCCAACCTAATATTTTTTATACTATTTACAATAGTTGACAGTAATTTGCAATTGAATAGTGAATGTGGAATAAAATTGAAATTAGAAAATGAAGATTCTTATGAACGAGGTAAAATGTTTTAATATTAAATTAGATATTTAAAAAAAACAATTCATAAAAAATTGTTTTGCAAATTGTTTTATGAAAAAAAATGAAATATTAATTTTAATTTACTATATTAAAATTTAAACTTGCATAATATGGTTACCCACGATAATTAAAGCTAAAAATGTCTTCAAACGTTGTATTTTAGAATCGGACAATCAATCCAAAAATAATGAGATAATAGAATTGATCAAATTTCTTAACGAAGGTAAATTACTACTTATTCAAATACGGATACATTAAATACAGTTTTATACAAAAAAATTATTTTTTCATTTTTATTTTAATCATAATCTAAATTAAACTAAAATTTTATAATTAAAAAAATTCAACTATTTTTTTCATTCAGGATTAAACCCCGATTCTATACTTGAAGAACATGATTGATCACAAATATATCAATACAAACATTTATAAAATTATTTAAGCTATTTTTCAATTAATAATATATGTATATATTTTTTTTTAATTAAATGCTGTAAGTATCCAATTTGTATTAACATCTTTTAAAAAATCATATTTAAGTCAAATTAAATCTAACGATTAGAAGTTTATTTAAATAGTCTAATATAATATTGCATATTTAAGATATTATTATACGATCCTAATTATTTGATTAAGCAATCTAAAACATAACTGAGCATTTAAAAGTTCTATGATTTTGATCATAGAAGTTTAATGATGCACATTCAGTCTAAAACTAGGGAATTATTAATTTTGCAAACCAACTCGGTCAAGAGACTAAAACGAGTTTTATTAATTTGATACTTTAAAATAATGATTAATGAATAAAAATATAAGTTTTAGTCGCAACATTTTTGTATTTTTTTTTTAAATCTTTTGTTCAGTTTTTAATTATTATATCAAATTTATACTATTATGTGCTTTTGCTTATTTTTGTATCTGTTTCCCCTATTACTCAACTTCTACTGACCTAATACTGTCAAATAATATACAAAAAACATTATTGCATCTAATATGTTTATATAAAGTTCGTTAGGATAGGTAAATCTTTGTAAAAAATTTATAGCAATCTTAAAATATCAGTATAAGTAGTAGTTAAAAAGAAAAATTAGAATTCTTTTTTTTTTAGATTAGCTTAATCTACGATATTTTTCTAAATTTATAAAATTGAGAATAAGCATAAGATGAATCAGTATAGGTTAAATTTTAACAACGTTTAACATCACTATCATTAACACTACTTTTTTTAAAACCTTTCCTAGAAAAAAAGTTCTGTAAAACTATTTATATAAACGTTCTGAATTTTGGAGTTTAAAGAAACTTTGACGAACATTTGTTCATAAAAGACAAATCGATGCCAATTATTTTTTCCTGAATTAAGTAAGGTGAAGTGTGGTATTTGTAATAATGCATTTTTTTAGATAAATGCACAAGTTTTTATTTCGAATTTAAATTCAATATGATATCAACATATAAGGACCATAACTTTTCAATTTAAAATAAAACCAGTTAAATATTCTTAAAGAAAAAATGAATTTTGAATTTCTCTTTTTGTTTATATTAACCACCTTCATTCTACATTACAATTTTTAATTTAAGAAAAATTTAAAGTTATCTAATTTTTCACATTTTCAAAAATTGAAATAAAAAAAAATTGTTTAATGTATAGTTGATTGCTTTCATAGCTTTTCTGTACTTAGATTTCTAATTAAATTTTCATTTATAGTTTAAAAATTATTTATCTCTGGTATAAAAGTTAAAAATTTTGTTTAGATAGTGAAGTTTAAAAGAAAATTATAGCAATTTTAAAATATAAAAAAAAATTATAATTTGTAACTTCCGGCGATTGACTAATTTTGAGATATTCTTCTAAATAATTAATATTGAGGCGGCTTATTCAAATTTTGGAAACTATAAGTTCAGTTTGATTAAATTTGGATTCTTTTAACGTATAGATTAACAATAATATAATCAATCTGGAGAAATCTGATAATACTCTTTAAGAACAGATAAAAAAAAAACAATTCATAGTAAAAACAATCTGGGAAAATGTTAAGTCCTACTTTGCACTCCCTATATAGCTAGAAAAAAGGGTTGCATTTACAAACTATAAATAGAGTTTACGAATTAAATAAAGAATGTTTTAAAGTTCAATGAAATTGAAATAAACGCATAAAAACTATGTATTTTTTACAAGTTATGAACTTTTTTTTGGCTTTAATTTATCAAAAACAAATAAATTAGGATAGCAATATACGTTTTTGATTATTAAATTATATATTTTAATAATTTAATTTGGTTATTTTTTCTAAATTTGACACAACTTAAATAACTGAGGAAAATACGAAAATTATTAAAACTTTTAAAAATTGTTAGTTATTTATTTCAGTTGTACTTCATTATGACTTTTTAGATTAAACTGTATTTGATGCCTTGTGCTTCTTTCATAAGTATAACAGAAGTTCAGGAAACGAAAAAAAATCATGTGTATTTTTACAAATTTGAGAAGTATACTTTTTAATTTTAGCTTCAACTCACTCTAAAAAAACAACAAAAATAAGTCATTGAGGTACAATTCTGAATATAAAATTACACGATTAAAAAAACTGATATGTAGAATTTTTCTCCTAAATAGACAACTCAAATAATCGAGAAAAAATCATGCTAAATTTATTAAAATTTGAGAAATATTAAAAAAATCATTGATGTAATTTAGCATATACTCAACAATAATAGTATAATTTGCCTCGTAAAAAGTACTATTCAATAGAATATTAAGTACTTTAGAAAATAGACATCTGGTAATTTTGTTCTAAATGCAACAACAGAATATGAGTAATCGTTGAAAGATAATAGAATTTTTACACAGATTAAAGCATAATCAGAAAAACCTTTTCCTTATTTTTGCATTATGTCAATAGACTAAATTATTATTTAATTATAATTCACCTTTAAATAGAAAATCAAATTTTGAAACAATTTATATCTTTTGTAATTTTTTTCATAAATACAATAGAATTGGAATAATCTTGAAAAAATAAAGTAATGTATGATTGTAGGCCGTAATTTAGGAAAATAACAAAAATTAGTAAATTAGAAAATATTATTCAATGTAAAATACAATTATAATTGTTTTCGTTGCCACACGAGCGATGACGATTTATGACGTCGCCAAAACAGGTTTACGAAATCGGCGCCCCCAACGGTTGCAACGACCTTCGCTAGGACGTAGTAAATCAAACAGCGTAAATCATTGAAAAAATATAAGAAAACATGTCTGGGGCGATCATAAAATCTGGAGGATTGAGCGTAGTAGAGACATGATTAATATGTCAAATTAAACATGAAAAAATTATCTACATTACGAATGTAATGGCGATTTTTAAAAGACCAATTCTAAACAAAGTTATAACAGTTGAAAAAACGTAAATTTCGAAAGGCTAAAACTTTTTTTATCAAAAATCGCCCATGTACGATTGCATATAATTTTGTCATGTTTAAATCTAACATATTGATCGTGTCTCTACGACCACTCAATCCTCCAGAATCTATGATCGCCCGAGATATGTTTTGGTGCGCCGAAAAAAAGTACTTGTACGCCCTTTTAAACACATGATAATTTTATCGCTAAGATAAATAATAGAAAAATGAATAGGCAAAATAATAATCATTTCCTGAATCAGTAAACGACGACGCAAGCCGAATGCCTCTCAGTCTACCTCTGTATAGACCCAAAATACTAAATATTGTCAACTTAAGTAAAAAATTAAGAATAATAACATCTAATAACATTGAGTTAAGAAAATTAAACAAATACCTACAATTACAATAGTACAATCATTATACAACATTATTTAATTTTCATGTGTTAAACATTTTAATTGTTGTCTTTATCCAGTCATAAATATGTAATACATTGAGGTTCGAGCACTACTAATAATAAAAGTAATATTAGTTATTTTTCAAAATATTGCTATTACCTAGTCGTGCATAAACTTGTGCACGTTGTTATCGAAATTTAAGTTGAAAAAATATTTCAATAAAAATTAAAAACGTATAAAATTGTTATAAAAAAGTTACCATCCATATTTGTTTAATCTAAGGCTGAAACTATATCGTGCTTAAGTTCAAAAAATTATTCTTTTAACTTAATATAGTTTGAAAGTACGGACTTAGGCACCTTATATTAGTAAATATATTTAATATTTCTAAACTCGCTACTATTTTTAAAGAATTATCAATGCCGAATCATCTATCCTAAGAACCCTTTTAGTTATTTAAAAATAGAATATGAAAAAAAAATTACAAAGAAAAAATTCAAACTGCTTCACACAGTTCATAAAACGATTTTATTTGAAATAACATAACATAATTTAAATTAATTAAACAGTATCAATAAATTTAGCATAAAAAAATATGTTACAATGATGATCCTTACATTATTAGTTTTTTATATTTACAAGTACATAATTTATTTACAAAAAAACAATATTATTTACATAAAAAAAAGAATATTGTTTAATATTATTTAATTTTTTAATTGGCTGCATATCCACTCTAAACCTTTATACAATCTGAAAATTACAATAAAATTACTTTAAATATTTTTTCATACATAAGTTCATAGAACATAAAATTACATACCCTTCGCCGGTAAGTGCACAACAAGCTTGAATATGCCATTGCTGTTTTTTTATCGATGTTAAATTTAAATGTTTACTAATTTCTGCGGCGGTCATTGCGCCTTTCATATCTTGTTTATTGGCATACACTAGAACTGCCGCTGAGGATAATTCTTCATTATTTAATACTTTGTATAGTTCTTCCCTACTTAAATCGAGTCTATTTCGATCAGTCGAATCAATAACAACTATAACGAACTAAAACAAAATTATAAATATGTTCATAAATAAATAATTATATTTAGTATTATTTTCAACGAAAAAAAATACGATAGTCTTTATTGTATCTATTTACTTTAAGATTAACATCCAAAGGGCAAAAGTATTGTGCAAATAGACATCTTAGTATAAATATATCCCATAACATATAACAATATTGCTTAAATTTAAATATTGCATTCCTTAAGTATTCTATAACTTGGCTTAAAGGCTATAAATGTACGTAATAAAACAGTATAAGCTTGAAAAGGAATTTTAATTAAAAATTTATCAAGGTACTACTATTTATAAACAGAATAGGGAAAAAAATTTTAAGGGCTTTATTTTATTGTCCCGCACTTTAAAAAATACGTTTTTTAAAACATACGATTTTTTTTAATTTTTAAAGGGCCTATTCCTAAATAATCTCGAATATTATTAGTATTTATAAATAGTCACAAGTAAAAATAAAAAACTAAGAAATCATATAACGAAAAACTTATTTTTAACTTGAGTAGTAATCTTATTTACTTATTTAATGAATCACTAGTAATTAGTTACATACCATGTAAAATTAGGTTTCAACTATAATCTAATATAAAATAAGTTAAATGCTATCACTTAATGCATCATTAGATGAACTAATCAGCTTAAATTTCTATGATAATTTGATACAGAATAGAATGCTTTTATATATGCACTGACATCAGATGTACAGATATATTGAGTAATTCAGACATACATATTGTAAAACAAAAAAAACGTTGAAAATTTCATAATCAAATTAAATATCTTCATGCATGCGAATAACAAAAATGAAATTCTTACAAAATGTATCATTCTTATAATAAATAATTATAGTAATTAAATAATCTTTTAAATACTTATAATTATTCAAAAACAAAAACTAAAGATAGTTGAAAATTCCATTTTAAATACATAAAATAAAGAATTATTTTAACACTATGATATTAATAACTAGCCCGCGTAACATTTAAATAAAAAAATAACGCCAATATAATTAATATGAACTATAGTTGAATTAGGTAAATTACATTGTAATTTATTCAATTTCTAGTTACTATCATTAATATATTTTATCAACCTAGTAAGATACTTATAAAAAAATTGTATTATTTTTATTTCTATTTATCATAAATTTTATTTCTTAGGCATATTTATCAGTTATAATATTTAATATTATTAAATATTATAACTTTTCAGTAATTTTTTGTGGCTTTAGAGTTTAATATTTTTAATATAGTTTTAATTTTAATTATATAATATTTAATTTATCATCTTTATCTCAAGCTAATATATTTAACGCATTTTGATAAATTTTAAAAAAGAGCCATAATTAATTGAGAAATATTTTGAATAACATTCCATTTGAATTAATCTACAAAATAATTGGTTATTAAAAATGATTATGTAACTGTATAAACTAATGCGATTTAGATTGTTGTAACAACATAATAACTATTTAACGCAGGGCGGGAAACTTAAAACTTTCTTGTTTCTTGCAACTTTTAAATATCACTAGTTTAACTTAATAATAAAAAAATATTATAATAATTATGCATCACAAAAAGAATTTTCCGCTATGGTTAAAATAAAAAAGCTTACTCTTAAATCAAATTTCTTTCTAAGTAAAAACAATGGGTTAATTGGAAACACTAAGAATATGCAAACGTACAAAGTATACCTACAAATACATTTATTATAGTTATAAGTGTCATAATTTTTATTGTACACATTACATTTAGTTATTATAATTCTTTTTTTAACTAAAAACGCTCCCCCCCTGTAATTTTGACTCTCAAGGCATATACTGCTCTTATTCTTCACCAAATACGTATCTGATCATTTGTAACAAGGCATTATAAAAATATTACTCTGAGAATATTATTTTATGACAGTTAATATATTTATTTTTGAAGTCTAAAATTTAATCAATTTCGTAATCCTTAAAAAATAAACTTAGAAATATAGTAACCTGAATAACTAATATACATTTGTGTGCACCAAAAACAAATACGTAAATTGATAAAGCTTTTATAAGTTATATAGATACGTATTTCAAAAATTTGTATATGACGCAAATAGATGCGCAATTGTTTCATACGACTACAATCAATGTTTAAAAAAGAGAATTTTATATTTTATTACGTCAGAAAATTTTTGTTCAATTTTTACTTATTAAACAATGAAATCAATCTATCAATAAATCAAACGAATCATTAACTATATTCAATAATTTTTTCTAACATTTTATAAAGTTTTGAAAAACTGAATCATTTTTAGAATTTATTAAATTATAAATTAATAAAAAAATATTTATAATCTAAAAACTATAATTTTTGACAATTAATTACACAGAAAAATTTAATTTAAAAAAGAATTGGACTCCATATATTGTCCATATCAATGTACAGTGGCGGATTTTCAAATTTTTATGGAGGAGGGGTCCTAAAGTTAAAATTTACTTAGAATACATATTAGAATCTTACCCAACGTATTAAATAATGAAAAAATATTGATGTCTGGAAGGTCCAGATTCTCTACCCCGCCGGTAAATTCACTTCTCTCAATGTACATTAGCTTATCACGAAACTACCATAGACAACAAACTATTTAATACTAAAATTTGTTCAGCATTAATTATAATAAAATAAAATTTTAGCTTGGAATTAAATAAAAAATTTTATGATATAATAAAATAGAATTGTATAGTAGAAAATATGCACATTTTCAAATTGAATGGAATTTATTATGTATAATAATGGTTCTTTGACCCACAATTGTATCAGATATTTAAAAAATCACGAATTATTTAAACAAATTTTAATCATTACTAAAATACAAATTTATTTAAATAGAATAAAAATAAATGTTTCTGTTATAAATGTTTTTTGATAAAAAAAAATCATATAAAGACATAAAATTCAAATAGTAATAAGAGTGATTATATTAAATATTACAGGTAACTTCTACTTTTATAAGGAGTTTAGTTGAAAAATATATGATTCTCAATATTAGTTCCAATTAAATATAAAATACTGTATTCTATAGTTATAAAAAGAAAAAAAATTGAATTACCATATTAACAAAATTTTTGCTTACAGAAAAATAGGAGACAACTACAAGACATTAAAACTTTGTGTACACCAGTTATTTAATTTCTCTCACTAATAAATGTTTTTTATAAAGATACATCATCAATAATATAATAGTAACTTATAGAACTGATATATATAATATTTTGATATTTATTTTAAAATAAAACTAGAATTGTGTTTAACTATCACTAAATAAATTATTAAACTTTAATTTATTAAGAAGATATTAATTAACAAATTTAAATTTTTGACAAACTGATAAAAACCCAATTTTTCATTACTCACCACCAACAACTTATTATATCTTTCTTTGTGTATATATTAATTACCGTGACTATAATCTTTAAAAAAAATTGATTTAAATTACAACATTTCTGTAACAATGATTTTTCTTGGTAAAAACCTTATTTTTAGATAATTAAAAATACATAAATAAATATGAAATACAAACTTAAAATGAATACGAAAACTGACTTTTAGACACAATGAATAATTTTTTTTATGTTCAACATATCTCTTTTCAATTTATTTTGACAGTCATAAAAAGTAAACTTTTTTTTTTTATATTCTAATATTTTTTATGGTTCCTCTTTAAAATTCTATCAGTTTTTTTAATTAAACTACTCATTATTACGTGGTATACAGCAGTAGCTATATGATAATTTTTAATTTCTTGCAATTTTCACAATATTTTTTAATTTATGTTGTCAATTAATAAACTTAAAAAAAATAATAATTAATGTCATATAACATCATCTGATGATGTTAAAAATTTAGAAAACATAAATAAAAAAATAGTGATAATAACCAAAATGTCTAATGACCCCTTTCAATAAATTACCATTCAATTAATAAAACTAGTAATAAATATTAGGATTTTCAAGTGAATGAACTATTTAGTTTTTTATGTGGCTTATGGGTGGAATAATTTGATCCAAAGACTAAAATTTAACATGAAATAATTAAAATTATGTTTTTACAATTTTCTCAAAATTAAAATTAATAAATAATCCGTCAAAGAATATTAAACACGTCTTAACTATTAAGACATTTACCAAAAAGTTTTTTTTATCATAATTGACCATATAATGTTTCACATTCTGATTGTAGTAATGTAATATATATATATATATATATATATATATATTTGTTATTAGAGATATTATAAAATATAAATATTTGTACCTTACATTTGATAATATAACAAAAGTTTCTTGAATAGCAATTGAAGAAAGTAGGGAAAAAAATTATGGTACAAAATTATTGTAAAAAGTATGTGATAAGTTTATACTGGAATAATTTTTACCTCAAATAAAAATGAAAAACTATTTAAAAACAACCTTCATCTAATACATACATTGTTTTCCTTTTGAAATAAACTTTTTTTTTTTTAATTTATGTTCGAATTATAAGAAATATTCTTCTGATTGAAGTGTAAAGAACTAGCCAATTTTTTTTTATATATTTAATAACATTAACAGGAATTAATAATAAGAATAATGAATTTCTAAGATGAAACACAGAATGTGTATACTTACTAATAATTATTCATTTTTAATTATTTATTGCATTTATTAAATGTTGAATAACTTGAATTTTCTATATAATCAGATCAATTTAATTGAGTAGGTAATAAATATGTAGCATACATACCTCAGTATTACAATAATATGTAGACCAAGCAGCTCTGAGTGATTGTTGCCCACCTAAGTCCCACATTATGAAATGTATGTTATTCCATACAACTTCTTCAACGTTAGAACCAATAGTTGGTGATGTATGCACAACCTCATTCATTAAGAACTGATAAAGTATAGTGGTTTTACCAGCATTATCTAACCCAATAATAACAATCTTATGTTCTGAAACAAGCAGGATGAAATTATCACTTACTAATTAGTTACAGTAAGCTATTTTACCCTGTAATGGTAATATTCTATATTGTAAATATTACCTTCCGTTCCAAAGTAGCTCCAAATCTTCGAAAACAACAGACCCATTATTGTGTATTTACTGTGTTACTACAAATAATTTAAATGATGCGAACAAAAATTAATTGTTATCAAAAATTAAAATCATTTTTGTAGTAAGTATTTAGCATGAGTAACGAAATACTCATACTCTTTGTATTAAAATCAAAAACGTTTTTATGAATGAGAAATTTTTACTAAATATTTTGTTTCACTTTTCCCACCAATATTACTGGTCAGTGTATGAGATGGTCAACTTTCACTTTAAATTGTGCTTTATTTAGCACCATAAAAATTTATTACACAACAAGGATGGCTTCAACAATGACTATTAGGTTTCAGCTAAGCATAAATGATGTCTGGTCTCTTAAACTGGAGGTCATAGCATTTGTTTAAAATAATACGACGGTCGACGAGATTTGTAGATTGGATGTCTTCTACTCTATCATCACGTAAACTAACAGTGAATTTAAGATAATATCTAAAATAGGAAAGCAACAGCACGTATGAGTGATGAATGACCAATTACATTTTCTAAATTCTACAATAGTGATAACTAAACTAAATTAATATTGAAAATAGAAATTGTGGTGGGTGCGTATAAAACATTGTTCACTCTTAAAACTCAAGAAGGGGCCATTATCACTACATTTTTCATTATCAATTATTTTTATCAAAATTTTGATAATTATTATATGGTATATGTGGTATCATAGTGGAATATATGTTATTTGCAAAGATGTGGATAATAAACTATTATTTATATCTGTGGTTATTTATCATGAATTATCATTTTCAATATTATTAATCTCCAATTGTGCTATTATTTTACTATTTTTATTATCATTGACACTAACCAATATCATTAATAAAAAATGCTATTAAGCTAAAAATAATAATGTTGGTCTATTTGAAAGCTTATTTTTAATCTTTTGGGACAATTTGTTACATGTACCTAATAATATAATTGACAACATTTTTTAAAATTCAAAAACACTATCTTTTTGAAGCTTTAAATTATGCTTTTGATAGATTGCTTTTTCGCAATCTGTCCTGATTCATTTTTGTTCTATTGTATTTATATTAATCACTTGAACTATAAATACTTTCAATGTACGTCTCTGACTTTGTTACACTTTTCTTAGTAAATAAATTATTTTTAATTCTTTACTTGAAAGACAAACGAAAATTTTTCATAATTGTTTGAATGAAGGATTGTAGTTAAAATCAGGAACACTATATTTAGAATATGTCCTAACGCTTTTTAATATCAAGGAGTTCTTTCAATTTTGCTTTCATCGTTGCAACTAAAGGGGGTTAAAAAGCAAAAATGAGAAAATTATACAAAAATATGTTTAGGATGGAAAAATAAATAATTTAGCAACCCCAAAAATTGTATTCTAGTAGCGCCTATTTAACATTATTATAAGGAATATTTAAAAATCAATCATATTTAAGTTTTAATACCAATAGTTTTTCTTATCTTTATTTCAGGATTTGATTATGTAGCGCTGAACTATATAGACCGTCCATTTAAGCTCAAACTATATAAATTAATTAATTTTTTATTAAAAATCTATCTTTAATTTGTGTTTCTATTGAACTCTTAATCCGACCCTGAGCATATGCATAAGTATTTTTAATAAGACAAGGTTAAACAATGACAACAAAATTTAAAAATTTTGCAAAAATTTCTATATAATAGTATAAATAATTATTTAACTGATATAGTTCCTGTTATAAAAAAAAATTATTTAATACTTAGAATCCATCTTAAAATGTTATTTAAGTTCTTACAATTACATTTTTCAATGATCCGCATATATTTTTTAATCGTTTAAATTTTGGACATGGCTAATAATTAATACATTAACTTAGAAATGTATGTAAAGTTCTATAAATATAATAATCTTTTCGACTCTTTACACTTTTAACGAAAACAAAATAATTATCTCTGAAATTGTAAAATTTTTCATAGCAACCAATACTAAAATAAATATATTGATTCATTTATCATGAATAGTGCCGGGTTGTATATTTTGAAAGTTCATGCAACTTTATAGAAAGTTATATAAGGATATATAGAAGTGTAAAAATATATTTTATTTTAGGCTAAACCCGCTAACGCCATTTTTCTCAATTTACTAATCATGAAGTATTTTTATTTTTCAATTAATTAATTGGTTTATGATAAACGAATCATTCTGTGTAGAACTTAGTACAAAAATACATTAAGATCATTTTTGTCTTTTTACAGAAAAGCCATTGGAAAACTTTTCTTTTAAGTAACATCACATTTTTAATACAATTTAGTAGCCTAAAAATTAAATTTTAAAATTAAGTTTTTTTCATTGCTGTTCTAGGAAGCGATGTTTTTTATATTTATTCCATACTCTAAATTATTTTCATCAAAAATAATATTTATTAATTAAACTATCGACTGTATTGTTACTGCAATTACGAACCGAGCTCATTTCCGTAAAAATTTCCTTAAAATTATCAATATTTATATATTATAAATATATATTATATAATGTTTTTGAAGTGTTTTAAAAATGCTATGAATACTTAAATTGTATATTATTATACTTTGAACTTCTAATAATCCATAAATAAATTACAGTAATATATTAGTGTTTCTTAGAACACCTGTTTAATTTGTAAAAAGTATAATGTTAAAATTAGTTTGTGTACATTTAACTTATTTTAAATAAATATAATAAAACCTTGTCCTTGAAAACAGCAACTATTTTATTATCATACGAGTATCAAGGACTATAATATAAGTTACCTTATTTATATACAAGGTGATCTGTTTGTCATAAACCATTCGATTACTCTCAAAATAAATACAATATTACCAGAAAAATTTTGTTTTTTTTTTTTGTTACATATTCTTGTTTATTAGCGATCAATTACTTTTTAGGATCATTTATTATAATGTATAGTGTAAACTTTATTATTTGAAAATGTAACATACACATTTAACTATCTTATAAAATAAGAAATAATTTAATTAAGAAAATGACTGGTGGTCAATAACGACTTTTGGACCAGTACTTAAGAAGTTATTCTCATTTTTATGAAGAAACAGAGAAATGACTAGTGATAAAAATAACGGCACCTATTCCTGACCGTCAGTCGTTACTTTAAATTGTTAATAACTTCTGAAATACTGGTCCAAAAATTGTTATGGACATGTCATTTTCTTAATTAGATTATTTCTTATTTCATAAGCTAGTCAAATATGTATGTTGCTGTTTAAAAAATAAGTTGTAAGGGACTATTCTAATATATTATTAAATGATAAATCAGCTATATATATATAAACTTTCTTTCCGATATTGTATTTATTTTGCGAGTAATCAAGTGGTTTATGATTAACCAATCACTCATTATGATTAGTGGTTCTATAGGAAAAAGCTTTCTTAGAATTCAGATTAGTTTAAAAATAATCGTTACTTTTCCAAAAGTATATCGATGATTGTAAAAATAACGTTACGTTTTTAGAAAAAAATTTTTATTCTATTGCTATTATGTCTGTTATGTGTAAAATTATATTTATCATAATTATATTCGACTATTTATTTCGTGTTCAAACGTGCACAAATATTATTTTATATTGTAAAAATCATACGTCCTGGTTGATGTGTCCTATAAAGACATATTTTAAGTTGGAATAATTTCAAAGTATATCATTATCTTTCGTTATATTTCGGCCTATGTATAAGTCATTCTCAACTACGCTTATAAAGCATGGTTTTACGGTAGAAGTCTCTTGTTAAGTATAAAAACATTATTATCTTATTTATTTTGTTTTAATATTACCGTAATAGAAATTATCTGAAAACTGACATTGAGAACTCTTCTATAATTATAGGGAAATGTAGCCATTAATTTTATAGATCTATAAGTGACAATAGCAGATTGGATAATAAATACTCATCATTGAAACAATATTTTGTTATCTTAACCGCTTAATGCATAAATGCCTTTAAACTCTTTTATTACAAAAATGTGTTCAATATATATTAGAACTGATTGTTAAGTAAAATATGTGTAGATAAATAAATATTTTCAAAGTTTTTCATAGAAAAGAACGAAATAAGCAATCATTATGTAAGTGTAAATATTTCATTAATATTTTAATAAACGTATTATAATTTTAGACAAATTAATTACTATTATATTAACATTATATATTTTAATAGTAATCATAAGCGTGATGAAAATATGTTGTAGTGTAGGTAGAATAGAAATTAATATTTTTTAGATCAACTTCAACTCAAATGATATTGTATATAACTTAAAAATATATTTTTTCCAATCATATAATTTCTAATAAAATTAATATCAAATTAAAAAAGAAAATCTTATTTACATATGCTAGATACATGTATATTTATGAATGTTAGAGCAAAAGTGACATAAGTCAATATTTGATAAAACAAATTTGACCTGAAAATAAATATATATAACTTTCAAACACTCTTTGACACTAACTATGGGAATAATAATATATTATAAAGCAATAGGTTGCGTTTTCAATATCTACATTTATATTAATCCTTAGAGGATTAAAATATTTCTAACAGCTTTCTTAATAATTAATATAAATTGACATAATTTTTTTGGTAAAAATACCTATTTTACTTAACTCCTACATTTTTTCAAAAGGTTAATATCCTTTATATTTATAAACATTTTATCTAAAATATATACTTGATGTAGAGAGAAAGAGAGTACCTAAATAATCAAGTTCAACAGAACCGAACAACTAAGTTTCTGTCTAAGTTTATGTAGACTTTACTACTATGAAAAGTTAAAAAAAAAAAATGTACTGGATCCTAAAATATTTTTTATTTAATTTAACTTTTTTCTTAAAGGAAGTTTAATTTGTTAATAAATGAAAAATATGCTAAATTTTGAATATTAAGCAATTTTATAATTTAAATGTAACTAATCAACAATCGACTATCACTACATTTAAATAATTATATCAAAAGTTTGAATAATCAACAATACTTATACAAAATTACAACATATACTATTTATAATAAATATATTTTCTATTGTCATTATGTCCTAAAACTCAATTTCTTTACCAATACACAATAATTATACTGTATTAACAACTTAGCAATTTATTTTAAATTACAAGTATTTTACTACACATTTTTAATAAATAAATTTACATGTAGTAATCAGAAAATAATTTTTGATTGTTTTTATTTATTAATTATTATGATATTTAAATAAATACTATTATGTTTGTAAATAGTAATACAAAATTTATTTTCAAGAGATTCCCAATTTACTTGATAAGTACTATTTTAAATGAAAAAAACATTAGTTTACCATAAAATATGATAAAATTATTAGAATGATTTTAGTCTATTTTAATGGCAAAGAATATTTGGACGGGGATTTTCAAATTGAATAAAAAAGAAAATAGGGTAACAGTTTTTCAATGAAAAATTAAGCATCAGTTCATTTAATTAAGCAGCTTTTGCCTTGCTAACTAATTCCTTCAGCTTTTCAGTAGATAATGATTTTGGGCGTTCAATAGGAAGACCAAGACCACGATCCCATACTAATGAAGCTAATACTCCTAAAGCACGAGATACACCAAACAATACTGTATAGTAATTCATTTCTTTTAGGCCATAGTACTAAAAAATAATAAATATGTTTATTAAAACTAGTATATATTAATACAACAGAAAATGTAAAACTAGCATACCTGCAATAATACTCCAGAATGAGCATCTACATTAGGCCATGGGTTTTTGACTTTACCTAAATCGTTAAGTACGGGTGGTACAACTTCAAATACTTGAGATACAAGTTTAAATAATGGGTCATTAGGTAAGTGTTTTAATGCAAATTCACGTTGGCATGTGTAACGTGGATCAGTTTTACGTAATACAGCATGACCATAACCTGGTACTACTTGTCCACTTTTTAATGTTTTCAAAATAAATTCTTTGAGCTGTTCATTGGTTACTGAATCACCAACTTCCTTGCGTAATTTTTCTAGCCAAATTAATACCTGATTTGAATTTTAAAAATTTAGTAATAAATAAAGTAGAAAATTTTTATCATATTAATAGCTTATATCATTTTTCTTAACAAATTGCTAGTAAATTTAATTCAAACGATAGCAGTAAAGTGGAGAGACACTAATTGCATGAAACCACCAGTGTTTATATTACATATCAAACACTTTTAATAAGCAACACTTGAGTTGAGATATTGTGACATCTTGACATTTTTTTGTTTGAATGATCACACTGGTGTGATATTAAAACTAATGGCACTTAATGCCCCCAAAAAAATGTCATGGTGTAAATTACAATTTAAAATATAAAGAAATTAATACACTTGTAAATCTGTACATAATATCTGTATATAACAACTCTACGGATATTATAAGGAAAAAAATATTAAGAAGATTAACTTCAACTTATTCATATTTACAATTAAAAGATTACTCCATAATTAAAATCATTTCCTTTTTGGAAATTATACAATATTTAATTTTAAAGTACATTTTGGTAAATAATTTCTTGTAGTAGAGGATAGGAAATTTACATTGCTTGACACAGTGTAGTTGATTTTTACCAATATGTACCTATACATTATGATACGAGTTCTCTATAGATCATGAAAGCCGTTTAATTAACTTATTAGTTTCAATAAATTAAATAAGAAATTATGCCCTATTTAACATATTCCATCATCAAATGATAATATTTAATAAATGTTATTTAGGACTATTACCTCTTGGTTAGCAAGTCCGTGTAATGGACCAGCAAGACCACAC
This sequence comes from Daktulosphaira vitifoliae, assembly GCF_025091365.1. Classification (NCBI taxonomy): domain Eukaryota; kingdom Metazoa; phylum Arthropoda; class Insecta; order Hemiptera; family Phylloxeridae; genus Daktulosphaira; species Daktulosphaira vitifoliae. The sequence continues at coordinate 24,494,870 of NW_026099572.1, read as the reverse complement.
ATTCCAGCACTGAATGATAGATAAGGATCAGATAATGCTGACCCTACTAGATGAGTTGTATGAGCAGACACATTACCACCTTCATGATCAGAGTGAATTGTCAAATATAGGCGCATAAGTTCAATAAATTCTTCAGAGTTATTAGCACCCAACATTGATGTAAAGTTAGCACTCCAATCTCGTTCAGTGTCTACAGTGCCAACTTGTTTTCCGCCATGGTATACATTTCTATAAATTGTAGCTGCTATCACTGGTAATTTAGCGATTAAATCCATGGTATCCTCATAGGTATACTATAATAAAAAATTATATAGTTGTTTAAGTTGATATAAGTAAATATATGTATTTATATATATATGTATTAATATAAGTTGAAAATGCAATAAATATTAATTTAATAGATATTTTTAGCGATACAAAACAAATAATTCACTAATTAACTTTTTGATAATCTTTAAAAATTTTGGATTGATTTACTATATACTAATTATTAATTTTAAAGTATTTAATTACCTCCCAAAATTGTGATTTGTGAACTCCTTTGGTATATGCTTGAACAAACTTGCTTTCAGTGTTGAGCAAAGAAACAGCAGCTGCTAACTGAGTCATTGGATGTACAGAATTTGGAAGATTGTTAAGCATAGTAACAACATGTGATGGTAATTCAGCTCGTTCAGCCCATGTTTTAGACAACCATTTAACTTGTTCTTGGGTAGGGATATCACCAGTAATTAATAACCAGAATAGACCTTCTGGTAGAGGTTCACTTCCACCAGGTGCTTTTGGTAACAACTTCTGACATTCAGGAATAGAATATCCACGGAAGCGAATACCTTCATCAGCATCTAATACTGAAGTTTCTGTGACTAAAGCTTTAATACCTCTCATACCACCATACATCTTGATAACAAATAATATTAGTACCCATAATAATGAATAAATTGATAAAAAAAATAGTTTACCATGTCTAACGTTACATCACCAACAACAGTAGATCCATGTTGCTTTCTGAAAGCTTTAATTTCCTCACCACTCTGTTTCAATTTTTCAGCAACTATTGTTTTGAGATCAGTTGATGAACTAGCCATGTTACGTGATGCTGTCCATAATGGAGCAGCAACCTATGATTTAAAAAGTCTTATATCATATGTTTTTAAAACAAGAAGTTAATTTTTCTGCTATATATTTTATTGATAGATTAATAATAGTAATTATCAATAATATGAAGTATCAATAGTATAATGGAACAATTCTTATTTATTTTCAATAATAGAATATAAAATTAAAATATACATGATTAGAATTTAGAAATAACCTATTGAAAGTCAAATATATTTAACCAAAAATTTACAAGATGAGATGAAATCATTTAAAAATATATCACTATTTTAACATTACGAAAATTTTATTAAGATATATTTTTAATAAATAATAAATATTATTTTTAGTAAATATTTAACTGACATCAAGTTTAAAAAAAGCATAATGAATTAATCTTTCATAATTATAATTTATAAATATAAATTATGAGTTACAATAAGGACTAGGCTAATAGGCAACACCCAAGGCCCCTATTTTATTTTTGTTGTTATTGTTTTGAGGCCTTGTAATAAAATAATGAGCAAAAAATAACCTTTGATGTTGAACTTTTAATAAATATATAGTTTTCAGTAGTAAGTTAGTGTTCAGTGAGTAAGGAAACGGGTTTCTATTGTTCTCATTGTTTGTAACAATTTAGTTGTTTTCTTATTTACTGAACATATGTATAAAAAAGGCAATTTGGTTGTAAGTAACTTAAGATTGGAGTACCATGTTAATAACTTGTCTAAGATACAACAAATCACAATGTAACATTATTTAAAATTAAAATAACACTTTACTAGACTAAAAATATATCTAATTTTGTAGAAAAAAATGTTGAAACTCTTATATAAAATCAAACAATATTTATAATCTTGAAAATATATTTTTTGGCTTTGTTAAGCATTATTTTTATCTCTATTATTTAAGATTTATAAGTGGTTTAAGACTTTTTTTTATCACTTATATCTATTTATTATTTATATTATTAATTTTGCAAAAAATTCCTTAAAATATTTGGGACATAAAATTGAGAAAAATTCAATTACACCTTTGAATGATAACCTTATAGATTTTAAAGAACCATCAAATAAAAAGAATATTAGACAATTCCTAGGGAAAATAAATTTTTACTATAAATATATTCAAAATGCAGCAATACAACTGGAACCGTTACATAATTTACTAAGGAAAGATGTAAAATTTGGTTGGACAATAGAGTGTCAGCAAGCATTTAATAATATGAAGAAATACCTATGTTCAAGCCCAATTCTATCTATATACAGCCAAAATAAAGAGGTTTTTATTTATACTGATGCGAGTGGAGAAGGTATAGGAGCAGTATTAAAACAACCTCAGGAAAATGGTATTCTCCATCCGGTTGCCTATTTCTCAAAAAAATTAATAAAAAAACCAAATAAAAATGGTTTTGGCGGATCAATATACAGGGATTAAATCCAAAGAAATCACAGATTATATGAAATCAAAGAATATAATATTAATATTTACATCAGTTGATTGACCAGAATCAAATGGATTAAATGAAAGACTAAACCAAACATTGGTAAACAGAATAAGATGTAAAATTAATAGTGGAGAAAAAAAAGCATGGTCTAAGATAGCGGAGGAATGTGTAGAGGAATACAACAATAAAATACATAGTGTAACAAAATTTTCACCGTCTTATCTATTATTTGGTGTTAACTCTTATATAGTGCCAAATGAACTTCAAGAAAAAACTTTTAATTTAGAAAAAGATAGAGAACAAGCTATAATAAATTCTAATAAAAATTTTGAAAAAAATAAAAAAAAGAGTAGACAAAACAAGAAAAGAATATACATTTAAAGAAAATGAGTTAGTATACATAGAAAATGGCAACAAAATGAATATGAACAAGTTGGATGAAGTTAGAAGGGGTCCTTTCCAAATAATAAAACAAATATCAAATTCAATATATGAGATAGAAGAAAAAAGAAAAAAAAAAGTTTCCATAGTAATAAATTAATTCCAGCACAAAATTTGAGTACATAAACTGGAGTTTATGTCTGGAGGAGGGGAGGTATAACAGTGGCCGCATTGCTTATGGGGACACTGTAATCACTGTTGTAATTTGTATAATCATATAGAAGTAATGTGTAAAATCTATGGTAACATATTTAATAATTAATAATTATATTTATTTTATATAATTAAAAAAGTATACAGTAATAAGTTTTAAATTATCGATTCTTTATTGTTTATGTGTGTATTTGTTATAGAATTTAATATTAATAAAAAACTTTATTGTAGAATCGATCAACTTATTATTGAACAAAATTACATATTCCTTATATATAAGGGTCTCAATATTTATTTTAAATAACCATATACATAATCAACTAGTTTGTTTAATAGACAATGATCTAGTTTAGAACTTAACTGGTACATCATTAACATTTTTGTACCTAGAAATTAGGAAGAATGCGAAAAATGACAAGTGATAAAAATAACAACATCAGGATCTCATCTCTTGCCATCACTTTAAAATGTGGTCCCGAAATACTGGTCCAAAAGTTGATATCAATCTCTGTCGTGTTCTAAATTAGATCATTTACTATTTCATAAGCTAGTTTAATATTTATATTGTTATTTAAAAAAATAAAGTTTGTAACATAACAAAGGATAAGAGTTAAAAGAAAAGGTTTTAACCACTTGTAAAGTGTAAAAGATAAATACTACAAAACAAAGCGAAACATATATATATATTCAATATTATTATTTTAATAGAGATTTAGTGTTCAATGATAAATCAATCACTTTACAAATTGAATAATTATTGAAAGGATTAACTTGAAATGGATTAAAAATATAATAACTCATTTATTTATCTCTTATCACATGTTAGAATAAATTTATTTATTATTATACAAGTGTAATTACTTAAACTAACATAGACCAATAAAGAAATATAGATACTTAAAATAAATCATGGCATAATTATTTTTAATTACCTACTATTTTATTCATTTAAGGTACTTACAACAACTCAAATATTTTAGATAAGTATAATACTTATAGTTATCAGTTTGAAAAATTTTAAAATGATCATGACCTATTATATTAAAATAAGGATCACAATTCTAATTTTATTAAGAAAATAACACAAAAAAATTTAAATAAACAAAAAATAAGATTGTTATGTGCCAATTTTATTAGATGTTGTAAATAGAAAACTCAAGGTTAGTTGAGGTCATCATTAATCCCAACTATCAGTACAAGTAAATTGAATCCATTTAACCATTTAAATTACATGTGAAAAGAACTATTAAATTACAGTATTTACACTAAATATCTATAATTTCAAGCAAAATATTGAAATATTTAAAAAGCACAGTGAAATAATAAAATTGTTTAATATTTGGAAAGGAAATATTTTTTATAAAATTTTTGTGACCTCTACTTTTTACAAGCAAACACCATAAAATATATAAATCATAGTTCCACTTATAATTGAAATACAATTTTAAAATAATTTTATTCGAGAATAATTAATTTATGTCTAAGTAATATGATTTTTATAACTTTGTAAAATGGAAAAATTTAACTAATATATAAAATAATAAACATTTTAGCAATAATTTTTATTACCTGGTTAATTTCCAACAATTTTACTGCGGTCGTTCTGAATAAGCTCATTTTAATGAAAAGTTATCACACTTCGATACTGAAAATTAGAACAGTTAAATAAATGTAATAGTAATGTGATAAAGGAAATGGAATCATCAAATAAAATTTGATTATTCAGTGATATATTTAAAAAAAATTAATAATTATAAATGGAAAATTTACTTAAAAAAATATTAGAAAATTATCAATATTTACCCTAAGAGATTTTGCGCACAGAATCCACACGACGAGGATGATCGACACAAAAATATGGCGTTTGATCGGGGTGCTAGTCGGACAAGCAAAAGACCGGGTCGCGCCCCGTAGATTACCGTGTCATCGTCGACGACGGCGCTGTAGAGCTCCGCCAGTTATTTGCCCTACCAATATCCACATGTACTACATTATTACAGTGTAGCCATAAAAGCATACGCAAAATTAAGCGAATACATATTTTGCAAACCTCTTGATACTTGGTAACACTATAATTGCATTAAAATTATAAATCTACAAGTAAATCGTAATATTTCATATTTTTTATCAAACCAGCCATGATACAAGATTTAAACTGTTTAAAATACATTACTATTGCCAACTTTATTCTATTTAATGAATAATTATTAGTAACTTAATTTAACAGAAACCATTCAACATGGTTAATACTAGTGATGGGATGAATCGAAATAAAAATTTTAAAGATTTGTTTGAATGTTAAAAGGCTTATAATTTACATTGTTTGAACTGGTTTTATAAATAATCGGTTTGTTAATGTGAAATTTATTATAAAATATTTAAGTCAAAACTTGCCATATGCCAAAATAATGTAAGTCAAAACTCAAAACTATTAAAGAGTGATCAATTAAAGATAAGACACCAATTTTCTCAGAAACTATTGAATATTTTTAATTTTTGTAAAGGAAAATATTGTTTGATTAAAAAATATCTATAATAAGAATCATGTCATTCCTTCGGGGGTTACATAATGTTACTGATTTTTGGGCCCAAAAGTTGAAAAAAATTAAACTTTAATGTGACCCATCAAATTGTATTGAAATTTCACCGAGAGTCTTGGAATATGGTTTATATCTAGTTTAGATGATTATATAACCAAAAAAATCCCTATATTTTTTCAATATAATAATGCTACGGTGGAGACAACGTGAGAAAGTTATAATGAGATATTTATAATGCTTATGAAGCTACCAAAAATATTATTGGTTTGATTTATGAGTATCAATAATTGAAGCTTATCAAGAAATTTTTTTTATTAATATCGTCGCATTACAATGATTTTAAATAAGAGTAAAAATAAAAATCAAAGTATTAAAGAATGTAATATTCAAATGTGCAAATTATTTTCAAATAATATCTCGTTGAATAACATGTTCAATTTTGAATATTAAAAAATCAAAAACATCATAGATTTCTTTTCTACTAAACCTAATATTTATCTTTCATATAAAAAGATACATTAATATATAACATATAATTTTATATAAATATAAAATTATATCAAAAATTAAAAATGTAATACAATAAACATTTGAGTAATTTAAAATATTAAAAGTAAACGTAGATGACGATCTATATATAGCGAATTCAATTGACCAAACTAAGAATCTAAAGCAAAAGTTCTAACAAGCAAAGATTATAAAAAAATGATGAATATACGTAAATTGAATGGTAACTTGGTAAGAATTCATGTGTTTCTAGAGTATTTAGAAAATTTATTTTAACGTATTAACTTGAAGTAAAATTTTGAAAAATTGACAATGTAATTGTTAGCTATCAAAATATAAATCATCTATTGAGTTTCAAGTATTTGAATTATTTAACAAAGTAAGGATTCGAAGATTCTAATTTCATTAAAATTACACAAAATAATTAATATAAAAAAATATAAATAATAACAGAATGCATATAAATGTTTATTAAGTAAATTATAAAAATATATAATAAGCTTTTAAATCTTTACATATGATAAATATAAATTTCAAGAATAATGTTGATTAAATTAGCTACCGTATATAATCACAAAAGAAGTGCGCGTCAACTCATGACTGTTAATTGAATGGTAATAATAAAAATTCGGCAGTTTATCGTAGAATGGTATAACGAGACTAATGTAATTCATTACTTATGCCCTCTTTTTTATGTTCAAAAAAACTTATAATATTCTGAATTGATAGATTCCCTGTAATATATATTTTTTTTTAATAAAAATTAGTGTTCCTGTACTTCCAACTCGTAGAGTCATATAAAGGTGCTTTGGGTTGATTTAATGAAGAAAAAGCAGCGGTCATTCAAACCGACTTCTAAATCACTTTAATGTTAGCATTCTCCGCTAGATAGCTGTCCAGAAAGAACATATTGGCTGATAATGGTTTTATGCTAATGATAAATGAAATATTATTTTTATTTAACTTTGATTTGAAAAGTTAAAAGAAATAATACATATTTATTATTAATTATCATTCAATTTGATCCAATTCATTGAGTAGGTTTTACATAAGATTCAATGAATATATAGCTACAAATCGAATTCATATAATAATTTTTCATTAATGTAGATTATTTGTAGTGTATAAAAATTCAATTAATTATAATTAATCAAAATACAATTTAAATCGTAATAATTGGTAAATATTACATATTCATTCATATGTATATGAATGAATATGTATATTCAATATGTATATGAGTGAATTTCATTCACTCATTAATGTATTGTGTATAATCTGTTTGTATTATTATTTATTATTTTATAATAATGAAAAGATTATAATCAATAATCAATTTCACTGAAAGTTTATACTTCTGTAGTAATTTCCTTACCCTCAGGGGAAGTATTTTATACTATGGGTATAGCGAACCCGGGGCCCCGAGCTCCTACTGGCGGAAAGTTCCAGGAAGACGATTCTTGTAGGCAGGAGAATCTCAATTCCATCACAAATGTCCATTAGATATTAGATAGTATAGTTGTCAATAACCAATAAACACTTGTGGACCAAATAGAGAGTGTGGTTGGACAGCGACGACTTCACTAGAATGTCACGGCGTAAATCAAATATTGATAGTTCGGCGTGATTATTCACGTTGCTTCTCAGAAGTAATATCACGTTGAAGAAGGCAACGGGAAACCACTACATAAAATTCCCTAGTTAAAATCATGTTAGCAAACAGTTATATAGATAAAAACGTTACTACTAATCACGTGTATGTCGGAATTCCAGATTCGGCAGTGCAAGTAGAAGAGGGGCTTCTGCGGTCATCAACTAGCGAAATCCTTACAATACCAGCAATGTAAGAAGAGTGGGCACATGGAATGTTAGAAGTATGTTTGAAGACCGAATAATTCACAATATATTAACGAGATGATTCAACTTAACATCTCTATACTCACTATAAATGAAATGAAATGGCCTAAGTCGGGTAAATGCCAAATAAATGAACACACAGTTTATTATAGCGGAGAAGAACGGAGCCATAAGCGGATTCATACCGATATTGGATAAAATATTAATAGTACAATTAGAAGCAGTTCCAAATAAGGTGAATATCATAGCAGCTTACGCTCCGACTGCTGAAAGTGACGAGGAATTAATAGAAGATTTCTACGAAGACCTTATTAAAGCACATAAATTTACTAAAGATAGAGACACTAATGTAATTATGGGAGACTTTAACGCTAAAATTGGTGAAGGTAAAATTCCAGGCGTAGTCGGAGAGTTTGGGTTAGGAGTACGAAATGATCGCGGAGAAAGACTGTTCCAGTTTTGTATAGAAAAGAAACTGACAGTAATGAATACTTGTTTTTAACTCTCCAAAAGACGATTATACACTTGGAAATCTCCTATTGACACGAAAATGCATGTGGTGCGGAATCAAATAGATTACATTTTAATTAACAACTGATATAAGAATGCAATCCAAACGGTTCAAACATATCCAGGAGCAGATGTCCCATCAGATCATAATTTATTACTAGCGAAACTCAAGATTAGACTTAAAAAGATAAAGCAACCTACTCGAAAAATTAAACTTAACTTAGAAACCTTGACAGATGGGAAAATACAAGAAGAACTAATGACAGATATTGAAAATAAAATAGAATGGTCACAAATTAATACAGTAAACGGAAAATTGGAAGTCAATATTGAAAAAACATGGCAATCCTTTGAAAAGTCCTTTACAGAAATAGCCAAAAGTAAATTGGGACAGAATATAAGCACCAAGAAAAAAACATTGATTACTGACAAGATTCTGAACTTAATGAATGAAAGAAGAAAACATAGAAATGTAAATGACCAACAATATAAATAAATTCATAGACAAATAAAAAGAGAAATACGACTTGCAAAAGAAGAACATTTCGCAAATGAATTTAAAGAAATAGAAAATATTGTATATTATCATATATTATATGAGAGTGGGTAATAGCTTCAATGTACATAAAAAGATTACAGAAGCAGCCAGAATGGTATCAAAAGCACCAGAAAGCATCTTAACAGATATGAATGGAAATTTAATGACAACCTTGGAGGATAAACTCGAGAGGTGGCAACAATACTTAAAAAAAGAACTTTCCACGATGTACGACCAGAAAGGCATGAAATAACATTTAACGATAGCGGACCGCCAATATTGGTGATTGAAGTGCAGAAAGCCATAAGCAACTCAAAAACAGGAAACCAAAGGGCCCAGATGAATTACCAACAGAATTACTGAAGACATCTGCATAACGCGCTTAACAGAGTTGTTTAATGCTATCTACGATACAGGCTACATACCAAATGATTGGCTACACTCCACAGTTGTCGCAATACCCAAAAAGGCAAATGCAAAGAAGTGTAATGAATATAGAATAATTTAGTCTTATAAGCCATACACTAAAAATATTTTTAAAAATTATTCACACCAGAATCTACAAAAAAGCGAAAAAATATATGAGTCAAGAACAATTTGGCTTCCGTAATGGTCATGAAACTAGAGAGGCTTTATTTAGCATCTAAATACTTGTTCAACGATGCCGAAATATCAACCAAAAGGTTTATTTATACTTCATCGATTTCAAGAACGCTTTTGACATGGTAAGACATGAAAGACTGCTTGAAGTTTTGCGAAAAATTGGTATAGATGGAAAAGATCTACAATTCATAACAAATTTGTATTGGCATCAGCAAGATAATATTAAAATAAATAACACACTTTCTAACTTTAAAATTTAAAATTCGAAGAGGAGTTCGACAAGGTTATCCTTTCGCTATTGCTTTTCAATCTACATTCAGAAGAAATAATGTCGGAGGCCTTGGAAGAGGCAGAGGAGAGCATTGTTATAAACAGGAAAATTATAAACAACTTGAGATATGTAGATGACACCGTGTTGATAGCTGGCAGTATCGATATTACAAAAAATATTGGATAGAGTAATAACAGCCAGTGAAAACTTAGGCCTACATTTAAATGTCCAAAAAACCAAATATATGATAATCGATAAGGAACAAAAGCCCGATAAATATGCTTAGACTTAACAATGTCACCTTAGACAGAGTACATAAAATTACTTATCTTGGACAATTATTGATAGATAACTGGAATCATTCGTACGAAATAAAATGTCATATAGAGAAAGCAAGGGCGGTTTTTATGAAAATGAGAAGTATATTCTATAACCATCAACTAAGCATGAATCTCCGAATTAGAATGATTCGTTGCTATGTATTTACCGTACTTTTTTATGGAGCAGAGACTTAGACTCTATCCAAAGTTTCGATCAACCGAATCCAAGCGTTCGAGATGTGGATATACCGCAGAATATTAAAAATTAGTTAGTGCGATCATATAACGAATGTCACAGTATTAGAAAGAATGAACAAGGATCTGGAATTAGTGACAACAATAAAAACGCGTAAACTTCAATACCTGGGATATTTTATGCGACATCTAGAAAAATATAATCTACTACAATTAATAATCCAAGGTAAAATAGTTGGAAGAAGGAAACATGAAAGACCTCAAATTTCTTGGATGGACAACCTCCAAAAATAGTTCAATATATCTACGAGCTCTCTATTTAGAGCAGGCGTTGATAGAGACCAAATGACTAACATGATTGCTAACGTTCGTTAACGTATACGGCACTCAAAGAAGAAGGGTATTTTCCTTATATCATTTCAGATATAACAAAACACATATAAAATTTAAAATAGTGTTGAATAATTTATTAAATATTATTATAAAAAAATTAATATACAGAAATTACTAAACATATATAAATAAAAAATAATTGTCCTATTAAATTTGCAAGTTTGAAATTGATATAATTAAATTTTATGGAAATTAAAAAAATTGTATCGTTAAGATTAATATGCAGTCAGGAAATTTTATAATAACTATTTATAGTAAATTTATCAGAAAAGTTCAATATTTTTTTGCATTTTTATTGTAATAGATAACTTAATTAGAAATAATAGTAATCATTTCCTAGTAACTTTTGGTGTTTAAAAAGATTCTATAATTGAAATATGAACTGAATTAATTTTAATGATTTACTTTAACTAAAATAACTAATCAAAAAATAGTTGTTAAAAATATCTAAAAATCCATTGTTAATTCAGGAGAAACTATCATTTTCAACAATCATTTTTTTTAGAAATGGTTTGTATAGCATCATGTTACCAAAATATTTGGAATATTATAGTCTAATAGTAGCACACACAAATAGAGTAAAAAAATTTTTAAGTTAGAAAGTAAAATGATTTAATTTTGTAATTGAAACCTATCATATCGAACTTGATTCGTCAATAAATATTTTGATAACATTATAAATGAATGATTTTAATTGTCTGTATGGAGAACATGAGATAAGTAACTGTTTAATTGATAAATTAGAATTTTGTTTCAATTTTTGAGGGTAATATCTTCAACTAGATAAAAATTGTAATCATTTGACGTATCGTTGAAAAAAGTAGGTCAAGTTATAGCAGAGAAAATAAACGAGTCACAAAAAAATACCCTCTCAGCTTTGCATCGAAGCCAAAACCTAAAATATAGTAAAATAATTTTAATATGAATAAGAAATTGCTTCTTGAAATTTTATAAAAATCAAATGAGTTGAAAATTTATTCCAACTTAAAAATATATAAAAAAATTCCTTGCAATACACGGGTTGGAACCATATCAACCCCAAGCACATCAGACACAAATTTTACCGACTTGACAACCGCACGTCGTTTCCATCAACTGAAAAAAATGTCAATTTAACCTAATTCGTATTTCAAAGTTATTTTCTCTACTTAAAAAAAGCAAAAAAATTTAAATAAGTTTAACTTTCTATGCTATATTAATTTGATTTGTATAATATTTATGAAAATCAGTGTTGTTTGTGGGATTTCCCCCATTTACAGGTAACGAGGGAAATTTTTTCATTTTTAAGGGTAATGTCATCGACTAGATACGATTTGTGATTATTCATTGTTCATCAAAATCGGTCTAGCGAGAGCTGAGATTGAATGTTCACAGACACCAAAAATAAAAAAATAAAATAAGACATCATAATAAAATTAATACCTTCTCAGTTTCGCATCGAAGCTAAAAAACAGATTGTACATTATAAGATGATACCTGACTGTGATTAAAATTTCTATCATAAAAACACTTCTATTCAAATCTGTAAATAGTGTTTAATATTTATTGACAGATTCATTTTAATAAAACAATTATAGTGATTTAAATCGTAAATAATTACAAACTACCCAAGAAAGGCCATAGTAATGTTTAAAAATACGAATTTTTAACTAATTGGGATTTAAACCCACTGTAAAATTTTGTAAAAAATTATTTACTTTTGTTGTTGAATACTTTTATTATATCAAATCTAATTCGACAATAAAAACTTTAAAAATATATAAATTAATGATTTTAATTGTTTGTTTGGAGAAAGCTGGTTAAGGTACTTTTTATTTGATTTTAAGGGATTTTTTTTTAATTTTTGAGGCTAATATCCTCAACTCAATACGAATTATAATCATTTGACATATAAATCGCAGCCACAAAAAAAAACACTAAAATCATATTAATACGAATAAGAAACTTCTTCTCATGAGGAGAGAATTCAGTGATTGGAAATCTTTATATTTATTGAAGCTATTGAATCTAAATGAGATAAATATCAAATGATTTGAAAATTTTTTTCTAACTCAAAAAAAATGCAAAATATTAATTGCCAAAGGCGAACTCGAACCTTGTACCCTAAGCATGAAAGACATAAGTGTTGCCAATTTGGCAACTGTTCGTCGCTTGCATCGATTGATATAATTGGCAATTCAAGCTAATTCAAATTTTAAAGTTACTTTTTCGACTTTAAAAAGCAAAAAAATTTAAATAAATTTAACTTTTTATATCTTAATAACTTTATTCTATGTCAATTAAATTATATAATATTCATGAGAGTCAGTGTATTCCCCTTGTAAGATATTTTAAAATAAAATAAAATACATAACACAGAATTTTAACACAAAAATAGCATATTTTTTAATATGGTAGCCATTTTCACCAAGAAGAAAGTATATTAAGAATTTTTTTTTTTATAGTAAAGTATATAATATAAGCTTAAATCTATGATTAAATAAAAGTGTCAATATTTCCAGAACATTTTTAAAAATTACATTAAAAAAGCTTAACTTGTGTGCAAAAATTGTTTTTTAAATTCCCCCTGCGAGCTGGTCCAAAGTTAGATTTTCAATAAAATGATATCAAATGAAAGAAAAATATTTAAGATTTCAATATAAAAAGTAAGTAATTTAAGTATTAAAATATTTCATGTTAAAATATGATTTTTATGTAAAAATTAAATTTTTCGTGAAATTCGACGGCCATTTTCCTATAAAATAAAAGGTGTCTTTTCAATAATCCACCAATTTCTTAAAATTAAACACTATCTATGTCGCGAAAATAAGTTATCGGGACAATTTTTTTTTTTGAACATAAAGTATTTATTGTAAGATTTAATTTGACATATGTTTAATAAAAGACGCAGTATTTCCAGAACATTCTTAAAAGTTAAGTTGAAAAAGCTCTACTTTTTATACATATGTTTCAAGTTTTAAAGTCCCCTGTAAAAAGGGAAATTGTCCAATTTAAATTAAAAGTATGTTAAATGAAAGAAGTATATATAATTTATTTACAAAAAAAAAATTTGTTTTAATACATACATTATTCAAAAAGTTATAGCAATTTAAACTTGAAAATATAATATCGAAAATCAAAAATTGTTATATGAAAATAGTATGTTTTTATCTACGGCAACTATATTCTATATATACTTAAAAGATAAATCGTCGGGACAAATTTTTTTTAATTGATATATGTTTAAAGGATGCAGTATTTCCGGAATATTTTCAAAAGTAAAGTTGAAAAAGTTAATTTTTGTAAAAAAGTTGCTATTTTAAATCCCCCCTTGTATGCAGGTTAAGTGTTAGATTTTCAAAAAAAAATGATATCAAATGAAAGGAAAATATGTTAAATTTCAATTTAAAAAAAAATTAAGTTGATTTGTTAATTTTTGAAAAAATTATGGTAGTTTTAAGAAAAAAAAGTGAAAAAAATGACGAAATTTACCGATTTTAAAAATTGTAATTTTTTTGGAAATTTCCCTCATTTACGGGGAATAGGGGAAATTTTTTCAATTTTTAATGGTAATGTCTTCAACTAGATATGATTTTTGATCTTTTGAAATATTGTTCAACAAAATCAATCCAGTGAAAGCTGAAAAAAGTGGCAATAGATACAAAAAAAAAAAAACACATCATGATAAAATTAATACCTTCTCAGCTTTGCATTGAAGCTAAATAATAATTTTAATTTGTTCATTTTTCAAAATTATGGCAGTTTTAAGTATTAAAATATTTCATGTTAAACAGTGATTTTTACTTAAAAATTATAAGTTTCGTTAAATTCGACGGCCGTTTTCCTATAGAAGAGTAGGCGTCGTGACAAATTTTTTTTTTGAACTTAGTAGTATTTATTGTAAGTTTTAATTTGACATATGTTTAAAGGATGCAGTGTTTCCGGAACTTTTAGCGCATCGAAGCTAAAATGTAGGTAAATTTAATTATATTTAAATGTATATTAAGACAAGTTTTTCTTAATATTATTTGAAAACTTGATACATTTTTATTTTATTTTACATAATGTTTTTGGTATTTTGATATGATTATTTAATTGTAAATCGATTTTTTGATTAAATAATTTAAAAATAAAGATTTTGTAGATAATACTTCCAAATATAAGTTCTTTTTCAATGTATAGATAACCTTTTATGGTTATCTATCTTAAAGGTTTTAGTCATTATATCTCGATAGAGTAATAGTAAACATAGTAATAGTATTTCGGCAATGTTTAATGCAAGAATTATTTTTTTATATGTGACATCTCACGGAGTATTAATTTTTATTTATATGCGACGTAAAAATGTTAACATTAATTAGAGGTTTTATATCGTACAGAGAACAAGATCAGCTGTATTTAGGGTGTGTGCAATTACCTCAGGTGGTATGTTCTTAAAGGTGGCGCTAAAATATTAATTAATATAAATTATACAAGTTGAATACCTTAATTTTTCCTCCTTTAAATAAAACAAAAAGAGCGAAACAGAAATTAATACCTTAGACGATAAATGCTACCAGAGTAGTTGTATCAAAATGTGACATAAAGGGATATATGTATACTATACATACATTACATATACATTGTATATGATGTAAATATATTTACATTTAACATTTACAGTTGAGTCAACATTTAAAGCATATATATTTTAAACAGTAGCATACTCAGATATTAGCTTGGATTGGGCTTTTACTTTTGGTATATAAAATTAAGAATTTTAACACAAAAATAGCATATTTTTAAATATGGTAGTCATTTTCACCATAAAGACAAATCCAGAGGTCAATTTTTCTTTTCCAAATTAAAGTACATTACATAAGCTTTAATTTAAGGTTTATATATAAGTGTCAGTCTTTCCGTAACATTTTCAATAGTTAAGTTAAAAAAGTTTATTTTTTGTGAAAAATTACCATTCCTGTGGGCTGGTAAAGGGTCAAAAGTTCACAAAAATATATCAAATGATAGATAAATACCTAAGATATTTATAAAAAAAAAAAAGTTACATTAATTTGGTCATTTTTAAAAAAATTATGGCAATTTTAAGTAAAAAAATTGAAAAAATGTCGAAAATTAGCGATTTTTAAATTTGTATTTTTTTGTGGGATTTCCCCCATTTACAGGTAACGAGGGAAATTTTTTCATTTTTAAGGGTAATGTCATCGACTAGATACGATTTATGATTATTCATTGTTCATCAAAATCGGTCTAGCGAGAGCTGAGATTGAATGTTCACAGACACCAAAAATAAAAAAATAAAATAAGACATCATAATAAAATTAATACCTTCTCAGTTTCGCATCGAAGCTAAAAAATTATCCACTTTGAGAAAATGGCCGTCAAAGTAAAAAAAATTCACAATTTCTTTTTAATAAAAATACTTTATTTTACACGCGTACCATTTATTATTACATTATGCATTAAAATAAATGAATAACTTTCATTTGTAAAGGTCAATAATAAGTTAACTTAAATATTATAGTATAATTATCAGTTGATTGATGAACTTTTAATCTCTAACCATACACTTTTTCAATGTGACCTCGTAAATCATACTTTTAATAGCTCTCTTAAAAATACATTACACGTTTCACTTAAGTTAAGAAAACATATAGAAATTTTATTATTAATATATTAAATTGCACTTTTAATTAATATATAAATTTGTACTAACACATTTTATTATCACTAAGATATGAAATTCAAGATTGTTAAATAAGGTCAATGTCATTTTATTTATGTGAAAATTTAATATTAGTTCTACCAATATTTTAACTATTCCACTACCATATTTATACTAAAATATAGACTTAACATAATAGAATTCCTGTTTACTTAGGACACTAGGTTTTTCTTAATCGTTCATTGTTAAAAACGAAAAAAGTTTAAAATTATATTTCCCACTAAATTTACAAACATAAAACTTCTACTTTCTATTTTAATCTTATATTAATAGATAAAATGTGATTTACAGTTTGTTTTATGGAATATACATATTGTTTTCATTTTTCATTTCAAATTATTTTGTCTCTTATAAATCTGATTTTTTTCTGGAATGAGTTAATTTTATTTGTTGCCACAACTCTTCCACAAGTACTTTAAAATTCATGAAGTGGATATTTTTTTCAATTAGATTTAAAAATAGTACATCACCAACCTAAATTAAAAACATTTATTAGTAAAAATTACAGCTATATTAAATAATATAAGAAAATATTATTTTAATGTACTTGTAGATTTTTTATGAACATTTTTTGTGAATCTTTATTATTTGAAGTCGTTGCTATTTTCACTATTTTATTTTTCCATATAAACGATTGTGTTATGTAAACCAGTCTATACAACACAGCATAAATTGATAGAATGCCTACTATTATGAACCAAAACCATAGAAAAAAGTAAATTTTTTCATTAATATTATTTTGAGACAAAATACACATTACATCTATGTCTTGAATACTGCCAGATGGTCCATACTTGTAAAAAATACATTTTGTTATTTTAGGAAATACAACTTCCATAGGATTACTATATCCAAAAGATTTTGTTTTATGATTAATATAAAACATGGTTACTTCATAGCCATACAATAGGAACGTACTTCCTAAGAATTTGTTAGTTATATAAATATTTCCTAAAATATTAACTGTATTTAATAATTCACACAAAAAGTACCCACATGCGTAAACATTATGCGTATGTAACGTTTGTAGACAGTATTGTATCTATAATAAAAAAAATAAAAATTAAGACTATTAATAATGCATTAAATATAAGGTAAAATAATATAATAGGGATAAAATTATTTCTTATGTTTTTATTTATTAATATCAAATTCTATCAAGAATAGTGACATAACTCGAAAAAATACAAACTTTACAGAATAGTAAAATAAAATTAACAATGTAATGGCGAATTAATGACATTTTCTAAAAATTATATATTAATTCTCTAATCAATTTTTTTATATTTATCTATGTTAGAGCTACAATCTAAAAAAAATTAAATCTTGTCACTTTATTATATATATATATATATATATATAATATGTATAATATATATATAATATATAATATATAATATGTACGAAATTTTGAAAAATAAAAAATTACCAATCTATTTAATTTAATTTTTCTGTTATCAAAACCATCAATGTGCCTTCCGCGGATTCCTTCGGTTATCATACGAATTTTTCCATCTTCTAGTATTTTCCATATCCAATGAGGTATATAGAATGTAATCGCTTGGAAGAACAACATTACTGGCACCCATTGGTAATAAGAATGTTGTCGTACATCTCCATTAACGTGTCCAAGACCTCGCATAGGTTGTGATTTTGTATGATTATTAATAGTAAAAGTGTTTAAAAGCCAACAGTATTTAGTAACTACTTTTTGAATTTCGGGTTTCTTAGAAAAATTTGATAAACATTCAATCGGATCACCTAAAGTAATACTGTAATTAATTTGTACATTTATTATTAAAAAATATATATAAATTGTTAATACATTAATTAACAATTGTTTAAGTTTTACAATATTGATCTCTGATCAATGTTGATCTAGTGCAAACTCTATACTTGAAAAACTAGGCGCAATAGTGGCCTACATCACTATTGCACTCAGGCGCTCATTTAATGGATGCATTTAATTAAAATAATAAATTATTTTAAAAAATAGAGGCATAGATACAGATTTTTTTTTTGAGATTAATTATGAAAGAACGGGATAGAACAGAAACTGCAATAAATTACTTTTAACAATATTTTAAAACTGTCAAAAATTTGTAAAATATATGACTAACATTTGATTAAATTGATAATTTAAAATAATTAATTAAAGTAATTATTACTTTAATAAAATATTATAACGGTTGTATGGTTTACATTGTTTCATAAATACAAACGCATAGTATTATTTAATTATGTATGACATAATACATTTTAATACAGTTTTACCACAGCACCATCGGTTAAAAATACATAACAAAAAAAAACTGAAGCTCCTATATCTTTTTGTGGGGATTTGTACCCCATAATTTAATTTCAACAAAATGAATGAAAAGCCACCTACAAGTTTATATATATATATATATATATGTATAAATATATTATACCCGTCCCGGGGTAGTACAAGTGACCTTTTATGAAATATGAAAGTAAATAAAAAAAAAAATGAAATGATCTTAAAATAGTAGGTTCTCATAAATAAAAGACATAAATATATTTTTTTAAACATATAATAACATTTTTCTTGCAGTGTTCAAGTATTAATTATTTAAATATGAATACTACTGTATTACATAAGTTAACAAACCTATTAAGCTGTTAGCTGTAACTAAAATACAAAATGTGAACAATATATTAGTTGTTAATTTATAGTGACATTGAAATATATGGTGATCGATTTTTGGTTTATCGTTGCGAACTTTAAACGATTTGCTTAAAATGCTTAATGATGTAGTTAAAACCATTTTCTGTTGAAAATTTAATGTTCAGACCCTGTAATAATTAAAAGGTTTTAAAAATCATAAAAATAAAACATTATGATCATTTTAGTTCTTTTATATTTTTAACGTATCAATTAAGAATTAATACATAAATAAAAACCAAAAATTATATAATTAAAATAAAAAAAACCTTGAGGTCTCAATAAAATGGTAGTGATCCCTAATTATTAACTCATCGAGGTGTAAGAATCAAAAAAATGTAACGAATTTATTGAATTAAAAAATTAAATAACTTTAAAATAAGTATGAAGTTAAAATGTTAGTTAAAGATCTTTTGTACTGAAAATAAATATTTTTTCAATTTACATAGAATGAAATATATTCCATAGAGTTACAATTATTTCAGCAAAAAAATGGCTATATTATTAATATATGATAACAAAAAAAAATTGTCATTAAAAGAATATAATGATTAGCTATAATATTATTAAAACATATTTCGTGAGATTTTGTTAAGAAATTATTCTGTATAAATATTAATTAACTTCCAAAAAGAATATAACTACTTTAAAGCATTTTTTAAAAAGTCGATCTTAATACAATTGATATAGAAACGGCTTGTCCATGTCTAGCCATTTGACCGCACTTTTTTTTATCAATAATATTAATAAAAAAGGTCAAATCGTAAACGACTTACTATAAGTTCACTATTATAAGTTTGATATTCTGCTAAATTTACATTTACATTTAAACTAAATGGAAATTTTGTAACTTCAGTTTGACAATTTTTGGATGAAAAATGCTATTTACTCAATAATTAATAGTCCTAAAATTGTTATCGATCCATTTTTATAAAAATACTACTTAACACTCAATAATTTAAAACGTTGAAAAAATTAAAAACTAAAAAAAAATCAACATTTTTTTTTGATAAAAACTAGAAATAAAAAAAACCTAGCACAGGGGGATCGCGGCACAGTGGTGACTTGGCATAGTTGGATCAAGTATTCTGATATCTGACAGTGATTTAAATCACTATCAAAAAAAACGCTTCGATGCAAATCTTTAGATAGTATTTAATTTTAAAAAATTGATGGATTATACCAAAAGCAACATGATCTGCTAGTTCGTTATTAATATCCTGATTCAGATAAAGTATGTCGAATGAAAAAGGGATTATTAAAAAATATTATTTCTCATAAAAAAATTATGTTGATCCATACACTTTTCAATAAGTTATATCATTATAAAGTTAAAAATGTAAAAAATAAAATCGAGAATTTTCATACAATAATAGCATTCGGTAGCTATTTTCACCGTGAAGACAAAATAAAGTCCCACATTTTTTTTTGCATAATAAAGTACATTACATTAGCTTTAACTTAAGATATATATAAAAGTGTCAGACTTTCCGGAACACTTTCAAAATTTAAGTTGAAAAAGTTCTACTTTCTACATGTATTTTTTAGATTTGAACCCCCCTCGTATATAGGAAAATGGTCCGATTTAAAAAAACAGTATGTCAAATGAAAGATGTATATAAATACTACTCCTCATGAAAAAATTGTAGTGATCCATACATTTTTCAAATATTTATAGCATAATAAAATTAAAAATGTAAAATACAAAATCGAAAATTTTCACACAAAAATAGCATTTGGTAGTCATTTTAACTGTGAAGATAAAATAAAGCCCGAAAGTTTTTTTTTGCATAATAAAGAACATTACATTAGCTTTAATTTAATATATATATATAAAAGTGTCAGACCTCCTGGACCATTTTCAAAAATCAAGTTGAAAAAAATAATTTTTTGTGGAAAAGTTGTCATTTTAAATCCCCCCCTGTGGGCAAGTAAAGGGTCACATATAAAAAAAATATATACCAAATGAAAGGTAATGATATGCATCTATAAAAAAAAGAATTATATTGATTAGGTTATTTTTAAAAAAATTATGGCACTTTTAAGTAAAAAAAATTGAAAAAATTTCGAAAATTAGCGATTTTTAAATTTGTAATTTTTTTGGAGGTTTCCCCCATTTACGGGGAACGAGGGAATTTTTTTCAATTTTTGAGGGTAATGTCTTCGACTAGATACGATTTGTGATCTTTTGACGTATCATTGAAAGAAATCGGTTCGGTGAGAGCTGAGAAAAAGTGGTAACAGACACAAAAAAAAAATAAAAATAAAAATAAACACATCTTAGTAAAACCAATACCTTCTCAGCTTCGCATCGAAGCTAAAATTTGATTTTAACGTAGTCTAAGAATACAGAAATTATTAAGAAAAAAAATTATAATGTAATGTTAATTGCATTATACTTTTGGAAGTGCAACAAATCAATTAGATCTATTGCACTCTGTATTTATACCTGACATTTAATTTTATTGCCAATTTTTCTATTCATAAAATTATTAAAATTAATTTAAAAATTGCATAATATTTGTTTTTAAAATATCATATTAAATTTCAATTCAAAATATCTATTTGACAACTGAATTTTGTAAAATTGTTTTAATTAAATCGTATACTTACTTTAAATTTATTTAAAGTATAATTTAAATTGTAGTGATAAATATATAAATATTACAATACTAATACAGCATTTTACAAATAATATTGGAATAAAATTTAATGATAAATCTTAAAATATCATTTTTTACATACTATGTTATTCGATGATCCTTATCAAGTTAACAATTGTATAATTTAATTCATATAAGGGATTTGCGATGTTTCCAAAGGACCTTATAAAAAGAAATTGAATATCTATTTTTTTTTTGTTCATATTTCAAAATTCAAAAATTGATGTCTAAAAAATTAATGATGTATTAAAAGGAAAGAAAAAATCTTTATTTTGTGAAAACCAATAAAATTATTTTTTACTTATTATATAGTTGCATTTTATTCCTCGTATTTATGATAAAATATTCGCCTATAACTAAATTAAGTTCTGAATACAAAAATAGAAAACGAAGTTACACTAAATTAAAATATAAAATCAATCAATATAATATATTTATTTATACAATATTTTTCTTTATGAACTTGGTAAATAATCTTATTCAATAAACAAATTCAAAGGAAATATTAAAACAAAATTTAATCATATATTATTTGATATTGATTATGATAAAGTCTTTTTTTATTTAAATTACACCTCTTAATATTTTATGATTAATAAAAAATACTTACCACGACAT
This sequence comes from Daktulosphaira vitifoliae, assembly GCF_025091365.1. Lineage (NCBI taxonomy): Eukaryota > Metazoa > Arthropoda > Insecta > Hemiptera > Phylloxeridae > Daktulosphaira > Daktulosphaira vitifoliae. The sequence goes on along the minus strand of NW_026099572.1, from coordinate 24,472,329 downwards.
TTTATAATTTAACATCAATACGAAAAGCTACCTAAAAATTCAAATTTTTTTTGTTTATTTTTAAACTAACAATTCATAAATTTCACATAATTAACGTAATACTGTAAAAATATTTAATTTTAAATAGGAAAATTTTTTTTTTTATTATTGATTTAACCTAACAATTAGATGAACTATAATATCAATCAAAACTTATGCAGTGAATTTATATTCTATCTATAATAAAAAGACAATAAGCAGAAAAACAGTCACTGTTCATTGTTTATGATAATTCGATAAAATATCAAACTACATGGCTGGTATAAATGTGCCAATATGCACAAAAATATCATTGGTCACTATAAATTTTACTTGACGTATTTTATTAATAATAATGCTAAATTTCGTAATTGTACGACTTCGAGCACTAGCAAATTGTTTCATATTATTTATACATTTTTTAGCACTAAAACTGAATTATTATAATTACCCAAAATATAATTGGTATTTAAAATATTATAAAAAGGTTTTTATTAGAAATAATTTAAAATACTTTTAAATAAATCAAAAAATTTGTTTAACTAAAAAAACCAAAAATTTGTTTTTCAATATTTACCGAACACTGTATTAAATTGTATGTTAAGTATGTAGTATATAATAGGTATAGTGTCTATGATGAGCATCAAAAACAATTGCTAAAAACTGTTCAATATGCCAACAACTTGTCCCGTTACCCTACCTAAAAATTCTAAAAACCTTAATATTTTTTATAGAGAATAATTATTAAAGAAAAAGGTATTGAACAAACATTGTATACTTATTTGTTGTAGAGTATTTAGAATGTCTTAATAAATCCTGAAATTTAACATTTTAGATATAGGTCAGACATAGGTTATTAATTTGGATAAAATATGAATTTATATTCATTAGTAAATACTAAAACTGTTTGTCAAGAAAAAATTTAATAAAAACTGATAATTAAACATTATTACTGATTAAATATGTGCAGTTGGACACGTATATTTATAGTGTTAAAATATTGCTTATTAAAAACTTAATAATGCACATCCAAAATAATGTATTATTTTTGATACGTCTAGAAGACTTATTATATTGTTTTATCAGAGTTTTAAAGTTACAACAAAACCTATTTTTCGTTAATCTATTGATTATAAATAAAGTAAATGATCACGTCAATGTATCAATTTGAATGTACTAGTAGTTGTTCTTATCGTATTGTAAGGCATATTCACATTAATCTTCAATCGAAATATCAAGTAACATGTGCTGCCCATTCACGTAAAATTNTTAGTAGTTCTTATCGTATTGTAAGGCATATTCACATTAATCTTCAATCGAAATATCAAGTAACATGTGCTGCCCATTCACGTAAAATTATTCTCCTTTATTTTAATTTAAGTTCAATTTAAAAAAAAGTAGTGTTGACGTTATAATTTATAAATTCCCATCGATTTGTTTACAAAACAGATAAGCAATGATTGTAATTTCATGATTCATTATCGAATGTGACGTAATATAATAGTATTGTGGTGGATCATTGGATGTTACAGTTTTGTGGCGCTATTAAGATAAATTAAATCAGTTACAATCAACACAAAGAATCAAAATATTCGATTTTGTATAACTTTTTGTTCATAAACTGGTAAGCTTTTTCATTATATTTAAAATAGGTTTTAGATTATGAAATTTAATCGGCCTGTTTTCATGATTTAATTTATTGATGTGTATTGTGCTGATATCATAGTTAAAATGTTTAAATTGGTTGATTAGTATAAAATTTTTATATTCACATTTCTTTTTTATTTATTTTTAAATCAGTTTATGTAAAAGTAAAGTCATTTAAGCTTAAAATTGCGAACATTGACTATATATTTTTACAGCACATTAAAACTTAATTATTTAAATTCATTACAATCAAACTACTTATCATTTTAAAATAGATAACAAACAAACTTAGATCACTTACTTCATAATTTAAGGGAACGTATAATTATAATAATCTAAAATATGTAATAATTACTACATTATTCTCAAACATTTTTATTCATTTTTTAAATTACAATAATTTTACCGTAAAGAGTATTTTTATAACTAATATATTAGAGTATCTAAAATCATAATTAATCTTGCGTGTAATACAATAGTATGTTTTTAATAAAACCCCCAATTAAAAAATTATAAGCAAAATTAATTTTGTTGGTAAATATATTCATTAAATTATTATTTTAGTAAAGGTAAATTAATCAAACTGAAATTATTTTTTAAGGCACAAAAACCTAAACTATATATCCACGTACATGTAACCATAATTTAACAATGGTATAGTTAGGTGGGTCACGGGAGTTATATCCCTCCAGTTACTCTAATATTTGTCCAAAATGAAGTGAAACTTAACAAAAAAATCCAAAATATAGGTTAAATAGAAATTTATCTGGTTATGCCCTTCCATTAGGAAATTTTGACTTTGCTTCTGTTGACTAGTATCTGTTAAAAATAAAGTTACAGTACATTACACTATATGTTAAAAAAAAGGTGTTATTTTAATAATATTAATTTATTCACATCATAATTTTTTTGATATTAAAAGAAATAATAAAAATAATTGTTCTAATATTAATAAAACAAACGATTTTAAAAATTAGTAATATAAAACCAACAATAGGTGTGTTGTATTATATAATATTGTGTTGTATTGTGTGTTAGACGCATCTGACATCTATCGCATATTGTTGTGGTTCATATCTGATGAGATATGAGTGGGTCAATTGGGAGTGTCCTATTCTGGCTCGGTTATTAGCTGTTTGATTTCTACGATTTATATTTGTAATAGTTAAGTTTTTTTATTCTTTTTAATTTTTTTAAATTTGTTTGAACTGGAAGCATTATCCCATTCATGTTGTTATAGGGATTCTAGTCGTCCAATTACTTTGCTAGTAGCTTTTTCAGTTATAAATACAGTCATCTTCGACGTTCTTTAATTTTATTAGTATTGCAATTCTTATAAATTAAGTTATAGTCAAGTATATAATGTTAAAAAGTTGTTAAATTGCAAGCTTATTATAAGTTAATTGTCATTTTAATTAAAACAAAATTTCATAGTATTCGTCTAAAACTATCGTTTTTTTTTTTTGCTTTATAATAAATAGTTACGCTTAACTCATATTTCTTTCAAAGAACCAGGGAGCTTCATTTTCAGTATGCAAGATATCCATTTGTGTACCTAAAATACTTTGTTATTATTTTTGGCACCTAAAATTTGAGTATTTTCACCGCCGCCATTCATCGTTAAATACATAATGACTTATGCGATATCTATGCTCACCAAATAAGTATTAAAATAATAGCCCTACACGAAAGGCGTGTATTTTTTTTAATAAAACGTTGGAATTAAATTGTTAATAATATTTATTACATATTAATATAATCTTGGACTGTTTTTTTGTATAGTTTCAAACGGGATGAAATATGATAAAGAGCAATATCAAGTATTTAGTCCCAATTCAGTTCTCAAAAGAAAAAATATGCTTTGCATTTATAATGATGTTTGTGATTACGTTTTATTACTTAAAAACGCAAATATTAAGTGAGCCTAGTAAGATATATCTTTATATATTTATTAACAACCGTTAACGTTATCTGCTTCTATATAAATAAATGTCAGTAACACCTACATACGTGATAAACAATAGTTACTATTAATTTATTGTTTTCAGATGTCAGATATATTAGTAGAGTACTGCTATCAAAAAATAACATAGATGATACCAATAAAACATCATTTTTTGAAGATATATTCATCTTTGAAGAACAAACCTTAACAATATCTGTGACTTCTGTGGTATCCTTATACTTGTTCTTATTTCTAGGTGTTATATGTAATCGTCATTTAGTACCATGCGTTCATATAATTTCAACGAGTAAGTAATCTGAATCTGTGTCTGAACTATCAAATTAAGTACAATTGTTACAATTTTATGAGTCTCTTGATTCACCAATTTTGATTAATTAATCAAGGTCAGGACAATAATTATTAATATTTAAAATCAAAAATAGTTTTTATTATTTATATGTAAGTATCCGTATATAAAAGAAGAAACTCCAATGCAGTTATTAAAATCAACAATTATTTACTAATTATAAAGGATGGTATAATTATAGCGATGTGTTAAGATTCATTTAAATAAATGATATAAATGGGAATTTGTTATTGTTCAATACAAAAAATAAATGTTATTCATTTTTATTTGATAGTCATATAAAGTTTACAAATTCCATTGCACATGGAAAAAACATTAAATTTTTAATATTTTATTTAATATTTACATTTGTTTGCTAACCTCATCTGATAGCTACTTTACGACTCGATTTATTGTTTGACTTAAAATTAATAGGTCCATTTCATAACTTGATGGTTATTGATAAGTATTGTTTAACGAAGTACAACTACGGATTTGAATCATAGATGTCGACTTTGACCTTAACATTTAATGCATTATTTTCTTTGAGTTTTGTATTGCCGTTGATCGATTGTAATTCATATAAATATAGGCATATTACTAATCTATTACTTCTCGTGAAGAATCGCAAATATTTATAAATTAAAATACTTTTGGATCTTCTTATAATGGAGTCCCTGCGGCTAAATTTTTTTTCGGAGGGAATTTCGTTTAATAGAGAGTTGAAAGGAGGTTTCACTATACTTACGTTTCAAATCTTATTTTTTAATCAATGTTTTGTAAAATATTTATATAATACTTCTTAAATTTAGGAATGAAATTGAGTCAAGATGTTGCTGGGGCGTCTGTAATGGCTGCAGCAGTTGCTTGTCCTGAGTTATTTGTCAATATTTTGGCAACTTTTTTTGCAACTGAAGGAGATGTAGGGATTGGAACAGTAGTTGGGACTGGTTTATTTAATTTACTGTTAGTTCCTGGGCTTTGTGTACTGATGTCTCAACATAAAGTAAGTTTTTTTGTTTTGTATTTGAATAATATATGCGAGTTATGTAAAAGTTAAGCTACATTCTGTATCTTATATAAAAACAAGATTTTGACACAAATGCATGTAATGGGACACAGATTTACAAAGTTAGAGTTCTCTTAAATTAAATAAAAATAAAATCAATACGAATACAAAATCAAAAATTTGGTTTATAATATTTATGAGCCCGTAATTATATTTATTTGAATACATCTTAAATACATTTTTATAAACTTTCAAGTAAACTGAAAAAAATAAATGTTAGTTATCTGAAGTTATTTCAAATTTCCCATTCTGTATTTAATTTTACCGAGTACAAATATACACAAGGAACATTCAAAATTCTTTCATTCGAAATTATTAGGGGGCATAGCCCCCTAAAAATTAAAAAAAAATTATGTTTTTTTTATATAAAATTATATTTGAAGATTGAGAAAAAATATAAATTAAACGAATTAAAATTAATATATTTTTCATCAAATTTTTTACATAATGAAATATTTATTTTTTCGTTTATATAGTTATTTTTGTGTTTCATAGACAATACATTTAGAATATTGGCCAATAACACGTGATATCCTCGTATACCTGTTAACTATTTCATTATTAGTTTGGTCCTTAGCCGATAGTAAAGTTTATGGATACGAAGCATTGACACTAATTATCGTGTATATTTTATACTTATTAAGTAAGTTATCTACATCATTAAACAATTGTATAATTAACAATCTACAACTCCCAATAGTTCTTTCTTATAGTACCTCTTTAAGTAAATTTTTCAAGAAGTTCTCATTACGCCATGAAAATAATATTGAAAGTAGCAACGAACAACGACCTATTCTTCCACTAAATGGTAAAATATATTTAAATAATTATTTAAATATTATAACTTATAATAATCTGAATTTTTCCAGGAATTGAAGCTAATGGTTTTTTAGTTCACGAACAAATCATTATTCCCAAGTGGAGTGATTCGATTTATGAATATTTATTAACTGTGAAAGAAATAGTCGTTTGGCCTATAGTTTTAGTATTAAAAATAACAGTCCCTAGTTGTAATAGTCATGATAGGGTATTTTGGGTACCTATCACAATGTTTATGTGTATATTTTGGATAGGATGTGGATCATTTGTAGTAGTAGAGTTAATAACCATAATAGGTAAACATATTTTTATTATTAAAACTAGCTATAACTCTTATACCATTATATATTTATTACTGGGAAATAACATTTTGGCAGTGTTACTTAAATTTGAACCATTTATCATCTGCCTAATACAAAATTATTTCTCCAAAAAGTATGAACAGACGATTCTGTTTTTATTTTTTTTTTTTAATTATATTTTGAAACATGAATTTGTTGTTATGAATATAGTAACTATTTATTCAATATTATGCTACATAAAAAAATAAATACAAGCGTAACAGCTAATTTTTATTTTTATATTAATTAAATATCTTGAAAGTAAATTGAATGTTCTTTCATGAAAGCCAAATAATGATATAATTATCATATTAGGAAATGAATTTTCTATACCGGAATCTGTTATGGGCTTAACATTACTTGGAATTGGTATGAGTGTACCTGAAATGGTCTCTAGTATTGCGGTAGCTAAACAAGGTACGAATTAAAGATACTATTTATTGACAGAATGCATATAAGTAGCACATGTATAAATGTATTTATACATTATACATTATTATTTATTTAATGTACTCATATTTTTAAAGGTCAGGGAACTATGGCTTTATGCACAGCATTAAGTTCATCTACATTTGACGTTTTAATATGTCTTGGTCTACCATGGTTCATAAAAGCAATGGTATTTCACAAAAAAGGTTTAAATGCTTCAATAAGAGTTCATTCAAGGGGTCTTGATGATAGTGCGCTTGCTGTTATGTTCAGCACAATTGGTTTCATGTCACTGATGTGTTTCAACAAATTTATTCTAACCAAACGAGTACGAATAATCTTTACAATATAATTGAAAAACAAGGTGGATTAATACATTAAATTAGAAGATGATTGCTTTATTTAGTGATTTTCGATAAATTTATAATAATTAATAAGTATAAAATTCTATCTTCTTGTATTAATAAAAATAAAATTAGTAAATCTAATTAAGTCTAAAAATGACATTGTGCACCAATTTTAATAATAATCTATACCACTTTCAACACTAATCCGCCCTTGTTTGTGAATAAATATGTATGATATCGATTAATTAAATTTTTTTTTTTTTACAATAGACGGGCATATTTTTAGTTTTTATGTGGATATTAATTTGTTCAGCAATGGTTTACAATGAATACGCCACATAGGTGTGAAGAAAAAAAAGACATAGAAAAAGATCACTTTATGATATTTGTGAGCAAATCAAAAGTGAATTCCAGTTCCAACGTGAAAATAGACCTAAGGTTGAATCTGGAATACTTGAGTATCTAATTTAATTTGTTATTCTTGCATGGCTCAACCATTGTGTTTTACCAAAACAGTTTATATACTTGTACATAATAATAAAAAACATGCAAATGAATGATTTTTACCTAAATGTTAGTTTATTATACTTTATGAACTGAACATGTAACTAAATTTCTTTTTGAACTATGATAACTATAGAACTAAACTGGTGTATTTATTTGTAAATTTTAAGTTTATTTCAATAGTAAAAGATCAAATGTTGATTTGAATATAGAAAAACTTGTATAGATGTACATTTATTTTAAAATATATGTACATTTAACTCAAGATGTTTTGTTTTTCTTTATAAATAATAAATTAGAAAAAAATTATACTGTAATTAAAATTTTATTTTTTACCTTTTCTAAATTAACTTTAATAAACATTGAACTTTTAATATACTCATTATGTTTTTGAAAGGTTTAATAAAGAAAGTAAAATATTTTGTATAGTGGCTAGAAATGTTTTATAATTTATAAAAAAGTTAAACAATGGACCATTTTTCAAGGAAAATAATCTCGTAAATTTATATATATATACTTTGAATTTATTTTTGCTCTTAACCCATCCACATGGTTTGGGCTTTCTCTTAGTAAGAATATATTAAAGGTTTTTCCTATAGACGAAATGAAAATACAAATTTTGAAGAAGTTAATGATATATTCTGCAAAACTGGACAAAGTAACAAATTTTTTTAACTCGTTATGTTAATTTCAGAAAGATTAAAATAAGTTAAAAGTTAACAAAAATATGTATTTTTTACTTCGTTAAGTAAAAAATATGTATTTTTTACTTCGTTAAGTAAAAAATAACTTAAAAATTAATTTTTCTTAATTATTATACTCTCAAATATTATTGATTAGAATATTTTCCTAAGTCTTCTACAATAATAGAAGACGCTCTTCAATAATATCTTCAAGTTTACTTATTAAATTAAAAAAAAAAACTAAGTTAAAAGTTAAATTACTCAAAAATTAACAAGTTATTTAACTTAATTTTATATTTTAACGAATTAATCCTGATATTTTATTAAATTTCCTCCATTTTAAAATGAACTTTTATATAATAACACATAAAATAAATACTTTCTCAGGCTTTCATAAAAATTAACATTTTATTATTGGTTGTTAATTTAGTGATAACTTTTTCGGCTTATTATATACATTTATTAGGTATACATTATATACATTTAATAAAATGAGCTAGTCTTTTATTAAAAAAATAGTAATAATAAAATTTCAAAATTAAATTAAGATGTTTAGTATAGTTTACCTAAATGGTTTCTTTTTACGTTTGATAAACATTATTCTATTCAGTGTTTGGAAAGATCTACTTCCATGGACGAACACATAAAAACATAACATTATCATAAACGAGTTCATTTTTATGTAAAAAGAACAAAAACAATTTAAAAAAAAAACTTATTTTAGCTTTGATGCGAAGCTGAGAAGGTATTGGTTTTACTAAAATGTGTTTTTTTTTTTTGTGTCTGTTACCACTTTTTCTCAGCTCTCACCGAACCGATTTCTTTCAATGATACGTCAAAAGATCACAAATCGTATCTAGTCGAAGACATTACCCTCAAAAATTGAAAAAAATTCCCTCGTTCCCCGTAAATGGGGGAAACCTCCAAAAAAATTACAAATTTAAAAAAACGCTAATTTTCGAAAGTTTTTCAATTTTTTTTACTTAAAATTGCTATAACTTTTTTAAAAATAACCAAATCAATATAATTCTTTTTTTTATAGATGCATGATATCATTACCTTTCATTTGGTATTATTTTTTTTATATGTGACCCTTTACTTGCCCACAGGGGGGGATTTAAAATGACAACTTTTCCACAAAAAATTATTTTTTTCAACTTGACTTTTGAAAGTGTTCCGGAAGGTCTGACACTTTTATATATATCTTAAATTAAAGCTAATGTAATGTTCTTTATTATGCAAAAAAAAAATTTCGGACTTTATTTTATCTTCATAGTTAAAATGGCTACCGAATGCTATTTTTGTGTGAAAATTTTCGATTTTGTGTTTTACATTTTTATCTTTATAATGCTATGACATATTGAAAAGTGTATGGATTAACATTATTTTTTTATGAGAAATAATATTTTTTAATAATCCCTTTTTCATTCTACATACTTTATCTTAATTAGGATATTAATAATGAACTAGCAGATCATGTAGCTTTTGGAATAATCCACCAATTTTTTAAAATTAAACACTANAAATAATCCACCAATTTTTTAAAATTAAACACTCTCTAAAGATTTGCATCGAAGCGTTTTNAACACTCTAAAGATTTGCATTGAAGCGTTTTTTTTTTATAGTGATTTTAATCACTGTCAGATATTATTATACTTAATCCATCTATGCCACGTCAGCACTGTGCCGCGACCCCCCTGTGCTGGGTTTTTTTTTCATTCTAATCCTATAACAATGTTATTATAGCATTTTTTTTTAAATGCTCTCTGGATCATGAACCTTAAAGGCATCAGCAGTATCTATAAACCATTTGGAATCTTTTTAAGAGTAAACATATTCTACTGCTTATAGGAGGCAGCGATGGCTTTTATAAGTCTGTTAAAACTTAATTTTATTTTTAATTAATCTAGCCTGGATGTTTATACAAATTGTTGAAACTTTATTGTATCAATTAATTGCAAGTGACTTATAAAAAACTAAATTATTATGATTCAAGTGTTATTTAACAACACTTCTTCATATGATAATTCAAATAAAATACAACGTATTATTAAGTAAACAACTAAATGAATTTACGAATTTATTAAATTTTGAATTATCTTTGATATAAAACATAAGGTATAATGAGTCGTATGTTATTTGAATCTCTAAATACATATTTTTCTCTTATGCTCAACTTTTTAATGATCTAAATTCTCTATCAGTAATATTTTTTAACTACATTTTATTTACTCTGTACATAAGCTTGAAAAAATCTCTGTATTTCACTTCATCAATAATAATGTTACCATTTCACTTTATCATATAATACAATTATTGAAATACGACATTAGTCTTATTTGCTTGCTTTGATTTGGTTGTTGTTGGTCATACTTAACAATTTGCCACTCCTCACACTGAAACAATTACAAAAAAATAAATAGAGGACAAGTCTGCCATTTCGTTCGTCCCACTTGATATTGAAATGCAAATCTATCGATTTTGTAATTATAAAACGCTTGAAGATCTGGGCGTCCATGACAGTGTAACGTTCACATTCGAGTTATCGCACTACGTTAGGAACCCTACATCGCTGATTTTCTTCGTCGTATCATTTTTGCATCAAATAGATATCGTTAACTATTCCACTTTCTCAATAAGTTAGTTTTGTTAAATAGTAAAAAATATGCATTGGTGGGGTTGGGAAATCATAAGTTTTGAAATTGAATTTTGCAAATTTATCTAAAAGAACGATACGAATCATTATCAATCAAATCTCTACTTGCCAGTCAATTCTATAGCGTACGGTCGAGTCTGGAGGCAAAATCGTGATCGGCAGTCGTTGCTATCGTGTGATTATGTTCAAACTGGTGTTGGGTTTATTGTGCGTACACGCTGCTTTCGCGTTACAATCGTTTTCAAACAATGATTCTAGCAATGGTACGATTTTCACATTTACTACCCTCGAAAACAAAGGTATACTTACGATTTATTATTATGCAAAATTCTATAAAACCATTAATGAAAAGCAATCTATACTTCATATTAATAATGATATAACTTGATAAGTAGCAAAAGTTATCCCGTTATTTTCTCGTATTGTGTAATCAAATCCCTCAGTTATTGTACAAGGCGTTGTGATTTCGTTTGAAATAGTTAAATTAAACAGTAAATTATTTTATTAAAAAAAATAATTGACTTGCACCTAAAATTTGACCAAAGTGAATATGTTTGAAAAGATTATTAAATGTCTATTCTTTGTTTATAAATATAAAAATTACTTTTTTTAAATCTATTAACTTGTACAAATGGTAAAAAAAAAAATTTATTTCTACATTAATTATTACAAAATATTTCATATTTTTAAAAAGTCGTAAGGTGGTTATTGTCACAATAAATCACTACAAGAATTACTTTTCAATGCTATTTATAGAATAATATATTACAAAAACTATACTACAACAACTTACCCCACCTTTAAGCAAGTTGTACATTTTTACTTGTTGAAGTTAAACATTGTACAAAGTACAATTTTGTTAAATATTTTATAACTCTATAATAGCGTAGAGTCTATAGATTTATTATTCACAAAAGTTTGGGAAGAAAAATTACTAAAAATATAAAAATTGTATTAACAAACCCTGCTCACCCCTACTTGTGTTAATTTTTGATTATTTTACAATGTCATTAACAAACATTCCTATAAATTTAAGAGTACATAATTGACCTCTCGTCTATATATTATGGAAAGTCTTTTAAAACACATTCGATTTCAACTAGATGGATTGCTATACATTATCTATGTTATGGAATTATAAATACCTATTTTTATGGACTCTATTTGTAGTAATTATACGTTAATTGGTTAAAATTGTATTTTTAAACATCATAATTAATTATAATCGATGGTCATTACATTTATAACTAGACTTAACATACTAGATAGGCACGGTTTTGCACATATGGACTTCATGAATTCAATCATTAATTTATGAAACAATCTTAATTGTTATTACCAAAAAAACAAGTTTATACAATATGCGGCCAATAACGTAACGCTTTCATTGGCAATGTTAGAATATTACATTTTTGATTACTAAAAAAAACGTTGCACAGAGGGGTCGCGGCACAGTGAGGATGAGTATAGAATAAGTATAGATGATATCTGACAGTCATTTTAATCTTTGTGGGATAAAAAAAAAAATTTTTAACATATTCAGTTTTTAGTGATATGGAAACGGTTTCTATTGTTGTCATTGTTTGTAACGACTGACCAATCTTCTTACTTACTGAAACCTCTGTATAAAATGTAACATCATTTTAATGTAACATATAATTAAATTCCGAAGTATATCCGGAACATTTTCAAATATTAAATTAAAAGAGTTCTACTTATAATACGTTTGTTTCGAGTTTTGAATTGCATTTCTATAAGGGGATATAGTCCGATTTACAAAAAAGTATGTTGGATAAAAAAAAATTGTGTAAAATACTTATTAATAAAAATTAAATTGATCCATACAATTTCGAAAAGTTATAGCGATTTAAAGTTGAAAATCTAAAATTGATCATTTTAACTTAAAAATACCATGTTTTTTAACTAAGGGGGCCATTTACATGTAAAAGACAAGTTTTTGTTTAACTTATAGTATGTAGCATAAGTATTAATTTAATATATGTTTGAGTATTTTGGAACATTTTCAACTGTTAAGTCATAATTATAGTCTTTTTTAATTAAATAAGCTTGCGTTTATTTGTATAACGGATTAAATTCTTAATTTTATAAATTTAATTTATAAAATAAAATTATTCTATATTTTTATGAATTACATAATGTATTGATGTTTACATCAATGTTTGATGCTTTCAATCTAAAGAATATGTCCAAAAACATGAAATTTCTGTAAAAATATGTAGCCTTCAAACAATAAATAAGAAAAATTGACTCAATCTTTTTATAAGAGAGATTTTTCATAAATAAAGTCTATTAAAATACTTTCAAAAAAAAATTTTTTATTCAAAATAATTCATAACTTTTTTTAAAAGATTCAAATCTATCCTGTTAAATTTTTGAACTGAACAGCAACGTATATCTGAAAAAATGCTAAATCTTAATTATTTAATTCGGAATAATTGAAAATTAATGAAAACAAACTTATCAACGTATGTCTTTCATAATTTAAATCTATTTAATATATCATTTTGTTTATGGAATCTTAACCATAATTGATATAGTAAATGTATCGATGATTGTAAGAATACACTTTTTATTCAAACTAAATTGAACGAGATGTTAAATAATATTAAAGTCAACTAGTTTGCACTACTTTTGTAATGCAGAATTTGATTCATAACTATAATAATAAACTTGCTAAACTTAGCATAAAAAAAATCATTTTTATGTTAAACAAGGGCATAATTATTAACTTAAGGGGCATATTCATTACCATATTTATGTTTGTTCGTCCACTCCTATTACTGATCTCTGTTTAATTACGCCACTGGTAGATTTGAATTTATAATTATCATGTTAAGAATACAATACTAACAAAATAAATTATTTAAATACATATGTAGGTTAAAAATGCTAGTTATTTACAATTATTATTATTCTCATTATAATTGTAATATATATTTAATAATTTCCTTAATGATATTTACTTTTATTATAATACATTACAAATAATAAAAAAAATCTAAATTTTAAATTCTACTTAGGTTTTTAAGACAAAATAGTCGTGATTTGAATTAAAATTTCATTGTAAACGCATACAACGGACAAATATATAGTTGGTAGTTTGAATGAACAATAGTAAAAAAAACATAAGTTAGATTTAGCGCACCAGACAATTTCTTGTCTGAGTATTTTCAGTACTTTTGTTTTAAATAACTCAATTTGGTATATGTCACAAAAAACCGTGAAAGCAACAATGAAATTGATTTTTTTACAACTGTTGTGGCACCGTAAACTTTTTGGACACCTATTATGATTGATGCGGAAGCAACATCTGCTACAAGGTCACCATCATGCGTCGTATAAGAAACTCTAATTTCAATTATTCCGTAACAAAAATAATGCGAGAATGACTTATTCGTGTTAATTTTGAGTATTGTCAATTTGTTTTTAATTGTAACAGTTGTTGACTACAAACACACAATACCTAATTCAATTAAAAAAATAAAAACTAGCAAATCATTGAGCGACTTTAAATATTAAGATTACTTATAGTTATTAGAAGAATCATAGACATTTAAATTCAACATTTTAAAATATACTAAAAAATCTACGCAATGCTTACAATATGTGTTAAAAGCTTATGTTGTACAAATGATGTTTGTTTCATTTTCAAAGCTTTAAATGCTCTCGGTTTTGCAATATTTAGTATGTTCCATTAGAAAATATAATTAGAACTAAAAGGATTTTTGAAACTCAGATTATTTTGTATGTGTTCTATCGTAACTGTATGATGAATACAATAAATATTCATCATTAATGGTACTACTATGAACTGGTAGTAGTGTTCACATGATGTTTTAAGATATTGATTCAAAAAATGTAGTTCTGATTATATATAGTGTGGTGATAGAATGTATAGAATTGCTCAATACCTTTTTACAAATCACAAGTACTTTACATATACTAATTAAATTTTAGAGCAACACATTGTTTCATATTTTAAACACTTGAAAGAGTTAAAGCTATCTTTATTCATAAACATTTTATTTCATCAGATATTTGATAACTACTGCATGTTTTACTATATGAACTCAAAAGTGTGTTGGAAGCTATAGATTTTGTCGAAGTGCATCAGTCACAAAAATTTACATAATATATTACTAATATATATATATAAACTTATCTCATTACAAGTGACGTTAATGATTTTAGAATAAAGATCACAAGTTAATAGAGATCAAAAATGAATAAATTTTAAGTATTAATAAGTAAACCCAATTGTACTAATTAGGTTAGTAACTGAACAATAAAGGAATTTTATAGTTTCTTAAAAATATTTATAATATTTTGTGATAGAAATAAGTTTAGTATAAATATAATTTTTAGATTTTAATTCCGGAATGAAACTTAAATTGGTAAGGAGAAGATTGTTTCTTTAAATTTATCTCAGTTGGTAAAATAAACTGGTTGACCTCTGAAAAAAATTACCTCACCTATACTCCTGTTTAATGGATGTTACTTGCGTTAGTATAATCTGAGGTACAGAACTGTGGATTTCGATTTAAATTTTTTTCAATCAAATTAATAATTCATTTTTTTTTTCGTTGACTGAATTGAAAACCTTGAGCCTAAATATAAAGAAGATAGGAATTTCAGTTTTTAAAACTGTCAAATCATTAAACATTTCTGTTTATAAACAAAGTTTAGTGTATAAATATATATATATATATATATTTAATGTGTTTCGCTATTCCTAATAATTAAAAATAAAATAAAAATATTAATTCTTGATTTCCTTAATTGATTGAATGTTGTTTAGAGGAATTTATGTAAAAAGTTTAGACTTCTAAATAAATATAATAGATAATAATTATATTATTTACTTGTTTTATTGTTTTATTACTTTTAAAATATAAATGAAACAATGTTATTTAGTAAAGGTTTAACAGAAAAAGTATTATGTATACTAGTTGGTAAACATATGATTGAATTGCTAAGTAACATGGTAATCGTTATTTACATGAAAACACAAAAAAATGTAATATATATATATATATAATATATCAATGAAAAGAAAAAATGTTTATCTATAGCATTTTTAAAAACTAAATAATAATTTAAAAACTATTCAAATAAAAAATGAATAATCTATCTATATCAAATTTTTGAATCTGCATAATTAAAAGAGTGTTATTAATTCATGATTTACTGTATTAATTCACTATTTGAGAAGTTTTTAAAATTTTTATATCTAGATGGGAAAAATATTTAAGTTGAGAAATGTCTTGTGATAAAAATAGTAGAAATAGCGTTTCACCTGAACAACTTTTAATTGTTAATGACTTCTGAAATACTAGTCTAAAAGTTGTTATCAACGAGTCATTTTCTCAATTAGATTATTAATTAATAAATAAACTAGTTAATTGTGTATGTTTCTGTTAGTAAATAAATTTGATACCTTTATATTGTATAAAGAATAAACATCAAAAATACTTCATGATTAATAAATGAAAAAAATGACATAACTAAAAAAAACCGCCATATAAAGTGTTATAATTCTATATATTTTTGAAGACATTATGACAAGTTTAAACTAATCTCGGTTTCGATTCTGCTAGTTATTAAGATTTTTATTATTGAGTTGATCGGTGGAAAAAAATGTATTTATTAGGCTGTTACGTTTTAAACATTATATATTTTGAAACGCTAAAAATGTCAACATTTTGAACTGTTTACTTGAGTTTTAAACAGGATTTTTTTTGTCAACCCAGATTAACCAATATTTTTGAAATTGTTTAGGAATGCTGTTTTTGTAGCTAAATATGGTACATTATTCTAATAACACCTTTAACAATTTATTAATTAGGTAACCATGAGTCAAAATCAATTTTATACTAATATAAAATTTGTATTACACTATAAAACTTCTATTTATGCAATGAAATTTATTTTCGAAAAAATGTCAGTTTACACCGCTATCCACTGACCTCTTCAATTTTATGTTCAATAATTGAAGCACATATTATACAACACAAAACTACTGTTCAAATTACTGTTGAATAATATAAATTGTTTCGTAAACGCTATTTTCGCAAGTATTTTTTAGTGACCTTATTAAGTATTTTAATTATTTTAGCTTTGATCCTAAGCTGAGAAGATATTGTTTTTTTGGTGGTGTGTTTTTTATGTTTGTCCATGAAAACTCTCAGCTCTCACTGGAACAATTTTAATAATCAATACGTAAAAAGAACCTGATTTTAATCTAGTTCAACTTAACACTGCCAAAAAATGAAAAACCCCTTTTTTGAAGTGTACTAAAATATAAAAAAACAACATTACCTAACGATTGTTCTACTATGTGAAATTGGCCATCAAAGCAAAAATAAACGTTTATTTTAAATAAGCTAATAATTTAACAAGCATTTATTAATAAAATTAAATTTTATGAGCTTGGCAAAGTTATGTGAGCTGTAAATTATTTTTATTAATCATTTTTATGCTACTAAATAAACATATAACAGAGACTATTTGAAATGACTATGAAAGAACATTTACGATAGATGTCAGACAAACTAATCGGTCTATTATGCATCATAGAATATCTTAAAAATAGTACATTTAAAGTTCAATAGTACAATAAGTAAAATTGATTTAATATAGAAATTGTGTTAACTGAACATTAATATCATTATACCTTTCAATTTGTTTTACTTTAGTTTGGTATTATTATCGTTTGGTAAAGTCTTTATTGTCTTTTTCACTTAAAATATTCTTAGAATTTAATAATTTTAACTTAAACTATTGAAGGACGTAAATAATAATCGATTAATTTCCAAGAAATTATATTAACGATGCAGTTGCACTTTACTACACACTATACGAAAATCAAATGAAATATTTTCTTATAATCTGAGCGTATACCGAATTTCATCTACAAAAATATTTCTTATATTTAGACCGAATATAATTAAATATATATATATGTATATCATATCAATTATATTATTTATCCGCATTAGCTAAATATACTTATCATATTTCGTTCTTATTGTCTGAATTTAAACTAGATATTCATACAAATCTTAGTAATAATAGTTCAGTAATTAATAAGTACAATTTCCAAAAATATTTGTTTTAGAAAATTTATATTTATATAAATAATAAATAAAGCAGAACAATTTCAATCAAGCTCTGAGTGAAACTATGTAGTCAGGCTTGGAATTAAAACTTTCAATAAGGCTATTCTATCACAAGCGTCATTTATGTATAATATTTTAATATTTTATTTTTACTCAAATTAAATAAAAAAACGATAGCATAGTGGGGACGTGGTATAGTTGGGTCCAGTATAGATAATATCTGACCGTTATTAAAATCACTATCATAAGAAACGCTTCAATGCAAATCTGTAGATAATTTTTAATTTAAAAAAATTATTTCCAAAAGCTACATGATCTCTTATTTCCTTATTTATATTCAGATTACAAGTTTTATGATTTATAAGTGTAATATATGAATATATATACAATATTAATAATATATCAATATAAATAGTACTAATCTTAAAAATATATAATGATCCATACATTTTTCAAAAAGTTATAGCTTAATAAAGTTAAAATATAAAAAATAATCGTATTACAAAAATCGAATATTTTTTTATTAACTTTGATGTCTGTTTTTATCATGAAAACAAAATAAAGTCCAAAAATTTTTTTTCATAATAAAGTATATTACATAAGCTTTAATTTAAGATTTATATAAAAGTGTCAGAGTTTCCGGAAAATTTTTAAAAATTAAGTTGAAAAAGTTCTACTTTCTACATGCATTTTTTAGATTTGAACCCCCCTCGTATATAGGTAAATGGTCCGATTTAAAAAAAAAGTATGTCGAATGAAAGATGTATATAAACACTACTTCTGATGAAAAAATTGTATTGATACATACATTTTTCAAAAAGTTATAAAAATATAAAGTTAAACAATAAAAAATTGAGAATTTTCACCGCGAAGACTTAATAAAGTCCGAAATTTTTTTTTCCTTAATAAAGTATATTACATTAGCTTTAACTTGAGATATATAAAAAAGTGTCAATATTTCAGGAACATTTTCAAAAGTTAAGTTGAAAAAGTTCTAAATTGTTTGATACACTACATGAAATTAAAAAAAAATTGGTTTAGTTTAACATCAAATTTGAGAAAATTTTAAATTTAATACTCATTGTTAGCAATATTTTTATTATATGTTAATATTTTTCAAAATGATAAAAAAATGACATGGTGTCTTTATTTGAATTTTAAAATACCCCTTAAATTAGCGCCAATGAAACTAATAAATATATTAACCGTCATTAATGTTTTCGTTAAATTGTATTTTAGGTATTAAATATTTAACCGTTATAAATTACATCAAAGTTTTATTATGAGAAATAACTTAATGAATCAAATTAGCATTAGTACTCAAGGAATTGTTTAGTGGTATTATTTACCTATTACTTATAATGGTCCTTGAATATAATATTTCGGTTTGAAGAAATTAAAAATGTATATCCACTAAAATTAGTGTTATGATAAGCACTTTTTTTAGTTCAAATAATTTAGTAAACTGTTAAATTTTAGTTACTTGTATCTTAAAATTTATTAAATACAACACCAATTTTCATAGCTTGTTTGTATTTTAAAGTAATTATATTTTTTACAATTTTGTGTTTAGAAAACAATTTAAGTAATTTCAAAAATATCAGCTGTAAAAATGTTACTCGTTCAATTGATGATTTCCCACCAGATTATTTCACCGAAGAACAAAGGCTTCATGGTGCTATCATTTTGCACGTTTTGGTGGCTTTTTATGGATTTGTTTTTATAGCGATCGTTTGCAATGATTATTTTTTGCCATCAGTATTCTGTATATGTTTAGGTATGTATAAATTTTATTTACTTATTAAGTATTAAAATCACTTCATTAAAAAATTCTAAATAAATAAGATTATAAGAAAATTATAAATAATATAAGTAATTTTAAGTATATTTAATTTAATAATAATAATTAACAAAATAAATTTAATAAAAAAATTATATTTAGATTTGGGCATTTCACCAGATGTGGCTGGAGCAACATTTATGGCGACAGCTACTTGTGCTCCAGAACTTTTTATCAGTGTTATCGGTACATTTCTAACAGAATCCGACTTAGGAGTCGGTACTGTTGTTGGGAGTGCAGTCTATAATACACTAGGAGTATCGGCTTGTGCTGGTTTAGCGGCTAAGAAAGCAATCGATTTAGAAAAATGGCCGTTGATCAGAGATAGTGGTGTATACATTTTATCTGTTATGGTATTGGCTTCTGTCGTAATGGATGGTGTTGTCATGTGGTATGAAGCTTTTTTGATGCTTATTATGTACTTCTTGTATTTCCTATTAATGTTTACTCAAGGAAAGCTCAAGGCAGCCGCTAAGAAATTAAAAAACAAGAATTCATTTCGATCTTGTAAGTATAACCGTATCTTGTACTCTGTATATACATGTAGTCAGCGGTGCCGGAACTATTTTTTACAGGAAAGGGGCAAAAATTTAATGACCAAAACTCGGTACCCTTGATTGTTACTAAGCTAAAAAGCGGGTTAAGATATTTTTTGGTGGATTTTAGTGATTACATAAAAAAAATCCGGTAATTTATACATGTTTGTCTTATTAATACTTATTTATTTTATTATATTATTAATAAGTATTGATAATATAATAAAATATAATTAATATATTAATTAAAATTTTTTTTATTTATTACAATAAATAACAAAAATTACCTCATTATTAACTTCAATTAAATTAAAAATTAAAATTTAGAAATATATAAATGAAGTACTAAAATAAGAACAAATTTAATCTTTGGTGAAAATTTAATTAAAATTTTATTTTAGTAAAAAAAGTCTTAAAAAATAATATTGGAATACTCTCAAAATCTGAAATTAATAAGAAATGAATTTATAGCTTCGATGAGAAGCTGAGAAGGTATTAATTTTACTATGTGTTTATTTTTGTGTCTGTCAACACTTTTTTAGCTTTCATCGAACTGATTTCTTCAAAGATACGTCAAAATATCACAAATCGTATCTAGTTGAAGATATTGCCTTTAAAATTTAAAAAAATTCCCTTATTCCCTGTAAATAGAGGAAATCCCCTAAAAAAATCGGCAAATGTTGAAATTTTTTTCTCTTAAAGTTTCCATTGAAAAATGCTGCAACTTTTTGAAAAATGAACGTACCAAAATAATTTTTTTTTGTATAAAAACATCAGGTTTTACCTTTTATTCGATATATTTTTTGGAAAATCTGACCCTTTATTTGCTCCCAGGAGCTTTCAAAATAACAACTTTTTCACAATATTCAATGTTTTCAACTTAACTTTTGAAAATGTTCTGGAAATACTGCGTCCTTTAAACATATGTCAAATTAAAGCTTATGTTATGTACTAATAATTAAAAAAAAAAATTGTCCCGATAACTTATTTTCGCGACATAGATAGTATTTAATTTTAAGAAATTGGCGGATTATTGAAAAGTATAATCTAACTCAAAAAGAATTACGGAAAAATTGCAAAAAAATCATTGTCACCGGCAATGATTTTTACTAAATAGGCAAACGTTCATCGCATTCATTTTTTGATAAAATTGCCAAATTAAGCTGATTCAAATGTAAAAATTAATTTTTTCGACATTAAAGAAAAAAAAATTTAAATAAGTTTAACATTATGTTCTATGTCAATTAGATTTATAATAATAATAATGAAAATCAGAGTACCCCTTTATAAGGTGTTTTAAAACAAATTAAAATACAATACCAAGAATTTTAACACAAAAATAGCATGTTTTTTAACTATGGCAACCATTTGCACATAGAAGATAAGTCGTCGGGACAAATTTTTTTTTTTTGAACTCATAGTAAAATTAAAATTAAAATTTTCAATTTTTGAGGGTATTGTCTTCAGCTAGATACAATTTATGATCTTTTGATGTATCGTTGAGTTACTTCGGTCCAGTGAAAGCTGAGAAAATGTAGTGACAGGTACAAAAAAATAAAATAAAAAAATAATAAACATATCATGGTAAATTTAATACCTTCTCAGCTTCGCATCGAAGCTAAAAAAAAATGTCACAACGACATTCGTCCGGGACATATATGTGCAAATGGCAGTCGAAGTTGAACAAAAAGTAGGACTTAATTTTGCTTTTGGAATAATCCACTAATTTATAATCTTAAAATTAAACACTATCTACAAATTTGTATCCAAGCGTTTTTTATGATGGGGATTTTAATCACTGCCAAATATCGTCTATACTTTTTTTTAAATGAATTTATTATAATATAAATGAAATGATTAAAAACCGTTATTTTGACTTAATTTGTATAATAATAATTTATTTTATTTTTTAATCATAAATTTATTGTTAGATTCTATTGGGCGAGGCACATAATGATACTTTTGCCCCCCTCGTATTTTAAACAAGGGGCAACGGCCATTGTAGTGATCTTTAAGCTTTATAATTACAATGATTTTGAGCATGTTGAGTTGGTATTTATTGCAAATATATTTTGTCTGGATTTAATTTTTATTTTATATATTTGTCTACCAGGCTTCAGCAATTATTAGTACGTGAAATTGATAATAATGATTGTAATAGCAAATATCCTTGAAAATGAAATGATATTTGTTATTAAAATTAATATAAGATACCACTTTTGAAATATAAAATGTTAGTTTTTATTTTTTAAATTTTTTTTTGGCTTTTTATATACGTTTTTTTTTTATATAAACATACAATTTATTATTCTAGGTATGCTTTACCATAAAGTAAATCATTTTCCGTATCTTTATATCTGAATTTATTTAATTAACATATCAAATGAGTAATATTATTCTACTAGATTTGCGTTGCTCAACTGTTTTTACTACTGATTTGTTAATTGAAATAAGCATTAAAAAGTTTAGAGAGCTTGACATGTATAATATATAACTTTGTTATATTACTGTGATTGCTAATATCACTTTTATTTTGAACTTGTATAGTGCACATTATACATTTAAATATTATTTTACTTTGTACTAAGTATTTTGTAAAAAAAATATATTTGGACATTTTTTTCTTATTTCCTAATAATAGCATTGACATACCTTTATCTAATTTATTATTGTTTAAATAACCCCATCAAATATTTTATACACCTTATACTCATTTTAAGTTATAAGTAGAATTACTCATAGAAGAAACCATATAATTACAATCAACCAATAGTGATTAAACGAGTTTCGAATCAAACAAATATATATTCTTAAGTATAAATATATATTTATTGTGGGTTCAAGTTAATTTGCCTTGGCAATATTTTGAATGCTACCCTAAACCAATTAAAAAAATAATAAATAGCTATAGACATTCCACTTATTTAAATATGCGAATTCTATCGATGTAGCTACCTTGAGTTGACTTTAGTTAAAAATAAATTTTTTTTATGGAATTTTTGTCATATATTAAATACAATTATTTACATCTAAGTTTTAAACGTGTGGACTTTTGTTCTAAAATTGAACAAAACCGACATCAATTTTATGAAAATTGTAATGCTTATATATGGTTTATTAGCTTATAGTTTTATAATTCAAAAATAATCTGAGAAATAAAATAAATGATCAGTTTTACATTCTTCTATTTCTCGAACTTAATATGCTACATAGGATGGAGGCCCTCTTTCACATATTAGGGAGTCAAAAATATTTTTTGGCTAAGCCAATAATAAACTGGACGGGTATTATGCCGGTTTGCACTAGAGACCAGATACTACCAATGAGAAAAACACAAGAAAAATCTCGTTGGCACTCTTGGGATCCAACACTTGATTCCGTGCGCTGAAACATACATTCCTACCCACTAGGACAGGCCGACCCCTTTAAGTAACAAATATAAATAAATATGAAATTAAATGTTTTAGCCAAAAGTACAACGAAACCTCCAGGATTCGATATTGGATTTGGAATTTATCGTTCGTTTTATTTTACTGAATATGTACCCCCTACAAAGCCAATTCAACCACCAGTCACTACCAAAGACTTTAATTTACCAGTTGAAGAAGAAGGTACGTCACGAAGCGTAATTCTTTTTAAGTTGAAATTTGCAACTTTATAATATTATTAATTAAACTATCATTTTTGCTACAGTTTCTCCTGTATGGAAAGTACCAAAAGGCAACCTTCTAACAACTGCGTGGTGGGCGTTTTCGCTTCCGGTTACATTCTCGTTAGCCATGACGATACCAGATTGTCGAACTAAAAGAAAAGTATATCCTTTGACATTTATAATGTGCATTATTTGGATAGGTATTAGTTCTTATTTTGTGTCTTGGATGTTAACAATATGCGGTTAGTATATTAAGATAAGTGATATGCAATGATATGGCAACATTCAATTAAAAAAAAAATTAAATGTGTTAAATACTTTAGGGGATACTTTTCATATTAGTGATATCGTGATGGGTATAGCAGTTTTGGCGGCAGGTGGAAGTATACCCGAAGCAGTTTCTAGTGTCATAAATGCGTTAAATGGTAATAATAATATATCAAATAAATAATAAGAAAATAATTTGTTAACTATAATTATTAAATAATAATTGCCAAGAGATTAAAAAAAAATAATAATTATAGGTGTAGGATCAATGAGTATAAGCAACGCTCTTGGAGGGAACACTTTAGATATTTTACTGTGTCTCGGTTTGCCATGGTTTATTAAATCTTTATTGCCAGCATCTATGAATGGAGGACCAGTTATAATGGAATCTAGCGATTTGTTTTTCAATTGTATATGCATGATTGGTAGCGTGTTCGTATTAAATTTGGCAGCTGCAGCTAACGGTTTCAAAATGTATAAAATATTCGGAATTATATGTCTAGTCGGCCACGTGGTTATCATTACAACATTTATAATAGTTGGTTTAAATTTTGTTAAAATACCAATAGAAGGTCAATGCTGATATTGATTAAACAATATTAATAAAGCAGTGACTAAGATTATTGGTGTTTAAGGAAGTCGAATTAACGTAAAATTTAATGGTTATAATAACACTTGTAGTAAGAAAGTACTTATTTAGCGCAGGATCGTGCTATTTTACAATTCAAGTGCATTACCATTATTTAATCAAAACAAAACTTTTGTTTATGTCATATTGGAATTCACGTGACTTGGGAATAAAACGTAATAACCAATCCCAAATAATGTATATATTTGTTCATAATACAAATTTCATTTAATATATAAGTACAAATGAACGTGCCAAAATTAAATTTACTTTAGAAGTTAAAAAATACTAATATAAATCTATGAAAATAAATAGTCCGAATGATAAATGATGTTACAGAAATTAATATGGTAAAAGAAAACTTCATGGTATCACTTAACACTTCTATAGTAATTGTTTTTAATTATACAAGATGGATTTCTATTAAATGAAAAGACAAAATTTGATACAATCTAGTGTTTCAACATATATGTGTTATAACTATTATGCTTTATCACTTATTAGATGTAGCAGAAGCATATTCAGCGAACGAGGCATTGAACAATGTAAATCAAAATAAGATATTGCAATTTTTTATGAATTAATTAAATTAACATAATAAGAAGAAGAACAACCATGAGGTAGGGTTAAGTTGGATTGTAATTGACTTCACTTTGAAATAAGTAGTGATTTTTAAACTTTGTAGTAGTAAAAGTCTTTTTAGCAATATAAATGATTGATTGTCAAATTTTGAAACGTAGCAGAGGATATTAATTTGAAAAGAAAAAAGATCACATTAAATTTTCTTGAATAATCTTTATCTCTAAATGAGAGACCAAGTAACCACCTGATGATTTTTAAGAGCTAATAAGAATTTATCATTTATAAAAATTGAACTAAGTTAATAATTATCATTATAATAGCACTATCACAGATATTTAGTCCAACCATGATTAAATTCAATCATTTTCCCTTTGAAAAAATGCTTTACTATAGATGATTATTATATAATCTTACGATAGTAAATTCAGTTTTTGTTTTCCCTTAAACGATTTTTAACAATTAAGCATAGGCATAGGGTTCAGAAAAGTTTGAGAGGACTAAGTCTTATGAATTTCCATTATCTTTAAAAATTTCAGAATTTTTAAGGGTCGTATCCTTAAATGAGATCTACGTTTCTCATTCTGTGTTTGTGTAAGTAATATAAGTGTTTAACTTAAGTAAAATTTTGCAATGACTAAAATTAAAAGGGATAGAGAGATACCCAATTTGTTTAAAAAAAATAAATAATTTCATTATCTAAAAACAAGTTTATTCGGAATTTGGAAATATTAGTAGTCATAAATAATTAGTAATTTTAAATAAATAAACGTTTAGCCCAGATGACCTTTCATTAGTAGACTTTTTGAAATCATAAATAATTAAAAAATAAACTGCATTATCAAATTCAGTCAATTAGTTTTTTTTTGAAAATTTTTATTGTACATATATAAATAATTGATGTAAAAAAAAAATTATCAGTGGCGTTTTAGATACTCAATGAAATAAAGTGGCCATATATTGTAAAAATTTAGAGTAGATTAAAATTTAATCTAGTTTTAATCAAAATTTTTAATATTTTATACTATTGATAAATATTAAACAAAGGTTTTATTACTAATGTTAGGAAAAGTACAAAAAAAAATGGTAAGGTATGATAAGGTAAAAATGTTTGGATATTACCGTCGATTTTGTTATATCCTTTTAATTATAAAAGAATCTTTCGTTTCTTACTTCTAATACAATTAATAACCCAAAGAATTTCGGAAATTAATTGAATATTCAATATGTTGATGAAGAAAGGATAATATTGTTATTTAATAAATTTCTTATGTTATCATAACATAAGATATGAAGTTCACGATCTTCAAAAAAATGAAGTATGATGAAAATTAAATTATTCAGTAGTATCAAAAGAAAATCGTAGGGATAAGCTAAGAACAAACTAATTGTATTGCATACTGTGATCACAATATACAATTCTCCATTATTATGTAGCAATAATATTTAGATAATTTAAGCCAAAATCTAAGACATTTAATAAACTTAGATTTAAGGAGATATATTTTTAATTGATACATTATTTTTTTTGAACTTTTGTAATTATCTAGCTAAGAAGTCAAATAGCTATATATTATAATTATATATGACTATGTATTTTAGAAATAGAAATTAAGTAATTTAAGGTTAATTGTTAATATTAAGTAAATGTAATTGTTGTTCAAATATATTATTTAATGTCAACACTTAATAGATACAGCTAGTCCAAAATGCAATCCCCACTTTGAAACGAGAACTAATAGTGTTAGGGCGATAACAAAAATAGATATAAATATTTAAAGTAAAAATAGTAGTTAGAAATTATGGCTCCTTGGATTATGATAACGTTTATTCACTGTTAAGAATTTTTTCTATTGTAATGTAAAAGTCGTGTTAGTTTTTCGAATATTTAAAACTCGATTTAAATTTGATAAATATAGTTAAAAAAAACTGAAAAACATGCTTTTAAAGCATATCGAACTAAAAAGTTAAAAATAATTGTACAAATAAGCTTAAAACAATACCGAACGAAAAATACTAGTATTGTGCAAAATAAAAGTCGGGCACTCAATATACGAAAAATATGACACAAAGTCTCCACGCTTTTTTCACAATAATACTAGTATTTTTTGTTCATTATTGTTTTAAGCTTATTTTAAAAATTATTTTTCACTTTTTAGTTTTTTATGACATCGCTGTTACAATCACGGAGTGTTTATTGTCAATTATGACTATCAAATAGATATAATATCTGTATAGCCAGTTAGTGTGTTTATAAACTCACCTGCGAATATCGTCATAAAAAAACAATTTGCTACCTGTATTTGTGATCCCTTATACAGGGTGTTCAGTAAGTCAGGAAACGGGTTTCTATTGTTCTCATTGTTACAAACAATGAGAACAATAGAAACCCGTTTCCTGACATACTGAACACTCTGTATATTATACATGAATATTATCTCAAAAAAAATTTGAATCTTTAAATGTTTATATCTAATAATAAACGACAAAAATTTGTTTATATATATATAATATTGATGATATGCACGCATGTACGGGTACGAAAACCAAAAATAAAATTATACAGGAATAGTGTGGCCGTCGTGTGATGAGTGGAGTGGGGTGAATGAGTTACGATAGTCTAGTCTCAAGGCCATAGACGACGGGATACGCGAGAATAATACGTGGCGCATGGAGAGTTACAAACAAACACACAAACATACATACAGGTGAAACTAATATAAACGTGTTAAAAAAAACAAGAGTTTCTAGACCATTAAACTATTTTAAATTGGATGGAAAACATCCGAGAAACCTTCAAAGTAACGATAATCATGACGAACATCGTTAACCGATGTTTAAGAATAAAAATTATATTGAGGAGTTTACGTAGACGCGAAATCCTCAGCCTGCACATAACCTGTCAACTTAAAAAATCTCGTACATCTTAAAGAAACATCAAAGAAGGTTAAAACATGCGGACAAGTAAACAAGGAAAACATATGATATACTATTTTGTCAAAAACTCAAAGTTAGCACATACTACACCATCACATTCCTCACATATTATTGTATGACGCAAATATCTCCGAAGACGATAATCAGTTTGTATTTTTTCGAGGAAAGTGCGAACGGCAATCATTACTTAATAAAATATGTATAATTAATATCTTTTAACACGTTATTCCTTCCTTACAACAGATTTGTATAAATCTATCAAAACATGATTTCAGTGTGATTGAGCCATTTCATATATTTTTAGCGAAAAACAGTTAATTTAGCTATCAAGTAGTTTAGGTTTAATACATGCTGATTTTTCTCGTAGGAACATTTAAAGTGATATATGAAGATAAACTAGTTGATACGGATACTTTAAAATCGGCCATTAGAAGAGATGTCAGCAATTTTAAAAACGACTCTTTATTAATTATAAATAATTTAATAATTAATTATTATTAATTTGTTTTATATTAAGTAATTTCAAAATTACAGAAAATATTAAATGTAAAAAGTTTTGCAGCCAAAATTTGATAGAATTTCAAAAAAGAAATTCGATTCTAAAAGGCAAAGTTTTAATTTGGTCATCCTATCTCAAATAATCATTATTTACAACTTGTTCTAAAGAGAGGAGTACAATTTAGCTCTCCTATAAGACTGAAATTGTACAATATTTTTTTTATGTAATGATGAACTTTTAATTTTAATGTTTTCTTGTTTAGATAATTTAAATTCTAAGTTTTTTATTAGAATTATCTAAAAATAATTAAATACAATTTCTATAAATAATATATTTTATTAATATTGAATTTCAACACGAGTCTGTCATATCAAAAAAAATTACTCTAGGTTTATCTCTACAGTGTAATAGCTCTTTGTTTAACCTTGCATACATGCCATCTATATTCACCTTGGTTTCTTGGTCAAGAGACATCAGTAATCCTTTAGCATCACTGTTGGGTGGTCTTGTATAATACAATAATTTTCCACTGAAACAAAAAAGTATATAATCAGATTCTTTCAAATTTTTTTATAAATAATTCAATTTTATAGGAAAAGCAAAATTATGAAAAATAAGAGTAATTTTTTAAATAAATATTACACATTGGCATATGATACACTTTGGTAACCATTTTACATATTGTGTAAACCTGTACTAAAAGTATTATTTTATTGAAGAGCCAAAAAAGAAACATGATGTCTCATATAAAAATGTTATATGCATCAACAATTTTTTTGATTTTATGATACACTAGTTACTCAAAATAAATATACTCTAGAGTATTCTGATTACTTTAATATAAAAATTGAAAATTCATAGATACAAATTGTTGCTCATAGTAGCAATTTATTATAATTTTATAACCATTTATCATTTTGGGTAAGTTTACACCTCAAAAGTATATAAATAGTAAAAAGAATATTAGAAAATGTGTCTCAAGATAGTACAAATTTTGTAGAACTCTGTAGTTATAACTAGATTATCAATATGACGACATTACTTAATCGTTATATAGATGATAATTGTAAGAAAGTTAAAAAAAAATCATCACATTTGAACATGGCATAGTGGACAATATAGTTTTGAAGGCCTTGATTAATTATTTTTCATTAAAAATTTAAAAGATAGGACTAATATTTGTTAAACATAATTGCTTTATTTTAAATGTAATGAGGAACAAGAACATACATACATGAGATAAAAAAAGTATATGACATAACTTACTTTTTATTAACAGTTGTTATCATGGGAATAGAGGTTGGTGATATAGTACCAATGCTACAGACTGAAACCTAATAGTGATTAACAACACTATTATAAGATACTTAAGTGCAAATGTGTAGAAAAAAAAATTGGTGACTTGGGGATTAGTTACCCTACCACCCTCTTTTAATATGTGAATAATGTAAAAAAAATAAAAGTATTTTATTTTCTGAATTTTGAAATTTTTACTTCTTCTAAATAATATGTCTACATAAATTAAAAAATTAATTTTTTAATCTTTAGAAATTGTAGCAGAGTTTGGAAAGGATAAGCCCCTTTTTGACATCCAAGATTGTGTAATTTGACTATTTTTTTAAAAAATTAACAACTGATAAATATTTTAAATAAGCAGGAAGACTTGCTCTACCTTATTTATAATCCAGTAAACAATATATTTATGAACTTTTTTCTACTTACTCTTTAAGATCTTTCATGAAGGATTTAGCAGCATTTACATGATCAGGTTTACCATGTTTATTAATTAAACTATTACGTCTAGCTTTTACTTCAAGAATTTGTGTGTAATCTTCAGTGTTTTCTACATACATATCATACATAAGTTTTAACTAAAAACAATAAAATTTAAGAAAAAATTAATACTGATTTTAACAAATGACTATAACTTTACTATCAAACCTGATTCCTGTTTATCAATGGTAATATAAGTGCACATAGTTTGATTGGAACTACATTTTGTAAATCAACATCCAAAGCTTGTTTAATTAATAAGCGGCTATCACTAGGTTTGTCCAAAATTGTATTAGCACCAATACAACTCCAAGGCAATAATTCAATTTTTGCATCATTAAAAGGAAATACACAGACTTCTCTAAAAATGAATTATTTTATACATTTTATTTTTATTTCTTCAAATATGTTAACAATTATAATTGTAATTTAAAGCTGAATTTTTACAAAAAAAATATTGGAAAGCATAAAATAAAAAAAAATTAATGTGCTCTAAAAAATAAATTGAACACCACAAAATAATTAAATAGTAAAAATATATATTAGTTGAAAAACAGTTTTCTTTTGCTTAAATTTCTTATCAAAAACCAATCATATTAAAGTGTAGACAATAAGAGTTTTAGCTAAAGAATTTTGAGAAAAATTTGATGAATATATAATTTTATGATCAAAATACATACATAAAAATTTCTGAGAAAAAATATATGTTTAATAACACTAAAACGGTAACTGTTACATGTAATATTTATTAAAAATACAAATTAAAAAAAAAAATCTATATACAGGGTGGCCCAGTATTCACTGACAAATTTAATAACTTTTGATCCAGTTTTTTTTTTTTTTAGTTAATATACTTGAGGACTATAATAATAAATAAATAAATATTATTTTTATAATTAAATTTAAAAATGTAAGAAAAATATTTAAAGAAAGTTTTAGATAATCATTTTTTAGAATAGATTTAAAAAAATAATAATAATTTGGTGAAAACGATACTCATTAATGTTTTGGTAGTTAATCTTCTGTATTTATTCTATAGATTCAAACGCTGGCTATGTTATATAAAAAAGAACAGAAGTAAACACCATCTTTTCACACTAAATATGATATGAGTATGGATTTTTCCATGAAAATTATTAACACTTATCTCTTTGAGATAAAACTACTTATCTTACTTTTCTTCTGTCCTTGTCTCAAAACGTATTTCAAAATTTAATACTGTAAAATAAAATATGACAATTCAAATTTTTACGAATTAAAAAATTTTACAGAAAATTAACTACTGAATATTAATAAAATATTTATTACCAAAATTTAAAATATTAAAAATAATATTACCAAAATCTACTTTAAAAATAGTTATCTTGGATTTTTTTTTCATTTTACTTAAAATTTAAAAATAATTAATATATTTAATAAAATGTAAAAATATAAATTATTGAGATATATTCATAGACCTAACATATAACTGTTATTTGAAAAAAATCAGTAAAAAGTATTAACTAGATCAAAAGTTATTTAAGTTGTTAGTGAATGCTGGGCCACTATGTATATAGTATATAAATATAATCTATGTATATAGATTTGCACATTAAGAAACGTTAATATTCTTAATTTAAATTATTTTTTGATTATTAAGGAATTTGCATAAACACCTGAGCCTTATTTAAAATATAGGTATTTACTGGTTTTTTTTTGATGGTACAGGTTCATCTCCACTAGTATATTTCCACTTAATGGTATCAACTACACAGGATTTTCCTACTTTGGGCATACCAACTACACCAATAGTTATACCTAAGATAGGTGTATTGATAGCATTTAACAAGTAATTCCATACAATAGTTTCTCCAAAACATTTATTTGCTTGCTTCTTTTTAATTCTAGCTAAAAAGTTAGGATCTTTTGCACTGGTTTTCGGCGTGTTTCTAACTTCTCGACTAGCTCTGAAAGGTACTGTTGGTGCTATTTTACTAAAATAGTCTACCCAACTAGATACTACAGATTTGGGAACTAAATCAATTTTGTTTAATAAAATAATACGCTTTTTATCAGAAAATATAGCAAAGTAATCCTCTATTTCTTTTGAACGGGTGGCTAATGGATCTCTTATGTCCAGTACTTCTAAAACAACATCACACATTGAAATTATCTAAAATTAATTAAAAATATTCTCATGAAAACATTTGATTATGATTTATAAAAATACTACATGATAAAATAACTATAATTACATTTTCATAATTTTTATCAGGATATCTATCTTCCCTTGTTTCTTTAGCAAGCCATCTTTGTCTAAATGGTAAGGATGGCTCAGATTTTTTTTTTTTTTCTTCTGGTAGTTGATCCATAGCAGCAAAATTTGCCATTCGAATTTCACGTTCTTTTTTTTTTGCTTCATTTAGTTGTTCAATAATTTCTTCTTTAAATGGACACATATTGGGAGCAATTATCATACTATTTTTTGTCTCTAAAATAAAAATTATAAAAATAAAAACTAAAATTAAAATAAATTTTTTTTATTATGATGCTTTTTATAAGAAAAGGTACAAATCAGTTTTTGAAAATTTTTTTTGTTATAAATGAAAATTGTAAGTATTTTGTGCCTAATCTACTGATATCACTGTCATTTACGTAAATATTTTTGCTATTTGAAATAACTAAGTCCAAATAGCAAAAGGTTAAACTTCAAATACCTATTGGTAAAAATAATTTATTTTTTGAAAACTGGTGAAAAAATTACTAATACCCTTTTCATAAAAAGCATTAATAGAATTTAAAAAAATTGATGGAAAGAATTAAATTAATATTATAAATGTAATTAAGAAGCAAACATTACTATTAATTTAAAAATTATGAATATATATATTTGTCTGAAGGTATTAGATGACCAGTGATGTATTTAAGGGTAAGGAATGGTCGACTCAATGAATTGGCGCTGTTCATATTTTAAGGAGCCAGTATTTATTTTTTGGTACCCTAAAGCAATGACGGCGTAAAGGGGACAGTAGAAGCAGTTATCCAGAATCCTAAGGTTATTGAGGTAACAATACCTCAGTAGAACTTTCTTTTTTATTAATTTGTTTTTAAGGAATTTTTTACAAAAAAAAATAAACACCTATATGTTAGTTATAATAGTTTTGTACTGTCTTTCATGAGATCCCACTAGAAGAAATTCAAAATATACACCATAGACTACTAATAATTAATAAATTTTTAGAAGAATATCATATTTTATTTTTTTAAGAACAGTACTAAAAATTGTAAGGATATCATTCTATAAATATTTTAATTTAAAGTGTCACTAAAAAAATAAACTTTTTAATGTAAATTTGCTTCATATTACTCTTTTTTGGATTTTTTTTTGCCTCTCTTCTTTTCTTTCTGTTGTGTTCTCGTACTTTCTTTGCTACCTTGTACTTGGTACGACATAGAAGTCGTTTTGATTGTTTTCCTAAAAAATAAAGAATTACCAAATAAAATAAAATAATTTTTATAAAATGAATGTAAAATAAATAAACAAGTAAATTTTTTTAAATAAATTATTTTTTGTTATACCTACTTTTTTTTGGTAAAGCCATTATAAATAGAATACGTATATACTAAAAAAGTTTTTAAGTATTAAAAAAATAAGTTTTTTTATGGTTCAAAAAAACCCACATGTGTGTAAAATAATTAATATTTATTCACTTAACTTTGAAATCAAAACATAACAATTCATAAGAACAAAACTATACATAAGTTTTGTTGCACTCGTGCAGTAAGTACGAATTGGAAATATAACCTATAAAATATAGAAATCAACGTAAGACAAAATCAGGTTGATAGTACTTTGATAAACAAAAATCCCTTCTAACGTTCATTGTGATTCGTGTTATCTATACAAAGCGTCCTTACTAAAATACTAACAGCTGTTTAATGTAAACAATAGAATCGGGCGATGATTGGAGGATACCAGTCATATGATTATATCCCTTCTACATTTTTGTTCATTCGGTCTCACTCGCACCCACGTTTTAGTGTTTTGTATAAGATAGATATATTTATATACATTTATGCAAACACGTATATATCCAATATCTATCTATATCTATATCTACTGCTGAGTGTACATGTATATGTAATATATATTTTAATACGCTGGCACGGAATAAATATAAATTTGTTTTTTTATTTTTACATGAGAACGTGTGCACCTACGTCGGCCATATTGTTGCCATTAATCCCGTTTTTGGATTATATTATTTCAGGTACGCCTTAAAAATTTATGTTAACACAAAAGCCACCAATTCGTAATAATAAACACCTGAAACTTGGGAATTGAATGATTACTCTAGACCTTATAAGCTGCGCCATCGCTATCTACTGTTTACATTCATGTTATCCATAATAAATTTTTATCTTTTATTTCACCTGTAATTTCCTATTAATTAATTAAGAAAAACCTCTTAAACGTTATTGAAAAGATTCCGGCTGAATTACAAACGTTCCACTACAAGTTCTTCGTGCTTGTATTGACTAACGATTGTTAGGTTAGGTTTGCTTTGTTGTCACTATTTTGAATGTGAGATTTGTTGAGAATTAAATTTTTTTGTTGATTTTCGTGAATTTTGTCGTCGATTTTATTATGAAGCAAACATTCAACTGAATAATTAGCTTTTTACTAAATTTTGTTTGATTTTGACGTTTAATATTTTAGGTATATCATTAAAATTTTAAGACATTTTTTTTATTTAATTAGATTATTTTTTATAATCAACAGGTTTATAATGTTTTATTATTGTTAATCATAATTTTTCTTTTATTGCAGCATATTGAGTTTGATAAATTACATAAATAAGTTGAAGACATGACGGATTCTATTAAATTTGGTCCAGAATGGTAAGCAATCAAACAGTGTTTTTTTAACTCTTCTGAAAAAATTTTGAGTATTATAAATTAATATATTACATTGTTTTTTTAATTTAACCAATTTCATTTGGTAATTATTATTATTCCTTCCTTATCTATTTTGCTAACATAGAAATTTCAGATTAAATGTAAAATAACTATCTTTTCATATACAATTTTGTTTTTATTGGTAACTTTTTAGTTTTTAAATATAAAATTTATGAAAAAAATGGTAATGTACAAAAATTTTAATTCATAAAATACATAAATAAGTCAAGGAATTATTAAATCCAAAATAATATAGTTTATTTTTTATTTTCATTTAAAATGCATATCCTATTAAATTTATAGCTGATAAGATACTTTTTTACTTAAGAAATTAAAATTTTTTTTAAATTTTAATATTATGTAATCTTGTTCATTATTTTTAAGAGATTTGTTAATTTCTATTGAGTTTTCATATTTAAATTATGTCTTTTTGAATTGAGATTTTTAATATAAGAATCATTAAATTTATTATATTACATTTACATGTATTATGTTTAACTTGTATTTTTCTATTATAAAAATTAATCAATATTTCTAATATGTAACTTGTTATTCTATTTGAAAAATTTAATTTGATGGTATAATTATATGAATGTTTTGTTTTTAACTAAGATTTATGTAAAATATGTTCTTAAACACTGTTATTTATTCCTAATTTGGTGAAAAAAACTATATAATGACAGAAGTTTTATATTTTTAGGTTAAGAAATATGTCTCAAGGCATATCAAAGCCTCAACTAGCAGAGCATCGTTATGGTAGGGAAGAAATGTTAGCCCTTTTTGATATTTCATCCTGTAATCTTCCTCCAGAATCTCTAAAAGAGCTCTCTATGGTATATAGTGAAAAACCTCAAACACCACTGTCTTTACAGCAAATGTCTGAAGAAGAAACTGTAAGTTATATATTTTTATGCTTTAATTTATATACTTAAATTAATTAATAATTTTAGAGACTATGGAATCGAGGTATAAATAGTGATACTATAGTTAGAGCATCTGTACGAACTACTGGTGGTAGAGGTACTGCTATTGAAGTACGGGGTGGAAGTGCTAGTGCTAGAGGACGAGGAGGACGTGGTGGTTATTACTATAATACTACTCGGCCTGGATATGAAGAGGGTCCTGAAGGTGGAGGTTCACCAATGAACAGAGGTCCTCATAGACCTTTTGAACGCCTTAACTCCGTAATTTTATTTTATTAAAATTTATTTTAACCTTTATAATTTTATCTTTAAATTGTTAATAGAATGAGAGAAATTTAAATCGTAATGGAGAATACTCAAATGATTGGAGAGGACGAGACGAATCCAATAATTGGTGGAGAAAAAATAGAGGTGGCCTACACCAAAATCAGTCTGAAGAATCTAATGGACGTTGGGGTCGAACTCGAACAGATTCTTATAATAATGACAAATGGCCTGCAGGGAGGCCATCATCTAAATTTGATGAAGATGAAGGGTGGGATAGAGGAGATTCTAAATGGTCAAATAACACTAATATTAGTGATAGACGGAAACTTGATTGGGGAGAAACTTTACCAGAATGGTTGGTACTTTATTTATACTTCAAATTTCATCTAAGAAGATGAATAATATTTAAAAAAATAATTTGGTAGGGCTGTTGACAATCCTGGTGAAAAGGGAGGAAGTTTTGACTCGTCTGGAGCTTTCCATGATAGCAATCATTTTGAAGATCAACATTATAGCGAAAGAGAGCAGTCAAACAATGTAAGTTTATTGAAGGTTTTGAAAAAATAAATTGTTTAATAATTTTAATGTTAAAGGATCATGAGTATGAGGAAAACATTGATTCTAACAATGAAAATATTGAATGTTCAGAAATTACTTCTGATAAGCAATTGAATGGTCAAGAAATTGAAGGTTTGTTGTTTGGTCATTTTTTATTTAATAATTTAATTAAATAAAAATTTTTTTATAATTAGAAGTTACCTCA
The DNA here is from genome assembly GCF_025091365.1 of Daktulosphaira vitifoliae. Classification (NCBI taxonomy): domain Eukaryota; kingdom Metazoa; phylum Arthropoda; class Insecta; order Hemiptera; family Phylloxeridae; genus Daktulosphaira; species Daktulosphaira vitifoliae. The sequence goes on along the minus strand of NW_026099572.1, from coordinate 24,434,784 downwards.
ACTTCAGTATCTAGTTCACCTTCACAAAATGAAGAAGTTGTATCTTCCCCAGAACGGTTTAAAACTATGAGACAACAGCATCAACTTAATATTAGTTCACAGGTTCCTAAAGAATCCATTATTAAAAATGAACCAATTGTCATAAATCATCAAGAATGTATAAGAACACAACATGTTGAACAAGATATTCCTGTGGTTCATAGCAAAAGTAGTCCAGCTTTACCATTGATCTCTGATTGTCAACCAAATAAATTAGAGAACCTAAAAAATATTAGAGATGTGTCATTAATTAATAATCGTTTAGAAAATACTAATATCAATTCGATACATCGATCAACAAGTAAGACTTAAAATTACTTTATACAATTTAACTGTCTCATAGAATTAATATCTGAAAAATATTGTAAAATTAATAATAAAATATTTTATAATTTGAAGTCTTACTTAATTGAAATGTTAATTATTTTTAAGAATTCTGCTGTGCTTAAGTGAGATATCTTAGCAAACATGATTACTCTTATAGATTTAATTTTTCTATATAATGGAATAAGTTTTTTTTATTATTATTCCATCAGATAAATTTTACAATTTATGCAATTTTTATTTTTTATCTAAGTACCATATATATATATAACTCAAAATATATTTTAATATAAAATATTAAAATAAAATAAAAATTGTTTTAAATTTATTTTAGTCTTAATTAAAAAAATATATTTTTATGTTTTAATTATTCTATTAATATTAATTACTTTTTACCAAAAGTATACTTTAGTTTTAAAAAAATTATATTTATTTAATATTTTATTTGTGTGTTATGATTATATTTTAGGTTTAAATGCCAATGCTAATCATTGTTTAGATACTATGGATGCTGAAGCAGAATCTATGGTGTCTAGGTTAACTAGTGATAATTTTAAAATTGGTACTTCTACACACTCTGCTCTAGCACCACAATCAAGTAATAAATGGTTTTATAGAGATCCTCAAGGAGATGTGCAAGGTTTGGGACAATTTTTTAATTTAACAAAATTTCCATTTTATACAATATTAATTTTTTATTTGCAGGACCTTTTTTGACATCAGAAATGACTGAGTGGTATAGTTTGGGGTATTTTCATGATAACATGTTGATGGTTAAGCGGTCATGTGATGAAAATTTTTATTCGTTGGGTGATCTTGTAAGACTCAAAGGAAATTTACCATTTTCAGATACTCCATTTACTGTATGCTTATTTATTAATTTTAAACTTTTTTTATATATATATATATTTTTGTACAACAATATATTTTTTAGGAACAAGATGTCAAAATGACAGCTCGAATAGGAGTACAACCTCCACCCCCACATAATCCATTCACAATAAATGAGTCCTTGGTTCTACAACAACAGCAGCAACAACATTATCAATATAGACAATTATACTTGAAGTAAGATAAATCTAGATTTTTGTTATATTGTTGTGATTTATAGTGATAGTCAATTGCTAAAGATGATTTTTAGAACCTAAAAAAATGATTGTTTTAGTGAATAATATATGTTCTATTTTTAATTATAGAGTACTTCATCATAAAAATTATAGTTTAAAAAAGTAAATTTTAAAAAGTAAAGAACAATTTTTAATTTTTTAGACAAAGAGAAATTGCAATACAGAGTGCAGTTCATCAGCTATCGCAGTCTGAAAGATGGAATACTTTATCACCTATTGAACAGCAACAGGTAGTCTAAACATTATTTTTTCAATTGTATATTTATGGATTTCTATTTTAAACAATTAAATTTTGTATTAGATGATAATGCATCATATAAGAAATGTTGAAGTTAATTCCACCATACCTCCAATATTTGCAGCGCCTATTATTCCTCAACCTCAGCCATCCTTACATTCAATGAACCCCCCTACTAATAATAATTTGATGGTGATGCTATCACAAATGCAACAACAACATTTTAATCATGTAAGTTGAAAATAAGATCAATTACTTGTGTTATTAGTTATGATTTATTAAACAGTATATAATACCATAGCAAATAGATCCTAAACATAATGCTCATGGTATTCCTCCAAGCCAGCCTATCAATCAACAAATGGATCCATTACATTCATTAGTTCAAAGTATGGGAGGTTTAAAATCCTCTACATCATCACCAGTAAGTGTACCACATCATCATCCGACTTCAAACGCTATTCGGACCAATACTACACAACCAGAAAACAATCCTATATCCGATTTATTAAGACAATTAGGTGCACCTCAAGATAAACCATTGAAGGTAAATTATGATTATTAATATTTAACATTAGGTTTATGTAAGATTTCTACACTACTTGTCTGATTTAATATTGTAAAAATTATAATTTTTCTTTTTTGTTATCTCCTGAAACTTTACTTTATTGTTTAATTTGACGTTGTTATAGTTTAAATGTTTGGTAGAAATAAGATTACTTATCATAGAAATGCTATTTGTGTTTTTGTGGTATAACTTAAAATTTAAATAAATAATAAAACTTTAAAATTATAATTTAGCTTGGTCTATTTAATCTAAACAGCTCTCGGGGGATACTTTAAAATGTTACTAATTCTATAAATATTACATGATAAGTAAAAAGTATATATATATATAAATATACTATTTTAAAAGATAACAATACAATGTAACTTCTGCTACTTATTGTACAATAAAAACTGAGTAGTAAGACTTTTTTTTTTTTTTGCTCCCTGAATAAATGTCTTTAAATGATTTGTCTAAATGAGTGAATGTATGAACATAATAAAAAATGTGTTATAATTTATGTTTGTACATTTTCAGATCATAGTATGGACATATAGTAATAAAACATATTTCATTGTTATTATAAAATGTTTGTTTTAAATTTTCAGGTTACTGAGACAAGTGTTTGGGGAATGGATTTCTCTGATAAACAAAAAATGAATGGCCCAATTGGATTAGGTGGTTGGCAATCAATGCCTTCAGTCGACCAATCTCAACAAACTCCAGGAGTCTTATGGGGATCTGGAGAATACACTAAAATAATTGGTGCTGATCATCAAGCAATTGTTAGTAAATCATTTAATGTAATTTTGAATTGCCCATTAAATTGAAACCATATCATAAAATTTGTAGGAGGAGGCAATTAAAGAGGAAGCAAGAAGAAGTGAAGAAGCTAGAAAAAAGGAAATCATGTAATTAAATTTATTTTTATTCTCCTATTATCTGAGTACTAATTCATTAATAATTAGGAAACAAAATGAACAGTTAAAAAAGCGGGAAGAAGAGAAAGCTAAGATGGAAAAAGAGATAAAAAGAAAACAAGAATTAGAAAAAATAAAACTAGAAGAAGAAAGAAGAAAAGTAAATTTATTTAAAAAATTTTAAATGTTATAATTGTTATGTTTCATTAAAAATTCAACAAAAATGTTTGTTTTTTCCCGTAATTTTTCAATATATTGTTGTTAATGTTATAATTTAGGTAAGGAGTTGTATATGTAGAATTTAGTCATTATTTTAAAAAAATGGAATAATTCTTTTTATTATAATTGATTGTTTATTCATAAATAAAACATTGTAATATAATACATACTTATTTTAGGAGGAAATAAGAAAACATAAAGAACATGAAAAAAAATTGAGAGAAGATGCAGAAAAAAAAAAATTAGAAAGAAAAAAACTTGAAGAAGAAAATTCAAAAAAACGTGAACATGAAAAAAAAGTTAAAGAGGAGAAAGAAAAAAGACTGTTAGAAGAAAAAAAGAAAGAAGAAGATAGAAGACTAATTGAAGAAGAGAAAAAAAAGTAATTCAAAACTTTTTATACATATTTGGCTATTAATAAAAATGTATTATCTATGTCTTTTATTATTTTCTTATTAAATGTTTAATATTTTTTTTTCAATCCAATTTTCATGCTTAATTCAGATAAAATTTGATTTTTGGAAAATTTGAAAATTTCCTGGTTAAAAAAATAGAGCCATACTATCTTAGCACTGACTTGTAACTGTACATTAGGCACAGTCACATTTCAGATTTGCTTATACCATTCCTTTTATTATTATTCTTATTTAATTAAAAATAATGTTAGAAATTTTTTAATTACCTTAAATACATTTTTATCTTAATTATTTACAAGTTTTCAAGTAGAATGAAACTTGTAATTATAAATAAATAAATAATTATTTTATGCATAATGATTGTTTTTAAATTTTTAGAAAGACGGAGTTAAAAAAGAAAGAGGAATTAAAAAAAAAAGAGGAACAAAAAAAGAAAGAAGAACAAAAGCGTAAAGAAGAATTTAAAAAACAAGATCAAAAAAAAAAAGATGACGATCATAAGAAGAAACAAGATTCTTCTAAACCAAATTCTTCAGTTCCTATTGTTACAGAACCACAAAAAGTAATTATTATTATTATTTTATAATTATAATTTACTTATTAGTGTATTTATTTTTTTAAAGAAGAAAAAAAAAGACCCACAAACTGTAGCTCATAATGGTGTTGAAACAGCTTCTGCTCCATGGGCAGGTAGTGATCAAAAAAAACAAGTTCAAGTAAAATCAATGGCAGAAATTCAAGCAGAAGAACAGAAGCGTGAGCAGTTAATTAAGCAAAAAGAACGGGAAAGAACTGAACGAGAGATGTGTCTAGCTGCAATTGAACAAGCAAAACAAGAAAAAGCTAGAGCTAATATTAAAATGCAATCCTGGTCTACAGTAATAGCTAAAAATGTTCCTCAGCCCCAGTCTGCATCTAGTAACTCTGTATGGGGAACTACTAATCAAACAAGTAATGTTTTACATGTTTTTATGATCCTAGTGACTCATTTAAAAATATTGGATTCATTAGCTAAGTTTTTAATTGACTAGATACTGAAAAACAGCCAAATCCCCCCAAATCTAATAAGGCTTCAATTACAAATACCAACAAAAATAATCCCAAAAATAATGTGGTAAAAAATCCTAGCCAAGTTGCTCAGAATAATGTAATGAAAAAAGTTTTAGAAAATCGTGGTGAAAATAATAATTGTAATGATGAATTTAGTCAGTGGTGTTGTAAACATCTTGCAGCTATTAACAAAAACACTATTGATAGTAAGTAAAAAAATAAAAAATAAAATCATATTTTCTTAATTAAATTATAATTATTTTAGTACCTACATTTGTTACATTCTTGAAAGATGTTGAGTCTGAGTATGAAGTTAAAGAATATATTCAGAGTTATCTAGGAGATAATAAAGAAGTACGAGAATTTGTTAAACAATTTTTTGATAAAAGGTTGAAAATTCAAAACAAACAAAAAGGGTCAGACTTTGTTGAAATGAAGGTATGTGTACTTTAAATATTTTTATCTTATAAATTGTTTATATTTTCTTTACTAATTTCAAGTTAAAGTATGAAAATTAAGTATTGTAATTTAATAAATAACATATGAGATAACAATAGTATAGACTACTCTCATAAAAAAATGTCAATTTTTTTTTATATACATGTAATGGAATTTTTAACGGATTCGATGAAAGGGACAATTTTGATAAATTGTAATAAAAATTGGAAATTTGACAGATACCCTGCTTTTGAATAATTGAATCACAAATATTATTTGTGTATATAAAAAATCAGGTAGATAACGCCCTTTAATAGTATATGTATTACACCTGTGTATATTTTCTTGTTGTCTTTCAGCATAAGTAGCTCCTATTTGATTAATTGTTTTATTAGTTTGTATTCACTGAGGAATATTATTATGTTTATGAAGTAATAAAAAAAAATGTTTAATTATATAAATTTAAATGGTATTCAATAATTACAACATTTTAATGAAAGCTTTTTTTTTTAAATTATCTGAAAAAATATTTTATAAAAAAGTATTTGCAAGAATTTGTTAGGTGGACAAAATTTTGAAGAGGCCAAATATTGCTCCTTAAAAATACTTTTTTACTAATTACACATGATTTTTCTTAATTTTTAGAAGAGACAATTCTGAATATGGGGGTTAAGCTTTCCACCTAATGCCTTTACGGGGTGATCAGTTAATCATTAATCACTTGATTACTTGCTAAATAAATATAATATTGGAAAAAAAATTTTTTTATTTTTATTAGTTAAATATATATCTTAATTTATAAGCTAATAAATATTTTTTGAATCATACCTTATAATTAAAAGGGGTGTCAAATTAACTTTTTTAAATAGCAACATATTTAACTAAATTGTAAAATAGAAACTAATTTAATTAAGAAAATGAATGGGGTCGATAAAAACCTTTGAACCAGTACTTCAGAAGTTATTAATAATTTAAATTAATGATGAAGGTGAAAAATGGGTGTTGCTATTTTTATTATTAGTCGTTTGTTCGCCCCACCTATGTATAAAAATGAAAATAACTTCCAAAATACTGGTTTTATTTTCTTAATTAAATTAGTTTAATTAAGTTTAAAAAGTTTAATTAAATGATACCATCTAAAAATAAAGTTGACACCTCTTTTAGTTATAAGGTACGATTCAAAAAAGTATTTATAAGCTTATAAATCAAGAAATATATGTAACTAGTAGAAAAAAAATGTTTTTTTTTTCAATATTGTATTTATTTATCTAATAATCAAGTTGTTTATGATTGGACTGGGTAATTGGTTTAAACTTATTACCCTGTATTATGGTCTTTACTTAAATAAGGAGAGAATATTTTAAAATTAAGATTTTGGCTTTTTTATTTCATTAATGCTGAATATTTAGTTACACAGCTTTTACAAGTACTCAAATATTTAAAATGTTTTATTTAGTACTCTTACTGTAATCATTTTTTTTCATAACTACAACATTAAAAATGAACTTTTTTGTCAAAATAAAAACATAAATTTTATACCAAAAATATGTTATCCTAATAACCATGAAATATTGTTAAACATATATCAATTCATAACATTAAACAATACTTTAAAATATGTTTATATATTCTTCTCAAAAATGATAGTTAAAAATTAAATTGTATAAAATTAAAAAATTGTTTATGTAAAGCTAATCATTTGACCGTTCTTTAAACTGCTTTAGTTGAATGATAGAGTTATTTTTATTCTAAATTCCACCATTTATGGTTAAACACAAATTTTAAATGAAAAAAATTCAAGTTTTAACATTAAAATAATAATAATATAAAAATATTATTTTGATCTCTTTATTTTAGATAACTGTAGTCTTATTTCAGTATTCTAAAAAATAGTCCTTAATCATTTTTAAAATATGTTATTAGATATAAATTGAAAAGTTTATAGTCTTTTATAAATTTGCAATAGAATTTTAATATAGTTTTATACGTTAATTTAATATATAAAGATTTAATTCAACATAATCTTTTCACTTTTATAAGAAACAAAAAATGTAATTGTTATAAACATATATTATTAAATTGTTATCTTGTAAAATATCATAAGTTATATAGTTATATTAAAATTAATTTTTCTGTTAATAATTAATTTGAATTTTTATATTATTATATTCTTGGACCTTTTAAAATATATATAAGATTCAGTTGCCTTGAATTCACTTTTTAATAACTTTTAAGATCCATTTTTATGAAATTATAAATTATAGATATCAGTGTAATAAGAGAAAGATATTTAAATAATTCACAACTTTCATGTTTAATTGATAAATATTTTTACAGAGCAAAAATAAAAAGAGGAATAAAATGGTGCCTTTAGATAACAAGGTTCTTGGTTTCAATGTGGTTGCATCAGAACGCATCAATGTCGGAGAATTAGACCTTGGTGAATAAGGTTGATCATTAAATCATTAAATTATCTGATTTTTAATCTTGTTTGTCATCTTGGTTTTTAGGAACGATTTAGATCTTTGAGAATGTAAAGAAACAATTTTATTTGAGTATTAAATATTTTCCATGTTTCTCGTTGAAATTTTTTTTATTGATAAATATATATATTTAAATAAATTCAATTCTTTTTATCATCATTTTTTTTCTTGTAAATATATAAAAAATTAATAATATTAAAATTATTGTTAATTTTCTAGATGATTGTTGTCATATTTTTTGTACAGGCATCCACTGGTTAAATAAGTAGGCTTTTATATTGACTGTACATTTATATCCTTTCATCTAGTTGCCTAAATTATTTATTATTATGTAAATAAAAGATTAGTTATTATAACACTATTATAAAGAAAATGTATGTGTAATAAATAATGCAAATTAGCATTTATATATACATATATAAATAAATATAATTTTATAGTAAAAAGTATATGTATATACGTTTTATCTTATTGTTCAATATGTTTGAAAAATTGTATAATATTTATGAATATTTCTATGAATTATTTTTGAGTCGATGATTCAAGTCAATTTTGTAACTTTTGACAAACTAATAACTTGTTGAAGTATTATGTTTTGCATTATTTGAAGAGTTTTTCTAACAATTGCTAATTAATACTTTCTATCAATAATATGATAACTTTCGATAATTTAGAATGATGAGCTTCATTTATTCTGAATTCAAAATGTATTTAAATTGAGTTTCAAGAAGATTAGTACATTTGACATCCAACATGTGTAACATTTCCTTTGTTTCATAAATATCATCCCTGGTTATAATGAATAGCTATTTTATTGTGATAGTGTACAAAGTTATCTTTAATTGTGATAACTGGGTATTTCACTACTTTGACTTTTACTGATTGATACTTGTGATTAAATTTTAAAAACTGTTTACTGTGTAAGTTTTGAGCAAAATGTAGAGGTCAATGTTCTCTATAGCTCAAATTTTAGATCATAAAATTAGCTCCTGGTAAATTTGTTAAATGGCTAAATAATATAAAATAATGGTTATTTTATATTATGTTTAAAATATAATACATTATAATATAACTTGTAACATATATTTGTATATAAAGAAACATTTTATGCTTAAAACTAGTTTTATACACTTAAAAAACAAATTTTTTTACGATAAAAAAACTTAAAAATAAAAAGTTCTAAACATGAAAATAATATTTTTTTTGAAAAAAAAAATTATATAAAATATACAGTAAATTTTTCCAAAATATTTAAATATTATATGCAAAATAGGAGTGTTAATCTTATTTTTTCAATTTGCAACGATACATGAATAGATGTAATTAAGAAAATGACTGGTCAATAACAACTTTTGGACCAGAATTTATTAACAATTTTAATTAATGACTGGAGGTAAACTGTAAGTGTTTCTATTTTTATCACTAGTTATTTTCCTACAGTACTCTTCGTCCTGTCTATGTATAAAAATAAGAATGACTTCCGAAGCCTGGTACTAGAGTTGTTATTAACAAGTAATTTTCTTAATTACATTATTATCTATCAAATAAGCTAGTTAATGATTATTAGCTAGTTAGTACTCCTCTAAAGAATTTGACTACCCTACGCCTATAAAAAAATGTCAGATCAAAGCTATTTGCTTAATTTTTGAATTAAAGGTGTAAATGTAATATTTTAAATCAATGTTTACAAAATTAAAACAATACTTAATTTAACTAATAAATTTATTAGTAATATTTATGGAATAAGATACAACCCAATAGTAATATTTAATGCAAAAAATAATTATGCTTCTGTGACAGATAATTTATCCCACTTATACCCCCTCTTTAAGTAGGATAGATTATCGCAGTGAAAATGAATACACGGTGAAGATCTAGTTTTTCTATATATCCCTCAAAAAGCAAAACTCTAAATGTAACTGTGCTTTCACGACGGCACTGGTAATATTCTTAGTATAGCCACAGAATAAGATGTTTGACTTTCTGTAGTATAGCGTTAATCTTTATAATCATAGTGACATTACTTTGTCTATGGTTTCATTAATTCTTCTCTATTCTATAATTAGAATAGAATATTTCTAATTTTATATCTATCCATACCTATTGGAAACAATTTTAAAGGGCTTATTTTATGTTTGGGATCTTGGTACCACTGATAAATCAGTTTCAATTCTCAGCTGTTATCTTACAACTTTTTTTGCAAAGGGTTAGAAGAAAGCCATACATTATCCCTGCGAATCTATTGTTCCTTCTCAAAAAGTTTCTTGTACCATATTTTCAAAATAATTTTTTAAAAAGATGATTGCATCAAAGGGATTACAAATGGTTCGTCATTTTTCAGCAACAGCTGCTCGAAATAGTCATGCGTATGAAGGCCCTGGCAGAAATTTGCCCTTTGATGTGTACAGCAAGTATAAGTTTACTGCACTTTTAGCGGTGTTCTTTAGTTCCGGATTTGGGCTACCTTTTTTAATGGTAAGGTTTGTCAAACGCAGAGGTCAATAATGTAGTTTTATATGTATTTATTAATGTGTAGTGTGTTTACCAAAGATAATAAATGAATACTAGATGTTACATTTTTTTTACAATGTTAAAATATGATTGAAATATTGATATAATTATATATTATTAATTAAATAAATTATACTTCAATGAATTTATTTTAAGTTTTGTATTAAACTTTAATCTCCTTCTTCTAAATAGTGTTTTTGTATTAAACTTTTAAAAATATGAACAAATGTTTTTGGATGTTTTAAAATTTTCTGTTATTAATTAAAAATATATTATATTTTAATACCCAGGTATAATAATTAGTTATAGATAGTACTATTTGAAAAAGAATTGTCACCCTTATAAGGTATAAGAAATGAACATAAAAAATATTTTTAACAGATTAATGAAGATATATAACTAACAATTTTAAGAGAAATTGAAAAGCTAGTGAAGAAATTATTATTCTGATATAACTAAAAAATTTAAACACCATAACTATTTATCCTCATTTAGCCCCTGAATTTTCAGAAAATTTAAAATGAACCATATAAACCAAAGCTTAGTATAATTTAATTTTTTTAGAAAATAAGTACATAGATATTTTTGTACACTAAAATTTTATGTATATATGAATATTATACAATTAAAATGGTTTTTTGAAAATAACAATTATGCTATATAATTTACATGTTTAAATTTAGTTATAAAATGGGTTGTATGTTATCCAATGAGCCCTAGTTTGTTTTTTATCATCTTCATGACTAGTAAATAGAGATTTGAACACGTTAGTTGCTGATTCATCTTTAGCAATACTATGAGATAATTTTGCTTTTTTGTAAACTGGATCTTCAAGTTTACGACAACAAGAATTTGTACTTGTTGAACTGGAACTGGCAGAGTATAAAGCTTCTGTAAACAAATTTTATCTAATTAATCACTAAAATTTAAAGAGTGTAGTGTTTTTAAAATATGGTATACATTTATAATAAAAATACTAAACAAATATTTGTTGGTTTTTAAGAGGTATGATTATCATAGAGATTTAGTAGGAGATAATATAGAAGCTATTAATTACTTTAATAGATATTTATGTTAGTTTTTGCTAAAAAAAAGATCTAAATTTTACTTAGGAAAAATAATACAGTGAATAAAATTATATTTAAACTTACTCTTATTTTGTTCTTTTTTAAAACTGGGCTCCAATTTTCTTTTAGTTTCTTCACTTTTATTTTCTAATTTTACGTTAATATTTTTAAATTCTATTTTAATGGAATCGGGTTTTATAATTTGTGGCTTAACATCTTTTAAATCAATAGATTCATTAGACTCCTTTTTAATGACAATCTCTTTACTTTTATTTTTTTTACTTTTTAATTTTTCCTTTCGTTTAACCAATCTTTGTTTCATTAAGTTAATATCATCTTCACTTGGGTTTAATATAACAATATCATCGTCTACATAATCAGATGTACAGTTTACACATTTATTATCAGCACCTAACTTTAAACCTCTTTCTGAAATAACACACCCACAATTCCATAAAAAACAAAATTTGGAACGATCATTCACCTCTAAACCAATTAAAGGACATATATAGGGTGAGACATTATTATCTGTATATCCTCCAACACTTTGGGCTTTTCCTTTGAATGCAGGATTTGCAGTAAATTTTATTTCTTTGATATCCTGAAATTTGAATAAATAAATATTATAATGATTAGAACATTTTTTAGTTAATTTTTATGGATATATTAGCCAAAAAATTACATACCTTGAGATTTTTTATATGTATAGAGCATTCAGGAAGTGGAGTCTTATTCAATAAATGTTGTAATATAGATTCTTTATTATATAAAAGACCCATTCCACATGCAACTATTGGTGATCTAAGAGCTTCTTGAGTTAGATGGCAATTGCGCCAACGGAATAACTGTTCTGATGATTTATCCTTCTGTAAAATAAATTATTAAACATATATGGTGATTGTTTGAAATAATGAATATTTATAAATATTTAATAATTATTTTCCAAAAAAAATATTATAATGAGGCTTCGGTTATTAGTACTTGTTATGATAAATTTAACCATTTGTAAAAATAATTATCTAAGTATTTTTATATACTATATATATACATATATTATAATAAGTTTAAAAACAAATTTGAAGGAATTCATTACCTGCTCTGGCTTCTTTTTAGTTCGAACCAATTCATCCCTTTTAGGTATAGTACCACCATCACATCCCATTTTAAAATTGTTTTTAAATAAAAATAAATAAATTGATAAATATTGTTGAATTTATGTTATATATTACAGTAGACTGAAGTGAAATATATCGAATGTTAAGATCAATATAATAATATTTTAACCATGAACTATTTTTATTGGTGATTTTGGCTAATGAAAACAATTTTGATAAAATATTTGTGGACAGTATCTCCAACACGTACCATTTGTTGGATTTGTGGTACCACTGTTTTGTCGGCGAATAACCTTTACGATAGCACAGTGCGGCAACGTGGCCCGAGCTATTTTGTGTGTGTTGACGCCCGATTCCCGAAATTCTTGTTATTCTGTCGTAGTAATTCCGAACCATTACTCCGTAAATGCGATTGTGTGAATTTAATGACTTGCCGCTCTTCATATGTATTAATTTTTACGTAGTTAATTAGTTTGATAAAATTATTTTTCCTCATAAATATTTCTATTATACATTTTTCTTGGTTGTGTACATCTTATTAGTGTATTATTTATTGTCTACTTGCTTTGCGTATACGTTTTCTATTCTAGTGCCATAGTTGAACTTTGTAGATAACTATTTACAGGTATAAATAATTCTTTCTGATATTCATAGTGTAATATGTTAATCGTAATAGTTAAACCTTTAATGTTTGTAACTGATTTTTATAAAGTATTATTTGATTATTGCATTCAGAGTTTTTATTGTATATTTTTTGTTAATAGTCAACTACAACATGCAAACTATTAAGTGTGTGGTTGTTGGTGATGGAGCTGTTGGTAAAACATGTTTACTTATTTCATATACAACAAACAAATTTCCATCAGAATATGTACCAACAGTAAGTGATTTAATCATATTTATAAGAATATATTAATTTATTGAATATACATTTTGTTTCAATTTATAATTTAAATTAAATTCTTATTTAGAATTCAAACCAAATGAAAAATATTTTTTTACTTTTACAGTTCATTGTATCAAATAGATTAGTTATAAAATTTTTGTTTATCTAATTTTTTAGTATTATCTCATTGTTTCAATAAAATTTTACATATTATTTCGATTTTTTTATATATATATATATATATTTGATGTTACATAATAAAAAACTCTTTTAGGTTTTTGACAATTATGCTGTTACTGTGATGATCGGAGGAGAACCATACACATTAGGTCTATTTGATACAGCAGGTATACTTTTTTTATTTCAATGCTTATATGTATATAAATTTGATTATAAATATACAATGCTTTCCTTTTTAGGCCAAGAAGATTATGATCGCCTTAGACCATTGAGTTATCCACAAACAGATGTTTTTCTTGTTTGTTTCTCAGTCGTTTCTCCTTCATCTTTTGAAAATGTTAAAGAAAAGGTATGTTTTATCAATTATTTATTATTTATAGAGATAATGAATTCTCGGAGGAAGTAAAATTGTATTTTTAGATAATTATATGATTAAGAATTAGATTCTTTTTATGTTAACAAAAATCTAGTCTTAATTACATTAATACTAGAACCCTTAAAATTGATATAAAATTATTTGCTTATTCAGAAGAGAATAATATCTCACTATCAATACAATAGTATGTATAATATTTCTAGGTAGTAAAAGCATATTAATAACTATATTATATGATAAATCTCGAAAAATTATATTTTAAGATATATGAATTCAAAGATATGATCTTCCATAAAAGTTAAATTAAGTATTACTTATTTATATATTATTATACAAAATTAATATATTTATGTGTAATATTCATGTCGATTTTCATAAACATCATAATCATATATTTGAGATTGCTCCCTAATTTATTAATAATGTGATATGATTTAACATTTCTTATTTTCTTGTTCACGTGGTTTTCAATAAATAATAAATTAAAAAAGGACAAGATGAGAAATTTTATATTAATCTCTTACATTTTTTTCCAATTTTTAATTTGGTACAACTATAGTTTTATTGTCACAAATTGTTTTGATTAAATTTAACTATAACCTTATTAGTGATTATGAATATAAAGTCTTTTTAATTATTAATATAAGTGTATTTCAGCCATTGTCTATATTTATAGTATTTTTTTTTTTTTTGTAGTGGGTGCCAGAGATAACCCATCACTGTCAAAAAACTCCATTCCTTCTTGTTGGTACACAAATTGATCTTAGAGAAGATGCAACAACTGTAGAAAAGTTAGCCAAAAATAAACAAAAGTCTATATCTTTTGAACAAGGAGAAAAACTAGCTAAAGAGCTTAAAGCTGTAAAATATGTTGAGTGTTCTGCATTAACACAAGTTAGTATTTAACAATTTATTGTTGTTTAATATAATTTTTTTACAAAATTAATATAATAAAAAATATTTATTCATAATAATAATAGTGAAATATTTTAAACACATTAAGTGTTTTTGATTAATTTGTAAATAAACTCTTAAGTAATATTCACATTTTAAAACTTGTACCAACTCCTCAAATTGGTAAATCCTGTAACTTCATATAAAATTCTTAACTGGAAAATTATTTCTATATACTCAGAATAAAATTATTTTTATATTATTGATCTATGCTATTAATGTATAATAAATGTTGCTATATAGTATAATATGGTTTCTAAAATCAGTATTTACTGTTTATAATTGAAGAACTATAATAAACTGCCTTGAGCGCATTATTTAAGAAGTGTTTAAAGGAAAAAATGATATAGTCTGTATGTTTTTATAACAATATAAAAAATGTTTTGCTAATATATTTTTTAAAAATAGAAACTTTTCAATTAAAAAAAATTAAGTGAAAAATCAACAAAACAAACTGTGGTGTTTTGCATTTTAATGTAGGCTTTATCAAAAATTGTATTTAATACTTTATTTTAATAAATAATTTATTTGTATTATATGAAAGTCCACTATCCTAAAAATATATTGTTACTATTATTATTTTTTACTTGTTTATTTTTATAACTTTCAATACAAAGTATTGTTATAGCTTGACAATTCTTTTTTGTTATTGTTACTATTTTTAAAAAGCAGTTTATAGAAATAATACAACAAATTTTGATGGTATATGAGAATTTTTATATTATTATTTAATATAACAAAAATGATTAAAATAAAAACTTGTTTACCTGATATATTTTTAAATAATTAAAAAAATTATTTTAGAAAGTAATCAAGATATTTTTTTTTTAACAGAAAGGATTAAAAAATGTTTTTGATGAAGCTATTCTTGCAGCTCTGGAGCCTCCAGAACCAGTGAAAAAAAGAAAATGTATTATACTCTAGAGCTATGGACAAATACATAAATAAAAATATGACAAATATGTCATAATTTTATTAAAATTTTTTAAATTTATAAAAATAATGAAATGGTTTAGTATGTAAACGCTGATAAAATATTAATTATTTTGTTTTAACTAATCTTAAAAAATATATTATATGTATGTAGTACATAATATACATATATATATTTAAATTATTTTTTACTTTATATAAAATTTTGCATGAGATCCAGATGTACAATAATTTTAAATATTGAATAACTAATATCATTTCTTTGTCATTAAAAATTGTCATCCTAGTCTGTTGTTTAAAAGGCTAATTTTTTCTGATATATAATTTTTACTTTATATATACAAATTTATGTACAATTTTAATTATATATTATTTTATTAAACACTTCAATTTTAAATGAAAATACTGTTAATAACCTATAATATTAAGATACCCAATGAATAGTTATCAGGTCAAATCCTGCCATATTTTTAAAAACAATTTTATAAAATGAAAATTTTATACATAATTTATTTCTATACTTGATTTTAAATTGTATGAAGGTAGATGAATAAACAAAATATAATGAATTTTACTTGTGAATATTGACTTGCGAAATTCATACAATTAAATTTAAATTTAACAATATTTTTTTAAACTAAACTTTTTTATGCCTAGTTGTATATTTATTTTTTATATCACTGTTTCTTAGATTAATTACTCTTGAAATTATGTAATGATGTTATGATATGAAACTATTTATTGTCTAGTGGCTTTTTATACTTTGGTCAATATAATGCGATAAATATACAGCCATAAATATGTTATATTACTGTTTTCAAATGGCCAATTTTGATTTTTGCTATAAACAAGCAGAACAAAAAATTAACTGAACATATATGAAAAATTATTTATAAACAAAGACTTATTTATTGTCTACCTCCTGAATGATTTTTGTTATATAGCTGATTACAGTTGTTAAATTTTTTTATAGTCATAACTAAATTGTACTTTAATTTTAATATGAAATTTTTAACTACCATGTGTACCTATTAATAGAAACATTGGAATATATTTATTCAACATTGGTTAAATAAAAATTAATATGTTTATTTTTACTTTGTATTAATGTATCATAATACAATTATTCATTGAATGTTTTAATTTAAAAAACGAATTAACCTTAACATTGTTTTATTTTTAAAATATTTATTAAGTTTTTTGACGGCAGAACAACAAAAATATTATTGATTTTACAAAAAATAATTGTGGGCTCATTTTATCTTCTAAGTATATACTTTCATACATTCAATAGTTCAAAACTGTACAGCTTAAATTTTATCAAAAAATATTTTCTATGCTACTTATTCTAAATAATTATATACAATATTCCATAATCTGAGTGATACCGGTAACTATTTTATAGTTTAATTAAGATGAAATGGATCCGTATACATAACATTCATATTATTTTGAGCTTTTTACATAGGTATCCATGAACGGTATTACAAGAAGGTGGATAGATTTATAAGACAGATTCAATTTAAGGGATAATAATATGATACCCTTATTTTTTTATAGATCATTATTTCATAATTTAAAGTGTAGTGGATCATCTAGTTGCTGCCTTAGCGTTGATTTTCAGCTACGCTGTTTGCTCTTACTTTCCGAATATGTGCTCATACGGGAGCTTACAATGAGAAATACACCTTGCGCCCTTACTGGTTCTCTTAGTGTAATAAGGTTCCGTTTGGTCAACAGCCGGTGTAAAAATATTGTCAAATTATGAATCTACCAAACGGTAGAGCCGACCCCAAAAATTTGGAAGTTAAGGAAATAAAGATGACGTTTTCATAATTTAGAAAACTTATACTTATTTACATTGTTAGATAAGGATCGGAAAAGAAAAAGTTTTACCTACCTAATTACTTTATTTGATAGGTGTATATAGGATGATTTCATAATTATGTCTCATACAATACTTAAAAATATAGAAAATAAAATAGTATTTTTTTGTCAAAAAGTTTAATATTTAAAATAAAGGCAATAAAGTTTGTTTAAACACATATGATATTTTATTCTAAAATTTTGTTAATTGAGACAACAACAAACGAATGAACATTAACAGCAATTCATCAAATAATATTTTGTTATTAGTTATAACTGATGACCAGATATAATAAAATTATTTTTATGTGGTCATGTCACGATTATAGATATATTTTTAATCATGGTCACGGTTTTATTGTGATTGTGGTATTCATTGTAAAGGTTAAAAAGTTGATATAATAAAAGTTTTACAATAGTTGCTATCATTACAAAGTAATAGTGCGCGATAATGATAGCAAAATAAATACAAGATAAATTCAAAATTAAAAGTAGTGAGGTGATTTACCTCTTCACANAACGAATTTATAAGTTCTTTTTTTATTACATCATATTGTTAATTTGACTAAACATTTAGTGTTGTAGGAGACTTCAAAAAACATTTTTTTTTTAAGTGGGACGCTCTTTAAACACTTAGAGAAAGAGAGACTGAGTCCTTTTGCACCTCCTCATTATTAGCTCCTAGTGTATTTATTTAGATTTATGTAAAATTTAAATATTTTGTTTTATTTACTTTCAATTGTATGATTTTCCTTCATAAATATACGATGGATTCATTCTGGTCTGTTAATTTCATAATATCTGGGCGATGAGAACAAAGAGTGTCCTCAGTTTTTAAGTAATTTTTGTTAGTACCGCGAACAATATTTATTTTTATTATTTTATGATAAGTAGACGGCTGGATTTTACTCCTCGGAGAAAACCAGTCGTCCTATGTTGTATTTATTTAAAAGCTTAACTGACCCAGACAGCATATAAATAAGTGAATACAGGTTAACATCAAAACAATTTTGTTAACTGATTATTTGATTAGGAAATGCTATTTAATATTTTAAATTAAAATGTGAAATATCTTAAGAGTTTTAACTAAATAATAAAATGTATAGTGGCGTAATTTTAATTTTTTTTTTAGAGAGGGAATCCAGATAAATTCAAAATTAAAAGTAGTGAGGTGATTTACCTCTTCACATCTTCTATACTGGGATTTTTATGTTTTTTAAAAATTATTAATAATCGCTATAGATAAGCAAGTTAATTGAAATTGTTAACTCAAGTTAAGCTGAAACGATGACGATTATTAATTATTAGCAAATAATAAATTTAACTAATTAAAGCTAAAGTGAAATAAATTAATGATTTAATTTATTAAAAAATAAGTTCATTTACTTTTTAAATCAGTTTGAGGATTACATTAAAGGGTTTTTTCTTTTTGATTCAACGAGAAACTTTAGTGAATCTACAGTTTAAGTTTAAAAATTACTTTATCCCACAATAAAAGAACTTAGTAAATTGTATTTATAATTTTATAAATATATTATTAAGGAGGGAGTGGAAATACATTTAGCCACCGCAAAATTATATTCTAGTTGCGTTTATTATGAATAATAACGATATTTATCAAGATAGTTATAAGTTAAATAATTAGGCAAATAAGTATACAATGAAGACTTGTTCGAAAGGAGTAGTGAGAATATTTACTCGGTATTTTCGACATAAAATCTCAAAATTGTGACTTGAACAATAACATTGATGAAAGCTTAAACAATTTACTGCGCATTATCCAGTATGGTGTAATCAACGCTTTTAATAATATAGAATTCCGAATATTTATGACTGTTCATGCATAGTAACACTCAACAAGGTATAAAAACCAAGTAGTATAATTTATATGATACTAAGTGTACTAGATAGTCAACTTTATTACTTCTAAAGATTGATGTGAAAATCTTTACGATAGCTTCCATATTCTATACATAAAGTATAAATTTATTGCTCTGTAAATTCGAAAAAACCGAAAAATCGCAGTAACGCTTTTCGACATGACTAACGCCATAAAAGGTAGCTATAAACTTAAAATTGATAAAATGTCACATTCGTGTATGTACACAAATTTTTAATTAGAGATTTTATTTTATACAATAAATTAATTTTTTAGTGGTTGAACTTTGATACACGTTATCGTAAATGTTATAAAAGTAAAAGTTATTTAAATTATCAAGTAGATGTTAAAAGGGAAGCGTTTACTTTATATTATAACTGTTGAGTTAGGATAGTTTTGACTTTGATTAGGGATTAATTTTGAATTTCGTATACTAGAAATGGTTATTTATTTTTTATTACGAACTTTTATTTGTACTCGCTAATGGAAATTAAAAGAAATGCACAAGTAAGCTTAAAATAGTAAATCTAATTTCATTTTACTGCATAGGGGAACTAATTAAAAATGTTTAGTCAGGGACATGATATTTTCTAAACATTTAGTTAAAATATATTTCATTTTACTAAGAGTTTACATCATAGTACTTGCTGTCGTACATATAACGGGTTTTTTGACTAAGAATCCCATCAAACAAGAATTATTTTTTTGTTTGGGTCGTTTGACTCTGTTCTAGTCAAGTTTTACTTACATTGAGAAATCGTTCAGTATTTAAGAAAATTATAGAAGATTTTTGAGAGTTTAGTAAAGATAATAATAATTTTATTGTTTAGAGGTTCATTTAAATTTATTTGATTTTAATGTTACCCAGTGAAATTTATTTCGTTATCTAGTACTTGATATATTTAATAACTGAGCGCAAACTTAATTGAGTTCAAGACCTTTATTTGTCAATATATTTTTCTTATTTATCCAATTCGGATTTATTTATCCAATTTATTAAATTCTAATAACATAACTTTGTATTGCTTATAGGGATAAAATTCAATTTTATTCTAACATTTGATTATTTTTTAAATTAATTTATTATCATTAAATAAATATATTTTAATTTGACGATTACTCTCGTATATCGAGTAACAAGAATGTTAAATAATTCCACTAACATAAAAGTAGTGAAATTGCCTATTCGTGTTGCCGTATTTTGTCCATTTAAAACTGTTGGAGAAAATTCAGCGATTAAATTTTCTAAAATGTGTGTATAAATCTAAGACAAGTGTGTTAATTCTGTTCAAGTTAAATTTTTAAGCACCACGTATAAAGGTTTAAAATAATAACATGTATTGATTGAATGCAATTATAAAAAATTAAAAGATTTTTGTTCAAAGTAATTATTACAATTTTTAAAGTGTTAATTTATTAATAAATTGTACAACATTTTTAGCAAAATATTTGTAAAAAAAATTTTTAATTCAATTTATAATAATAATAATAATAATAGTAAATATGAGAGTATGTATAGTTTTATTGAGAAAAAATATTTTACTTGAGTACATAGGATTTTATGAATAAGAAAGAATAAGAGTGATGTTTCTCGTTTTATACAAGTATTTGACCTCGATAGCAAGAAATTGAATATCAACAACTGGACATTGACCATATATATATATATAATATTTCATAGTTTACCATTACACAAAATGCGTTTATAAATGACAATGTATCATTCGGTATTCAATTGTCATGGAAGACTAGTAAGGTCTACTTTCAATACAAGTATTATAAGATATATTTCATTTTTGAAAGTGGTTCCTATTGTAAAATTATTTGTGAATATTTGAAAATCATACAATATTGCAAAAAGAAATACAGTAAATTTATTGTTAGCAATGTTTTCAAATTTTTTGAGTTGTATCTGTGATTTTTTATTTCACGAAAATAAAGAACACAAGTTTAGTATATTATTTACTTATGAAAAATAAATTGTATAATTAAATGATACTGAAGAAAAATATTACAATTAATTTTTATTTTATTACAATTATCTGATAGCTCAAAAAGCATTGTACATGTTTTTAGCATTGATGCGAAGCTGAGAAGGTATTAATTTTACTATGATCCTTATAACATTATTTTTTAAAGTTGTTATCTGGAAAGGTTTTTTTTATATTTTTTTCAACATTTGCATGGAAAATTAATACTTTTAACATAAATTGTACCAAAAATACAAAATCCTTTAAAAGTATGTTAAATTAAAGCTAATATTACATATTATAATAATACAAAATTTTTTGAAGAATATCTCAACAAATTTTTAGAATAAAATACTGACAATTTTCAAAATAGGAAAGACAATTAACTAAGCTTTGTAAATACTTATATAGAAAACACATCTTTAAAACTAATCTAGTTATTTGTCTCATCTGTAAGTACTTATCTGTAAAATTTTGTCAATATAATAATATAATTATTACCTGAAGTAAGACATGCATGTCTGTAGATAAGATAAATAAATTTATTATTGAAAAAATTGTTAAAAAAGTTGTAAATTTTGAATGAAAAATCATCATAATTATCAGAATTTATTAGAGTTTTAAAATTTATACATCATTCTAATACTCTGTAATTAACTTTCTATACTTAAGTTCGTTTATACTTTTAAAATGTAACTTTTACGATTGCAAAGTAAATGTTGGTATTTAAGATATCATTTTTCAGTCTTCATTTATATTATATTATGTATTTATTTTATTTGATATTTTGTATTTACGTTGGGGTTATACATTAATCATATTGATGATGAATTTTAAGAAAATGTTTTATGAACACAATTTTTATGATAATTTATGAAAAATTTAATTGTACAATAAAATTTTTTATAAACAGGTCTACAACATATGATTATTAAGTAATTATTTAATTTTAATTAAATGGTTATATTTAAAAACATAATGAACAACTCACCTAATTTTTGAATAAAGTTGTTAATATATATTAATGAATCTAGATTATGATTATGATTTTTTTCAAACAATTGTGAGGTCATTAAATCTAGAATCAATATTTTAATATTAATGAAAAAGAAATTCAACGTCTTCTAAAGGAAGTAATTTTATGTTAGTCCCACCAAGGAAGGAAGCAATCAAAACTTGATACCTGTGCACTTACATGTATGACACTAACTACAACTGAAATGTATAGAACGAAAAAAAACAACTGACGAACTTTGGATATTTAAAGATACTATTTTCTTTGTGAGAAATAAATCATTCTAAAATGTATGCCTGTGAACAAACGTTTTATTGTAGAGAAGGTTTATAATAATTTTATTGAACAGCATCTTGAATTTTCGAAAGTTTTTAAATGTTGAATATTTTTATAAATACAATTATTATTTCCTAAGTGGAATAAATTAATATAATCCTCGATTATGAAAGAAATATTTATAAACAATTTTAATTGAAAGGCTTAGTACAGTACTGAGCCTTTTCAATTAAAATTTTTTTGACTTAATTCTTTTTGACTCTTACTAACAAATGGATAGAAATCAAAATTAAAACTAATTATTCATGTTATACCTTATTTATTATTTAAATATAACAAAATAAGAAAAGTTAAAAACATTTTTAAATGAAAATCATGAAAAAATTGGATTTACTTTGGTCATATTATACGGAATAGTAACTTCTAAAAAAATATATATTTACTTAAAAATTAAAAAATAATTTATGTTATGTTTTTTTTTAATTTTTTACAATTTTAGGTAGAACTTTTCGCTAGCATCAAAAGTTTCAAAAACTATTATTAAACTAGTAAAAAAAAATGTTTAAATTAAATACTACAACTTTCATAAAAATGAATAATTTTTAAAGGTGATTCAGTTAAATGTTTTTCATAATAACCATTAACAGAGATATTAATCACTTGTTATAATATGTGATACATGGAAATTTTTCATTACAAATTATAAGGTATAATATAAGCACATAATCTAAATTCCCAAGATTATATTGATAATATTGTAAGTAAGTCATTAAAAACATTAAGACTCGTTAAACGATATTCATTCAAATTTAATGATCTGCAAACATAAATTACTATTGTTAATTAATACGACTAATCCATGAATATGAGTTTACCTATATGGAGTTCATATAGAAATATGTCGATGACATCATTAGCTTGAAACGAGTTTAATTTTAAAGTTTTTAACTTTTAAGTTTAATATTAATTTCAATGACTATAATTACCCAGAAATTAGACATGTTCTAAATATGTCTGTCTCGTTTGGAGGTGGGAATTTAATTTATCTAATTTATGAACCACCCAACTATAAAATATATTATAACTATATTTATTAAATTGCATTCCTATTAATATTTCTCTTATAATAAACGTTTTACTCCAATATTCTACATTCCATATTACAGCGCAAATTATTTGAAAATTTTGATCTTATCAAGAGCCATGTAACTATTACTCAAATAATATACATTTCTCCTTCACGCCATTATATGTAATTTTAAGTATATATTTGAATAATAATTTAATATAAAACTATTAAATATATATATATTATTTAACTTATTTATAATATTTGTCAGTTACTTATTACTAATTTTATTTTAAGTTGCATGTAAACTTGTATATATTATATATTTTTAAAATATTCGGTACTATTGGGAATTGTTTATTTTATTAATTTGAACAAACTACTATTATTATTGCTTGCTGTAAACAAATCAATATATCAGTAGTTTTTAATGTTGAAAAAATTTTAAGTATTTTATTTCTATTGCGTGCTCGTGCGTGCATTGCTGACTTAAGTATACCTTTTTAATTTTGTATTTTTCACATATATAAATATACATAAACCTATATGAATGACCTAAGCACAATGTAACCCAGGACACGTATTTAATATCTAGAGACATAGCTGTCATTACGAACAAAAAAAAGAGCCGACCCTTGGGATTTCTTCGTCTTTGGAGGTTACAAATTACATTGAATTTCCAATAAAAGGCAGCTTTCTTTTATTTGCAAAGAGGAAATAAAAAAAAATTACATAGTTTATAAGAGAATTCATTTTGTACAAAAGCTTAGTATATTTATTTTTCTATAAAACATTACCGTAAAAGGCAAAACGTTTGCAACATTAAGTCGAGTATTAAAATAATATTCAACTTTATCAGTCTACAATGGAATGAATAATTTAAAACAAATATTTTTAGTTCAAATATTCAAACCGATTCTTTAGCCGGAATGTAAATATATGTACTCTAATTTTTTTCATTGGATAACTATTGATTTATTTAGTATTTACACATCTACCATTATAATATTTACATCTAAACTACATACATTTCATATATAAACATATTAGGTAAGATAAAAAAAAAAAAATTAACAATAGGAAAAACAACAATTAGGCTATAAATCTAACTTTGAGAATGAGAATGAGTGGGGAGATTAATATAAAATTATTTCCGATTGTTAGGTTCCTTTGAAGAAATATCGATTATCTATTAATATTTTTGATTTGAGACTATTGTTTGGAGGGGATGTAATTCACTTTATTTTGTTAAATTAGACGAAGAATAATTATGTTTTAATTATTAAAATAATAATTAGCGTATCAATATTTTGCTTAATTTTAATTTGTTGTTACAATGAAAATAGTTTACATGAATACTCTTAATTAAATCTATTTATAAATTATTGTTTTAAGAATATACAAATTATTAGAATGACAAACACAAACGAAACTATAAACGAGGCGCCTAAAGCAAAAGAGATCAAAGTGACAAAAAATTAATTCTGAGATAAACGAATTTAATAATTGAGAAATGGTCCCTTCTACTGCGGTTTAAAAACGAAAAATTGTGACTTTAATTGTTATGGTATTTTGTTTTTTACAAACCAGGAGACCATTGAAGTACTGTTTACATTTTTTATGATGTTAACGCAAATATAGAGGGTGTTCAGTAAGTAAGGGAACAGAGCAGTTGTTACCAACAAAGAGAACAATAGAAATCCGTTTCTTTACTTACTGAACACTCTATATATGTATACTAGTGTCTTTGCATGTCGTGTACTATAGTTTAATTTGAACATCGTCTATATAGTAATGACGATACCCGTGTGATTTATTTATTATTTATTCGTGAAGGACTTTGTATATGTGTCTATTTGCAAACATTATAATTCCAGTTTTGGATTTTGGTATAATTTCTTTGGCGTATAAATACATAACTGTAAATTATATTCATAACTCAAAAATTATTTTAAAATATACGAATAATTAAAACTATAACCTTCGATTTAATACAAATAAAAAACAGTTTATGTTGATCAAATAAAAATAGTTGTCGAAATAATATTAGTCACTGGTGATCAATTTTTATTATAATATTTACAGATTTTCAAAAATCGATTTGAAAAAATTCGAAAAAAAAAAGAGATTAGTCGGTCATTGTATCCCACTTATCTGTGATAAATTTTCATATAAGCTCAAAACTTGTTGCATCATTTCTAAAAACTGCTCTTAAAAAATAATAACAGTAATAGAACATAATTATCGAGCTATAATAATACTATGTATTGAAAACTTTACATAATATACATTCCTATTTCACATAACATACGTTTTGTTTGATAGGAAAAAAATTTAAACCGTATGTATAGTGAAGTGAAATGAAATTAATGCACAAAGCTCGAATTCCTTGCTTTTGTAAACTGTGTATCTTTATATTGTTTAACGAGTCGGAAGATTTAAAAACATTAGACGAATTATTTGGCGGAGATATTTAGACGATATCTACATACTTTCAGGTATACAGAAATCTTCGTTTACACAACAGAGTCTATCCTGAAAAACAAAAAAATTAACTAATGTGATTAAACACGAATACAACATATCTTCGATTGAATGAAAAATATTAAATTTAACGAAAAAACATTTTTGAAAATTTAATCATTGACATTCTATAAACATGTATGGTTAAATTAACAAAATAAACCGTTTACATTTTATCGTGCGAGTGTTATTTTTTAGTGCTGTATACTTTCCATAAAATATTAAATATTAGGCTTGTTATTATAATAAAATGGTTTTTATTCTAAAAATATTTTAAAAGTCATACTGTCCTATTGTTTTTAGAAGTAAGAAACACATTTCCCATTGAAAATTATGAAACATCACCTCTTACCAACGTACCATTCATACATATTTGTTAAACACTTGTCAAGGTTTGTCGTCATTACTCATTATTATTTCGACAAGGATGATTTTTAAACACCATTACACATATTTTGTTTGCTACTAGAATTTTGACAGTTATTAATGTAATTTTATTATATATATATATATTTATAATGAATTACGTATAAAGACCACAGAAAAATGGGTAATACAAAAATATTGTTCTCCAGAAAAACTATTCAATATTGATCAATTGAAGGTAAATTTATAATAAATGACAATAATAATATACAATAAAAATGATAATTATTATTAATTCAAATATTTGTACCAAAACAATAATTAAATAGGACATAACTATTTAAAACCACTAATTATAAAGATAAATGTATACGAAAATAATAAAGGTTATTCCAATTGGAAGTGTCCTAAGTCTCACTAAAAGTTAAATTAATTTCATTTTTAAATTAAAAAAAATAACTATTCAAAATTACAATAGTCAATACTTTTTCTTTGATAACTTTTAAAATGTAACAGAGTATAATAAAATGATATGTCAAATGTGATATAACTATTGAAAAGTCTTTCCATATATATAATATATAAAAGAATAGTCATTAGGTGTATTTATATCTGATAAAACCATGACAGTGTGTGTAAATACCACGTTTTTGACCTACACTTTGCACGAACCTTGCTTATTTTCAGGTAGTTTAATGAATTAAAACTTTTTTAAAAACATTCATCGATATTATTTGCATCACTATAATTCCCAGTCATATTACTAAAATTAATTAATCAATGAGCCATACTAAAATTATTTTAAAAGAAAAAAAATTAACAACTTGTAATATCATGTTTAATTATATTAAGATGGAGTCCTCACAAAAAGTTATGACATAATAACGTCGGCTTAAGTTTCAATTTTCATTGTTATCAGATCACTTAAAAATATGTTAGGTGAAAATATTAAAATAAAATCGATATATCCCGAAAAATAAATGTTCATCATTGATGAGTTCCCTTTCAAAATTATAAACTTAAGGGTCGCAATATTTGTTACCTCATTATATTTAAATTAAAAAATTGGAAATGGTTACTCCAAAGACATAAGTGGGATGATAATTACTCAATTTTAATATGTTTTAAAAATTCATTACTGATTTTTTGTTAACCATCATAACAATATTTGCAATACAGATTCGTTACAACCTGCTTCTTATTCATATTAAAATTAAAGTGAAATATAACAAAGTAAACTTACCTTGAATAAAGTTTTCAGATCGCGAACTTTAACAAAATATTTATGATAAAACTTTAAAACAATATTTTGGAGACAAACTAAACTAATAATTATTATATTTCATTTTTTGGTTTGATAACCCAATTAACGTGGTCAATCATTTTTAGCTTTAATACATGTGTGGAAAACTAGGTGACTGCGATTATGCACTGACCAGCGTTCCCAAATCACCCCTACCCTAATAAAAAAATTTCATTTTTGTAATTAAAATTCATTAAATATTTTATATTGAATACTTATTTTTGTATTAATAAAAATGTAAATCTATACATTTTTATTAAAACATTAAAATACCACTTTTCTCTGATAAGTTTTTATATTTTCAATTTATTTTTAATGTCTCTGGAATTCTATCAATAAAATATTTCAGCGTATTTTTACAAAATAATTACTATATTACTGTAACAAAAAAAAAATGTTTATATCTCATAGCAATGGAAATTTTTACTTAATTCATGAAATAATCTATTAAAATATTTTTTTTTATCTCAATAGAGTTATTATATTACTAGATGACGTATGACCTTTTTTTTTTTACAAATTTTTTAGTAAGTTTTATTTATTAAAAATATATACATCTACTTGTAATTTTTTGCAATTAAATTAACCAAATAATTTTCAAAACAATTGAACATATCTTATTAGCGAGTTAATAATGGTTTTACTCAAAATTGCGAATATTATCCTATTAAACCCAAACTATTTGAATATTACAGAATATAATGAGCTTAATCGAATAATATACGCTCATCTTAAGGTATATATTAGCCGATTAGCAAACTTAATTCAGTAATCATCTCAGCAGATGATTATTTGTGCTACTTTTAACCTTTGTAATTTGCGCCACCAATAAGTGTAAAATTGTACACATGTATTTTGCACCATTTTATACTTGTAAAAAATCCTATTATAAATGAAATTCGCGCTAAATTTTATGAGGGCAATAGATGCGAACGAATCAGCGCTGTTAATATTTTTTAAAGCTCATATTTACAACATAAAGCTCTAAAGACCTTTTCGTTTTGGTCATTGCTTTGCTGTTTAGTAAGACAATTTTCTCTTGCACGCTCACCAAGGTAAAAAAAATTAAGTCGCCCTCTCTAAAATACGTTTTAAATACACCCCTGTTGGAGTAGTTGTATAGTATTTGGTATATTTATATGTGTAGTTGTCAAATCGCAACATATATTTGTTATCTATACTTATTCCTAACACCCTTGTACTATACATGTTTATCGATTACACTCATATGCAAATGAATCGAACTGATTGTTAACTTTTGAAAGATTGTTAAGGATTGTTCAATAACCGTTTATCAAACGCAGAAAAAACATTTGAAAATAATTTGGCAGATTACATTTTATACATGTTAGTGTGGTGAAAAGTGTATACTTTAGATATTTATCAATCGTGACGTAGATTACATAAATCAGTTTTTTATGTAATGCAAATTACCAAAACTCTTTATAGTATAGATAATTTTTGGCGCAAATTACATAAACCATTAAAACATTTTTGTTTCGGTTTTACAAAAACCAAATTAATGATGAATTTTATTTTAAATTCAAATCTTTAAACAATTTTAAAACTCAATTAATCAACTAATTGAGTTTTAAAATTATAAAACAAATAAAAAACAGATAAAAAAAATTATATAATGAAAATTGTTTGAATTTTTTTCTATCATATCATCAAACTAAAAATTGGGGTTCCTATCAAAGAAAATTAAAGTTTAACAATAAAAGTTTAAGCAATATTTTTCTTTGCAAAAATTGAAAACATTCCATTGTTTCTTATTAAATGACTGTGTTATCCTTAATTGATCACCATCTATATTTTGAATTAAAAGCGTGTACATTACAAAACACTTGACAAGTACAGGTTTTTAAATGAGTTTTCAACATTGTACTTATTCATTGGAGTAACGAGTGTATTGTTTCTTTTTACTTTTTCTTTCTTTTATACGATAAAAATTAATTTTTTGAATGTTCAATTTGAATTACAATTGAAATGATTATCGCTATGTATGAGTATAGTATTTACATATTTTCTGCGTGCAAGCATCTAAAAAATTAACGCCCTTCATAAGATGGCAAGGGAAACTTCGCCGCCAAGACCTTATTTTTTTTCATTGTTATTAAAAACAGTATCTCCAATACGTAATTACTATAATTAATAAAAAAATAATGGTACCCCTAAAATTTTGTCGCTGTATGCACGTGGTTACATTTCCTATATGTAAATACGCTCCTGAGCATATTAATTTGACACATTTATATTTACTCAATGGAATGACAAAAAATCCGTATGTGCTAAAAATATCATACAAATTCATAATCTCATTTCAATTTGTAATGTTTTTGTTGTTGTTACATTTTTATGCCCAAGTTTTCGTGTATTTTAACTCTAATTAAATAACTTGTACAAAAATTTTTATATTTTATTGAATTATTTTTGCTGTCGTTTTTTAGTAGAAAATATTTATTGGCTCTAAAAATGCTTTGAATAGCTCTTAAACTTCGAGTTGCTTCTATAGTTGTTTGAAATTCCTAATTACAACAATAAATTCCACGAGTTAAAAATAAAAAGCCAATTGCACGCAAACATAAAAGATGACTTTTTTACATTAACAAGTCACAACAAAAAAGTCTGACCCCACGCAATGACAAATGCATGACCTTCTTGTAACGTAAATAGGTTCATTGTGGAGTGTATAACACAAGGGTAGAAGATCGTTAAATTTTACAACACAATCTAGAAACACAAACTCAATAATATTTCTTCATGAAATAATATGTTCTTGTTTTTAGTAACATTTCTCTGCTCATTAAACTTTAAACACTTGGAAAAAGTAAGACATGCATTGTTTTATCACTGTCGACGATAAAAATTATTATTTTAAGTTAATATAATCATAGAATTACTTTTATACTACTCGTAAATTAAAGTAATGCATAATGCAATAAATAAATACTTAAATGTAATCATAGGAACAATTTTAATAAAATGTTTGGGGGTATTAATTTAATTTTTTCATTCTTTAAAATTATTTTTATATAAATTTAGATGTGATTTTCATAAATTCTAGAGGACGACGAAGTTAAGAGGAGCTAAACCCATTCTAGTCTTTCCGGATTGCATCGATAGTTTTAATTTAAACTTTTAATAAATTATTTATATAAATATTGAAAGAGAAAAACATTATTAGTGGTGTAGTTTTTAAAGTAAATATATACAATTACTGATTCATCGTTTTTTTGTAAATAATAACAATTTTGAAAAAAAAATTGTTTGGCTTATTTAAATAAAATTTCTTTCTCGATTATAAGTTGTTAAATAATTTTTAGGTCTATCCTTCATTTCTTATAAGGGTACTAAGTTATTTATTTTAAGTGATAATATAAATATTTAGCCAGTTCATATAATAGAAAATGATCCAATTAAGGAGATGACTAGTCCATAATAACTTTTAAAGTAGTAGTTCAGGAGTTATAAATATTTTTACAACTAAATGTGAGGAGAACGCGACAGAGAAATGCATAATGATAAAAATAACATTACCCGCACCTTTCCTTCAGTAAACATTTAAAAAATGTTAATAAATTTAAAAATACTGATTCACAAGTTGTTATTGACCAGTCATTTCCTTAATTAGATATTTTTCTGTTGTATGGAGTAGATAAATATGTATGTTACTAAAAATAAAAAATTGGTATCTTTACAAAGGACAATGGATGAACCTAAGAAATATTTAACCACTTATAATCAATAATGAAATAATACAAAATCAAAAATACTTTTTTCAAAATTATTATTGTTTAATGATAATGTCAGTAGTCAGCGATTAATCAATTTCTCTATATATTCTTTAACTATTGTATGAAAGGATCAAGATTATTTTTACAGGACGTGTAAATAATTCTTGTATGAGTAGCTGAAAGAACCATACAGCACTGGTTTAAATGTATATGATAACAGACATATCCATGAATTTTTTTACATGTGTTTATAACATTACACAAATATAATTCATTAATTTAATTTCATAAATTTCGTTTAAATTTAAACGAGCAGTAGAAAAGTATAAGAACGATATAAAAAAATATAAATAATTTTTTGAATAATAGGTTACATTATTACTATATCATTATATATGTATAAAATTAATTGAAAAAATTAAATTTATGTTTTGATTAAATATAATAAAAATGTTTAGAATATACATTAAAAATGTTAAGTAATTTACAATAACACATTTATTGAAAGTAATGACAGATGATAAAAAAAGTATGGTTAGAGTACACGTTTTAGCAGTAGTAAATATATTATATTTTATTTGGTGTACACTTTAAATGTAAATATTATTGCACGAATGGTACCGCACGAAAATAAAAATGTTGTAAAATATTTACAAAGCACAATTAAATATGTGATAAATATGTTTTGTTAATAATAAACAATTTAAATAGGCTATTAGTTTTAGAACACACTTTCACAAAATTAGACTTTACACACTATATATTTTTTATTAAGTATTTTTATTCTTTTATTAAACATTTTACTTTATTTAAAGAGTAATGCATTTTTCATAAATTTTTTGTAGTATATTTATAGACATTATGAAAAACAAATAATAAAAATAAAAGACTTTTTAGCGTGTATTGTTTCTGTTTTTATTATATTAACAGGACTATTGAAGTTTTCAATTGCCAAATAATAAAAAGATTTTGTGGACAATTAAATTTTCCCAGAAAAAATTTGTGAAACTTCGCGAAAACATAACTTGTTGGTTATAACTGTTTATTTTTAGCAAAAAAATAATAGACCAACTGAAATATTGTTAATATTGGAATTTCAACTGTGCTCTATTTAATATATTTCAAAATAATTTTTTCGAATAAAAGGTTTATCAATAGCTGCATTTAAAAAATTAAAACAACGTCGTTAGCAGATAAGCCTCCATTTAAATACTTTTTCTGATATTGTTTATTTATATTATATGTACTAAATATAGGCGATAGAAAATAATTTTGAAATATAAACTTGCTCCTAAAAATAAAAGAGCATTCGTTATTTAACGAATGCAATACATGATTTCCAATGCTTTTTATGATGGATTTAGGTTACACTATTTTTGTTGAAGTTGTTGTATGCCAATATTTCTTAAAATAGTTAATTTTACAAAAATACTTGACTGGCCAACAGACCTAATTAACAGGTAACAGTCTTTGTCGTTTTTGGCATTCACGTTCAAGTAATAATTAGTGAAACGTTGGATAGATATCTAATGATGCTAATATTGTAAAAAATATTTAGAAAATACCTTGTAAATTGTCAAAATGTCAGAAAATTCTGTATTTCTGAAATAAAAAATACAATTTTATTGAAAGTTTGAAATTTAAACGTTGAATCTCTTAAATAAACAAAACTATTCGCAAAAGTTCAACTCTTTACTATCTGATCCAAGCCGCAAGAATGGCTGGTACATTACAGCTATATGAAACAGAAGATGTTATTATTTTTATATTGTCAAACTTATCTAGAATCGTACAAAGCAAGAAGATTTGTTGTTCGAAAGTAATATAATTCTACCTCATAAATACAGTGTTGCTTTGGGAAAAATAAACCGAAGTGCTTAAATAGTAAATAAGAAAGTAGAGGAGTTTTTATGTTCGTTGGATTAACGTAATCGCTATTCTTGCCGTGGTCCTTTTAACTTACTCGGTGTTAATTATATTCCACACTAATGCCTATTTATTTTCTTTAATCTTCTAATTATTGCGTTTGAATAAAAACTTTAGTCGTATGTGGACAAATTTAGAGTCTTCTAGTAAAAAGCAACATCAACAAAAGTATTGTGTTTTTCGACGATCTCTACGTCGACGTCTTGTCACGTTTATGTAATTAGTAATCAATTTGTGTACTTTACCATACAGATTACATTCTTCGGTTAGATCCCACGCCGTAGACNGTGTATCCATAGACGTTGAGCTGTTGTCACGTTTATGTAATTAGTAATCAATTTGTGTACTTTACCATACAGATTACATTCTTCGGTTAGATCCCACGCCGTAGACAAATATTCAATATTTTGGTTCATGTTTGTCACTCTGAAAGAGTTTACAGTAACTCCGGTTTACCACGCGAAGCCTTTTGGGATACTTCGCGGCAAATTTAATTGTAAAATCTTCCTAAAAAACTCAACGTCAGTAAAAAGTTGTGTACATTGATTATTGTTTCTTAAAAGCTTTATTATAATTGTTATATTGTATATCATTGTAATAATAATTTTCAGAAAAATCGCTATAAATCAATTTTCTATTTATTCATTAGATAAAAATCAAGTGGTATGCACGAAAATGACAAACGGAAAATAAAAGCCTCTGGTCGCATTATTATCATACAATGTAGATATTATGCGTTAAGAATGTTCGAAACCGTGAATAATGAGCCGTCATAGATTTTTAAAGAGGGCAAAGAAATGACGAAAATTGAGTCTGTTCTCGTTATTTATAAACCCTCCGCTGTGAATAATTGTTGACGGAACTTGTTGAGTAAAGTTAAGTCCCGACAGACTAATTCTTTAAAGTATTATCGTTTAAAGTGTTATCTTCAACAAATACAAGTTTGAACAGCTCATGTAAAATATGTATTCCGTTGAAAGCTACAAATTTCATCACTGCAAAACGCACAGCATAACATGTGACACTATATCATTAGGACATACTTTTGAAGTGGACGTATAACGCCATTTGTTATTTTTGAGAACTTTTGTGGTCATAGCGGCGTCCGAGATGAATGGAAAACGGAGAAATATTGAAGGGAAAACGTGTACGGTTTGAAATGCGTAAATATTGAGTTTCCGTGATAACAACAATAGGAATGTTCAACAGGTAAAAAATTCGCGAAGCTCTACCGAGATTATACATTATTCGCAACTGATTCTTTGTGTTTCGGGACAGGTTGACACGTTGGCATACATATGCAGGAGGGTGCTCGATACGAGTGACCGACAGTGGCCATGTCGGTCGGATGGGTCATCGGGTGAGCGATTGTGTTGTGTTTGTGTGTTTATGGTGATTAGACGAGGAGTTGCGCGTTGACGGTGGTGCCGTCGGTGTTCATAAATTCGGCACGGTGTGCTCGCGGGTAGCCGGAGACGAGTTCAGTTCGCTTTTCTGTTGGCGGCCGCGTGCCGTTTTTTATTGTTGTCGCTGTCGCTAAATAACAAATTTTACGTACACGTCAATTTTTTTTCGAGATACTTTTTGTTTATTGCTCTCTGGGCATTCGATTTATTATCGTTACGCAGTTGTGAAAAAGAAAATGTTTTTTTAAAGCGTATCAAGCTCCACGATAAGTTGTTCGACTTGACTGTTTCTTTTTGTTTGTCACGCACTCCCACTCACAGGATCTGCCGCATCCTCTCACTTAAGAGCCGTCAGTTATCAGGTGAGTGTTCGTTTTTGATTTTGTCTCTTGAAGTAATCTCAAATATTCGTTTTTAACAAGAACGCAGAGTATAAAAAAATTTATATATTATTGATTAAATAGTAAAAAAAGAAAAAAAAGCTTACTAAAAAGTTGAAATAAGAGAAAAAAGTATAGACATTGTTATGACCTCAGTGTAACAATAAACCGGTGTGAACTTAACAGTTTATAACGCGGTCATTTTTGAAAAAATGTCACCACCAGTTTAATTTCCGCTAAATGTCAACATTTTATATCATTTGATAAATCTGCCAAAAGATTTGCATAGATATACTCGTATTTATTTCTTTATCATTTCTCTCGGCTCATATATTTAAAATATAGTTCATTTTATTTTGCAATAAAGAGAAAATAATGTTTTAAAAATAATAGGCAAATTTCTCGGATTTTCAAGCTTTGTTTTTATTGTGCTGTTATTGAGAAAAAAACATAATAAATTTTGTTTATCATAATTTTATAGACATTATTTTTTAAGAACTCATGTGTAAAAAATTTACATAGAAAAATATTTATGTTCTGTAATTTGAAAGTTTAATTGATTTTTTTTCAATATTTAAGTAGGTACAGTGTGGCCATGTGATTAATGCTGTTTGCTTTAGAATATCATCAATTCACACCGATCTGTAGACATTATATATTTTTTATATTTTGTTTACTTAAGCTAATTAATTTTCTATCGATGCTTGAACAGAATCCAACCAAAATCACTTTTATATGTATATAACTTAACAAAATTAATTAATTATTGTTTTACAAATAACTTATCATTTTAGAGTTATTTTTTTAAATTAAAAATATGATTTTAAAATAGTTTTAAACAAATTTTCAAATGATTTCCCATATTTTAATGTTTACAGAAGAAGGGTAAAATTCAAAATAATTGTTAAGTGCTTGAAGTGTACAAAGGCTCAGTTGTAGTTTTTTAAACTTATATAATTTGGTAGGGCTCAGTTTAAGATCTGACAAAGCCTAAAGCTAAACCATTAAAATTTTATCCTTTAAAAATTGACATGCAAATTTATTGCAAACATTGTATCATTTCTTAAAAATGTTTGTAATTAATATGTAATTATAGTATACCAAATATTTCCATAATGCGCTTTTTTCATTATTATGGTATATTTAANTTTGTAATATTTCCATAATGCGCTTTTTTCATTATTATGGTATATTTAATTAGCATCAGCGAACTAAACATTTATAGTTGTAGATAAAATTATTTAAGTAGAAAGCATTTTTGTGTATTTATTTAAAATATATAACGGCGTGAAAAAAACCACTTTAAAGATACAATGATTTATAATGACAATCTCTAAAATATTAATAAAAATTATTTCAACTACTATGAGCATATAAAATTTATCGGGAAAAGAAATTTACCAAATGTTTGATTAATTATGTTAAATATTATCATTTTGATATTAATTATGTTGTTTGAATGCACTAAAATAGTTTTCTTGATAACAATTCAATATGTTAAAACTAAACGATTAATATAATCCGTACAGTTATAGCACAACTGTACTTATTTTAGCCTGATTTATTTGATAAAAAAGAGATAAATATTGAAATTTCATTGTCCATGAAAAATGTCTAACTTAAATTAATTTATTGTTCACTGCAAAATCTTTAATTAAAATTTACTTGTAATCATATGGAATTTAAAACTTTTAGGTAAAGCTTACTCTAAATTACTCATAATGTCTTACTCATAACTTAATATGATCATAACGTTCAATTTTTATAGCTAAAAATATGCGAGAGTAAGTCTAAAACGCATTTATTGAAATAGGTGAACTTGAAAAAAACACATCAGAAACTTTATATACGTAAACGTTGATTTGTAAAGAAAGAGGTACACGAAAAAACTTAAAACCTAAAAAATATTTGTCATTGTTCGATTCAGACATATATTTGCGCAAAGTTTATTTAATGCTTATTTTTTTCAATTTTTATTATATATTATGATGTTATTTTTAATTAGTAATAAAAAACTCGTAGCATAAAAGTAATTTTTTTCGTAAAATTTTCTGTGTTTAATGATCTGCTGTATAACTGCATATACAGCAGTTTTGTTGTTATCATTAAGTGTACGGTAACTATGAATTTCAAATGTAGCTTCAACAACTTTTAATTGCTATTATTTTAGAAACGAAGTCAAAATTCTTTAATTGTATACATAAACTATGTAATATCTTCCAAAGAAACTAATTTTGAATAGTTTAGTTTAAATAAGAGTTCTAAAATTAAATTTAAATACATAAAAAATATATAATAAGTAAAAATAATAATAATATCATTAGTGAAATATTAAGTAGCACTACTCGAAAATTTAATAGTATAACAATAAAATGTAAACAAAATTTTCAAGTCTTTATTTTAAAAATTGTTTAAATTAAATCGAAATGAATATTTTTTAATAATTATTCTTTTAATAATTTTCAATTATATTAAAACGGTTTCCGTAGATTTTTTACATTTTTTATTATTATGATGCTTGTTATAAAAACGTAATTTGTTATTAAAGTAACTACTGGTCTTATAAAACAGTTAGAACTCTGAAAGTGATAAAATATTAATAATAAATATATGAAATATTAATATTGCATGGAATACAAGTTGGTTTTAAAAATTACTGGCTTTATTTTTTATACCAAACATTTATTGCTAAATTAAGTATTTCTTTCAATTTTTACTGAATTCTTATTGAGTTTCAAAGATAAATATTTTCATCGAATCGTTTCCTCTAGTTTTCTTGAATGATATACAGCTAAACAATTTGGTATATTCCCAGAAGTGCTCTATTCATTGTCCCTAGGTGAAACGTAATAAGATCGAGCACTTCTAGTTGCTTCATGAGTCTAGTGTGATCATTTAATTTAATACTTTTTATAACACTTCATTTTCTGGTTGAATATTTTTAAAAATGTCCGGTAAAAAAAAAATTAATACAATTTTTATAGAATTGAATTTGTTT
Organism: Daktulosphaira vitifoliae; assembly: GCF_025091365.1. NCBI lineage: Eukaryota > Metazoa > Arthropoda > Insecta > Hemiptera > Phylloxeridae > Daktulosphaira > Daktulosphaira vitifoliae. Next base: position 24,396,247 of record NW_026099572.1, on the reverse strand, counting down.
GGAGTCGATATATTTGATAATATTAGAAAAGTGTTAAAAAAATAGTTATACACTTAAAAACTGATGAATCATTAGTAGATATTTTAGGCAATGGGATGTATTTTTAACGTCTTTATAANAATTTGTTTGGAGTCGATATATTTGATAATATTAGAAAAGTGTTAAAAAAAATAGTTATACACTTAAAAACTGATGAATCATTAGTAGATATTTTAGGCAATGGGATGTATTTTTAACGTCTTTATAAGCATTATTCCAACTCTGTATTGAGAAGAAAATATTGCTTTATCCATTTCTATTGATATTAATAGCATCTCTATTTTAATTTGATAATACGATATGGTTATTTTAAAGAAACTATGTAATTTCAGATAGAAAATTGCACTGAATGAGAAGACTCGAAAGTATAATTTTAATTTGACCTTCAATAAATGGCAAATGAAAATGTTTTTTTGGATAAGCCTTTATAGTTGAGATCAAATAAAATTTGTATAAATTATGTTTTTCAGGAATGTTCAGAGATATTAAATTACTTAAATGTTTTTCTGATTTGTTTAACCTTAGACAGACGTAATATTTCAATAGATTAAGATGTAATTTTTGAATTATTAAATGAATTAGTAACACAATTAGAATTCTATGTAATTTAATACTCCTTTTATAAGTTATACGTTGTATCAGAACTTTATAAATAAAGATTTAATATTACTATTAATTATGGATTATTTCGTATGACATATGTTAATGATGACACTGTATTAATCAAGTTTTAGAAAAGATTTATTTTTAGCCAATAAAATTTCGTGCTTAAACGTAAATGATAATTTAAACTTAAATTATAATTAGATAATCTCATATTCCATGCGTATTAGAAAGAGTACTGTAAAAAATGATTCATGTGTGACTAAATCTAAATCTGAAACCAAATATTTTTTGTCTAGGGTAGATTATAAAAAGTATGTGTTTCTATTAAAATACTATCTAGAAAAACTTTTAAACTAGGGATGTTGAGACTAAAGTGTCTTCCACTATCTTTTGATTAGGATCTAAGTGTGTTTTATAATTATATTTACAGCTAAAAATTTATATTACCATGAGGATAATCAAGATATAAATTAAAAAAAAATTATATTCTATATATTTTATTATAATTGATGCGTCTTCTTTGATAAACTTTTGAGTTTTATAGTAATCAAAGCCTAATTTCCAATGCGTCTTATTGTAATATTTATTCATTAGTGCGAGTTAAACCTCTAGTCATAAACGCCTGTAATTCCATTCACACATCTATTTATTTATTAATCAAATTATAGCTTGATGGGTTGTCAGTATTAACGAGAATAGTGACGTACAACACTTGACACTAGGAAAAATAATCAATGTTAGCAACAAGAAAGGTTAGATTGTTAAGGAAGCCAGTTATTATAAAATGACAAACAAATCTATCAGTTAAAAATAATTTTATTTTCAAAAATTGAGAATTAATTTATTATTTGAATAAAACATTTTTAAAATTTAAATAAAAAAATATTATAAGTATTAAGTACTTAAACATTTTTATTTTCGCTTCGAATCAAAGCCCGAACATTTTTTAAAGGTTGTTGGTCTCCATATTCTTAAATATAAATATCTTGTAATTAGTCGACTAATACATATATTAAGTAATTTATTTAAATAATTTACCGAGTAAAATAATTTTTAAAAATAATAAAAATAGTTTTAAAAAAAACGTGTGGAGTTTATATAACATACAAAACAATGATAATACAAAATTGACAATTAGCATTTTTAGTTCAAAATAAATTCCCATGTAGTTTGTATAACATATTTTTTTTTTGATTTTATGTATTTACTTAAAGTACCATAAAATTCTCTTGGTTTTACGCCCAATAATAGTTGCCAGACTCACATTAAATTTTTACTGTTCTGATACATATTTGTGGTTAGACTTTTGTATATTATTGAAGTTATAATAACGTATTACATTATAATATAAATTTTAGTGTGTTTTTTTTCTCAAAATTTTGCTTATTTTAATAGATAAAATATGTTTTAGTTGTTTATTTGACACACAAAGTAATATTTCTTCACAACGTACAATTAATCTCTGAGGCATCTTGATTGCATTGGATTTATGTACCAAATCGCACCAATAAAGAGCAATAACGTTACTATATTTTAAATCGAATAAAATATTAAAAAATGACATCAGTAGTGATTCTCTAGAAATCCATCTAGACTTAAGTTCTATTTTTACTTGATTATTTATGTGATATATACTTGATACTTTCCATTCTCGTTTATTATCATCATGATGATGGCTTAAAATATCTTTACCATCTCAGGAAAATTCGGGTTAACTCCCATTTTATATCATTCTTATGACATTTTTTATTTTATATCCCTCAATGTTCATATGACTATTATTACTAAATTCTTACTTCCAACATTTTTATTTTATGAACAGTTTGTTGTATTTCCATGAAATCACTCTATTGTTCATTTTTAATTAATATTTTGTGTAACACTTGTAATAAATATAAAATTGTATTATCCAGTATATTTTATAATGGTGTGGTGTTAAAGGTGATTGTACGAAGAGCACGTTTGTTTTATACAATACCTAATTAATCATTATGATTACTTGGCATTTTTCATTTTAGTTTACTAACAATAATTAACCATGACTAACTGGTAAATTTGAACAAGCTACTTTTATGTATTTAAATCATTTTAATCCATTGTTGTTTTGTAGTTAGAATGTATTTTGTAAAATTTTTGATCAGTGATGTAACGCGCTAATGGAATTATCTTACAATAACTCTATTATATTATTTACTGCAGTTTTTGTAGCACAATATTTATATAAAAAATCTATAAAATATCAATAATATCGATGTATTTATACTTTGTGTTTTTAACACTTTATTTTATTATTTTTTATCAGTTACAGTTGACTAACATTAATATCATGCAATGAATTTTACTATACTCACAAAGTTCAAAGAGCATTTTTTAACTGATCCTAAAATATTTATGATCTTGTTTTCTTCAATTAAACTAAAAATCAATTTCTGAAAGTTTTGTTTTTCATAACATCTCTCAATTTGTTTTTCCATTTCACGAACAAAATATTTATTATATACTTTTAGTATTAAACATTTTCAGTATATGATGGATTTATCTAAGTAACATGAATTACCTTATGTGATTTTAGGACTATAATCATAAGGTAAGAATTGGCTACCAAATAAAGTTGTTACGTTTTAAACGCGTAGTGTTTTAAACGTATTTAAAACATCAAAAATTTCATAATTTATTTAGGTCTTATGGGACGTTTTATAAAAGATTTTTTTTTTAACATGTTTTATTAACAACCCTCTAAACGAAATGTTTTGATTCGTAATATTTAAAACTAAAAGAAAGCAAAATATTTTCCATTAAAAATATATTTTTTGATTGTCTTGGATTAATTTTAAATATTCTATATGTACGTGTAATTAAATATGTATAAAGTGATACAAAGAGTTGCGGCAAGTGAAAATATGTGAATATTTAATTTCAAGTTTTTTTTAATTGTACATTAATTCATAGACTAGAGACACAAATTTTCTATTATTATTAATTATGTAGTAGGTATTATAGTATCATATGAATTTTCAAAATTTCAAAATTTCTTAAAGTTTTTCTTATAAAGAACGTAAAATTTTCGAGGAAGTGTTCAATCAAGTAGATAAATTTGAATTCTCATAATGAGTTATGGGATATGTGCATTATTCTTAAAATGTTAAATACACTTCTGTTGGTGCTCAGTCCACACTCACTATAAGTATACACTTGAACCCGTTGCTACACTTATCTATTTTAAGTATTTAAATACTGAAATTCTTAAAATACTCATTTATAGATATAATCTGTAAAAAATAATAAACATATGGCTATTTTAAAATTTAAAACTAATTTATGAAATAAAAACATACCTAAGCGGTAGATAATCATGTTTTGGTTATATAAAATAAAAAAAATATATTAAAGATTCAGCTTAATTTTAAGAAAAATCGAAATTTAGCCTAGAATATTGTTAAGGTAATTTAAGTAAGTAAAATAACTAGTTTCTTTTAGAATGATATAAACATTTTTTCTATTTAGTACTAAATTAACGGTATGTTAGTTTCAACATAATGCAACTAGACTTAAGTGACTTAATCAGATTATAAAAAAATATACGCGTATGTTAATTATACTGTAGAAATGATTCTTGCGATTTAGATAGTAAAGAAGTTAAAAATCAATAAAATAGTTTTCCATGCATCATTATTTCAATTTTAAGAAAATACGTCAGTATATTTATTATTTCGTTTTTCAAAATAAAAACTTTTTGACTATAGACAATCATTAATATTGTTTTAAAAAGCTATCTTATTAGTGCAGTTACTTATATAAATATGTTTGAAATCTATGTATCATTCGATATACATAGTGGTAATCCGCTTTGGTAATAACTATTCGTTTCTAGAGTGTAGAATCTAAATGACGGATTTATAAAAATATGTTTTATTATTCGTATCTTTGTACTTCAACTGGTATTGTTTTTGGAAATTTATTATTTATACTTTGTAACACGCATAAAAGTTTTTTTTTGTATCATTGATATTCAAAAATATTGTGCCTCCGACCTTAGCTGTATTATTTATGATCAATTTTGTTTTTCTTAAGGGATTGAATTTCATTGTGTATTTTACGTTTTCACTTTCTTATTTTCTATAAGCTATCTCATACGAATATGTATTTTATCTATCAATTTAGTGGTCGTTAATCATAAATAATAATAAAAATTCACATATACAGTGCTTCAAAATTAAACAGATGATATTTTTATCAGTAATGATATAATAAGACTTTCTGTACGTTTATTTATTATATATATATATGTTATAAAAGCTAGATCACCTATTGTATTAAATCATGAAAACCTGCAAAAACTGAGATACGTATTGCTGTAGTTGGTATATATTTGATATATAAATACTTCAATTTAAACATTTTTTTATTTTTATTTATAGTTATATTTATCACATGTTTGGAGTGATAAAAATATTTTGTAAATCAATGCTGAATTACAGGACTATCAAATATATTTACTTTCAAAGTAGACGGAATAAAATTCTTGGCTTATAACCAAAAGCTAATATGTCACAAAAATAAATTTTTGAGATTTCTTTAAATAGAATGTTTTCTTTATGTATAAAACAAATTGTAAAATTTAATGACGGGAAAGTTTGTTTTTTGCACATCAAGAATGTAATTTTACAAAATACGCTCTTGAAATTAAAAGTTTTTTTTTGCTCTTCTGAAAAACTGATAAAAGTGTTTGAAATTTGGATTTAGAAAATGATTACAGAACTTAAAAATAAATTAAAGGAAGTTAGGGGCTGTTTTATTTTTTCATAATTTCTAATTTTAGTGTAAAAATTTAAATAGCTGATTAATTAAATATTATTTAATTAATTAATACTAAATAAAAACTAAATATGAGCTAGAGCTCTAGCAAATGGTAATCTAATACAAAATTGTTATTAATATTCTTATTTTATATTGATAAGTAATCAAATAATACAAAATTTAAGGTTTTCGAGTTTATTTCAGTTATTCAAATTTTAAAACTAGCACAACAAAAAATCAAGTAATTATTTAATTTCAAAATGGCTTGAAGTGTTGAATTCTAAAAAGACTGTTTTTATTCTTATAAATAAAATAGTCAATTAATTTTTTTTAGAAATAGAAGTGCTTTCGCCTTTAGTTTTCAAGATATTTACTAAAACGCGTTTTTTTTTCACATTTAACAGATCACTAAAGTTGCACACTTGATAACACAACTAAATGTTTAAAATCCTACTAAAAATTTCTACATAATAGAATACTCGTGACGCATAAAATTACTCACTTTGTTGCACTAGTAGTAACTACTGCTTATTCGTTTTTTAACAAATGCAATCTGTTTTCACGCTGTACACAATATGAACGTAGCTTAAAGCTCTCAAAAACATATTGAAATGCAAATACAAATACAATTGTAGTATTTGAATATTTGTTGACTTTCGTTCTAAATTTAAAAGTTTAGTCAACCGCTACGTTTTTAAACTTTTATATTAGGTATATGAATCGGAACACTGGGAATAGAAAAGATTTATCTCAATAGTAACCTTGTGAAACTTTACTTCCATCAAATTTTTCTACAAATAATTTATCATTGAACAGTTTGGCGATTTAAATTATTATAACTAATAGTAAAGGAGTCACGAATTAGTTTTGTTTGCAGGTGTTTTTGAAACGTTTTATTTGAACAATCATTAAAATTCGCCACAATACGTGTCTGCCATTATGTGCTATTGTTGTTAGGTCGTATGAAAATCTGTGCCAAAGTTCACTAAAATTGGATTCGTGATGCTATTGACACTGTGTTACTGTTGGAGCTAACAGACACATGTTCAATATTATCATCTAAGTGACTACCGAATCATTTACAAAGCGTTATAAAACCTAAAATTTAACGTCATCATGAATCAGGCGCAAAAGTTTTTGTGAGCTTCTGTTAATATTAGCTCGTAGAAAGTTTTCACTAACTTATCACCTCATACATCTGCGTCATATGTGATACAAAAAAAAATATATTTATTTTTTTTTACACTCTATATTAACGAGAAATAAGTGGGTAATAAGGCCTAGATTGTATTAGGCTTTGTATATATTTTAGGTTGGTCTAACACAAGCCACGCTTAGTACAGCTTATTACCCCCACCTACCGTATGTAAATTTCTTGTGGAGTTTGAATATTACCATAAAAATGAATCAACCCGTTTCTATTTTTTTTTCGAGTTATTTCAAAATAGTGGAAACATTAAAGATTTTAGAGGAGAATTGAAATCTGTTAAAAGTTCTTATACACTTGCTATCTGTTTTTGCTTTCCTGAAAAATTCCTAAAAGTGACATCAGATACTCGAAAATAACCACAGCACTATTTTACAAAAAAAACAATGATATTATTGTAAATTTTATATAGGTGACTTACTAATTTGACTATATAAACTAATGTTAAAATTAGTAAATTAAGTTGGAACGCTCTGTATAACTATATTTAATTACTTTTCGCCAGTCAATAAAATTAAAATTTTTAAACGTCTAAATTAGTTCTTAATTTTAATGAAAGCAAAAGTTTTAATCTTTACCCATAAACATTAATGTATTAAATAAAAACATAATATAATTCAATTAAGATAATTATGTTAATTATAATTATAATATAAATAAAGAACAATGAGACTAAATCAAAATTTGCAATGAAATAAACATAGTTAGTTTTGAAAACATCAATTGAAACTTTCTTCTGTGAGTAATTTGACTTATTCACAACAGTTTAACTGCGATAAATAATATAAAGTTGCTTTCGATGAGGGTAAAGACAAGCACTTAAGAAATCTTTCTTGAAATTTGTTTTGAAATTCTTTTTGTGGTTTGTTGTAATATGAAGTATTCACGCATAACAAGTATTGTGTATTTTGTACAGGTTAATATTTTATAAATGGTTAGAAACTAAACACAACCGAAAATAATAGTTTTTCTTCGAATTCCAATTCATTGGCCTTTAAATCAATAGAGAATAATATGTTAGTATTGTTCGCAGTATTTTTAGTTAATTTTAACAAGTAAAATATTTTTCAAGGGTTTAGAAAATGTCAAACGAACAAAAGAAATATATTATATAATATAATATATTTATATTTATATTAATTAAAATAATTAATTTTATCAAATTACACATATTTTAAACCTAAAAATAATAAACTCTAGTGGTGTATAAACTCTAATTTGGGATCAAATCGATCCCGAACCAAAATTTTAGTTTTAAAATCAAACTTTCAAATTTTTAGTCGAATCTCAAATCGAATAAATTGAATCTTAAATCAATTTTAATTCAACAAATTCTGCATAATATTTGATAATTCTAGTTCGATTTTTGAACCTACCAAGGGAAAAGTTGAGTTCGATGTTTAAAATTAAATATTTGATTTTAAACTAAAATAGGGCTGTTCGGTTTGAACATTAATAATAGATTAGCAAAAAAAAACCTTTCTGGATGTAAGAATTTATTTTAATTAATTGTTTACCGAAATACCCTATTTTTTTAAGATATCTTAATATTTTGTAATTACATAATAATTTGAAATATTAATAGTATGATTTTTTAAAATGGGCGGTAAGAGTTTTATAAATTATAGCCATAATAAATCACATTGACAAATTTTTAATAACCATATATATAATTTTTAAGAATACATAATGTATTCACATGACATGATGTTAACGTTAATGATAACGCTGTATATGCACAATAAAGATATATATTTATATTTTAAAGAGTATAATTTTTTAATCAAAAATACAATATATACGATACCTATGATTTTTTTATTGTATATTATTGGGTTATAAAATTGAAGTACATATGTTAAAACTATAATAATTTTAAGTTCAATATTTGTAGCTGTTCCTCGACTAAAATGCCAAATTGATATACTGGCTCGTTACTTGTATATATTTTATTATTTTACATTGGTGCAATTAAATTATTTTTTCGATAAATTATTTTTTTTTTTTAAAGAAAGATAGCATTTTTCTGATTTGCCTTTAATATAAAAATAATAATAAATTCATTAAAACAATTCTGTAGAGTGCTAAATGACGTAATTATTTAGTTTAAAAATACTTTTGATTAATATACACTCATTTTATTTTTAGAAAACTTAATTTCGTTAGGAAAAAAACTTCTCAAAAATACTTTCTTTGTAATAGTCATTCTCACGCAAAATATTTTCATGGAGGTGATAAAAAGTTACAAAACAAAAAATTGATTATTCTGAATATGTTAAAAGTAAAGTTTGACAAAAGTTTGGAAAAGTGTAGTTTAATGAAAAAAGAATCTTCAGTAAAACGTTTTTCGTTTGTAATACTAAATGGTTTTTAGCGAAAATTAACTAAGATCTATAATGTATTCCTGGTTATCAATTTTTTAATAAATTGGATAAGTCTAATTGAAATTTTTTTTGGCAAGGAGCTGAAAATTTTTTATTTTTGTAGTTTTCTTTTTGAGAAAAGTTTTATTATTAGTTTAATAGCAATTGCTGACGATTATTATTTAGCTACAAATTTACTTTGATCTCATAATAATTGGTGTTTGTATAGCTGTTAATCTTGTTATACACATAATAAAAATTTACCAAGATAACAATATTAATCATTTGTATAATATATGTAATTTTTTAACAATACAATATAATCAATTAATAAAATATATACTACCCTTGTATACTTTGACATTAATTTCAATGGATTTAATTGTTTAATAGGTTTATTTAGAAGACAATTAAAACATGTTTTTGTGATATAGATTTTAACAAAAGAGTATTTTCGGTGAATCGTAAAATATTATAATTAATTTTTGGGGTTGAATATATCAGTGCTGAACGATAGGGCGATAAATTTTTGAAAGGGATAGCGAATTTTACACTCAGCCAAGTGTGAATTTTATCTTCATATCTATCAAAAAACTAAATTTACAACTATTGCGTATGATGTAAATATTTTAAAGGAAATTTTCTGTTATCTTTTTACTATGAGTCACAACTCAAAGTAGATTTTAAGGGCATTTTGGTGTATTACGAATATACAGTTGTGTAGACATTTTCAAAGAAAATGCAGTTATTTTTAATCGTGATTTCTTTTGTAATTTGGTCTTTTTAACATTTGTCCTAGGAGACGCAACGTTTAAGTATTAAGTAAGAAAAGTAAATGAGCAGCAACAAAATTGTTGTAAGAGGTAAATATACTAAATAATATTTTTGTATCCTTAAATCTTAAAAGTTTTTCGGTGCGTTTAATGTCTCGTAGGAATTGTTTAGCGACGTGTGTATAATACATACTGTCCCAAATATCTGTATGATAGACGAGAGGATATTATTACATTTCATTTTTGACAGACTCGTCTGACCCGTTTGTTAATATATACCTTAGGATTAGGATTTATATACATGTCGTACAATCTGGAGTGAACAAGCGACGTTAAGTTTCCGGATTTGACTTTAACATGTTTAAGATAAGTCAGCTGTGCCGAATAGCATCGTGTACTTTGCTCTTGGGCGTTTTGCAATAAGTTTAAGTAATCGTCGTGTGCTACAAGTCTCGTGATCATCCTTAGAGTCATAACGTAATGACTAAGGACAACTGTCAGAGTAATCTAGTTGGACAATAGACAGAGCTTTGTCCATTCCCACGTGACCGTCTACAACGTTCGTTATCACTAACTATTGTTATGTAACCACTTTACAATCAGTTTCAATTTTTGGATAATGTTTTAAGAACGCCCAATGTATCATAAACAATTTACACGGTCAAATAGTTTAATTTTTATTTAATTAAATATTTTTTAATTGAGTTACGATTGCTGTAATGTATATGTATATATACACATATACAATACGTTATATAATATAAAAACCAATTTTTATATTCACCCATAGGATATTTTCGATAATCGGTAATTAATCGACACTCGAACTTAATACATTTATAGGATTTCTTCTCGGATACCCAATTGCTTGAAAAATTGACATTAGTGTATACAGTTTTACCACGGGAATGTTTTTTGTTCTGAGAGAGGGGCTGATCTCATTACGTCTCAAAAAACTAAATTTCTTATTAATGTACATTGTTCAGCGTTAAAAAAACTAACATAAACTATCTGTGTATCATTGATGTGCTAAGGATGACTAAAATAAACTTTTTAAGTGCATAAATTTCCGAGACCTGGTAATTAAGTTTTAATTACTACTTTTGTAACAAAAAACAAATTGACATGATAACGATAATTTTGCGAGATGGTATTTTTAATAAAACACTATGGGAGTATAAAAACTAACGGTTGTGAAGTTGAATGTTTTTTACACGAGTTTTTTTTATTATATTTGTCCATTAATAAAATGGAACTACGATTGTAGATCAAGTCAGAGCCAAGAGACTTTTAACTCCAGGAGTTGAAATATTTAAAAAAGGTATGGCCTTTTTAAAAATTCGCGTTTTACATTTAATTTAATCGCGGTATTACCACCTAAAATACATGTTGTTGATTTTTCGCTTGGATAAAAACCTAGTTCATTCAAAGATTCAGCTCTGTGTCAATAACAAATTAAACGTTTAAAAAATATTAAACATTTATGACACGGTCAATTATTTTTCAATAAACGGGCTATGTAAAAATTGCTATATTTTGCACTCGCATATTGCAAATTATGAAAAATAATTTATTCAAAGTTGTCTAATTTGTTGAAGTATTAATTAAAAACTATATTCTTTTTAGTTAGAAAAATGCAAATTTTGTTGGTATAAAATTATTTACGCTTTACCACAAACTCATTAACTTAGATATTCTTTTAAGTTTGCAATTAAAAAACAAAACTCATCAAATCAACTGTGTATTCACCTACAATATTCCGCGTACAATTAAATTAAATAATCAAATTACTCTGTTTTTCAATTTCTTTGTTTTTATTGAAAATATTTTTTTTTATTCCTCGTAAAAAAAAAAATAATAAATAATTGTTAGATATCTCTCTAAAATGATAATTTAGAAATTAATATCTAAGAATAATTTCAATATTATTGAACTACTTTCGATTGAGTTATGATAACTGAATTTAATGTTTGTAGAAATTGTGTAACTAGCCGTGCTTACCATTATATAGTCATTATAAACAATGGTGTTGAATAGTTAAAGACTTCTAAGTCTGGTCATTCCTAGAAATTAATTTCTCAAAGATCTTGCGAAGTCACCGAACAAACTCAGTTTGCTGTAACATCTATTACAATAAATTAATTTCGACAATAATAGTAATCATGAAAATAATATTTAGTTTCCAATATCAATCTATTTATTTATTAAGAGATAAATAATTAAGTAATTGTATAATAATGACTGATAAAAAAAGAGTAAACATTAAAAAAAAATTTATTTTCCCGGGGTATTGAATTTTTTCGGTATTCGCAAAAAATGAACAAATCTCTTAAGTAAAAACACATATTTCTAAAGCAAAATTGTGCTTTGTTTTAGAAGATGATATCTTTGATTATCAAACGGTTAATACATATTGTTATAATTCACTGTTATATTAAAAAGCCTATTAAATTCGTACAGTGAAGCTTACTAATGCCAAGCTTTATACAACATATACATTATACAGTTCCTTCCGGTACAGATAACAAAATAAAATTAATGTAGCTCCTTTTTGTTTATCTTTATCTTTCAATACATACCGTGTAGTGTGCTTTTAATGAATAAAAGTCTACTGAATATGGTCAATGACTATGTGTAGTAACTATTAGACTACAGTGACATAAATAGTAATATATTGCTCGATACTCTATTATAGCTATAACAAATGATAATGAATTATAATTAAATTCGTTGAAAGTTTGTAGCTAATCACGAACGCCAAAAAACATCCGCCTATTTACGGAGTTGAAAAAAATAATGCAATTCGAGTAAGGAAAAACATTAATTTCCCTGTCTTCTCTTTTATTTATTCGTTTTGTTCAAATAATAATATGAACGATTTAATCGACTCGTAGAGCGAAAATCTATTTTAACCTAGTTAAGCTTCGTTTTATTATTTTCTAAAAATATGTCCATGTGCAGCACAAGTTAAGTGTCAATCAAATGGTAGGGAATTGAGGGGATACATCTCCCTGTCGACAACCTATTAACATTTTTGTACAATTATTAAATTTTATATTTTGGAAACTGAATTAAGAAGAAAACCATATTCATTAGTATAATAATAATAATACACTGTTAAAAATAATACAAATAAAAATCGTTGAAAAATATGAGATGACAGCGCGCACGAAAATGTTATCTTAATCCTCGTTGCTATCCATTCACATTAACAAATTGACCCAAGACATTGACTAATCTTACATTTCGAAGAAAACGTTTTTGTAAAATTATTTTATTCGCACGTTCACGTAACATACAAATATACATTCATTGTCGTATTGTTTTGAACAAAAAAATGGAATTTAAATTCTAATAAATAGACATTTGCCATTAAATCGATCGTAAAATTTGTATTTAATTGGATAAATTATAGTTGAATTTTATTGAAATTTATGTGACAAATATAACTGGAAAAAATATACCAAGTAGAAGTTTTGCGTACGTTTGAAAAACATTCGCGGTAAAAAGTTATATTTCCCGAGCGCCATATGTTTCTGTGAAAGTTCGTGTCGAGTGACTTATGACGTTAAATGCGTAGCGTATTCTACGCGATTCTATTCCGCTGGTATAGCGAGTAAGGACTTGAAGCGTAAATTTTAATAATTTAAGACTCCTTAATTATGGATACTATTTCTGTGAGGAAGTATAAAGTTTAAGTGTTATTTAAAAGTTTTTAAATAACACTTATATTTAATAAAATAAACGATTTATAAATGTTCACGGGCAAACAGTGAGAGCACATCAATTTGTAACAATTTCAAAAATTTCATAGAGAAAACATGTTTTTTTTTTTAGTGTTCTATTATTTGTGATGTGCTGTATTTGCTCTGTATAAACATATTTATATTTGTATGTTCTATTCGAGTTGGATCAAGTCCTCGGTTAAACTTACACAGTTAATGAATATAGTATTGTTTTTAAGACTCATAATTAATTTTAAGTCCAGTTAAAAATACAAATATCATCTATAGACTGATATTTCTCGTTTGCGTAGTAGAATATTTACTTATTTGATAGCTTTTCATAGAAGACTTTAATGATAAATAGAATAACAATAATAATACACTGTAATAAATGAACCAAACATTTTCTCATATAATATTTTTAATATGCACGTTAATTTTACACACGAGTAATTAGTGTCATATTTATGGAAAGACATTTATGTACTTGTACACAACCCAAATCCAAAAGGATGGGCCCGACAAATATTAGTTGTATACCATTTATAATTATTCAGGTTAAATAAAATTTCAGCTGATTTTCAAAAAAACGGGTAAATGTTATAAAAATAATTATTACGGCTAACAAAAATTTAAACCACAATATAGACAAAATTAAAAATATATTTTAATTAAAATTTTTAATATAAAAAAATATTATCCATAACTGATCAATTATTATTATATAATATAATATTCTAACACAAAATGCTAGAAAATGTTTGTCAATGCTTCAATATAAGTTGCCATTTATTTTTATAAAATTACTATATAAATGAAAGATGTTTATTTGTTTATTTACTTATTTGATATTTAATACATGTAAAATATCTGAGTCGGATCTTAGTTGGTTACAGAAGGTTGTACAATTTTCACGAAAACTATTATAAAAAACTAATTATTATGATATTTATAAATAATAAATAGTCTTCAATTTCAATATCTTATTTTTACTTATTACATTTATGTGACGAGAAGTAAGTCGGTTAATTTGTGTATGACAGTCCCTTAAAAAATTTGAAAATTCACATTTTAATACACAGGGTGATTTATATATCGTTTAACATTAGTTTTCTTCTAAAATAATAATAAATTTGAAAATTTTAGCTTATTCGAGTATTATTTATGTATTGATTTATAAGTAGTTCAATATTTTCAAGGTTAATACCTTTTTCCGTAAAAGCATAACAACTTAATTTTTTTGAATGGTAATACTTTTTTATTAAAAAAAAAAGTTGGTATTCGTGTAAAAAATATTGATAGACCAAAAAATTATATAACTAATAAATCTAAAAATTAATATGATTAAAAAATCTCAACATTATTATTTAATAAATTTTAGTGTTAAACGATAAATCAAACCTTGTATATATTTTAATATAGTTAAAACAGTAATGGTTACGGGGTTTTTTGTTGTGTATTATATTTTTTTTATGGGACCATAATTTCAATTGTACTGAGCCCACGAATTGATTAATCAGGCCCAGCAAGTAGTGTAAAATTCACATAAAATATCGAAATTTCGTATACAAATATAACAGTTTTATCACAATTTATATAACATTTTGATAAAAAAGATTGTATGCGTTGAAAACTTCCAATACACGTATGTGAAAATTAGGGATTTTTCGTTAAAGTACATTTTCTATATTAAGTGAATCATAACATTTTTTAATTTAATTATAAGGATGAAACACAGGTTACAAACAAAAAACTACTGTTTTAGTATTTTGTAAGTTTGATTTTTACATTGGAATCAATCTATCATATTTTGTAGTTGGTTTACAAAATAGAAGTTTTAGCTTGTCAGTAAAATAATAAGTACGATAAATATTGTTTAAGTGCATTTTAATTTGAAGTACAATATTCATTTATCAAAACTAATTTTTTGTTTCCGGTGTTTGTGCCTGTTGTTAAATTCGTACGGCATTTAGTAATAGAGTACGAAATTAGGTTTGCACGACTGATATAAAAAATACAAATGCCTTCAGTTGCATGCTTATAGTGATTTTGAGGGTATACCCTCAATATATATATATATATATTGTCCCTGGACTTATAAATTAGCTTCATTAAAACCCAACCAGCTCATGTTGAAATAGCGTATTTAGCCTAACGACTGAGTGGTGTTAACTGTAAACATTACGGTGTCAATATTGGTAAACCACAAATCCAAGTGCATTGTTGTTACTAGGAGTATTATTTTCAGCATTGAATTGTACGTCCTCGTGATTTTTATTTTTAATTTCAACGTACGGAAAAAGTAGGTTTTTAAAAAAATCTATGTGTTTTACTATCACCGGGGTAAAGGTCAATGGGCTGGAAAATAAAAGTCTAGAGAAAAGAATTATTATCGTTTCGCCGCACAGATCGTGATAGTATAGCGAACAAAATTGTTTGAGCTTTGTACATTTGCTGTAGTAGTCAACTGACTCGTAAAGTCTTAATGTATACGATAAATACATTTATATACACAGTGCGTACAGAAAAATGCATTGAACAAAAAAACTTCTGTAAGTTCCATAAAATTCTAAGCTGACTTAACGGAATTATTTTGCCAGTATGCTGATAAGTTCATAAAAACATTATCATCGACCTAAGTAAATAATTCAACCTACGAAACTGTTTTTTTAACAAAAAATAAGCAATCATTTTTTTAAGTTTTAAGCTGTACAGAGTGGTAAATTAATTTGCGCACATGATTGCATATTAATTGCCAAACAATAACGCTAATGGTTATTGATAGTTCAATGTTATTAAATATCTTATAAATAACGGTGATTTAATAGTTGCTAAACATTTATTGTTAAATCTTCATGGAAAATAGTTAATGAAATATTTAACTATATGATTATATAGTTTAATTGGCTCCTTAAAAGTAAAATCGTTGTTAAAAACTATCACTTTATAGAAATAAAGAAAAAAAATCACCCATAAGTAATACATTGATGAACACATTTGGATAGGTAATTGCTAAATAATTTTTGACTTAAACAAACTTAAATGGTCAGGCAATGAAAAAAAGCACTACCGAAAATCGTAAGTAAGTAAATAAAAATAGTTTTACTATGGAACATGTACTCGTAACGTTTCCGGAAAGCTTTTTATCTCGAAAATCGAATATACGTCAATTCATTTTGCCATCAATTTATCGCACGTCACTTCATCGCCAAATTTTATTGAACCAAAATAATCACATAAAACTATAATAGTAAAATAAAACACTATTTACCAAAAAAATGTAATAATTACATAAAATACTAATCACAATAAAAAACATTAACTATTTTTAATGTTTGAAACATACTTTTATATGTACTTTGTTTTTTATCTGGTAGTATAAAGTAAACAGATTATATATGTATTCTGAAGTGCAAACACTTTAGAATATTGAACAGCGTGAATTATATAAACTTGATAAAAGAAAAAAGATAAACTAGGAAATGCACCATCACAAAACTAATTGTCACATTATGCCATTTAATTTCCATCAATGGTTTTTGTCATTTCGTAGGATACAATAAAATTTAAATGAATTAAGTTATTGGGAAATTGTAATTTTTGCTTACGTACACGATGTACGTTTAAGTCAATTTGTATATTAGGAAATTGACTAGAAGTTTAGTTTGGATTTTTTATTGTGTTGAACTTATCACTGATTGTGTACTTAAGTCACTATGCTACATCTTTTGAATTATTTAAATTTTGTTTTACATCAACGTCTGTCGGAACGCTATTGCGGTCAGTGTTTTTTAATATTTTCCTTTCGATTAATTGGACGAGTTCAAGACATTTATTTTTATAATATTGGTTACATTTTCATATAGATATTTTTTCTTCTAAAACAGATATACATTATAGCAAAACACATTCTTTTTTTTCTCAGTTTTTAACATTTTTATAGGTATAATGAAATAATTTAATTAAAAAACGAACGAATAATATAGAGCGCATTCGAATCGATAAATACATAACAGTAAAAATGACGATTTGACAGTTGTCATAAGTTGACGGTTGGTATGTAATTTTCTATTATTATTATACCTCATTATTTTTGATAAGCAATAGCAAACATCAAGATCATAAACTATTAAAATAATTAAAATTCAAAATTCAAATTTAGTCATCTAAATGAAATGACAAAACTCCATGATACGCAATGAACTAGCATAACATTCATACAACCTTTTTTCTGGTACGCATTGAAACTCATAAAGTACATTTTAATAGTTACAAAGAATTTATTTAACTGTACACATAATTATTTATTATTTTCTAAAAAACCGTTTAAAACAATACGTACAGATAATAATTATTAGCTGTACATAATATTTTAAACGGTTTAATTATAATTAAAACTTTTAAAGTAAAATTAAAATTTTTAAATAAAAAATAAGTTATTTTTTTTATTTACTTAAGTAATTTTTTTTAACTCGATGCGCAATTTTTAAACAATACTCCAAGCATTTAAAGTTTGAAAAAAAAAAAAAAGATACCTTGTATACTCAATGTTTTCTCTTCACTTAAATGAACTCAAGTATTATTAACACTAGTATTATTCAAATACATTTTTTCTATTATATGGTAGCGCTATATCGAGATTGGCGATCATCTGTCAACTACTATTAATTTACTTTTTTTTTTTTATTGCAAATAGGTAGTTTGTTGTTCATTTAGTAGGTTAGCATAGCAAACTTTTTATGAAGACCACCTACACCGTGTCAAACGATGCGACGTGGCGACAGATGAATCTCCCCATATGAATATTGACAGCGTGCACTGCATACAATATGTCGTTTACGTACTCTTCACACATAAAAGCGCCTAATTACAACTGACACAATGTTCTGATAGTACCAGCGATCGAGTGTTGCCTGTGACAAACGCGCTATGCTACTGCAATTTTGTTTTATTCCGTTTTCCTTTTTTATGAATTATCATTTATTCCTCTCGCGTTACGTTTATAGCGTTCAACTTTAAGAATCACAAATGTTTTTATGATCATTTGTTGCAAACGGAACATTTCAGACAAAACAACGACTAACAGTATCTTTATCTTACTGTGTATTATGTTA
Source organism: Daktulosphaira vitifoliae (assembly GCF_025091365.1). NCBI lineage: Eukaryota > Metazoa > Arthropoda > Insecta > Hemiptera > Phylloxeridae > Daktulosphaira > Daktulosphaira vitifoliae. The sequence goes on along the minus strand of NW_026099572.1, from coordinate 24,377,623 downwards.
TCGTTTGTTGTGTCACTGTTGAAACGTACACCGTGCAACATGTATGACCAATATAAGCTATTTTCAGACGCAGTACCTCGCTATGTTTTCCGTTTTAATTTTGTTAACAAAAAGTTGTGCGCAGGAAAGTCATAAACTTATGAAATGTGCCAATACATAAATGTGTAGTGATTTACTTTATTGTATTTAATGTTTAGGATTTTATTTTTTCTACTACCGTAAACATAATGTTGTTATAAAAAATATTATTCAATTTCGTACGGCAAGAGGTAGTCGGTTTTTTACTATTGAGATATTTTGTTACGAGTCAAACTAAAAGATTATATATATATATATATATATATATATATATATATATATATATTGGTCCAATATAACCTTAAGTATTTTTCATAATATGCAAATTGATGGCTTTTTAGTAAAATACTATGTATAGAAAATTTTCACAGAAAATGGATAAGTATATAAAATTTGTCCTGCCAGTAGCATTGTGTCGTCTGTGACTAAACTGTTCTCATTAGTCATTACTGAAATCGCATTACTTTATGAAATTATTATAATGTTTTATGGCGTGTTAAACATTTTAAACTCGTTACGCTCCATTTGATGTCATTAGAACAAAACGTGATTCGTTAAACACTGATACATAACGCAAATGTATGACATTTATGACTTGACGGTTTAAAGTAAATCATGTAGGCGTTTTTTGATAAAACGATAAATAAAGAAATATATAAAATTAATTTTTGTTATTTATAATAACTGATACTAACATTATTATTCCAATGTAAATTACACAAATTGCAAATAAATAGCTAATTTCGGGTAATGGTTATTGTAAACTATGATTAGATTATTTTCAGTACTGTTACAATTATATTGAGTTGTTACTTAGTCGAGCGTTATTATTAATGTTAAGGACACATTTATTGAATAAATAAATGTGCTCGCTCATTTGAATAACTAATATAATTAAACTGTGAAATTTATTCTCAAAATTTGCTTATTAAATTATACGTTAGATATCGCTAATGTTTCGTTCGAATCATTTATGCCGTGTAAATAAATAAGTATTTAATACTCAGTATTTATAAGATTATTTTTCGATGGTAAAAAATATTAACACATTTATTTAAATAAGTTTTCACTAAGAAAATTTTTATCGAATTTGACACATTCTCGTATATAAAACATTATTAATGATTAGATCAAACAAATATCCTATTCATGAAAATAATGATTTTTTTAAATAAATCGTATAAGTATAATGTGTTCACTAAACATCTTATACTCAACATTTTTAGTCTCAACTTAATTCCAAGCATGAAATTTTATACTTGTCAATTTAAATTTAGAATTTAATAAGCACTGTATAAGAATATCAGTAATAACAAAACGTTATTAACACTATTTACAATGGTTCTGGATGCTTCCATTTGAATGGATTAACAGTTACATCAACGTTCCAGGAGTCTTATAGCTGTCAGTTTATAGGTAATACTATTGCAAGAGACATTTATTAAGAAGATAATAGTTATCCTAAAGATGGGAATCATTAGACAAGAGTAGTTGTTCGCTTACTCAGTTAAATAAAATAGGAATATCTTAAAACATCATAATTTATGAGATTGTCAATCAGAATTAATTTTAATGAAATAAATAATCAATGTATAATTATAACATAACGGAATTGTATTATTCATAGGTGTCTACGTAATAACAACAAATAACATTACAGTTTACGTCGTATAAAGTGGAATAAATGAAGCAACGATAAAAGTGATAAGATTATAATATATAATACGTTTGGGACAACTTTGTTATATATTACGTCTGCTAGAGATACTCATTGAGCATTAATTGTAGCTGACATAAAGAAATTAATTGTTAATATATTGCGCTACATGGATGAGTTCCATATTTAATCATTGAACAAAAAACTTATTGAACCGCAGAAATCTGATGTATATTAGTTATGGTCTCTTACGCATATAAATATGTTCATATTATGTGTATTTACAACTCATTTCCATAATACTTTGTCACGTACTTGGTTTTTTTGAAAAATGTTGTTAAATTTACATGTTATCTTATTAAGTTGTTGTCATTTAAAATGTCTCAATAGCAATTGAAACAGTTTAGGAACTCACATGGAGAACCTATACAGGATAATTCTTTAACGGTTCATGAAAAATCATCTAAAATAATGGAAAAAATCATTATTTTATATTATTAGCAATAATAATTTTTTGTTAAAATACTTTACACGACAAATTAATTTTTTACTACTATTCTTGGTAGTAAAACTTGTATCAACTTCCGATTTTAAAAATAACCAAATTATTTAATATTATTTTTTATATTATTAGATTTTTAGCAAGTTATAGTTGTTTAAAGTTTTTAAACAAAAAAAACTCTAAAAAACATTAAATTTTTCCTAAGAACAAAAGGGTTCTAACGCGAGTTTTTAATTTCTATGAAGAACGTCTATTAGTTTAAAGAGATTTTTTTGTGATCCGTTATTGAAAATTTTTGATTGTAATTGAAAACTTAAGCAGTTATAGAAATGATGAAATTTTAAAGAAGCCTAAACAATGTACAAAATTTAAAGATACCATAAAAATGTTCAAGTATGAAAAAAGTCATAGAAATGCTCAAAATAATAAAAATTTAATCAAATATATTGAACGATCATACGATCTATAATGCCGAAAAATATCGTCGTTTATACTGTGACTAAACGTATTAAATAAATAAATCAAGTATTAATTTATTTATAATATTTCTCTGTGGAAAGGGGATAAGAATACTTCCACGGCCTCTCTCCCAGTCGTAAAAGGCGAATTATGAGGTTGCGTTAGGTCGACAGCCTGTGTAAAATTATTTCAAAAAGTAGGAGAAGTAAAGAATATTATCGATAAATTGCAAATTACAAATTTAAAAATAATTATAATTATCTAGATATGAATAACTATATTTTTTTTCATCAAATTGATTAGTTGATGTATTTATCATGATTAATAAAACCAAAATAAAAATTATCATATGAATGATAACAATAATTTACAACCCAACTCAACCTGAAATACATTACAGACTGCAGATAAAATATGGATCAATAGTGGATTGCATATTAAATATTATTTAAATCATGTAGATATATGCAAAAAATTCAGGTTGAAATAATATAATAGTTATTTTATTTTAATCTAATTTTTTTTTTATATAGATTTATAACGTTAATTTAAACATAAGTGGACAAATTATAAGTGTAAATAAACGTTTCAATGTACTCATTTTCAAATAAAAATTTAGTGAAAACAAAACTTATTACTATTATTCAAAATTAGAAGGGTGTATGTGATCAATAAAAAAATATTCTTTGANTAAAAAACAAAACTTATTACTATTATTCAAAATTAGAAGGGTGTAAGTGATCATTAAAAAAATATTCTTTGAATTTATTCAAACTTGCATACTACAACGGCGTTTACAATTCAAATTTCATCATCGATTAATAGATATCAAATCTAGTTATCTATAACCTCTAGATAAAATATCGGTATTGTTTAATATCGAAGTTGTGTCGATTTTTGCCATTTCTATGAAGAATTGCAAACGATATAATGGCGATTTCAAACCGAAAACGGTTAGTCTTTTGAGAAGGAATCAAAAAACAATTAGATTTTAATTGTATTTATCTACCTGCTCGTCTTATCCAGCGGTTAATAGTAGAAATAATGATTATTATTGTCACTGTTGTGGCAACAATTTTACAAGAATCACTTGCACATTTTTTTGTGCGATAAAAAAAAATGGATAAACAAAAATTATTGACGGGCACCTTCGAATTTGTTTAACTTTAAAAACGTACGCTGATTTCAAATTTAATATTTTTTTTTAATTTATCTTTATATAAAGTAAAGTGGGCAATATTCTTCATATGCTGCTATTCTAATTCTTTTAAAATAATAATAATTTTGTTTTTTATTAGTTACATATGTATCTCCATTTATGTGTAACACAGCCGCCAGGGATTGACGGTCAGTAATAAAAAGTGTACTGGAGAAATCTTTTTAAATAATATATCACATTTTAATGATTAAATTGTAGTTTTTCGTTATGTATAAATTAAAATAGCAAAAATTTTTGTTTCTCAATTCATCTTTTTTTTAGAAATTTTCGCCTCATAAGCACTACCAACAATATTTTTAAGTGTTTGTTGTAGTATTTAAAATAACAATTTTAGTGCTATAATTATAAATAATTTTTAAAAAATTTGACACAAAACAGACTTTATTAATATGAGCTGTTATTACTTAATTGTTAATATGTAGACCTATGATTTTACTATTTAATAGATCTATAGTTAATATCAATTACTAGCACTATTTTTTATTTCAATACTAAAATATTAATGCCTGTATTTTTTTGTTTGAATGTGTACTAAATGTGGTACTATAATAATTATTATATTATAAATTTTAATTCATAAAAAAAAATAATAATAATAATTTTTAAGGTATTTTATTTTGAATTATATCCAAATTTTAAAATGGTAAAGACTGCGTAGTGTTAATAATATTTAAACGCCTAAAATGTCATTACATTTTTACTCCATTAAATGAAACAAATATATTTCAATGTATTATTTATTTTTACATAATTTGGTATAATAACAAAAATTCTAGCATAAAAAAACAATAACTACTATAACTGATTTTCACTCAAGCATAAAATGTATGGCAATATGGCTTATTAAAACAATTGATTTAATTAATCAATATATTTAATGCTAAATCTATATCATAAACTGTAAAAATTTTATTGAATAAATAAATAGCTATAAAAAGTAAATAATATTTTAAAGTATGAGATGAAATCGGAAACCAAAACAATATTCAAAGTGTTCAATGAATTATAAATGTTTATGATTCAAGTAAGAATTATAAAATACTTTAAATTATTGTAAAATAGTTATTATTAACTACTTTTTCAGTAATTATTAAGTATTGAACATTTGTGAAGTAAAAGAATGACCTAGTTAATAATTATTACTATTCTTACTGCATATTATTCCAGAACGTTTATTGAAACATTTGAAAATAATTTCTTATGATATTAAGTTTATTAAAACAACAGTTTATTAATTATGAAAATATAATACTTTAAAATGTATTGAGATAAAAAATAATTTTATCATAAAACTTAACGCGCAAAACTTTTTTAATATTTATTTTCACGTCGCACACATACATTTTATTTGAATACTAATGTGTATTCGTAAAATTATGCTACAGAATAAATTTTATGAATTTTTATAGCGATAAAAAAACTACTTTTCCTTATAGTAATTGAATATTTGTTTTAGTAAATAATCAAAATATTTTAACATATTGTCGTTCAAATTTAAGGTTTTATTGAAAAACTTGGTTTTCTGTTTGTTTATCACAAAACAAGTTTTGTAAATATTTTATCCAGAAGTTCACCCTCGTATAATCTGCTATGAAACCGTGTAAATATACTTATCAATAAGTTTGTCAACGTTAAAAGACAAACAATCATTGCCAATGTTTTAGAGTTGGGCATTTTTATAACATTGAATCAACAATTTGGTTTAAAAATGATTTTTTAGTGCTATATTATTTCACTTTCTTTTGAAAAAAGTAAAAGCTGGTATTCTAATATAGGTTGTGTAAATTGAGAATATTCTTTCATCTTTTGTTCAACGTTAAAAACATTTACATTTTCCAATTTCATATTCAGCATCTTTTTATTTGCAAAATTCAGATACTCGGTTTGTATTTTTCATATTGTTTCTGGGAAATTATTTATTATTATGCAGAAATATTACACTGTATTATAACTAAGTTTTAACGCGCTTGGTAATCGAGTTGAAAATGTCAATAAAGTTTCTCATTTTGCCGATAATTATGCTATAACATTAAACAAATGTAGCATTATGATATGAAAAGAAATGTTAATAATAAAGTTTTCTTCAAACATTTATACATTTGTGTGATCCGTCGTGAATATATATATAAGTGTACGCTTTGATATAGTATTCATTTAAAATTAGATCATTAAATATCATCAATTCAATTGAACATATATTAAACTTATTAGATCGTTGACCAGTTTTTATTCTTATAATAATTATGAACCAAAAACATTTAAAAATGATATTAATGACATAAATTATATTTTGAACTTTACAAGTGTATTAAAATAATGACTGGATGTCTCTTTAGTTTATTATACTATTAGTTTTATTATTATTTTTATATTTTGAATTTAAATTGAAACGAAATCCAATAATAATAAAAAAACTTTAACAACTGACTTTGAATAATAATTGTCTAAAGATGGAAATTTCAAACATTATTCGGTGAAATGCGTAACAGTTTATTAAGTTCATAAAATAATTAATATCAAAGTTCAAACCTCTTTGCTAACAATTAAGCGTTGATATTTATAAGGTAAAATTAATTCTGAGCCACGCCTAATATTAAAAAGAACAACTTTTAACCAAAATTTAGAAATTTTTGTTTAGCTAAACTATAAAACAAATTAAAAAAAAACATTGTAATACAAAAAAAATAGTTTATATACTATTCGGTAGCAAAATGTTAATGTAAATCATAATTATAATACAATGAATTAAAGAAATATATTAAAAATAATCGTTGATATAATATGTTAATATTAATTATTCGTAGATAAAGTTTACAAACTGAATTAGAGGTTGCAATTAAAATTCAATATTTAAAACAGAATTTTAATTAATTAAAAATAAATTGCAAAGCTGGGCAAGTTAATTATTTTTTTTGATCACCTTAAAATTAAGTTAACAAGATATTAGTTAAAGTTAATCTGCTATATTTTTTTAAATAATTTAAGTTAAAATTTAAATTGGCAAAATCTCATTAACTAAGAGAATTAAGGTATACCAAGTTCGTAAAAATATCATAAGTGTAAGGTAGTAAACATTTTTCAAAATGGGTATATGTAATTTTACTCTTCCTAATTTTTTATTAAAAATTACTTTTTATGCAACAAAAAACGTCTCAGAATTTTTGGAGACGTAGCCCTTGATTTATACATTTGATATTTAATCGGTTTTATAGATAGTGCGAGTTAAAAATTTTTTTTTTAGTATAGTAGTACATAGTAGTATATGGGTCATTTATTGAATGTCTACTGCAGAAAATAACGTTAATAAATTAATAGTATTTTTACGAGAATACTTGTATAGCACAAGCCGGCCGGTTACTTACCCGAGACTCGCTAGTTTCGGAGAAGTTGTTGATCAATAGTATTGATTATATTCATTAATATTGACGTTTAGCAATAGCACTTTATAAAATAGATTTTACATATTATTCATTGAACAAATTATATGTCGAAGACAAATATTTTTATAAAAATAATTTTTCATAGTATTTAGTATTTTATTTTAAAAAGAGTTATTAACGAAACATACCGATAAATACGTTAATTAGTCGTTAAATGAACAAAAGATTAATTAAGTTAACGTAAAATGTAAGTATATCCATTAAGCTTTTCAGTTTAATTTAAATTTTGTTTAAATATCATTTAATGGAATATTAAATGATATTTAACTTCAATATTTTATTTTAATTATTATTTTGCAGTTTATTCATATTTGTTTATTCAAAAAAAGTAATAAATTTCAATTATCAGTCTCAGAATCGTTGACAGATAAAATATCGATGAAATGGTAAAAATGACTACCATTTTGTCACATTTCACAATTTTATAACTACACAAATATTTAGCAGATTAGTTGATGAACAAAATCAAAGATCAACTTTAAAATACCTGCAAGTGCCAATATTGATTGGAATTTAAACGAGTTTTTTGGTAACATGTTCATTGATATTCTTTAAGCGTGGTTGGATTTAATCTAATCCATTTTTTCCACCTTGATCACTTTTATAAAACGTATATGATGGTGGTCGACCATATACATGACATACCCTTTCAGTCTTGTTCACATATTTCATGTTACAAATAACAATAGTGATATCAAAAACACAGGATAGCGCCCGCGTCAAGTAAGTTGCGGTTATGTATGGATACATGAATGAGATGGAAAAAAGGAGATGTGTTTTTTTAAGCTTCACACGTATGTCGTTGAACCAGACTATGATTAACTTTTGCAAAGATAATGTGAAGAGCCACGTGTAGGGATTAATCCCTATGCTATAATTATAGTGTTCTCATTCAGTAGATTAAATGTAATATTTTCTGCTGTTTTTGTTCTATGAGTCATGAACGTATTTTGATCTGTCTCTGACGTTCCTAATTATATAAGAGCTATGAAAGCACACTCCCGTAAACTATTTGGCCTTTATGACAATAACAAACAGTTTACAAATACTACCGCGCTAATTTTACATAATTACACATTAAATGCTTGACACTGTAAATGGAAAATGTACGTACAATTAATACTTAATGTATTAGTACTTCGGTTTCTTTCATTGCATTCTAAGGTATTGTATTTTTGTACTCTCGTTACACGATGAATACTTACGATAAGAAATCACGAGAAGATACCACTTTACATGGAGTAAAATAACGTTGTAAATAAATAATAAAAAAAAAGGCAACCGGGCATCCTTAAAAAAAAAAAACAATTAATTACGTTTGATTCGTTAGGTTGGACATTTAAACTGTCAATACTTAAATAATCAAACTTCAATAAAAGCCCACTCCATTCTTCTTTACATTTTTTCACTTCTTTTCTCAACTAAATTATTTATTAAGGTGTCACGGTTAGATACATCAATACTTGTGCCTGACTGTATAGACGTGATTTATCTACAACAGAAGGTGCACTAAAACGGAATGATTGGGTTTATACTTGAGACTTATATTGTAATCGCTAAATAGTTTATGTCACTTTAAAATAAACACTTGTACAACACATTTACAAAAAATAATACATTGAATAATTGATAAGATACATTTTTAAATGAACTGGATAGCCTCTAAAAAAATTCAATTATGTTTATCATTGTATTATAAATAATAATAATTATTATTTCTTTTGTTAAAACATAAAATATTATCTTTATGCGTGTAATAAACACAAGTTAATGGATTTATTAAGTGAATTGATTTCACTGGTTACCCACATATTTCTCTTTAGAAGCTATTTGAAATATAAGTTCAGGTTAATATAAAAGATAAAATTATTTAACTATAAATTTCTCAAAATAAAATTAATAATATAATAAATATATAAAAATTTGTCTCTTAAATAACATCTATCTGGATAAATTGCACACTTAGTAACACTCCATAAAGATTAAAAACAAATAAATCGAATGAAAAAAATTGTGCAAATAGTGCTGCCTTCGGATAAAATAAAAACGGAATTTAAAATAGTCAATGGCAATGGAAGAATTTATTAAAATGAAATGAAAAAAATATATTATAAGAGCATGTTTTTCGTCTTTAAATGCAGGAATGTTGAAATTTATAAGGATTAAATAATTTTTTATGAACGGAATCAAAGACCTCCCTATAGTAATGAAACCTCTAAGTACGTTACATTATTTACATATTATTAAGGCCAAAATGAATATTAAAGGATTCAAAGAACTAAAACAGTATTTTTAATAGGTTTACATGTTTTAAATGATTGTAAAACTAAAAATGTAAATAACTTTAGGGAATATCTCTAGGGTATTTTGAAAAAACCAAAGAATAATAAATAAAACGAGTAAAATATTGCATTAGTAGCATGCTTTATTTAAATGTACATTTTGATGAATACGCATTATTTTAGTATCTTCGGAAACTAAAACTTTTAAGTGGTTATTTATCTTGATTTATTATCGTGTATGATTTGATACAGTGTAAAGGCAAACAAATTGACGTTTCAGAATAACTATTTCTTAGTTTTCGACGTTGCCAAATGAATTCTGAAAAAATTCTGAAATATAAAAAAAGTAATTTTCATCGAAAATATTAGTTTTTAGGAGAAAGATATGAATAATATTTCTGTTAAGAAATAAAACTATAAGTTTTATAAATACTTGCATGTCATTTTTAATCATATTTCAATTATTATATTAGATGTTCGCATTTGTATCTATTTATAATTAAAATGGTTAAATAACAGTTCTAGTATATTAGTAGTACCACGAATAATAATTATTTTAATATAAATAATATAATTAATTATAAATAATACAATATAATGATTTATATAATCAATATAAATAGTTATAATTATTTTCATTTAGAATTTTAAAATAAATTAATCATTTACTCAATCTTTATTCTTGTTTTCGTTACAATTTGAGTGTTCATTGCATTACGAATTTTCAGAAATGATGCTTTCCAAAATAGTTTATCAGGAAACAAAGAAATAAAATGAAGTTCTTACTTATTTTAATCTCCTTACTGAATCTCATTTCAACGTTTATAGCAAAATTCGTTAGATGCGGGATTAACAAGGTTTTTTCCAAAGATCTTCCTAAAAAATTTTACATTCTATAGATACTTAATGTAATTCGATAAACACCTTTTATATGTTACAATAATTTACTGATGATAGTATCATAGTAGTCCAAATTTCACTATTTTTATATTTAAACCTATTGCTTTTATCAAGTAATTAATTTACCAAGATATGCACTTAAAAATCCGCTAAGAAATGATGAAATATGCAAAATTATGGAAAAAATACATGTATATTATTTTTCACTAATAATATATTTATATTACAACGAAAAAAAGTATTTTTGTTTTAATAAAAAAAGGTTAATTTATTTAATTTACATAAATAGATTTTTGTTCTGTATCTCTGTATTTTTTGTTTTAATTTTTACTGCGTTAAAAATCATTATACTCTGTGATATTTAGGAAGTTAAATTAAAAAAAAAAAATTGATTTATTTATTTGAATTACGCTGAAGTAAAAGGTTTGTAATTCAACATTTTTTTAAAAGCTAGAATGATTTTTCCACATCTACTAAAATAAAAGGTGCAACTTTATATTAATTAATTAAATTAAATTTAAATTTATTTTCAAAAACTTTGTATTAATTTGATATCGAGTAATGTCTATTTACAAACATTGTTAAACTCGTGACTCACTTCCAGTCTATATTTTAAAATGTTAATAACTTCCAAAATAATATTATCAATGATGTTTTCAACCGATCATTTCTTAATTAGATTATGTTTTGTTTATAAGCTAGTTAAATATATATATTAGTATTTAAAAAAAATCAGTTGACTCTTCTATGGGTTATAAGGGATGGTGTTAAAATCCAATTAATAGCTGATAAATCAAGAAATATATAAAACTAAAATATATCAAAAATATTTTTTTTATTTTAAGAGAACTTAAGGGGTTAACGTTCAAAGAATCATTCAGTAGATCAAATTATTTTGATACATTTTTTAAAGTAATTTTAATGCTCAAAGTCTCTTTTAAATCTAATATATTGACAAATTCACAATTTTTTAGTAATTTTTGCATCAGTAAATGATAGAGAATATTTAAATGCATCAATAAGTGATTACAGAGTTTGTTAGTAATATAATTTCTGAGGTTTCAATCCTATGAAGCTGATAACACATGCATGCTTTTTTGGCATATTTTGTTACATTAGAAATAATTTTGTCTACAAAAGTTATCAAATTTGGTTAATTTGATAAGTATTAAAATGTACGTGGTCTTGTGCTTCTTCAAAAATTCTATACGGTTCGTGTACAGCGAATGTTACTTATATTACTTTTTAATAAAAAACATTAACTAATTTCTTACATTGTACTTTTTTTGGTGCAGCATTTGATAAAAATAATAAGTCCTCATCATTTTGGATTGTATTAGACGACTTGTCAAAAAATTTCCCCACAATAGAATGGTTAATTTTTTCTAATGTTTCAATATTAAGAAAATATATTTCAACTTAATTATTCTCTTCTAGAGTATCTATAGTAGCATTTACAATATAGAATTCCTCGTGACTGTAATTTTATCCACCAATACCCATAATTTTTGTTGAATATACAAGTTGCTTAATATTTTTAATTATTTCTCGATAGCAGTCATCAACGTTTTATTTTTAGGTGTCGATTCAGAAGATATATCTATTTGTATGTAGAGTTTAAAAAAAATACAAAACACTATATTATGTAATTTTTTCAATGGAATACTTGCTGACATACATAATAAATAATGACATGGTAATAATAAATTAATAAATTGACATAAATTAATGNATACAAAACACTATATTATGTCATTTTTTCAATGGAATACTTGCTGACATACATAATAAATAATGACATGGTAATAATAAATTAATAAATTGACATAAATTAATGTTAAAAATTGACTTTTTCAAAGACAGAGTAACAATTGTTGGCAGCTTTTTTATTTTCATTCCTTTTATGTTTTATAATTTAACGATGTTTCTCTATTGTAATATATCGTGTAATATGTTATCTTTAAAAATCAACTTTTATTTGGCTAATTTCTAAATAAAATATTATTACTGACAAAAAAATATCTTTACCAAATTCCAAAATAAGAGATTTTAGGTGCTTATAATTAAGCATTGCATTTAAAAAAAATTAATAAAAAAACCAATAATCTTTATAAAACTCGAGCGCACGTTGGTCAGCAATGAAACTGATTATAGAATTTCTATTACGGTTCACGTATGTTCGAAAGGAATTTAAAAAGTAACGTCACAATTAAATAAAAATAGTCAAGATAAGATTAAATTTCTAGGAAATAGCATTATAGAATATATATCGTCAACGTATGGTTCCAATAAAGCCAAATAGTCTTTGATGTTTCCAAATAGTTTTATGATGAAGTAAAGCCAAGCAGTAATAATTATAATGTGTGACTAATTATAGATATTAGATAATGATATTATTCAAAACTTTACCATATATAGTAGAATATAAAGCTGTTATAAGGTATAAATTGTATTTTGAAAATAAAAATAATTATATTGTCATCATGACAATATAAACAATATAAAATGACTAAAAAAGTTAGTTGCACGTAATTAACAATAATATTTTATACGAAAGATACTGAAAAGGCTATTTTTATTGAACCTGTTTTTTTTTTTTGTTAAATTTACAAAAATATTTTTTTTAAATCCTAAAATATGTAATTTAGGTAAAACATAATAAAATATGCAAAATAAAATAAAGGTATTGTGAAACGAATTTGTATCAGACAATAACATCAATACGCGCTTTCCTAAAACATATGCATATGTATATGCCTGAAGTTCTAAGTCCTGCTGTCAAACCTGACAGCATCTCTAATATATCATCTAATCAAATTAATCGACTTTAGCAAGCTAAGTCTACAAAACGATTATAAAACGTTAGTTTGCAATTTGAATAAAAACTTGTGCGTTGTCGATTGCAGACATTTTCTTTTATTTGGTGAATAAAAAAATGCTATTACGTCCATTCGGTCAATGGTTACTTTTGAGTTCCCGTCAAGACCCTTTCGTTTTTGTTCCATTTGACATCCTATTAATATCCGATTCAACCCCGTCGTCTTCTTATCGTAATCTCTCAAATTTCGAAAACTTAAACGACAATAAACAGTGTTACGGAAATTGAGGCTAACTTCATTTCAAATTATGTCATTGGCTAATTAGAATTGGACTGCTTAATGAAGTATCTCAATACTTAAAGTGTAATAAATAAATATCTAATTATAATTTTATAAAATCCTACTCAATGCTATTTGCTTAAAATATAAACTTCAGGGATAAGTTTATAACTAAGAATAATCGCTTAAATTAAACCTTTGAAATATGTTAATGAGAGTTTTAAATTTCGGTTTTTTCAAGGTTAGGGATGTACTATTTGTTGTGAGTAATCTAAAACATTAAACAATATTCACTTATCAGCTAATATCTAATTGTATGTTAGCTCGTGAAAAACCTACCTCTTGATCATGGAGAAATATAAAACTTAAGTGTTTAAATACCGAATTTTTCTCGAATTGAGTCATCGTATAAATTATTTTTCCTTAATTACGCTTTGTAAATTGTTTAAGGATGTATAAAGTTAACTTATATCTTACATTATGAATATATTTTCAGGTTCGAGTAAATTTAAAAATGCTTAAAATATTAATATAAAATAGTTAAAGAAAACTTTTAAAAGGTTTATTGAAGTACCAGTTTTACCTGTACGTCAAATGTAAAAATTATCAATTGGTTATTGACAATTGAAAATGAAACATTCAGTATAATCACTACACTGAATGTAATTATCACAATTACATTGCGTTTATATTTGAATGCTTAACTTCCAAAATCAATTCTTGTAGTTCATCATTAGGTTTATTTTGAAACCATGTGTTATAATTATAACATAAAAAATATCCCTTTTCTAATTAAAAACCGTATAAGAATTTTGAGTTTAATAATAATAAAATTATTTTTTGTGAAACCTTATCTTTTAATTTATTTACAATGAAATTTTATTACATTCAGTTTCATTGTTTTATTGTTATGATTAGATATGTTCTCTAATATTATGATACTACAAATGTATGAGTTGTATTACACAGGGTCTCCAGTAAGTAAGGAAAAGGGTTTTTATTGTTCTCATTGTTTATAAAAATTAACCTGTTTCCTTACATACTGAACACTTTTCTGTATGTTTTAAAGGTTCTCTGCATACAAATGTTTATAATAAATAAATAAATAATATGTGGATAATTACTATATTTTTCATTTGGGGATAATATCTTTAACTTTAACTATCTTAATTGAAAACCCATATTTTTAAATCGATTGTATGATACATAAAAAAATTACAAATATTTTTGTTCTTATTATTTTTTTTCCGTTTTAAAATGGCTTAAAAATTTGGATTTGAAATAAAAATTCATCATTCGTTTGGTTTTCATAATACCAAAGACAACAAAAATCTGTTTCAACAGACTATAAATTTATTTCATAATGGGGTTAACAATAAAAAATTTATACACTCACCAGAAAGAAAGATAGTATTAAATACAAATTTGTATACGACTATAAATAAATATGAATAATTAAAGATTAGATTTTTATATGATGGATTACACCTTAATTAATAAATACTAGTTTATGTGAGAAAATTAACAATTTGAACAAAGTTCTCAAACTACTGAACTTTACACGCTGTAACATATGAACTATTGAGCAATAAAACATTCATAAGAACAAAAGTATTTGTAATTTTTTATATATTTTATAATTAAATTAAAAATAGGAGTTCCCATCTAAGAAAATTAAATTTAAGATTTTTATCCTCAAAAAGTATGAAAAAAAACCATTTAACAATACATAATGTTGTAGAGTTTTTTGAATAAAGTAATTCTAATATTTACAAAAATTAAAATTAGTTTTTTTAATCATAAATTAATGAGTTTTTTAAAATGTTAAAATAGCAAAGTAAAACATTTGACATAATAATATTTCAATCAATTTTTTTTGAAAATATAAATTACTCATTGTTTTTGAAGTATCGTTTTACTCTGTGTTCCCATAAATATTTCCCATAATATATAAACAAATTTTATTACTCCAAGAAGTTATAGTATATCGCAACAACTTCAAAACAGGTGATATTTCTTGTAGGATAAATCATAAATATAATATGCTTCAGTATATTTTATCTATGTAGTCTATGCATAATAAATGTCTAAAGAGGTATTTTTAAAGGAGAATTACCCCTCAGGATTTTCTGTTTAAATTTAAAGCTCCACGGAAAACCACGACAGTGTTAAATATTTAAGACTACCAGAAATGAACGTAAAATTCAAAATCAAGATCCGAATTTCTGAGTTATCACAAATAAACCTTTGTCGAACTGAAATAGTCAAACTATTGATTTAGTTCATGAGAGAAAATGATATTCTTCATTTCGCGTAAACTTATTAAACAAAAACGAATAATTTCCATTATGAATTCACGGAGGATACAAAAACTTTGGACTTTCTTCTTTAGAGATACATTTTATATGAGTAATTTATGATTCAAGAATGATAAAGTAATTAAGCGTTTCCGTATACTTTTTAGTCTCTAAGTTATCTATGTTTATGAATGTTTTACTTTGCGAAGTTTTTCATATATAATACATGAAACACGTGAGAAAATTTGCAAATAAGCTAAATTTAATGCATTAGATTAATGAATTTATCTTGAGTAATACTTTATGTTCGAGTTCTTTATTAAATTACTTATGGACAATGTTAATAATTTGCTTTTCTATGATAAGTAAATGTAAAATTAAACTTCAGAAGAAAACGTTAAAAAATGTACGAAATCACATAAGAATACACGTAATATTTTTCAAGCATTGAAGAATAATTTAAACTACAAAGAATTTGTGCATTTAAATTAAGACTTAAATGAAGTTTAATTCAAAATAAAATAAATATGAAACATTGTATATTATTTTCTTTGTTGGAAAATTATGTGATATGCAAATAAAGTTTTTATCATTATCATTCAAATATTTCATTGATTTTACTTTTATATAAAGTGTTTTAATGAAGAATAATATTTAAAAACAATTATTTTTCAATTTGAGTAATTCTGTGAAATTTATGACAGGAATTTATATAATTAAATTATTCATAAACATTATAATGAATATATGAAATCAGCCTTTAAATAACAAATTATTTAAATAAAATAACGAGCAAAATTATTTTCAATATAATAATAATATTTAGTAATATTTCACAAATCTTTCATGGGTTGTTTTCTTCATGTGCTATCAAACTACTTTATTTATAAAGTAAAACGAATTATTATTGTGATATTAATATATTTTATATTAATAACCAAAAAAAAACATTTTTCCTTGAATATATCTCTTAATGCTATTATTAGAACTAAAATAATAAAATATTACGTTGCAAAAAGAAACTTTATATATTCTTTTAAAATATTTTTATGTTTAAGTTTAATTTGTATAGAATTGAAAATATTTACAGCTAATAAAATAAATATTATTGAATAGTTTTTTTCTGTGGATAACAATTTTTTATACTCCTCATTTTTTTGAATACTCGTCATAAAACTTCAAAATGGTTTTCCAGAAGGAAGCCATACAGGTTATATAGCTTTTAGTTCTATTGAAAAATTATTTTATCTGTAACAATAACATAGTTCATTGATTTTTTTCCAGTTTCAGGTATTTAGTGCATTGTTTGACAAGGAAAGCTCAAACAACTAAATATCAATCTGCCAATCATTATGATGTTTATTAAAAACACTTGAATATTTTTTTTGATGATCATATAAATAGTTTATTATTTAAAAAAAAATTGCTTATTAAAATTAAAAATATTTATAAATACGTGTTTTTATTTATTTTTAATAAACATAGATATAATTTTAATGTTTTATATTTTTTAAACCGTATTAGAATATAAAAGTTCACTACATATCCCATTTTAAGTATTAATTAATTAACATCAAACCTTATTAGGTTTGATTGTTCATATTTAATTAGTCGTATATTTGTATGATATTATATTAAAAGTTTTAATGAAATATTTGTATTTGTTTTAGGTCAGAATCAATTCATTAAATGATATATTTTAAAATGTTGAATAAGTAAAAATCATAAAAGACTTAAATGAAATTTTATACCAAATGTTATTAAATACAGGTAATTTTAATATTTTATTATTGTATTTTATTTTTAGTAGTATAGAAAAGTATAATAGAATTTATTTTTTATATTAATTAAATTTTGATTAAAATAGTTTAAAGATGAAAAGAATAATTTGAAAAGCAATTATATTTGGACAAAATATTTCATATTAATATAGTTCTAATTAAATAAAGAATAATTTCCATAATTGTCAAAGGAATTTCTGTTTTATAGATGTTATAGTCGAAGAAAAAAATTGGAACTATTTGGAATTATTAAACTATTTATGTATTTAACAAGCAGTTTATTTTAAGAAGTCTTTTGGTTAGATAATCTATTCTATGGCTGACTTGATTTTTTTTCAATTAAAACAATTTATTAATACTCATAGTTCTTAAAAAAGTGATTAACAACTCTGCCTTGAGTATGTAAAAATTATATAATTATTACGTTTATTAGGAAATAGCTTATAAAAAAGTTCGAAAATCTTAATTATTTAACAATATACAAATTTATTATTATTTGAAATATAAAATATATTTTTTAAAAAAGAGTATGAAGTTTCATTTTATTATGTTTCAATTAGTCCCAACGAATAACATGTTACGATAAATAAATTAAAATACTTTTATAATTAATTGGCTATGAATTCTAGATGTACAGCAATCAATTCTCAAGTAGGTATGCCAATATTAAAAAAAAAAATATTGAAAAATAATATGGGATGATACAAAAGTAGTCTTTTTATAACACACTTTTATAATGGATGAAGAAATAATGCGGTTCTGAACTCCAATTCTGATCCGGAAATTCGTTCCAAACGACTTTAGAGGTTTAACAGTAAACAACTCTTCGCGTTTAATTCTCATTTCTGATTACATAATAAAATATTTTGAATAGACCAATTATGTCTTTAATATTTCATTAATTTTTGACATGTTTGTCTATTTAAGTTC
The DNA here is from genome assembly GCF_025091365.1 of Daktulosphaira vitifoliae. Classification (NCBI taxonomy): domain Eukaryota; kingdom Metazoa; phylum Arthropoda; class Insecta; order Hemiptera; family Phylloxeridae; genus Daktulosphaira; species Daktulosphaira vitifoliae. Next base: position 24,358,980 of record NW_026099572.1, on the reverse strand, counting down.
AAACTTATAAAGTACATTTACTAATTGACCGATTATTATAATTCAATTAAATTATCACACAATATTTAAAAACAAAAATAATCAATGAAATACATCGTTATAATCGTTATAAGTTACAACTAAATATGGTATAAGTATTAACATTTGTAAACTATTTGATAAGATTACTTATTGTTTATTGATATTTATGAAGCACTTAATGCTGTAAAAAAACTTCCATAAATAACAATTTGTCTTTTATACATTTGAAGACACGATCATATTTTTCGATTTATGGGATAAAGTAGAAATTTGCTCTCCCTGGGTAATGTTGTTAACATTGATATCTGACCTTCAAGTTGACTTTATGATACACTGACTTACAAATTTTATAACACTTTCGAAATTTATCAAATACATATTTTTGGACTTACACATAGTTATTAATATCATATATGCAAATTGTGTATATCTAATTATTTAGTTTAATCATTTAATCTGCAAATATTCATATATTTACTTAGCATAACTAATTTGTAAACTATCACGCATTAAATCTAAGTAATTTTAATTGGCCACTGGAATTAAATATTTATACCTCTTGGTTATATAAAATTATAAATACTTAAGTGCGAGAAGTAAGGTGGGTCTTACAAAAAAAAACATTATGTTCCCAGTGCAGAAGGCAACAAGAAACCATTGCACTTACAAATTTCACAGGATATACTAATCTAATTGGTATTAATCAAGCAAAAAAATTTTGGTTGTAAAAAAAAAAAAAATTTTTAAATAAACATAGATTTTTTTTTTGTTATATCAATTATATTTTTTAAATATAATTCAATAATTAAATATAATTTGAATAAGTCCTCAATAAATATCTAACTTTGAAAAGGGCCAAGTTCTAACTACCTTCCCTCAATACAAAAATCGCTTATCAATGTAATGATATTTACATTGTGGCCAAGTTTGCTCTTTCTTTTAGTTTATAAACTTCAATCCTATTTTTATGAGCAATATTACTCCTTTTTTCGTATCGCTTAATACTTGGCCAGCTTGAATGAAGCATAAAAAGATTTTGCCGCAATTCTAAATGAATCCCTTGAGGAGATTTGAACCTTTTTTATTTTCTTCTAAGTTCTTTCCTTCTCATCTATCCCATAATTCCTAAATGAGTACTGAGTAAGTACTTAAATAGAAATTGGTCATGTTTGCATTAAGCAATGCTAATAGAAAAGCAATTTTAGTCATAAAAATATGATTGAAGTTTATGTACTAAACCAAGTTTGCTTAATGAGCAAACTTGGCGACAATGTACAGACGATACAAACAAAACGGGCAACTGCCCTTCATGCCGCCCAAAATGACACTTAAGTCTGTAACAGACTATAATTTAACATATAGTTGAACATTGTTTTTACAGATGAAAAAATTCTTTCACAAAAATAAATTATTAAAATTAAAAATAAAGGTAGCTTAAAACATATTTATTGGATATATTAATATATAAATTAACATTAAGTGATAATTTAATGTATCAACAAATAATATTTTGAAAAATTATTTTTATTGTAGTTGTAAAAGTATTATTATTCATTTTTATTAAATATTAAATTTTACTTAATTCTTTAATGTTTGATAAAAAATTAATAAAATTATTTGTAATTGATAAATTTATTATTATTTTAAAATATAAAAAAATATTTAGTTTCAATTGTTTAATATTTTGCGAGTTTGCCTTAGATGCACCATCGTCCACCTACCCCTCGTTTTATGAATGTTAAAATCTTAACCATAATAATGAAAGATAGTATACTTAAATTAATACTCACATATTATTTATTTATAATTGGTATATATTAAAATCAATAAAATAATTAAGTTATTTTTTATAAAAGGGACAGCTCATTTTTGAATTAGGGGAAATAAGCTACTAAACGCCTTAGCCTTGACACTATTTATACATTTTTATGTACTATGTAATAATTAAAAAAATTAGATATTTAAAAAAATGTAAGTTATTTTATATAAAATTTTTTTTTTGTCAATACAATGTTAACCTACTTATTTTGTTCACTAGAATATGAAAAATTATCTTTCTGCGAGAATTTTCTTAAAAATATAACATCAATGCATGTAAAGTCATTACTTGTTGCTCGTTTACTGGTGTAGTCTAAACCGTGAAGACCAATATAACTAAATAAAGGCCGTGACCGTTAACAATACATATAATACAATACCAGTAGTTAACTTATTTTAAAATTACTTTTTTTCATGGTTCAGTCATAATTTTGTTAGCGATTCAACATGATTAACTTAACAAATCTGTACTTGTAATTTGTCAACTGTCTAAAGCAGAAAAATTCATTATTTTTGTTTATGATCAATATTCTTATATTTTATAATATTAGTAGCTGATTATTATACTTTAATTTAATGAGCTACTGAAGTGAGTTTTATAAATGTTATTATAGAGGAAAAAAATCCTTTCTGAGTTTTACTTTTTGAATAGTTTGAATTTTTAGGAGTCCTAAAACTGTTATCACGTCTTTTCGGATAAGCCCAAATAAACATTTTTCAATAAATTCCTTACTTCTCACTTACTTTGAATCGTTTAAAAATAGTTCTTTTAATATCAACAATGTCAGAAGGTTGAAAATAAAACTTTTTGAGTATGTGTATTTTAGTTTATCATTCTTACAATCATGTGAAGTATTTAATATTTTCAGTACTAAAAAGACTAAAGAAATAAATTTTCTTTTAAGGAAATCTACTAAATTCCACTTGAATATTAAGCATAATTTGATCTATTTTTTTATATTATTAGTCAATATTTACTGATAGAATTGCATTGCTTTCAAAAGTTCCTGATATCCAGAAAGTTAGGTATGGGCAGTAAATAAGAAGATTTAAGACTTTCTGTTACCCATCACTGAAAAATATAAAATGGGCTGTTATCAGGCATATTAAAATATTCCCAATACATCTTTAATAAAATTAAAATGAAAGCAAAATGGGAGAACATTAAGCTTTCCTAAAACTACCCGTCGAAATCCTTTAGGAATCAAGGACATTAATTTAGAATTTCCTGTAACTGCCTAACTACCCATTTAGGTATTCCAAAATCCTTCCCTGGTACTGCTCTGTGCTACTAGAGTTCAACTAAATGCTTGAAATTAGCATGAAAATCTTGAATTAAGGCCTATAAAAATATTTCAATTGAAACATTTAATAAACTAAAAATCATAATTATTTGATTAAATGATACTGGTAAAATAAATTATTCTGTTATTGTTAATTGTTCTGAGAGATTTTTACGCAAATAAACTATTTAGGACGCATAAAAGAAGACTTTGTAGTTAAAATTAATTTAAATACTTCATGTATGTAACTAGTATAATTAAATGGATAAGAACTCAGTATTGGTAAGGAAAAAAAAGCATGAAAAAAGCGTGAATATAAAGAAGGGTATAATAAGTATGGGTTGCTATGTATTCCCTTTTTTTAATATCTTATAAGGTTCATCGTTATGTGTGAAATCTTTTCATTTTATAACACTTTAGTATGTACTTCCCAGACGATGAAAAAAATACTGTACTATTCATTTTTTTTCTATTTATTTATACTGACACACTATTGATTTTATTCCGAATTTTTTTACATCAAAAACCCCAAAAAAATCACGGAATCATATTATTTTTTGGTGGTGTTTTGAAAAATAATTAACATAAATTATTATATTTTCTTAATTTTCTTAATTAAGGTGGAATAACTATTGAAGTAGTTTAAAACTAGACACATAGTTTGACATTGAATATTTGGTAATTGTTTGGAAATATTTAGTGCAGAAGTATGCCACTTGTGTAAAACGAGGAATTTTCATTCATTATTATTATAAAATATAGTGTAGTTTTTGAGGGATAATATCTGACAACATAATATATTAACGATTACTCAACTTGAAATTCGATGTGAGTTATGTTATGCACAAAAAAATATCACTCTAATGTAGAGCGTTTTTCAAATGTATTTATTACGACAGAAAAAAGTTCAAAACATGTTAAAAAATATAGAAAAGTGGGGCGCAGCATAGTTGGTTGGATGCACAGTGATTAACAACACTATTATAAAAAAACACTTCGATGCGAAACTGTTAAATTTCACAATAATTTGTATTTTTGTAATTTTTATGTATTTAAAAATTTTTTTCTTCAAATTTGTAGTTTATTTAAAATTGTAATTTGCATTTTAACATAGCAGTAGACTAGTTAGTTTTAATTTTTTTTGGGGGTGAGGGGAGGTTAGAAAGAAAACTTTTTATTACCCCCTCTAAACAAAATAATATTATATCTTAACTATGTAATCATTTTTAGTAGGGATACTTTTCATCTCAATCTTCTCGCTCCTGTCACAGGGCCATGCAATTATGAATTGCTGAGGACCACGAGAATTTTTTAGAAAAAATAGTTATTAACTGTATGAGTGTGATGATAGTAAAGTGTAAAATAATAAAGATATCCACCCGACTCACGTTGCAATAATATAGTCGATATTGGTTTATATGGTAAAGAACGTTATTATTAATGTACAATAATAGATTATTAAAAAAAAAAAAGCCCGACAAGATGAATGCGATTAGTAATATTCTTCAAATATAGTGAAACTTTCACTGGCGTCGACGATGCGGTACGATCATCGGACGTTAACAGCGTTGAAAGCGACGGTGCGCTGGTGTGGTTTTGGTTCGTCCCATCCGGTCGTGCGACACGTCCGTATCCGGTGGCGTACATCCTGGACGTTGTCACTTCGACGACGTGAAGAAGACTCAACGGCTATCTGCGGTGGGTCGTCGTCGGCTGTCCGGCACTTGCTGGCCTTTGTATCGTGGCGTATGACGCGCGGTGTTGGTCGTCAAACTACCATATGCACGTAGTTGGGCGACGGTTGTTAAAGGTGGTGCGGGTCGCGGGGCTCCGTGTATCACTAAGTGACGCAGAACAGTGTCAGAATTGATATGATGAAAACGTTTTAACTGTTCATTAACTGGTTGGGTTACTTTATATTTTTAATTGTCGATTTATAAAAATGAAATAATCGTCAATAATTACGTATTACGTACTAAACGATTAATTTATTAATATTTAGTAATATAATTTAAAGCATTGACTTAATTATTGGTTAGATTTTAAAGGGTTATTACATGTTAAGAGTTGTTAAGTTTTCTTATTCTACTTTTTGTAAGTTATTTACACTAGAACATCATTGTAAACTGATCATTCTAAGTAATGTTTTTCTACAGGTAGCTAATAATATTATAAAAACTATACTCGTCTAAACTCTAACGAGAGGAATCATTTTTCAAATGTTGTTTCAATAAATAATATTCATGTTCATTAATCATATATTACAATGAAATTTATGATTTTTAAATAATTTAGACGTGCATTCGGGTACTGAACTACATCGTAAAACCTGACAATGTTTCTTTTAAATTTTGTGACAAAGCACTAATTAGACTATTAGGTATCATTTTCAATAAATCATTGAGTCTGAGCTATTTTTCTGATATTCGTAAATATCTTTTATTGCATCAGTAATTAAATTAGGCAATTAACATATTGTAAATAATTATAGACTAATTTGTAACTTGTAAACGCTTGAAAGGCAATAGTCCTCTTATTAGCTAATTATTAATATTAAAATTATATGATGAAATGACGGTGTGGCCGAGTCGGGAACGCTGTAGTATTTGACGCACAATGCCTCGGGTTCGAAACTCGGTCACCGGCGGCTTCATTTGCCGAACGAGAGATCAGTTCGGTAATTGGAGTCGCCATCCCTCTTTCCAGAGACGAACTAACCACCCGTCCCGGAGTATAAATGGTTAAGAAACCTCCTTCTTTGGGAAAAGTCGCTATGACCCTTAATGGGCTGATAATCCATAAAAAAAATGCTTATCTGGCCACTCTTCTCCAGAAAAAACCCTGACTACGCCACTGACACATATAATAACATTACCTATTCTTAAAAAGTACTAACAATTTTCTATTGTTTTATGTAAACAATAGAATTTTTTATAATTTAAACATTGTATTAAGTAAACCATAAGGGGTCGGCCTAGTCTAGTGGGTAGAAACATATGTTTTATCGTACGAACATTCGATTTCCAAGGTACCAATGATATTTTTCTTGTGATTTTCTCATTGGTGGTGTTTGGTCTCTGATCCAACCCGACCATAATATCCGTTCCATCCATCATTGGCCTAGTCAAGAACCATATTTAACTACTGAACATGTGGAAGAGGCCCATCACCCTCTGTAGCATGTTAAGTTCGGGAAATAGAAGGATGTAAAACTGACCATTTTCATTTATTAAATAATCGATTAATTATTTAGAGAAATTTTTCGTAGAAAAATAACTGAGAATATATATATATTTTAAGTAATATCAAATAAATAATAAAAAAAATTTTTATAAGTGTAAACTTTTATTTTTAAGTATTTAAACATTTTTTAAATTTATTTTTGCATAAGGAATTTGATTAAATTATAATGCCTTTGCTTAGAGGAACGATATAACCGAGTTGATTAGGCGGTGTAACTTAACACGCACTGTCGTCATTAATTCGTCACACAGTTACAGGTGACTCCGCTTGCTTGGCGAGCGATTAGTGTAGTAATTTAAGTCGATATCCCTCTCTCAAACGAAAGAGTAACCATCCGTTTCAGAACGTTAAAAAATTAATAAACATCAACTATAGATGAATCAGAAATTCTCAACAACGCGCTTTAATGAGATAAACATAAAAAAATCTTTCGCGCCGAACTGGTCTTTTTGTAGTAAAGACACCTTACTGCGTCCAATTCTGACGCTTAGCGAATCCTTAACTAAAAAAATACTTCTACAACGATTATGCCACAATAATTATTATAGCTTGGACTTTATGTCATACCTTAAAAGCTTTACGTTTTAAAATCAAATTAAAAATTTACTTTGGACCATAAAAAGCTAAATTATTTTTAGTAATCCATAAGGCAATTAAAGTATAAATAAATAACAAATTATTTAAAACGCACCGTAAAATAATTTCATTTTTATTTATGAATAAGACGTTACATGAATTTTAACAATATATCATAGAAGGCGTGGAATTTAAAACAATTAAAAATAATGAAGCTCTTAATAATTTAGTGTATGTATAAAGAGCAAATAGAAGTTTGTCAAATAATAATATGTATAAACATTTTATTTAAAAAAATAAAGAAACTTTCATTTTTCAGAAACTAAAATTATAATATCCGTTTATCCATATTTTTAGAGTGCTTCTTATCAACATTTGAAAATCAAATTATATTAAGTGAAAATGTCACTTTTGTGAAAACATGGAAAATGTATTAGTCATAAATTCTAGAAACACAAGAAAAAATAAATGAAATAATATAATACTCTGCATTAAAGAATCTACATTATGCTATATTAAATCTTTAAGAGGGCGCTCAAGTTCCCTTTTTGGAACAAAACATGTGTCGGGAGAGCAAAAATTCTGAAGGATGGGTGGTCACAGAGAGAGATGATCAATATGTCAAATTAAACATGCCAAAATTATACATCTTTACAAGGGCGTATTTTAATTACAATTTTTTTTTTTAATTAAAACCCCAAAAGTATACGTTTTTTTTAACGATTGTATCTTTTGGAAAATATATGTTTTCCATTATTTTAAAATTATTTATGCCGTTCTTTTGCGTATCTAGCATATTTCGTGACGCATGTGTGAAATGTGAATATTGATAAATTGTAATTAAAGTGTCATATATGTGTACGAATTTTTGATACTTTATATCAAAATTATACTACTTGTGTGTGTAATATCACACTGTCGTAAAACTACAAGAGATCTAATTTGAAGATGATTTTATTTTTTTGAATAGCGAATATTAATTGCATACTAATTTCGTCTTTGTTGAGATAATACTAGACTAAATCAAAGATTTTCCTGATTTTAAAATGTAAGATCTTTTGACAGTTACTCATTTTTTATTCTACTTAGAAAAATATTGCATGAGATCAATTTAATCAAGTTTTAATTTTCGATTCGACAGTATATTATATTAACTAAATTGTGTTACAAATAAATAATTGTTGAGTTAAGGCTAAATTAATCAAATAATTTTATAAAATAGGTATGATTTTTTCTCAATTACTCGCATTTTTAAAATGCTCAAAAATGCAGTCATTTTTTATCAATTACTAATGTTGTATTATACTTAGGATAAAAATATTCAATATAATTTTTTTGAAATATACAATTTTTTAACTACATGTGTACATTAATTTCTAATTTTTTTTTTTTATTTTTTGGTAAATTAAACCTAATATTAAAATATATAATTCTTAAAACCAGTAAAAATGCACTTAGTTATTTTTCGTTTCCTCGACATTTCTTGTACTTAAATTCTTAGTTAGATTATCATTACTTAAGAATTGCAATTAATCAGTATACTAAGCATACTATTTTGTATACTATTCAACTTGTATCTCACATTATTACTCTGGTGGAATTGAATGATCTCATTTGTGGCTTGAAATTAACCAAGAGTAAAGCATAATGTCTTGAATTTCGACTTTGAGTGTAAGTGGAATCCCATAGAAAAAGGCGTATAAATCTCTTATTATTTAGGACCAAACAGTTAACCCTGAAATTATACTTTGTAACAGGAAGACTTCATATTTTGTCCTAATTCAGATGCATTGATGAATACAGGGAAACATTCCATAAAGATATCGATCAAATTGAAAGGAGATTTTCGGTAAAATGGTTTTGAGCTGGTTAGCAGATTTTTGCTAGTTATTGATAAGATGTTTATCAACAACCATCTGATGTGGCTTTAGACTTTTTATACCAAATAATTACACTTTATATTATAATAAGAAGTTTTACTTTAATATTATTAATAATTCATTGTTTTTATTTTTTGTTATTAATTTGTTTAGAAATTTATATTATTACAAAAATTAATGTAAAACTACTAATGTACTTCTTTTTCATGTTTAAAAAACTAATATTAATTTAGTTTTATTAATATTTAATACTTTATATTATATTTCCTAGAGAACGTTAAAAATTTCTTTTACACTCATCTATACAATCCTATACAATTATCGAAAACTGATAAAAATAGATGAGTGTCTCTGCTTAATGATAAAAGATAGAGTAGTTTAAGACAAATTGGGGTATAAAGGCTTTGATGTGTAAAAAAACAAAAATATTATTACTTTTTTTTTTGAAATTAGTCATTATCACAAAAACAGTTTTTATTGACAAATCTTTCACTTTCATAAGACAGAATGATTTATTAAATTATTAGCTACAAAGCATTAACTCATTTAATGTGTAGAAAACACTTTTTGCTGTCATATCTTTATGATGTTGTCACATAAATAAGTATTTATTGACAACTTTTGTAATCAAATCTGTCATTTACCTAAGACTGCCATAATAAATACCGTTTTTAATTTATGACCCATTGAAGTAGACTACTGTTACCTACGGTATTATAAAAAACTAATTGATAATGAATTTATATTTTAAATTCAAATCTTTAAGTAATATTAAAATGGTTGATCGGATAAAAAAATAATAAGAACAAAAATGTTTAGACATTTTTTTCTATCTTATCATTAAACTAAATAATTAAATATAGTGGTCCATTAAAGAGAATTTAATTTAGTTTTTTTATCACTGAAGGGATAAAAAAAAATTATTTAACTACAAATTATTGTAGAGCTTTATAAATGAAACAATATTTTCCTTTGCAAAAATTGAAAATATTCTAAAATATTATTAATTGATCACATACATATGTTATTTTATAATTTCCATGTTAAAAATATCATGGGAATTTTCGTATCATTTAATACAGTATGACTTTCTTTTTGGATATAATACTGTAGGCTAGTATTAAAGGAGTTAAAAAAAAACATACAATGTGTAAACCTTGCAGCTATTTCAAGAGTTACTTAACAGATCTAAGATTTTTATAACATTAGATCGAAATAACAATGAAAAATGTTTTATTTTCGTTATACAATTATTTTAATACCATAATTTTCGCGTTATTGTTGGGTACAATATATATATATAAAAAATGTTTTTAATTATATTTGAATATTTGTATAACTTTATATAATAAAATTTTTCTTCTAAATCAAATCTATTACTTTACTTATCATGATAAGGTAAAATCATGCGCTACAAAAACACGTATTACATGGGCATTAACTAAACTACTAAGGAGTCTACTGGTACAAAGTTGATGATCGAGGTGGACGCTAAAATAAATATCTATAATTTGTGTTAGATAACGCGTTGTCTAGAAGGTTGACAATGTAGGTAAAGAGTTTTGAATATTTTATGCTATAAAATAAAAGTATGAAGATGTAATAGTTTGTCTAGACGCGTGGAAGATAGTTTTTATTTGTATAAAACTTTTAATACTATTAAAAAAAATCAAGAACTGCATTTAATTTCATATCATTGTTGTCCGTACTATAAGTTGCAGACAATTTTATTATAGTAAAAGATGACTTAACAATATAGTATCCATTCTTTTATTTGAGTTAATACTCTTTTTTCACTAGTGTGAGATTCATTGTCAAGTAGTGTTTCGATTTTTTTAAACAAAAATCGTTATAAGTCTTTTGGTTGTAGTGATGTTATTTTGTATACCTACGTTAAAAGATTTTCGAGAAGCTGTTCGATTACTCAGCGATATTGAATCGTATTTGGAGTAAAATAACTGGAAAAGGTTATAAGTAAGGACATTTTTTTACTATTAGAACTTGTATTTACTGTATAATAAACTTTGAGTGGTTTCAAGTGCAATTGATAGACCTAAACAGTATAATATCAACAAACTATGTCAATTTCATCTATATATTCTTTCAATTTAATTTTCAGTGAAAATTATTTATGAATTATGTTATTAAGGTCAATATAACATACTTTTTAGTATAGTAAACAAATAAAATGCGAATTTCTCGAACATTTATAGAAATTTGTAAAAAAAAAATCTTTAAATATTGTAAAGTTTGTTTATCACTTTGTTAACACCACTTAGTATTTTCAGTATAAAAAATAAGTAAACACTTGTATTATTTCTTTTGTGTCCTACAAAAACAAACAAAGTTTGAATAAAAAAATATTTGCTTATTTATTTTATGGTGTCTAGCACTTTTCGTGTCTTAAAATTAAAATCCGGCTAAGCCAAAATAGCTTAATTAAAGCTCAAGTCAATATTTCAAGTGCCTTTTTAACAAAATATTTTAGTTATTTTTTTTTTATATGTTATTTCATATTTAAAATTTTAATAAGTTATTTATTATTATTTTGTCCGTTTATCTTTCGACTTAATGAAAGTTAAGATAATAAAGTAGTTTAAAAATTATTTTCTCACAAGTAGTTGTTTATCCATTCAGAAATTGTTTATATATAATAGTTCTATTGTTATTCTTAAATTCACATATTTTAATTGAAAAATGGCCAATAGCGTTCATTTAAATTTAAATGGAGTTAGTAGAAATTGTTCTTAAAATAAACATTGTAATAAACATGTTATTAAATGAAGAAATTTTGAATTAAATTAAATGCAGTTATTAAAAGAAAACTAAAAATTATACATTTCAACGTGTTCGTCGGTAAGGTTACCTAGCAAAAAGTGTGTATATATATATATATATATGGTATTTACTAGAAAATATATAATATTTATTATATGTTATTGATTATATTGAAGTAAAAGAATAATTTATATTGCTTGGATTCATAAGTGTACTATTACCTGTGTTATGCAAAATTGGCGACAACACAATAACGACAATAGACTTAACTGAATATTATGCATATTCGGTATAAAATTGCATCGTTTCCAAAGATTAAGTAGGTCAACCATGACAAAGAGATAATAACATATTTGTAATACTAAAAATCAAATAATATTTCAGTATATTATTTTTAAAATATAATAAATTTCCATATTATTTAACAATTATAAAAATAGGAAAAATAAGTATTTTATTTAAGATGAAAAGAGTGGTCGGATTATGTTATAATTTTTTACTACAGTTGTAAAAAAGATAACGTCATAAAAAATTTCGTTATTATTGTTCTTATTATTATTTTTATTTAGGCAACAATTTGATTTTATAAATTTAATTTCTAATTTGCGATAAAGTTGATCAGTGTTTCATTTAAAAAATACTTATTGTATATACTTTTATCTTGAAATTTCAACAATTTAATTTTGATTTAGAATATTATATAAAAACTTTTATACACTAAATTTTAGTCATTAAAATAAATATTTAAACTAAATTATTTAGATAAAATTCATAAATATTTTTAGTTAGTATAAATCAGAAATAAAACAAACTATTTAACAGTATTAAAACAATATTTATTATAATAACGAACTACTAAATAATCTATAATTTTCACTTTACCGAAACTTTAAAAGGAAACAAAAATTTGTTTATCAAATTAAATTGTTATTCAAATATAATTGTAAATCAAATATATTTAAAATTAATTAAAACTTCAAAATAAGCGTTTAGTAGGTACCTATATTTTGAAAATGGTTATACTAAAATATTTAACTACCATTGTAAATTTTTCATCTTTATAACTCTTAAGAACATTTATCAAGTTAAAGGGTGAATTTAAATTCATTTTGTTTCTTTTAACTGTTACGGTTCACTTAAATGCTGATACATTGTCAGTAGCAGTTTTTAGTAAGCATACATGTATTTGCCAGTTTACTTGATAATTAAAGTCATTAATTACTTCAATTATTGAATTAGAAAAAATCATTAAACGATTAATGACGTGACAAAACGTCTCTTAAAGTTACCTATAATACTATAATTGTTAAAAATTATATTAGAAAGAAAACTTGTATACAGTGAAAAATATAAAATATAAAATAAAAATATATAAAAGAATAAAAATTTAAAAATAAAATAATATTGTATATATATATATATTATATTGTCATGTATGACAAAATTCAATTTATTATCAAAAAAGGTTATGGCCAACTTATAATTTTTTATAAATATATATATAGTAAGAGTAGAGTTGAATTAATTTAACACCATTCATTATGGTAATTATTAATTAACATTTATTTAATTTAACTTTTATAATTTAATATTCGTGTGATTTTGTAGCTAAATAATTTATTTTTGTAAATTTAGTTTTTATGAGAATATTTATGTCATCGTAATTGGCATTCAATATATGATAAATAATACTATTATTTAATTATTAAAGTTAATATGATATTTTCTAATTATAATTTTTTTTAAATAAAAGTCATTTATTAGAACGTGGTTTATATTATAGGTATAGACGAAGGTATACAAGAGGTAATGCGTTTTGCAACATTTTACGATCACTAAACAATAAAGTCATAAAACATTAAAAATATATAATATTTTATACTAAATCAATATGCTATATTGATTATTTTGTCTTCTTCAAACAGTTTACCTTTATTCTACATATTTCTCCTTTATAATTTCTATATTATAATATATGGTAATTTCATACTTTTAATGAAATAAAGTTAAGCACGTAGTTAACATATTTTTGTTTGCATCAAATTTTAAATAGGTATTATCAATGTGTAATTATGAAATTGGTGGTTTTTTTCTCCTTAACTGTAACTTATACTCAATACTTTTAATAATATTTGAGAAAATACGGTTTCTATCTAACTTAATAGTAATCACTAAAGTAAAAAATTCTTACATATAAATTTTCAAAAGAAAATATTTTAAATTGAAATTCTTTGACCGACTCATAATTAGAATTTTAATATTAATTTTCAAGTTGTTAGTAAAATATTTTTCATTGATTAAAACTTATTAGAAATTAACTTTTATTGTAGCTTAATTTCGCTAATTAAAGTTTAAGTTACAAATTGTGTGATTTTATTTAAATAAATTATTCTACTGTCATGTTTCAATGACTTCATGGAGTTTTAATTTAATGAGATTTACGCCTATTAGTAATGTATAACTGTCTCCGAGAAAGTTTCACTAAAGTTTTACTATTGCCGAATCGTCATAGAATAGGCTTATTATTAAAAGCTTGTAGTTAGAGTGATAAGTGATCACCCAATTAAATTTCTCTAAACAATACTTAAAAAGTTGTTTATAATACTTTAAAAATTGTTAATTTCTGTTTTAAATATATGTTATAATAATTTTGAAAAGCTTATGAACTTATCTTAGTATTAAAATCACTTCAAGCAAATAAAATTATTCAGTTTAATATTTATTTTTATGTCAACTTAATAAGTATATAATCATAAGAGTAAATTTCTTGCATTTCATAGTATTGAATATACTATGTAGCTTAAATACTGTTCTTCCAATAAATTATTTGAAAAAAAATCTATGAAAATTATACAATTACACACTATACATTAAAAGACAATATATTTTTTAGAAGGTACTTATTGAACCTTAAAAATCATTTGTGTTTAATGTAATACTTGATTTTAAGATCTTTAATGGTTGCTAATTGACTTTTTATATTATGTATTTTAATACAAATTTAACTACTGTTTAGTTTTTGATTTACCTAAAAATTAAACTTTTAAAGTTTATTAATGCGAACCTACTGAAATAATTATACAGATATTTATTTATGAATGTCTAATGTTCTTATATTGGTAGTCTACACCAAACTTCATTTGTCTTGGCTTAAGGGATCTTTGGGAGGAGGCTTTAAAGGATTGGAAGGGGATTTGTGTTTGGTGCACAACTATTTGCCGAGGGACTTAGATTACCATCACTTATAATTTCTCTGTTTTACTACAGTTTGTTACAAAAACTTTAGCCCCTTCCTAGAGAACCAGTAACTAATGTTTGTACTTTGTTAAAACGTGCATTAACTTGCATTGTACTCTTAGCATATTGTATAATTGAGAGAAAAAAAAAATTAGTCAATTAGATAAAAAAATGTTAACTTAAGAATCTTTAGTTATTAAATCTCTTCAAAAGACTATTTCAGTAGTTGAAATTATAATACAAATAATATTTCGTAGCAATTCTGTCAAGTATCATCAACGATGTTTACTTAAGAAAATTCTCTAAGTTACCTTCTTGTTATGTTCAAACTGTATGTGTGTTAACATTTGTGTTTAAGTATTTTAATAACATTAATGAGTCAGAGTTAGCGCCGATAAAATTTTAATTGGTGAAATTAATAATTGTAAAATTATTTTTTCCATTTGATCAGCAAGAGTTTATATGATTGATATAAAGGATTAGTTATAAAAATTAAAGTAACAAAAATTTTTTTGTTATTTATTGAAAATTTTCTGTCACATATGAAATTGACACTAATCAATTATTTTAATTTTATAGATATCTTTTTTAATGAGATTTTATTTAGTCTGAGGTGTTAAAAATATAATTCCTTTTTTAATATAATTCAGAAATTATTTAATTAGTGACCACTTGGGATCTCTATTAATTCTTTTATGTCGATTTTCATTCATTTTAGAGTTTTTAAATATGCTACAAAAATGGTCTACATTTTAGTAATACATCATGAATATAATTAGGATTTTAGCTTTTATACTATTACTAACTTCCTTAATACTTAATTTTATGACTAGCTATTTCATTTTATTCGAATTTTTGTCATTATTGAATCAAATTTCAATGTTATAATAATTATATATAATATAGACGATTAATAATTGTTAAAAAAATAAACGGTTAATATTTGTGTATTATCTATAATATAACTTAAGAATTTATTCGAATCTTTACTTACAATACTAGTGAAAGCTATTATCGTATAGACATTGTTACAATGTAATAGTCCTTGTTTAAAGTTGTAAAAAGAAAATTATTGTATTCGTTTTATCGTACAATAGAATGATAATGAGAAATGTTTTAGATGATATTTTAGAAAACTGAAGCTGTAAAACAATTTTGTTTTTATTAGTAAACTTGTAAATGTTGGACTGCAGTTTGTAAAAATCTTTGTATAAACGTTTATAAGATATAGTTACAATTATAGTTTGTTTGTAAACTTGTTGAATGTTTCTTATAAGTTTATATTAATTATGTCCATACTGTCATATTAAATACTCTATAAACTTGAAATTTCACATGCGTATTCATAAATGACATTGAATTGCGTATAATTGTTTTATAGAAGTTATTTTTAGTGAAACGTACGATTAGTTCAGGTAAAATTTGTTTTTAAAATTTTCCCGATTTAATATTTTTTTGTCGACAATGTATTCATTTTAGGATAATAATACTTTTACTTTGACAAAGTTTCTATAATTTTCACGAGTAAAAAAGGTGGTAAAACCCACACAATTTCCGATATTACTGTGTAATAATGATTTGAAAAAATTTTCATAATCTTTTTTATTTATTTCAGGTAAGAAACGAAGAAGATATTAATATATATAATTTGTTAGTAAGTAATTAAAGTTACTATTAGTTTTGTAATATTTAATTGACAATAAATACTTTAGTATACTGCTTAAGTTTGTAAATTAAATTTCAGTAGAAATAATTGGCAAAAAATTATTTAAATAATTGAATAATTTTTTAGTCATTGATATTAAAGACTACACGATTAGGCGATAAAATTTTTAAAAATCGGCTTTTGTATTTTATTTTTAGCTAAATTATTATATCTTAAAATCTAATAAAGGAAGAGAAAAAAGTAGAGAATGCTTCAACCATTTCTGTCCGGTTGTGCTGGATTATTACATCCTTGCCATGACGTTTTAATTAAATTTGCGGTTTAGTACGCTAACCAACTAGTATCTTCGAATTGAACAGGGTATAGAATAATTTCTAAATTGTCGGCGTAGAATAAGTTATGGTTTAGGTACGTCAAGTAGAGAATGTTTTTATGCCTTTTAAATAAATACCTAATTTAGTTTATTTAGATTCAAGTATGTTATACTAATATTTATATCACAATAATATTTAGTGTATGCATTTTTTGTTTATTTAATTACATTATTGAGAAGTGAGCTCTCATTTTTGATCTTTGAAATATGTACGAAAAAAAGCCTGATAAATTTAAAATGCGTTCATAAAAAATATAGAGTATTTATATAACAAAATAATGGAAACCAAAATCATTTGTTTAGATAAGGTGTATTTTTCATTATAATATAATTATAATAATGCAACTTGGTTGACAGTACATATTTCTCAATTATTGTTTAAAATATTTTAAATTTTATATATTGTGAATTTTTTTAGTGTTAGTAAAATTAGGCTAAAAAAAAATCCATTTCTGTGAAAAAATCGCGTAAGTCGGATAGTAGACATTTGAAGAAAGGAAATAATATATCATTATTGTAGCAAAGAATAAGAATGTACAGAGTTATTAATTCAACATACCACACTCCCCAATTTTTGTTTAAATAATGATTTTTCATAAAACTGAATTGATTAAAATTTAATTAATTTTTATAAAACATTATCAATGTTAAGTTAATTGTAAAAAAAATTATTAATAAAGGTATTTTAACTTTTAAAAGTTAAATAGAAAACTGTTATTATATTTTTACTATTTAATGTAAATATATCTAAATAAAATGTTGACAGGTTGATAACCAGTATTCTATTATTATTTTTTGATTTTTTATAATATATAGTTATAACAGTGTGTGCAATGTAGATGTGTTTCTATCTGTACATTTTATGAAAAAATCATTACTTAACGAAAAATGGTGGGTAGTATGCTTAATAAATCATTCTGTATAAAATGAGTTTTTATGCTATCTTGTTACTATCAAAAAAAATTTACAGAAAAATCACTAAAAATTTGTATTATTTCGAATTTTTAACTTTGAAGTATTACCATGAAAACGATGAAATTATTTTTTAGTAATTTTCCATTAGTCAGGTATAATTGGCGACTTTTAACAAATTATTAAAATATAAGGAACATCAAATAGAGTATAAAAAAATGAAAAATGTATAAGTAAAATTTTATAGCTTCGTATGTCACCAGTAAAATCGTTAGAATGAAAACCATTGATATTTTATGTTAAATATTGTATTTAATACAATCAAATTTAATTAATATACTTTTAGCTGTATAATAAAAAAAGAAGCTATAATTATATAATACTGTCAATTTAACGATAACTAATTATTATAAGATACTCGGATAATATTTTTGAAATTTACTTTTTACAACGAGTATCTCGTGAGAGTTATACGTCTAATCCTTTTAGTAACTTCCGTTGCTGTAAAATCTTTCATTGTGTCGTAAATATGTTTTTTTTTTGTTGGTCAGGTTTCGAAAGCACCATTAGACCTATAATAAATTTTGAAACTGGCGCATGTATCCTTATGATAGTGTCATCAATTTTGTAGTGGCCTTTATTATTATTTAAAAATGGCTACTCAGGTAAGTGTTTGTTAAAATAAGAATATAATGGTATAAATTTTATAACCATTAACTAGCATGAAATTAGCCCTTCGGCGTTTTAATTTTGTTTTTAAGAAAAATAACTTAAAAACGTTGAAATGAATTAATTAATTTATGACATCGCTGTCACAGTCACGGATTGTTTATTATCAATTATGACTATCAATAGATATAATTTTTATATAGTCAGTTAGTGTATTTATGAACTCACAACAATGTGCCTTACTACCATTGATAAGAACAATGCTGTGTACCTGTCAATATTGATTTTAAAAACCAATTAGCTACCTGTATTTGGAATACCTTGTGTATTATACATGTATACAGTAGCGCTCAAAAGTATTTTGACAAACACGTTAATGGCGATTTAAAAAAAATCTGAACAGGAGCAATAAATCTTATGACTCTGAATTGTGATTAAACGTAAAAAAAGCAAGAAGAAATAAAAAAATGTACTAAAACGTTAGTATAAATATTGGAAATTAGCTTTATAGGAGTTTACCGCGCTCAATAGTATTTTGACAAAAATAGAATCAACAAAAATANAAACCCAAGTGGTTCAAGCGACGTTTTACTGTTGATACATGAAAATTAACACCGTGTGAAATGTTTATATCGCGAGTAATGTCTACAGCTGTAAGGCGGGATTTGCAACTGATCTCCGTCGAATGTCCCTATCGACTCTCTCGGTTGTTTTTCGTGGCCTTTTTGATCTTTGAGCATTCTTTACTAATGTATGGGATGGAAATTGTTGGTTCCATACACTGACAATCTGTCTAAATAGTCCAAAATCTCTTGAAACACTAGCTTGTGAACGGCCACTTTTTAATGCTGCATTAACCGCCTCTTTTAGATCAGTAGAATACTTTTTAACCTTCGGCATTTTGGTTAGAAGGGTCCATGCAATGTATAAAAACGGTGACTAAATACCAAAACAAAGTAATCACAAAATAAAATAGGTGTTAGCTCTAACAAATACACCTGTCAAAATACTTTTGAGCGCTGTATTTTGAAAAAAACAGACTTTTTTACTTATGCCTACGTTGTCAGCTTCTTTTCCAAAGGATAACAGCTGCAGATTGCTGCACTCTTCACTAGAAAATGGTCGGCTACTTACTGTCTTGCAGGTCCATGCCATTTAGTGGTCTAAACTAATTGTCAAAATACTTTTGAGCGCTACTGTATTAACTCAAAAATTTGAAACTTTAAATTCTGATATCTAATAAACGAATAAAGTTATATTAAAATTCAAATGCCATTGACTATTAAATTAAAAACTCAAACATTTTATTAAATTAAAAATATGTGTTAACTAAAGATAACCAAAAAAAAAAAAAATGTTTAAATATATTTATTCTGTAAGTAATTTAGTAGGTTATGATAAAAAAATTACCCTGTATATTAATTATAATATATTAACTCTATATATTAAATTAGTTTATATATATGACTAAGAAATCAACTTTCTTCATTTCATTTTTACTCAAAAATTCCTCTAGTTCTACCCTAAATTGAATAATACTTAAACTACCAAATACATAGAGATAATTTTCTTACTGTTGCAATAAAACAAATTTTATTTCTAATTCGCGCTTAAATAAAAATTTGACGCACAGGAACATCATTTGGGGGTAACAACCTAGAAATTTGTCCCAGTGTAATTTTAGTGAAGATTGAAATCGATCAAACTCTTGCCATATTTTAAGCAAACCCATTTCTCGTAAAAGCTAATTTATAGTAATCTATGAAATGAAGCAAAAATATATTTTATTCAATAAAAAAAAAAAATTTTAATTTCATATTTTATTATTTATTATTTATAATATAAAGGAATTCCCAGTTTAATAGTCTCTCTCTATCTGTCATTATGATTACCTATGTACTAACATTATATCCTAAAATTGTTTATGTGTAATTCATAAACTACGTTTAAAATGAAAATTTTGTTATTTCATGTCTTTGGTTCTGCTTTTAACAACAATAGTGAATAGAGTTTTCACTGAATATTCTTATACAATTAATGCATTATTTGTATAATTTTCTTTATAATTCTAAAAGTTCTATCATAGAAAATTCTTTATTTATTATTGTCCAAATTTATTTTGAAATGTTCTGTCATAGCAATATTTATATTATGCATAGTAAATGCAAGTCGTTAGAAAATTAACCATGAGCGGTTCTGCAAAATGATAGAACGAAATGTAAATTAATATTTGCTCCACTTTGATAAAATCTGAAATGACGCCTTTACTTACAACGTAAAACATTATTACATATTTCTTGTGAAAAGGTATAAGTGCGATTTAAAACAAAAATGTATGTTCATTTAAATTATTTTCAAAAAATTTGTTATAGGTTGATATATTTAAAAACAATTTTATAAACATTACTATATTTTTTAAAACCGAGAAGATCAAACGTCAACTTGCTCCGTTTTCTTCTACACTTAGAAAACAAATAACTTAAAAACTTTATCATCTACAATTCCTTTAATTTTTAAAATTATTTCAAAAATTGTTGTTGTTTTATGATAATCAGCTTTTGGTGGCATATAATCTGATATTATGTATCAACATTGTTACGATATTATCATTTTTAAGAAACTTAAATAACTAAACTTTCAGAATATTGTTAAAACAATTTAACTAATCTATCACGAGTATGTGATACAATGAAATATTTACGGTTCATTTCAAGTAAATTATTTAATTAAGTTGAAATAAGAACAATTTTATACTTTGAAGTAATAGAATAAATCCATTGAAAAATTTTAATTAAATGCCTTTCTATTATGAATCAAAATCAAAATTGTGTATTTATGGGTATACAAATACATAAAATATACAGAATCTGTCAATGTTGATTATTCATATATATTTTATCACTTGATAAGGTTCGTTTACGAAATCAACTCTATTTTAACAACAACAAATATCTTTTATAGAAGAGCACAATAGTAATTTTAAATAAAAACGTATTTTTATATGATGTCTGTTTATATTAAACTACAAAATAGTAACCTTATTATTCTTATTTAATAATTATATTGGTTCCAGTATTTTATTCATACTGCACTCCATAAACTTATTATAATATTTAAATAATTGAGTTGTACTTTTTTTAAGGTTAAATATTTTCTCGTAAATTTTTAACAATGTGTTTAGCTAACAATTTTAGCTGTTGAAGCTTAAAAAAGTAGGAAATTGTATAAGAATTACAATAGTATTTTTACGAAAGGATATAAATCGAACAAGTCAATTAATAACTAATATGCTAAAATTAAATATTTAGATGAGTATTTAAATATTTAATATAACATAATCCTTGATGCAAAATTTATTAATTTCTAAATGATTTTTATGTTTATACGTAGAAAACTTTATGATTTAGATTTTTTTAAAAATATCATTTGGTTAAATAATAATGAGTTAGGATTTAATATAGTTATTTCGGAATAAAATTGTTTGTATTAATTTTATATGTGCGAAAAAAAACGAAATAAATAAACAGGACATCAGAAAAAACTGTTTTTGAGTCAAGAGAGAGACGTTTAGAGGGTGTGAGAGTACTTTGTTTTCAAAACAAACTGTTGCTTTTATACCTGAAAATCCGCCAGAAACAGCAAGCACTAACTATGTATATAACTAAAATCTAGATAGCATAACATGCATATTTTTTATTTTTAAGCGTTGCCACTCAAAAATGTTAAAACCATTTTAAAGTTTATCAAACGCTGCACTTAAGTATGTTGAGGTGCTTTGGTTGTTATTGTAATGTATATAATTCTCGTATGAAGATAAAATAGCTTCAATGTTTTAAATCCATAAAAAAAATCTGGTTCCCATTTTGTACTGGTAGCTTTTTGAAGCTTTTGTACTGGTTAAAAAGCTATTTGTTAAACGTGAATTTCTGTGTATAAGTTGTAGGCTTAAGTGATTTATCTTTTATCCTTAACTCTTTAAACTTTGAAAATTATGGTAGGTAAAAGTAGTTATTTTCCTTGTGCTTACGATAGAAAACGGAACCGTACGCTAACCCAAAATATGTGATTTAATTTTGACGTCTGCGTGTCATGCTTAATTTTGCTAGTTTTCCGGCGAAAGGATTTCCTTTGATAATTATCTTAATTAATCAGTAGCAGTACCATTTTAGATATTCTTGACCGTCACTAAAATATAATTAGGGCACAGATAATAGATCACTGAATATTATAATTGGCTACTTGAAATTTCAGTTACTTAATGTTATTTGGTTGTGTAGTATTTAAATATTTTATCAAGGGAGAATTTGAATTGATGTGCCATTAATATTATCATAAGCATACTTGAGGATATATTACTTATTATACTTTCTTAAAAAAATATAAGTAAGACTTAGAATCTTCTAGCGTTTCAGGTTGGTTATTTTCATATAATAGACCTTTCATGAAATAATTTTCAGTTATTCATTTACACAATGTATTTTATCGCCATAAAAGAGTAAGGTGTATACGCTGTTATGTTAGTTGCATAGAAAGACCTTATCTATTTACCAAAGCCACTTAATTTAACTCAACGTTGATAAAAATTCATAGTTGACGAAACTGAAAGTTTTTCAATAATGAGAACACATTAAAAACTTAAAATAGGGATAGAATTACAATCTTCAAATCGAGTCAGTTCTGAAAGAAATATTTTTTTTTGTAAAAATTTTCATAACATTCAAAATGCTTGTAAGCAATTCATATATAAATCAAAGTCTAATCCAATGTGTAATGAATGAAAATTTAAAACTCAAACAGCTTTTTTTACAATCTATCTTTCGTCAAAGTAGTTAAACAAAGTATTGTATGTGATGAAATATTAGACTAAAATTAACTTAAAAATTGTTATGATTTCTGAATTGGCATCATTAGTTAAAAAATCCTTAACCCACTACTCGATTGTCACCGTTGATGATTTATAATGTGTTTGTTTTGTTCTACATAATACATCGTACAAGTAGTAACGAGTAAATTTCAACTGGACCTTTGCCAGACTGGTAGTTGGATAACTATCGGCTCTTTGATATAAGTATCGCTGAGTGACTGGACTACATACAACTATATGATTTAAGGATTAATACATGTGTATCGAAATCTCCATTTTTTTTACTGTCCCTAGTGAATAAAACTTTTAAAATAAATAGAAATAATAAAGATAAATAAGAAAAACCACAAAAAAAAAAGTTTTGTTTTCATAATATTGATCATCAAATATGTGCTTTTAAAACATAATTAATAGGTAGCAAAGTGTTTTTTTTATTACAATTTATAAAAGTTTGCATATTTTAAACTATGGATATCTAAGTCAATTTTTTTTAACAACAAGCAAAATCAAATACTTTTGCTACAGTCTCCTGAGAATAATTTAAATCAGAAACTTATTTGGCTATTTTTTCAGTAAAAAATGGAATGATATTATACCATTACGATTTTCGTGGCTGAATTTCGATTTAAGCTTTCTTATAAAATATAAATCACGAAGAACACTAGAATATTATAATTACTATTACAAATAAATTGTTTAATTTATTCTACAGCGTGATCGGTTTATCGTAAACCACTCGAAATGTGATACCACTATACGTAATAATGGATGATCCTATAAAGCTAATTATTAGTTAATAAATCAAGAAATATGTGTAACAAAATAAACTAGTTTTTTTTTCAAAATTGTATTTATTTTAAGAGTATTCGAGTGGTTTATGATATACCGACCACATTGTATAGTTGTATAAAATTGTATTTTTTCGATAAATTGAAAATTTGTCTACAATTTATACTAAAATATTTTCTTCAAAAATGATTATAATAATAATAATAATTTAATAATTTAATAATAATAATATAATAATTTTTTTACAATACAATATATTTTATTGTACAGTGTGATTTTTTAAGAATGATACCATTCATTTCTTCATTAAATAATTATTTTTTTTATAAGAATATACAAATTGAAATTTGATTTATTTTATAGACCATATATTATTATATTTATTTATTTTTACAGGCAAAACTAAATATCAAGATTGTTGTAACAAAACATGATTTCTTAGGATATATTTTAGGGGTATTTAATTTTTCGAAAATTAAATGAGAACTTATTATTTTATATACGGTTATAAAATTATAGCCATTTTCATGGTTAGTTCATAGAAAAGGTTTTATAGTTTTATTTTAACTACAATACTGCAAAATAATAAGTTTGAATTAATACTTTCAGAATTTTCGTTTGAGTATAAAACATTCACAGTAGCAACTTTATATTTGGAAACGTCTACAGAAAAATAATTAAAAGTTTATCCTACAAAATGCGTTTTACTTGCTAGGTTTGCTTTTCGCGGAAACTACACTCAAGCACGTTTGTACACTACATGAACTAAGGTGTATTAAAAGGCTTACTACACGTCGTACCGGAACTAAGCATTTGTGCTTACAACTACCAACGTGAAATTAGAAATCTAAGAGCAAAACTATGTGGCTTATTCAAGTAAAGGTATCGAACATTTTTCAGTTTTTAATGCTTTAATTTTCCAATTAAGATTCTAATATAATAAAATTTTTATGACTAAAAACGATAAAATAGTGAATAAGTTCAGCTGATACCAAATCAAAGAAACTATTAGCTTTAAATTTTAATAATAACGTTATGTACAGAATAGACTGATTAGCTTGACGTTTGTGGTGGTCAACCTCCATAAAAGTTAAAAGACCTCTAAAGCATTTTCAACAACACAGATTAAAGTTAAGATAATCTTGACAAAGCACTTCCATTAGCCTCTAATATTCTCTTTTGTAAGTAATTTTTACTTTTTACATGATTGAACAATTTTGTATTGTACACGTACTCGAGTCCATGAAAATACTTTACAATTATAATGAAATACTTAGCATGAAAAATATAACTACTTAAATGACGTGACGTTTTTTTCTTCTTTTAAATATTAAACAATGATGTCGATAGAATAAAAATTTTAAAAAGATAATTTTACAAAGTTATACTTTTAATTTTACTATGATGTGTTTTTATATTTTTAACTTTATAAATCTATAACTTTTTGAAAAATGTATGGTTCATTGTAATTTTTTTAAGACAAGTACTATTTATATATTTCTTTTATGCGACATATATATTTTTTTAATTGGACCATTTCCCTTAATACAGGAGGGGTTTAAAATTTAAAAATGCATATAGAAAGTAGAACTTTTTTAACTTAATTTTTGAAAATGTTCCGAAAAACCTCACACTTTTATATATATCTTAAATTATAGTTTATGTAATATACTTAATTATGGAAAAAAAAATAATTCGGACTTTATATTGTTTTTATGGTGAAAACGGTCATCAGAGTTAATAAAAAATACAATTTTCGTAAAAAAATTAGTTTTTATATTTTTATTTCATATAAATTTATAGCTTACCAAATTTACATACGGAAAATTATAAACTCGTTACAAAAATATTTCATAGTATTACGTCGAAATTAAAAAAAAATAAAAATAACTTTAATTTTAATTTTAAATAAAAAAATATAAATGGTGCTAAATAGAAATAAAAATTGTCTACAAATCAAAATATTTGATCGTTATAAAATGACAGAGTTTAGCTGGCTACTTTTGTTGACCATTTTCATAAATAATATAAAAAATGAAAATGATGAATGCGGTAGGGTTAACAAAAGGGTTGATAGCCGTTCATTGTTGTAAAAATTTAACATGAAACTTTCTAAGTAAAAGCATATAGAACCATATTTATTGATTTATGTTTACTATATTTTTTAAATATTACAAATCCAAAACAATAACCACGTTTGGTTTGATTAAAAAATATTTAATATCTAAATATTATGTTCTTATGTTTCAGTTTTATATCTGAAAAAATTTGTTTATTTAATTTAAAAGTTCTTATTAATTATTAATTCACGTGTATGTTCAAATATTTAACTATGACTCAGTATAAAAACTTTTTCTCGAGTAATATAGAAAGCTTTAGAAAACAATTCAATGTGTTGTTGATTGATTCTAGGATTGCTTTGGGCTTGGCTCGAGGCTTGAAAAGTTACTCGGATATGTATTTACCTAATTTCAATTACTTTGAAAACTTAAAATAGCTAATAAATAAGAATGAGAATACCGTTGTTTCTTAAATCAACTTTTCGTTTTTTAATCTTAATAATTAAACTTACAATATTTAGTCCGTGAAATTTTTGAAACAAGATTTGTGTAATAACATTATCACGCAGTTATTAAATACATAAGATATTTTTTTAAACAAAATTTAAAAGAAAATACTGAAAATTTATTATAATAAAATTCAAGATTCTTTATTTTATCTACAATCTTATGTTAAAATAATTATTTTAAAGTTATTTAATTAATTTCTTTTTACAAAAAAAAAAAAAAATTGACTAATATAAAATTTAACTTGATTCTATTTTATTTTAGTTAACTACGTCAAGCCGTCTAAAATAAAACAATAATTATTCTTAACACTCTTTTTAATCATAATTATTCATCAATGTGTTTCTTCAGTTTTTTAATATGATCATTTCAAACAAGATAAACAATTTTATTCTTTAGTTTTGCTAAACTAATACACTATCTAACTTGTTGAAACTGACAGGACAAAAGCAAAAACTTTTAAAACATAAACACTCTTTCTATGAAGATACATTTTATTTCATAAAGTATGTTTGTTTATACTTTATCAAGAATAAATTATCACCCAACTGTAGTTTTTCCCTCGGTCATTTGTTCAAAGATAAATTGTGTTTTCCAAGTTATTATGAAGTATTATTTGCTTTAAATAATATACAGTATGTCCCACAAAGTTTTCACATCTCTTATAACTTTTGATCTAATTATAATTTCGTTAAAATTATTATTTTTTTAATATTATTGAATTATTAGATTACATCCAAAGTATTTTGGATGTATATATTTTTAAATATATTTTGTATTATTTACCACTAAAAAAAAAAAATAAATAAATCGTTTTTAATTCAAAATAGCCATTATACCTACAAAGTATTTTGATGTGTCGATTATATTTTAGGTAGATGTTAATATTTGTTAATGTTTGTAACTTATCAAGTTACAAACATTTTAACACATAGAGGGTATGGAACGCAAGTGGAGTACACCAGTACTAGCTGCCTTTGTTTGTGCATATATCTGTTCTAAGAACTAAAATGCTTGTAAAAAATGAGTACTTAACCTAAAGTTGTTATCAGTCTATCAAAATTTATCAAGGTTAAGACTAAAAAATAGCTTTTTCAAAATTATGAAATTGCAAAACTATAATTTAGAAACCAAATTCTATTTTAGTCAAATATGCAAAAAAATCGTTTATTTGCCCAATTTTTACAGAGTGATTGATTTTATCATTGACCACTATATTTCTATTTAGATAATAAAAATGTTAAAACGAATTTTTTTATTTGTTGAATAGTATTTATTTTTTGATATCAACGTTTGATAACAATATTTTAATCAGTATCTCAGAAATCATGAACATTTTTATATCTGAGTGTGATGAGGAATGAGACAACTGTTGGAGGATGATAATAATAACATAACCAATACTTCACTCTCAATCTAAAAAAAATTTTAAATTTTAATATATCAAAAAGTAATTATACAAAATAAGTTATCGACCAGTCAAACTTTTATATAGACTATACTCAATTTAAAAGTAAAAATATAATAAAGTTTTAAATTTAACTCATTACCTATATAAAGGGAGTGAGAGTATAATAAATCACACCGTATGTTTAAGTATTGATAACATTCAAAATATTGATTCAAAAAATTATTATCAACCAGTCATTTTCATATTTGGATAATTTTTTGCTTATTGTATAAGTAAGTTAAATAAATACGTTTAGTAAGGATAGACCTAAAACATATTTAATTACTCATAATCAGAAAATGATTAATTTTTTAGGAGAAATTTAGTGGATAACAATAAATCAATCACTTTTTGATTGATGCTTATTGAAATAAATGAAATACACTTTCATTTATGTATTAGTTATTAAAATTTCATAAATTATAAAGCAGTGTCTAGATTCATTCATGAAGAATAAATACAATAAAATTTAGTAATAAATAAAATAAAAAAAGTTAAATTTGTAACTTAATGTATGACGCTTGATAATAATGAAGTCAAATAGGTTAGGCGAGGTTGTTTAATATACTATAGAATATTTCATTATAATTTCAAACTAATATTTACTGTTTTTAATAGGCTAATTAAACTTTGCATTAATTGGAACGATTTACAACCACTGGTTAAGCTTTATATAAATAACACTATCATATTATTGTTATTATGATATATGAATTTTATATGGTAATAACATTTCTAATGACAAGGTTAAAAGCTAAAATGATTCCATTAACTAAATCCCAAACTTGCATAACGGTTTTAAATATAATTTAAAATATTTCACATACATTGTAGTTAAATTAACACGAAATTTGTTTGGAATAAATTGCATAACACGATCCAATCTTAAAAGAGGTATTGAATAGAATCAAAATAACAACTAATAAAATATTTTAAATTATATTTAATTTGTTTTTTGCTTAGATTTAGTTATTAAAGAAGACTCATCATATTGTTCAAAAATTACATAACGTGAATATTTGAACTGCAAATGTTGATTTACTCAAATAATATCAAATTATACATATTGAAATCAAGTATATTACACTTTAGAAATCATGTAAAAAAATTTGCACAAGTATTTTCGTCTACAAATTTCCTATTTACAAAATATATGAGCTGTATCTATAAATTTGCTTTGACGCAAAGAGAAAGTTAGTACTTTATACTTAAGAAAAACAGGCGATCCTTTTTACTAAGATTAAAAAACTTTTACTTTTAAAAATTAGATGTTTACTTTTATCTAAGTTTTTTATAGACCAACTTCTTGTACGCGAGATAATGTGAATGAATGATTAGTAATATGAGATAAAAAATCAGTTCAACTTTATTAAATGATATTATAAATATTATTAGAGAAAAGATTATATATTTATTAGACTACAACTAGTTATAGTAAAAATTATTTTTGTTATTTTTTAAAAATTTTAACAAAACACATATATAATTACATATTAATTAAGTTTTTATTTATTTTCGTTAGTCTAATATTTTATTTTTCAATAGATTTGTCAGATTTGTCTTAACAAACATTTTAATGAATTTGATGCGAATCTTAAACAAACAAAGCTAATTATACGGTTCGTCGTAAATTTAAGTTATTCAGCAAATAAGTTAACGCCGTAAACATTTTTATTGTTTTTCTCTCCATCGATCTTTCAGTACTACTAATAAAATATAACGTTCTATTAAATACTTTTGAAGATTAGCAGTCAACGGGTTTTGTTACTGTCAATAAACTTTAATTACTTAAATGTCATTAATTGTTCAATAAAAGATGAATTATCGGCTTGAAATTGAAACAAGTAAAATATAATAAAACTTATTGATTTTCTTACGAATTTTACGTTTCGTTGTTTTTATTGTTTGACATAGAGTGTTTTTTTTATAGATTAGAATATAGATAATTTTTTTAACTTTACCGTCAAGCAAGGGGTAAAGTTTTGAAAATTATTTTTTAATTAATAATTGACTATTTACATTTTCTATGATATTTTCTTTATCGTAATTCCAAATTGTTTTTTATTTATAATTGAGCCGTAGAAAAAAAAACACAGTTCATGGATATTACTCATAGTGAGTGTTATAGGTAATGTGAAAATAAAAGAGACAGGTAATACTGTATTATAAATAGGATTTTTTTGGCACGCGAAGAACTGAGCCATATTATGGTTTTTTACAAAATACTAGGAGAGTAAATTGTTGTTGTCCAGCTAAAAATTTTAAATGTATGTTTAATGAACTTTTAAATTATTAAACCACCTTTAAGAGTATTTTGATCCTCTAAGATTTCTGAGGGTGTAGTTCAGTTTGTCTACCAGTGCACTAGTATAAAAGTTGTTTCAGACACCAAAATAAAAATTTAGTCATTACAATTACATTTATATGTATAAAAATATTAATATTTTGGGGTACGATCGTCATCGGGACAAACGTTTTATAGAAATTTAATGATTCGGTATATCGTAATATTGAATGTAACATAATTTGAAAATATTTTTTTTAAGAATTTAAAATTTAACGCTACTATTATATTTGTTAATATAATTTTTATATTGTTATTTATACTTTTTATTTAAATTTCAAAACATTTTTTAGATAATTCAAAGACTGGTGTTATATATTTATGAAAATCTCAAGATTTCTACTTAATTGTTAATTTCGGATTGCTACTAATGTTACCATTATTTATGCTTATGACAGTTATCCATCAATGAGTCAAAATTAATTTACACAGTTTTGCAAAGAATTATTCCTTAAAACTTTCCTTAACATATTATTTGATATGAAAAAAATAAAGCATGTATAGTTGTCTAAAATAAATTATAAAATTTTTACCCCATACAATTTTAAAACGCATTAAGTTTTTAAAACGTATTACGCTTATAGTGCTTCATAAGTTTACGTGAAGTATCTTAGGATTAACAGATGTTTGATTAGTCACTAAAGTATTTAAGCGGCGATACTTATGGTGAACATTATTTTAGCGAATATACTAGTCATCTACATAATTAATTTTACTTCCATAATAATGAGCATAGTAAAATGTATAAAACGTTGCTACCATCTTCTCGTTTTATTCTAATATCCGCCGGCAGTACGAAGATTAAGCATTTTGGTTAACTGATAAGCCAAAAAACATAAAAAGTAACTTCAAGTAAATACGTTATCTTCCTTAATAGTTGTTTTAAAATGTTATAATATATTTATCTGATGTTCAATAATCATTTAAAAAGTATATTAAATTAATAGAATACTTTTATAATTCATAATTTTGCTAAAATAATATAATATAATTTAGTTGACTTTAGTTTAAATTGTGATTAAAAATTGCATGAAAATATTTCCACAATTATTTTTAGGTATTTTCACACATCTAAAATTTAAACGTCAAGTTACTTTGATTGATGGAATACATTTTTTATGAAATATTTTTTCACATCACACAAAATATAAAAGTTGTTATAAATATCATATTTCAAGAATAACATTTTCTTGTATTGGAAAATTTTACTTTAAAGTCGTATTATATTTCTTTATTTAATAGCTCTAGTAGAAATTAAAAATAACTAATTCAAAGCTGAAGAAAAAATAATTTATTTAGACTCCAGTCTATCTATTATTTTCTTATCGATCGATCAATGTAAAGAGTTAACTATTGAAATATGGTGTTTTTCGAATCTAACGATAAATTTTCTGCTTATACACTAACACTCTTATAACACTAAAAAAAGTATCTGATGCCCCTAATTAATTGTAAAAGTCGTTATATATTTTTGAATCTTAAATGTTTTATTCTAATTCTTTAGGTTTGGCTTAAATAGAATCATTGTATTTTTAAGTAATAATGCTTATGTATAATGTAATACATTTTATACGAAAACACTAAATTCCGTAGAATTAAGTATGAATTTTTGAATATAAGATTAAAAAAAAAACCAAATGGTTTTGATAACTTCAACATAATGCTTTATTAAAATATAATTAAGTATACTGGTAGATATGTACCATATAGTATAAATAAGCTGAGTAAGATATGTATTATTAGTAATTATGTGTAATACTCGTATATACTAAAAAGTTTTTAATATCCTTGTGTTAAACAAAATTATAATTATAATTATAATACTCAAATATATTAAGTACAGTAAGATATTATTTTAGTTTATTGTGGATTTATAAATATTTTAAATATGAATAGTGTTTGCTTTTTAAGCTAATATTTTAATACCTATTTATTAACCAGCTGGTGTAAAACATTAGTACTAAATACGTACAATTAAACAAAATATCGTTTAATTTTTAGTAACAAAATACTTTTAATAACATAAAAATAATGTTAATATTATAACTAAACGCTATAAAAAGGGTATTTCATGTGCCTTTTGTTTTCCTTATAAAAAAAATGGCTCTACAAAACCTCCAACATGCGTTTTCTATGCTACCGTTATCTTGTAAGCTTGTTGTTCGTTTAAAATTTCACTGTATTATACTTCAACAACAAATAATTCCAACGATTACTTATTACTTCATACTTTTGAACTAAATAATTTATTTAAAATAGATTAATATAGTTTTTTATTTATACAATGTTCAACAATCAAATAATAATAATAATTTTTACTCACCCATTGTGTGCTAAAAAAATTTAATAATATATTTTTTATATAAAATTATACATTTTTAATATATAAAGCCATGAAATTATAATTTATTTTACTCACTTTGTTTATTTTTTACGACTTCTTAATATTATAATGACGTAAAACTCATGGTGTACTACTCAGAATTTATTGCATTACACAGTACCGCCAGGCAAAATTGGCATCTTTCCTTTTATACGATTGATCGCTTGGGATTTTAGCCAGATCCTATTACTATACTTGAGTGATCGTTTTAGTCTGATAAAAATTATTGTTTCTTGTGTAAATAGTTTGATGAAATAGCAGTGATTACCTAAGACATAAAAATTAATATGAAAATAAAAACAATATTGAAATAATTATTTCTTACAATAAACTTGATATTCACTAAGGTTAATAAAAATAAATACAATTTGAATCTGTATATTTAATTGTAAAAATTGTTATTTAACGAAAAAATGAGGGTTAGTATTTTTAACAAATCACACAGTATATTACTTAAAAATCAAAATTAAATAAATGAATCTTCAATCTGAGTCATCGAGAATTTAATGAATTTTACCACAATATCATATGATTAATTGGTTTTTAAACATTGGCTATTAAATTTCTCTTAAAATAATATTTTTTTGTGAGTTGTTGGACTTTTGGACTAGTATTTGAAAAGTTACAATATTTTTATAACTAGACGAGAAGAAGAGTGAGGCCAAGAAATGTCTATTGATAAAATAGTAGCACTTACTCCTCATCTCCAGTAATTACTTTAAATTGTTAATAGCTTCTCAAATATTGGTTCAAAATATGTTATCGACCAGTAATTTTTTAACTACAATATTTCAAATTTTATAAATTAGTTAAATATGTATGTATGTTGCCTTACAAAAATAATTTAATAGACAACCCTTTAAGTTATAAGAGATGATTCTGAAAAGTAATTATTAGCTGATAAATGAAAAAATATAAATGTGACTAAAAGAAATAATAAAATTCGAAAGAATTTCAAATTTTAGATTTATTTTAAGTTTTAGGAAATATTTCTATACTATAAGTATACA
This sequence comes from Daktulosphaira vitifoliae, assembly GCF_025091365.1. Taxonomy (NCBI): domain Eukaryota; kingdom Metazoa; phylum Arthropoda; class Insecta; order Hemiptera; family Phylloxeridae; genus Daktulosphaira; species Daktulosphaira vitifoliae. The sequence continues at coordinate 24,325,117 of NW_026099572.1, read as the reverse complement.
AAATTTAGAATCTTTAAATTTTTTTAGTTACAAAAATTTCAATGTTTTTTATCTTTAGTTTACAACTATACATATTCTTTAGCACTGGACTATAGAATTATCGATAATTATATTTGAAAAAATTATCTTAAAGGTAGGTACGTGCTTTTAATTTTTTTATGGTAACTCCAAAGGAAATTATATAAGTACACTCCTCAATTCCAATTATTACTTTAAATTGTTAATAACTTTTGAAATACTAGTCTAAAAGTTTTTATCGACTAGTCATTTTTTTAGGTAGATCATTTTATAATTTATAAGTTAGTTAAATATGTATGTTTCCATACAAAAAGAAAGTTGACACTCTTATCAGACATAGGGGATGATATAGAAATATTTTATAATAGATAAATGGTATTACATATGTAACTAATAAGATCCAAAAAAGAATTTAAAAAAAAATATTATTTTAAGAAAAAATGAGAGGCTAGTGTTATAAAAATACCTTGTATTGTTATCATAAATCATGTGTTGTTAACACTGTCTACTATCCCAGGATATAAGTTATATCCAATAAATATTTTAAAAAGTAAAAACTTCCTAACATACTGAACAGCAATATTGTTTCAAAATATCTAAAACTGTAATGTAATGGAATAGAAGAGAAGTTAATGAAAAAGTTAGATCAAGGATCAGATGATTGAAATTTTGATAACGTATATAAATAATGATAATAATTTGATAAGATATAAATAACTTTTATTACCAGTTTTTTTCATAAATAACAAAAACAACAAAGATTATGAAAATATCAACAAAAAATAACTTTTCTGCTTTGCATTGAAACTAAAACTGATAAGATGAAGAAAAAAAAAACAAAGAAAATAATAATATAAAGAAAAATAATAATACAAGTAGTAAATAAACAAATCCGTCAGTATAGTTCCAACTTCGTGCAAGTAACTATCACTCTGAATATATAATCTACAATGAATCGCATATACATGTACTATATGTATAAAATTTATATTTATATTTAATATATATATTTTTAATAACTCAAACATATTTTTATCATAAATTAAATTATTATTTTTCGATTGACCATATTAAACTGTTTTTAATTTTGTAGTTTTTTCCTTCTTCTATTTTTCTTATTTTTTCTTGTCTTCATGCCACCTATTTGAAGTCAGCCACCCTTATCTTAAACTTCCACTTAACACGATCTCCTACATCATCTACGCAAACGTCAGTCGTAATCGTATCACTTCAATAACATCCTTTTATTACTTTTTTGGTCTTCCTTTACCCCTTCATCCTTCAACATTCATTTCCAAAACTGTTCTTCCAGCTTCTAGTTCCTCTCTCTTCATAATATGACCAAACTATCTAAGTCTATTTTGTCTCATCTTACTCACTAATGGCGATACATCTATATTCCCTCTTTTATGTTCATTTCTTATCTTATCTTCTATAGTCACTCCTCTTTTCCGTCTAAGAATTCTCATCTCTGCTATACTCATTCTGTATCTTTGAATAAAAATATTTTTTTTTCTATAGATAATTTTTTTGGTAAAGTTTGACTCTTAGAGAATGTCTTGAATATTTGTATGATATTGTTGGTATGCCTGGAAATTTTAAGAGCATTTCGTGTACGTAATGCACTAGATCAATATGTTATAAATAAATTATATTTTTAAGTGTATTTAATTGAGCTCTTGTATTATCAATAAAAATATTTTTTATACCCATTTTTTTTATGACTTAAGTATCTTAAAATCTTATATTGCACACTTTTTTATACCATGTAATCGACTAATCTGAAACCAAACTTAAATTGCACAGTTTGTACTTTTAGAAAATCTGCCATCTGCTATATCACTCGTATTAATGCAGCTATTATAATACATTTCTGTGAACGTTGGTGGTATAATCTCTTAATGTTTTATACAAATTTAATTTAAAAACTTTTTAGTGAATAAAATGTTGCCACTTGTTTCACAGTTGTCGCTCCATTGACTAATTTAAAATAATTTTAGCACTTTGTTTTTCAATTAGTATTATAAATCGATTTGCAAAAAAAAATTTCAAAACTTTTTTTCTGCATTTAAAATTTTTAAAAATACTAGTCTCAATGAAATTTAAATCGGCAATACTGGTAACAGCAAAATTTTTTAAATAGTATTAAAAAGCTTATTATTAAGTCGTGAAACACCATTGACGCATTAAAAGAAAAAAATTTCAACTTCATTTTTGGAAATGTCCGGGAATGTCTGACAGTTTTTAACCTACATTTTATTAAAGCTTTTGAAGTGAACTACAATATTAAAAAAAAACCCATCTCACAATTGATTTACTATGTGAAAATGGCCGTCAAAGTAGTAAAACTATCCAAAATCTCAAATTGTAGGAATTATTTGACAAATCCAAATATCGTACATTTTTTGGTAAAAATGGATGATTTTAAAATATTTTGCAATCAACATTACATCTACATCATAAAAATCATAAAATTCCCTACCTGTAGGGACTTCACAACAGATTGATAAAATAACTAATTATTTTGTGTATAAATATTAAATTCAGCTATTAAGGCATGAAAATGTGTATAAAATCGTTTATTACACAAAATGGTTCATTATGAATTTTTGTTTATTGTTTTGTTAATAAATATCAATTAAAATTATAAGGAAGTGCTTTATCATAAGACATTCACAACACCTTGTGGTTTTTAGTTTTATAAAATATATTGTGTAAAAGTTTATGAAATATGATAAAAATAATATTTGGCAAATATTAAAATTCTTAGTATTGCTGAATATACTGGTTAATTATCAAAATATCTAGATCTTTATTGTCTATAAAATAAAAAATGGATATTGGATAATATTAAGATAACCATTTATAAAGTCATCTAGCTATAATAAAAGCTAATGTTATTCTACTTACATAACATATTTAAATAATTATCCTAATAGCATTTTATTTCAAATAATATTATACTAATATTTTTATAATGTCCTTATAAATAATGTTATAATAGTATTATAATAATAACATTATTTTTTTAAATTACTATTGCTATTGTAGTGTTGAAATAATCTAAATATATTTAGATTTCTTCGACAATGTTAATGACTATACCAAAAAACGAAAAATTTTTTTGGGAAATATCCATAACATTTTTTAATATTAGCCAACAATTGAAAATTAATTTAAAATAATTTTTAAAGGTTATTAAATTTTTTATCTTAGTTACCGACGCCAAAAAAAAAAAATATATTTATTTCAATACAATTACATTATAAAAGTTTTGTTCAAAATTTCTCCTGTGTAATGTACAATTTAGATTTTAATTTAGCATTTTAAAATAAGAGCTGCTATAGTTTTATTACTAGATTTTAGTTTGACTGTTTAAACAGAACGATATTGTTAAATTTGTTTCAAGTAAAAAATCATTGTTAAAAACGTTTAAATGAGTATTATTTTGACACCGTGTCTTGATTTATAATACTTGTTTCATTAAATGACACAAGATTTCATTTCCGTATTAAGTTGAGATAAATTAATGATTAATGAAGCTAATGTAACCTGAGAAACTATAACTTATAATATGATTTTTGCTTTTTACAAAGCAAAGTCTATAAAACTTTAAACTTTTATAAATAAATATTTCTTAAAAAATCATGTTTAGAAATTATTCACCTCTGTTATTACATAAATATTCTACGAGGAATATAATTATACGTGAGTTAATATATCATCTTCTCAAAAAATACTTTTGTGTTAAGTTTTTTGACATAATAAATAATAAATTATATTATACTTATACAATCATTATAGTTATTTCAAAATAGAAAATTTGTAATATAGTACTTAGTACTCATAGTGGCGTATCTAGAAGATCTAAGAGAATTTAGTCGTTCTTTATGGAATTCTATTTATCTATATTTTAAATAAATGTTATCAATATCTCTTTGATGTTGGTCATTTCATAATTTTTGTGTACATAATTGATTATACTATAGTGTGATCGAATTTAATGTCACTATAAATTTTGCTTTGCTTTATGACTATTGAAAATTGTCTGTTCCATATCTAACAATAATCAAAAACTACCACTGTACCAATGTTTTTTAACTGTTAAGTCAATCGATAAGTCATGTTGATAAATGGTAGCATTAATACTCGTTAAATTATATATTACATCCAAGCCATGTTCAAGTATTAATGAGAAAACATATATACTCCCTTGAATACTGTAAGCAAAATATATTAAATAGTTTATCAAGAAGAAATGAAATATAAATTTATTTATTATTATATTACTTAGTGATAACTTAAAAATTATAAATAATAAGAACTTTTGTATCAAAATATTAAGATATCTAATTTTGGTATATTTAATCGTGTTTCTAAAATTTAAAATCTGGATAATTTAATGATTTATATCAACACAAAATTTAATTTATTAAAAAAGACTATATAAAAAAAAAAAAATCAAACTAATTAAAAATTCATCAGTTATAATAATAATAATAATAAATTATTTTTTTGAACATACTTTTTTCACAAAATATAGCTTAAATAATTATTTTTTTTAACGATTATTTAAAATTTCTATAAATTATTAAATTTACATGAAACCCACTTTATATTTTAATGTAATTTAAAAATATTTGGTTGCTTAAGAGAAAACCATACAACTTTTTATATTATTTTTATTTAGTATAAAAGCTCCAAATACTTATGTTCAAAGTATTCCTGAAATGGTTAATATCAAATATGTATACATATAATTTATTACCAAAAGTTTAATAAGTTAAATATTTAATTTCATATATAAGAAATTTCTATTCACACGTAGAAAAGTGCAAAATAATAATTGACATTTATTTTATTTGTAGGATTTTGAAATTGTATTTCGTGGTAGTTAAGTTTAATGTAAAACTCAAAAGCGTATCAATTGAAATAAAGTTTTATTTGAATGTAAAGCGTCATTGAGTTTTTAGTAAAAGTATAAACTTTTTTAATGGCACCTGTTTTTTTTAAATACAAAGATATTGTTGATAACAAATAATTATCTAACTTCTCTTCCTTTTTTAAGGTTACGTTAAATTTAATCATTCATCGTTTGTGTAATTTAAGTATAAGTTACCTGGTATTTAAATAATGAATATTTTTTATGTACAATTTCAGGTTTTTATTACTGTTATAGAAGGTTGGGTTGAGTTTCAGACCTATAACTTTTGATACAATAATTATTTTGTTGAAATTTTTAGCTTCGATGCGAAGCGGAGAAGGTATTAATTTTACTATGATGTGTTTTTTTTTTTTTTTTTTTTTTTTTTTTTTTTTTTGTTT
>NW_026099572.1:24294704-24318788 GCF_025091365.1 Daktulosphaira vitifoliae | reverse complement strand
TACCATATTGAAAAATATACTATTTTTGTATGATAATTATGGGTTTTGTATTTTATTTTAATAGAAGTTGATGTTGCTTTTGCAATTATCCATCAATTTTTTAAAATTAAACACTATCTACAGATTTGCATCGAAGCGTTTCTTATGATAGTGATTTTAATCACTGTCAGATTAAATCTATACTGGACCCTACTATGCAATGTCTCCACTATGCCGCGACCCCACTGTGCTACCGTTTTTTTTTTTTAATAGTTTTTTTGCCTTTTTAAAAAGAATATACAGAGTGGTCCACTATGTTTTAACAAATTCAATAACTTTCGATTCAATTAATATTTTATGTTAATAATTTTTTACATCTAAAAACTATAAAATTATTATAAAATATAATAATTATTCAACATATTAAAAAAATTAGAAAAATTTTAAATAAATATGTATTGAGTAAAAAACAAAAGAAAACCTTTTATATAACAACATATAGCGTGAAAAGATTTTGTCTTTTTCTATCCGTTCCTTAATATATATTTCAATGTTTGATATTGTAAAAAAAAAATTCAAATTTTTACAATCTTTGAAATGCTGTAGGAAATTTACAACTGAACATTAACATAATATTTTTTTATTAATATTTTCCTGAAAATCTATTCTATGAAATGTCTACTTAGAAATTTTTCATACATTTTTACTTTTTGATAATTTTAAAAAATTTTAAAAATTATTATATTTTATAGTTTTTAGGTGTATAAATTATTGAAAAAAAAAATCAACGTAAAATGTTAATAGGATCAAAATTGAATTTATTAAACATAATTTTTTGTTTTCTAGTAAGAAAAAAAATTATTTATATTTTTTATAAACTATTTTTTTTAGCAGTTTTTTTTTTTACAAAAAATGTAGACAGGTGTGATAACAATTTAGGACAAGTCATTGAGTTACAAGCATTTTAATACATAGTGCAATTAATACATTATAATACAAGTGGGAATTCAGTGAAGATGGATGCAGTTTGTACTGTTTTACGTATACTCTACCCGCATTTTATTCCCACCCTACGTATAACTAGTCCTAGTTAGGTACTTTTCCTAAATTGCTACCTCACCTATCAACATTATTTGTAAAAAATAAGGTTAAAAATAGCTATTTTAATATTTTGAAAACATAAATTTAAAATTTTTTCTTACTAATGGTAAATATATACTTTAGACGTAGTATAAAAATGCAATAATTATTTTTAAATGAAATTTCAATTAAATTATAATTTTATCTAAAGTTATAAGCATTATCAATTTTCAATGAAACACCCTTTTTATTGATTAGTTGTTTTAGCTTCTTTGTAAGCTGAGAAGGTTTTGGTTTTATCATGATTTGAATTTTTTTAAATATGACCATGAAAATTATCAGCTTTCACTGGACCTATTTTAATGATAAATATGTCAAAAGAACCCGTATTTAATCTAATTGAATTTATTGTCACCGAAAGTTGAAAAAAATCCCTTCAGTTTTAGAAGTTAAGAAAAATATCTCAAAATTACAATTCCTTAAAAAATGGCATTTTTAATATTTTTTTCTGCATTTTAAAAACTGCTATTACTTTTTTTTAATAATGATACTAATGAAATTTTACACAACATAAAAAGACAATCACATTTTTATTAGTATACTTTTTGTGGAAATTAAATTGAATAAGACCACCCATGATCGTAAAACTGTTTCCAATAAAGCGTTTTTGTTAAGCAATTGTAAAATTACAGTTATACAAATTATTGTGTAATTTAAAAGATTCACATTGAAGCGTTTTTATGATAGTGATGTAAATCACTGTCAAATACCATCTACAGAACAATCAAAATCTAGTAAGACACTCATTTTCTCAGAAATTATTGAGAATTTTTAATTTATTATTATGGTAAATAATTTTAGGTTCAAAAAACTCTACAATAATGTGTAGTTAAATCATTTTTTTGTTCCTTTAGGGATAAAAATCTTTATTTATCATTTTTATTAATGGAAACCTCTATTTTTAACTTTATAATATAATAGAAAAAAAATTACAAACTTTGTTAATACAATTTTTTATGCTATCAACCCTTTGGTGGTAGAAATTGTTAAGGAATTTGGATTTCAAGTAAAGATTCATCGTTGTTTTGGTTTTATAATACTGGTGACCGCGGGATTATAATTTGTTATAATAGCCCATATATTATTTATTGTAGTAGTTATTAAGAAAAATGTTCCACTTCGGTTATCTAAATGAAAGATTGTGGTTACAAGACTAATTAATTAAATAATTATACTTATAAATCAATTGATAAATATATGTTCATATTAAAATCATTCAATATATTATTGAATATAATTTTTATCGTTCTGATTAAATATATAAATTAACTTGAAAATAAGTGTGTTATTAAGAATTGTTTTTAATTCGTGTTATTGAAAATGATGTATCGTTGTAATATGTTAAGCTGTCCTTTAGTTAAATAATAACACATAAGAAGTTCCCTAGGTTTTCGAACATTGTACCAATAGTGTTATTGTCGCACCATTTGGGTCATTAGCAATCTATTCTGAAAGCTTAGTAATGACTTTTCTTTTCTGCAACAACGAGCCGCATGTTTTGGAATGTTTGTGGTTTGTGTTAGTCAAGTGATATTAGTCACCTTATTTCTTCGTTCCTATTGTCTACAAAACCACCCGTTTCTCTGGATACACCGAATTCCGTTATACTACCAGAAGACAAATACGTTAAGGGTATTGCATGCGAATACTTTCTATGACATCACCACGTCGCCACTATACCCGGCGCCATATGGTTTTGCTGTAGATGTCCGTCATATAAACCCGTCGAAGATAAATGTCAGCCGATGGTCATTCTGTTGTTAATCGGCGTCGTTTTTCTCCGACGATCGACTATTTGACCGCCACACAGCCAATAGTTTAACTCGTGGGCTTTATCGAAGCTGTACACATCAGATTGAAAAATTGTTTCCGTCTTGTTTTAAAACTTTACAGTGATTTGTAATACAAGAGAAATGAAAAAGTAGGTTATTTTCAAAGCAACCGTTTCTAACTTCAATGAAACTTTTTTTTTATAAAAGAATACGTGTGAATAATGAGAAAAAATCAGCTAGAAAAACAATAGTAGATACGAACTCGTGGAGTATTATTGCTCTTTCAAGTTTTATTTTCTCTTCCAACAGTATTTTTTTAATCTAGCGTGGTTGTAAAACTGTTAGTATACTCCGTAAAAAAATTCAAATATCTTAAAATTACTCCGTAACTTACACAATAGCTTTTTTCAACGTTAAATAAAAATAATGTGTCTCAATTTTTTATGTTAGTGTTTAGGTATACACAATTATATCTATATAATGTGTATAATTAATATATATTTAAATGATCAAACATCAAATATCTTTTAAATTAATTAAATGTATAAATATATATTTAAATTTTGTCTAAAGATTCTTATTAATTCAATACATCTTGATTTTTTTAGTTAATGAAAATGCATAAGAAAGTTTCCATATTTTATATCAAATCCATTTGTTATTTAATTTTTTATCGTTTAAAAGAGATACAATAAGACAAAATTAACATTTAATTTTAGTCAATAATTTTTCTAAATATAATTCACAAAATATTTAACTTATTTTATTATTTTTAATCGTATACTTTAGATACTTTTAATAATTAAAACTTAGCAATAAATTTTCTTATTTAACTGTGATATCTTATTTTTAAATTATTTTCAAAATTGAAAATGTTAAATAATTACATAAATTTATTGACTGGCTAGCTTGACTATATTTTATACGCCACACATTATTTATTAGAACACCTGCGGGCAATCTTAAAATAAATCATCTATTATAATAAATATTATAAGTTGTTATCAATACCTTTATATCTAAGGTATGATAGTTAAACAACCGTACTTTATTATTAATTAATAAAGGAAATCTGACGTAGCTTAAAGTTTCTCAACTAATAAATGATACAACATCAAAATAAACCGTACCTATTACTGTGGTATTTGACAAGGAGATATGTGTAATAATTTATAAACAAAACTCATTCAGTCAAATTTAGAATATTTAAATGACCATTTGCACAACACGAAAATGTAACAACTAAATATAAATTTATAATTACACTATTTGGAAGTAATAAAAATGCAAATTCAAGGACTAAATTAATTTTTTATAAGCTGCGTGTATTATTGGCGTAGAACGTGAGGCTATCACACGATCACATACATTTTTAAAAAGTTCATTTGGTTTTGAAGCATTTTGAATACTACATCTTTTAAATAAAAAAAAAAAAGTATACGCTTACTTTAACAGTGTAACAGTCATTATTTTTCGTATAAAATGTATCGATTATCTAATATCGAACATATTTTTTTTTAAAGCTATAATGAAAAAAATAAATAAGAAAGAAAGAGTGATGTGTTCATAAGGTATAATTAAAGAGATTCATTGTTTAGAAATAGAAACAAATTTAAATCTACAAAATCAATCTTAATTATAGAAATTGTAAGCAAATGAACATATTAATGATAATGTCAGAAAAATTACAAACAATACTTAATTTGCACTTGTTATTCGCTACAAAAACTCATGTGAATTTATTTGAACATATCAACATGAGTGATAATAAGTAATGCGTCGTTTGTCAACGTCATGTGTTGTTATAAATTATAGATACATTGCAAAGGATGATTTCGAACTTAACTCATCGGTTATCTGTCGAGCAGATCTTTATTTAAAGTGACGTTTTCTAAGGTATAGATACTTAAGAGTTAAGACTAAAACTAAAATACCTGTATTAGCAGTTAACTTCTACGTTTATGGAGAACTCTTTTTTTCAATGATTGTTGTCAAAATTTTTAGTATTCTCGTGTTTTCTATTTAGTATAAAACAAAGTTTATTCCTTGGTGATATGATAAAATAAGTTACATTGCTTTATCTCGTGTTCTAGTTAGAACTCAGATTACTCTCCGTCATTCATAATAATAAACTTTATTATCATGTACCATACTAATCTGATGGTCGATGACTAAGTTGATTCATTATTTAGGTTCTTTTTATTACTATTCATATAAATGATATTTTATCGTTGAGTAAAATTAATGTAATACACATATAAATATATAAGACAATATGAACATAAACATTAGTACTTACATTTTTATTAGTTTTTTTGAACAAAAACTTGAAAAAGTATATAGATTATTATTTATTATTCACTAGTAAAAGAAATATGTGGTGACTTTACAAAATATGTCTCCAGAAGAATAATTTAGTTATCTAATAGGTCTGTTAAAAACATAAGTCGGTAAGAATGAAAAATTTAGTGGTTTGGAAAATATCAATATTATAAACACAGTTGTGTTCATTATAAAGTATAAAATTTACATAATTCAATTTTTATAGAATTCTGTGAAAAATTAAACAAATTAACGAAAAATACCAATTTTCTTTTGTTCAGTAAATTAAAAAAAATGGTATTTCATAAGATTTATAGTTAATTTACACTTCATGCTACGAAAATTAGAGTACAAGCTGCAGTTCTTTGTGTTTTCCCAGTAAACAAATTAAAAAATATGGTCAAATAACTTTTGATTACAAGAGATTATACTTAAGAAAACAGACAATGTTCAAGCACGGCACTTAGTATAGGCAATTTGGATGCATTATTGCGTTTGTAGCATTGTCAATAAATTAAACTTTAGTATATTCGATCTGTAAAGAAAATAGAAATCATTTTTTCTTGTTCTAATTAATTTTACATGTAAAATAACTTCACTAAATTTCATTCAATAAAAATGTTAAAGTAATAAAATAAAACACATTAACACCATCTAATATTTTTAATAATTAAATATATTAAATTAGTTATTTAATTATAAAACTATCAACATACTTGTATCAAGTTAAATACTTTAAATTTTTATTTTATTTGTGTGACTCATACATCCCGAGCTTTCAGGCCGATAATGGTGCTATGTTTTTGAAGTACAAAGCCACTACTATTTCATTAATTTTATACAAAAAACAATATTTGATTTCTATAAAAATTTAAATATTTGTAAATTAGGTTATAATTTTAAGGGAAGACGTTCAGCATTTTATAACTTATAGAAACGTTATATTAAATAAATCTTTATATTATATTATGAAATGGCAAATATACATAAGTGTTTAAGCACGTAAACCAATACTTTATGCTAAAAACATAATATTTTTATAGGCAATGACATTTTAATGTAAACATGGTAATATTATAAATATGACAGTAATCATGTTAACGTTTATCAATTTCTTTTCGAAAACCTTTTAACAGCATTTAAAAGTAAAGCCAAGACGTAAAATCGATTCTCCCATTTCTTTACGGCTACAGAGCCACAATCCTAAAAATCTCATGAAATAATTTGATTTGTTTTGTTTACTACGCTGTTGAAATTAATTTCCTTTACTTGCAACGCTAATGTAGTAATGAAATAATAATGCCAATAATGAGATTTTTATCAAAAACATTTATTCTATAAAACACTCATATTATACGATATGAAAATGAGTTAATAAAAAAGTAAGCAAAATGACATTTTTTTACAAATATAACCTGTTATTAAATTAAAAAAACTCTTTGTAAATAAAATTTAACTATAATTTTGTAACTACTAAAAAAATAATTTTACATTGAGAATGTCATAGACATAATTTTAAAACTGTTTACAAAGAAATCACAGAAAATTTAAAAAAAAATGAGGTACAAATGTAAACTGAAAATTAGAAATTTTGATAGTGGAACCACTCTAATAATAAAATACGAAATCGGTGTTTTGGGACATATTAAATGTTTCGGATTCTTGACAAGGGAATGTCTTCAACGATTGTCACACTGAATTATATCTCCTATATTTTTTATTTATACGATTTTCCACACCAATGGTCATTTCCTGATACGTATAGAAACATCTTTGGAATTACGATAGTTAAGGTTGCTTCCATAAAAAAAAAAAAGAAAATGAAATGTAAACAGTAGTAGTTTACAGGCTTTTCCATTTTGACATCAAATGTTATTTAGATATTCTATATCCACCTAGTATATATAACTTTCCATTTATTTAATCATCGAGTAGTATAGGAATTAGTTTTCGTATGGATTTATGCTACAAGAGAAAATAAAATTATTTTATTTTATTTCTCAACTAGCTCAGGTGTAAATTTAGTATACTTTTATAAATTGTTGAGTTTACTAATGTAATAAAGTTTATGTATATAAATAAATTTTCAATTGTGGTTTTGGCTTTTTTAGGGATGTTGGCTACAATGACGACCAGCGTCACTTAAGTAACTGGTTATGCTCGGGTCGGCGAACCCGGATGTCACTTAAATGGACGGCATCAACGTCACGGCCGTAACCGACTTCAACGGATCTCTGGTGTCGTGGCCGAAGAACTCGACATCCTCCTACACGGCGTTAGAAGCTTTTGCAATTGGCTCCGTACTTTTCCTGGTAATTGTGGTCACCATTGTGGGAAACATATTGGTCTGTATTGCGGTGTGTCTAGTACGGAAACTTCGGAGACCTTGTAACTACTTACTAGTCTCTTTAGCCGTATCTGATCTGTGTGTGGCTATTCTCGTTATGCCACTTGCTCTACTGTACCTCGTGTTAGGCAAATGGCCGTTTGGCAAATTCATGTGTGATCTTTGGGTGTGTATAGTGTATATTAATTTTTTTTTTTTTAATAGCTAAACCTTAATAGATCATAGGCGCAACTAGGGAGCAAAAGGGGTTTAGCCACCCATATTGACGAATAAGCTTACCAAAAGTTTTGAAAATTGTGTTTATTGTTATATAAATTTTTTCTCTAGGATTGGCAAATATACAACTAGCTACCAAATTTGTAATTCTAGTTGCGTTTATGTTATACTCCTTTTAAATCTTGAATCTCTTAAATTGGTTAAAATTAACTTCTAACATTTATAAGCCTAATTAAAAAAAATTAATGATTTAATAATAAATAATTGAATAAAATAATGCATATTTAATTTCAGGTTTCATTTGATGTCCTCTCGTGTACTGCTTCCATTTTAAACCTATGCATGATAAGCGTCGATCGTTATTATGCAATTACTAAGCCGTTAGAGTATGGTGTAAAGAGAACGCCTCGAAGGATGTTAGTTTGTGTTTTACTTGTTTGGTTGGGAGCTGCTTGTATAAGTTTGCCGCCAGTTCTTATACTAGGGAATGAGCATTCCATAGTAGATGGTGTGCCGCACTGTATTGTGTGTCAAAATTCCGGCTATCAAATATATGCGACGTTGGGTTCATTTTACATACCTTTAACTGTGATGATTACAGTTTATTATAAGATTTTCCAAGCTGCTCGTAAAATTGTGCTTGAAGAGCGAAGGGCCCAAACCCACCTAGAAAATAGTCACTGTTATCTGGAAATCAGTGTCAAAAATGGTGTTGGTCCGGTGGAGTCAAAGATTGCATTGACCGAACGCAATAAACATGGTCATAGAGCAAGCAGTAGTGCAAGTACCGTTACCACAGTAAGTTTGTACATTCATTTAGTTTGGTTAATAAATAATTTCTACTTAATCGAGAAGCCGTTTATATTAAAACTAAATAAAAGTTTGAATAGTAAAATACTATACGATTAAATAACATTAATTTTAAACTAAATAATATATAAACGGTATAGCAGTCATCAGAATTTTTTTTTTCTAAAAAAAAGTAAAAAAATTATAGGACTATTTATGACATATATGAGATAAAAAAGATGGTATTTTTTGTTTTCTGCTAGAAGACAAGCAGATTTTATCAAAGAGGTAAGTAATTTGCAATTAAAAAATATTAATTTGCATTAAAAACTTAAAAATTTATTTTATCACTAAAAGTATTTATAAATTTTACTTGTCAGCTTTTAGATAATAGTTACAAAATTTAATAAAGTCCATAATTTACACGTACTAATTAATTATAGGCGTCGGGTAATCTTATTTTTTATTAAAATTTTACATTTCGATTAATGATAATAACATTTAATGCTAGAAAATGTCCTGTTGTGATGTATTCCAAAAATCTCGATAAATTTTCTAACAAATGATAACATAAAAATTCAAGTAAAACAAATAAATAACACTTATATTTTTTGTATACGTGATACAAATATTATATTTTAGAGCTGCTTTATCAGTATAAAAGGGTCTTACCTAAGGATACTAGTTATGTAAAAAAAAACTTACATAAAAAACAAAAAAATAAAATATTGTACATCTAACAGTGAGAACTTAAAATAAATTCAACAAGTGGACGTTTACTTATTATATTAAAAAACTTATAAAATACAATGTTAATATTTGACCAGAAAATTTTTTGGTATGTTTTATTATTAAACTATTTAATACAGAATCATTTTCATTAATTAAATGCTGTTGTCAAACGAATAATTTTTAATATTAATAAATTTAGTAATGAAATGACCGAGAAAACATTTCTAATTAATGTTTATGCAAATGTAAATACACTTGTATAAATATTTTTGTAATTCAACACAAAAATTCCTTTAAAATCATTAAAATATTGGTATATTAATTATTAACAAATGTAAGTGGTTATCTCTGATTAATTTTTAAACTAATTGAAAACTAAAAATTCTTTTCAAAGACGTCATTGGTTGAGAGCTAGGGTTAATAAATAAACATAAATGGCTAATCTAATTAGAAATCAAGAGTTTAATTAAACTAATTATTGAAAAAGTAAAAACGTGCTTAAACAGTTATACAATTTTTAATAGAAAAGATTTTTTTTTGTAGCACAAAAAAAAACGTATAGCGTATAAGAATTTCCAGTCCGTCGTTCATTTAATCGATTTATTCTTGCACACTAATTACCAACTAAACACATATTTATTTAACGAGTTACACTAAATTAAAATATCTTTGCTCTTAATTGTTCGCATTTCCTTATGTAATGTCGCAAAATTATTTATAATGTAAATAGTGTAATATTATATTCAGCAAATTTGGGCACTTTTAATGAAAATTATTGACAAATATAATTTAAATATTTTAATCATGTTTTTCAACAACTAACTGTTATTTCTATGTTTTTATTGCGTTTATTTCTTACAATAATTATATGAACAAATATTATAATTGCTCGTTAATAGTTTAAATGCAATAACGGTTTGTTTGAAAAATCTTTAGCTTATTTATAAGATATTCATTAATCTATCGCGGTATGTTTTTATTTATTTACTAACGAAACTTTGATTAATGTTTGGATTTGTGACTTATTAAGTTGCTGTGATATTTATTTGGTTTATACTTATTTTCAAAGAAACAATGCAACTCTGACAATATTAAGACACAAGCACCATTACAACCAAATGATGTTTACTTAGTTATCACTAATACATTATTCTCTAACGCGGTTTCTAAAATTATTTCTCAAAATTTACTGTATATCTTTTGAAAACGATCGCCGGAGGGTATTCCCTAACAGCGTAATCCACGTATCATAGCCGTTTCCTTTCTTCTTATTCTTCGTATTTCTAAACTATGTATTATGTGCTTACCTGTGTATTCGATATAATAGCATACTCCATAAGCTGTGTTGTTTCTTACAAAATTGTATCGACTGACTTTGCAAAAGCGACCAAGTATGAAAAACAAAAAAAAAAAAAAAACAGTATCTTCCCGCAACGTATTCAAGTTAAAATTGGTAGAGTACAGAAAATATCTGTACTCATCCATATAAACCATAGCATACACATAATTTCTACAAAAGCGTGCACAGGTGTCTACAAATGCGGGATTGATAGTGTGCGAGTAACCTATATCTTTTAGCTGTTTTCTTCTATATTTTTTATTTATTCTCATTTTACTTGGGTATCGATTTTGGTGGTTGGTCGACTACATCTAAATGGTGTGCGTTGTTGTTTTCATTATATATATATATATGTGTGTGTGTGTGTGTGTATATCTAGAAAAGAGTGGTAAATAAGACCGCTGCAATGAATACAACCTGACAGCCCTTAAAATTGATGAATGTTTTTTTTAACCATTCCGCTATACCATAGTTGCTTTACCCTGCTTATACACTGTCGTCACCATCAAAATGTTATACATTGTAAAAGTATGAGCAGCGCCCTGAAGGTTATTTGTTTATCTGTCCAAAATAATCCAACGAAATTTATAACAAATTATAATAAAATCTAATTATCATTTTAGAATTTTTTTTTTGCTTTAAAATTTTCAAAAATTAAAACTTCTTTACGGAAAATAAGAGCTTGTTGAACATATAGTCGTTTACAATTTAAATGACTGTTAATTAGTCTACGCCAAAAAAAAACAAAATTACTTTTTTATTAAACAATTTTTTGTATAAAAACCTATTTTATTTTGTAGATTGAATGTTTTATTAAATTTTTTAGTAACTAATTATTTTGATTATTGTATAATTTGTTATAAATAATATATACATATATAAAAGTATCTTTAAATAATGACCTTATATGCAATTTAAATGATTTATTGAATCCAAATAACTATAATACCAAAATTAAAACAAATAATTTATTTTTAATTTTAAATTTTAAATTAATAAAAAATGATCATATAACTATTTATGAGAGTAAATACTTTATCGTCTTAAATATTAACAACTCGAAAAAATGATGGGTTTTTTTAATTTTCAAGTAAAATCAAAAGTTTATTTTGATTTTAGTTATTTAAATACAATTATTATTCAACTTTAAATTTAACTTGAATTATACCTCTTTTTTTTTTTTTGTTTTAGCTTTTGACTACAAACTATTAACTGTTATATTATTATATTTAACATAAAATTGATATTAAACAATATTAGTCAGAATGATTTTAAATGTACTCAATATTTTAAACCAAAACGCATATAAAAATTCAATTTTTTATATTGATCATTTCGTTACGACTAGGTAGTTGCAAGAAAATATTTTCTGGTCTTTAAAATCCACCTTCTTTATTCAAACACTTGTCATTCCATCGGAAATAAAGTTATTGGAAATATATTTCATAGCATACATTGAGGTCTTGATCGTCTTGTTGTGAAATTCTTATCTGGATCTTAAAGATGCCCGCATAATGCAAAAAATAAAATGAAAGAAAGTTTTCATTCAAAATTATCAATTATTTATTTGTAAATAATAAACTTTTGTTAAAAAAATTCACTTTTCTCAATAAATTTGAATAAATGTTAAAATTTTAATTTCGTGTTGTAATCCTCTCAATAAAATAAGGTAAGACCACTAGGAGTATATTAAAACCTTTATGGTCGTTTTGTTTATTAGTAGTAGTTTTACGTTTTGATGAGGTTATAAAAAATTAAAAGCCTAAATGCAGGCATCTTTTTGTATAGTAAATATTTATAATAACCAACTTATTTTTCTGATGAACAGTGAAGAAAATTTTGAAGTGTCATATATATATTTTTTACTGATGAATATTTCTAGAAAAAGTTTAATAATTTGTTTGGTAATGTTTAGAGACCATAAAATAATTTAATTTGTAATACACTTAAAGTATTTATATTGGTTATTTCTTTATTAACCTGATTCAGTTGATTTGATGTACTTAATTAAATTTACTCCTTGCCAGATATAATCTTTATTTCTTATAAAATTAACCTTAATTTAATTTTTGTTTAATAATAAAGAAATTCGTCTCAGACAACCACAAAACCCTCTTAATTACGGTGAAGTTTAAACTATATTGACATTCTAAATTTGTTACATCACTTGTTACTTTTTAAATTTAACTGAACATAACTCTGTTTACGATCACAAGTGTCTTATTGTTGCCAACCACTATAAAGTTATTAACCGCGATATTGAAAAAAAATTCAGCTTGTTAGTGCATAAAAAGGCATCTTATAAATTAAATGTAAAATACTTAATTACCTATTTTCATATTTACAAAATTGAGCTACTAAATCTAATAGATATTTTAATAAAATGTAAAAAATCATTAATCATTTGTTAAAAAAATCATGCACTTTAAAAGACTAAAATTATTATTAATAATGCTTTAATTTTCTTTTTATATACTTATGCATATGGGAATTGTAAATTAATAAAAAAAAAATTTTAATTATCTATTAAATACTAGTAAAGGTGTTGTTAAATATAACGTACATTATTCGAATTAATTTTAGACGCATACTTGTAAAAATATTTATTTATTGAAACATTTAAATTTAAATAAATGAAAAAAAACAAATTTTCTTTAAATTAAGGAACAACATTATATTATCAAATCACTATATTTTTTATCATCTAAAATCGTACAATAAATCTAAGGAAGATTAATGAAGTATAAATCACATTCAATTTAAAAATCGTCGTCCGGTTAATTTAAATATAAAATTATAAAATGAAACTTTAGTAAAAGCAAAAACACAATTTCTATAAAAGTTTTTTTCAAATTCTACCCCGATTGCCTATAATTATTTTCATTTTATAGTAATTTTATCCGAGTTAAAATATAACAGGGAACCTATAATTTTTTTTTTTAATATTAAATAGTAAGTTATTATCGAGCGGGGTACGCAACGTAAAAGTGTTGTCTGTGGGTTGTAGTAGTAAAAAAAGAGCGTTGCTAAATACCACCCAGTTCTTCACCTTTTCTAAATCTTCAAGTGCTAATACCTCAAAAATTAATCATACAAAACAGGTTAGTAACTAGTCGAAATAGTATTCAGTTCATTTTCCATTGAATAGTAAAAAATAATAGGCCTCCGTTTAATTTACAAAAGTTACCCCAAAACTCTACATTTAAGAATCACGTTTTTTTACAATTAACTTGATATTTATAATAGCTTATAAATTAAATTTTTTAATAATAATATTTTTAGTATACTTAATAAATCACACTGTAAATTATAACCTCCTTCTGTAATATAATTAAAATTAAATCTTAAATTCAGTTGATATTTCATAAAGAAAAATACGATTCCCTTACAATTTAATGATATATTTATGATGTTATTGGAAAATATAGGTAGTCAGCTATTAGAAAATTTATTCTAAGACAGGTTTAAGTTATAAATCAATTACAACATAAGTTTTTTCTATAATGTAATAATAAGTTTTTTACTTTTGATAATACTTACAAGTTTCATTTTAAAAGTATGAATTTAAAATTGTAAAAGTATTTGTTTTACTGTGTATATATTAAGCTATTGAAATGCAGGTCGTCGTCATATAATTCATATGACAAGATAAGCAAGTTAAATAATAAATGCAATCATTATAAATAATACTATAAGTTGTGTCAGACAATTTATAATTTATTGTACGCCTTATTTTGATGACTATCAATACACTGAATTATCACGTAAATACATAAAACTTAATAACGATCTAAATCTACTATCTGGGTATTTGAACTGTCAGGATAACTCTTTATAATAGAGAAAACAGGTACTAACATCCGACTAGTTAATTTGTGATTATTTTCTTTTGTCTATATAACTTACAAACATGAGTCATTGTCTGGCTTTTTATTTTAAAATATTGTGTCTTTTACTATAATAAATTTCTCCAATTGCTCGATTAATGCCTAGCTACATTAAAGCAAAAATGATTAAATAAATTCTTTACACTTGGCTAGATTTCAAGTTAAAATTATTACGTGGGATAATAAACTCTTTAGTTTTAGAAATTTATTTATTAATATAAAATGTTTAAAAAGTGACTGAATGTTTTTTTTTATTAAAAAAACCAATATGATTGCGTAATAAATTTGATTAACTAACATTTTTTAATAGTATTTTAAATCAGTTTTGTACTCAGTTTTTCGTGATATCCTAACATTGAAATATACTTATAAAAGTGTTACTATCAAACCTTTATAAGATTTACGAATACATAATTTCATCAGGATTTGATTATTGGCGATTTGTACCATTTTAATTACAAAATAAAAATTTGGTCGTTTTCATAATGAATCCTTTCGAATGACAACTTTTTTTAACATAGCGATAAATTGACGCCATTATTAATCAGTAGATTATTTTTATACATATTTTTTCACTTTTTCACAACCGTTAGTAAATATTAACTTACATAAGAAAAATTCCAGTACAGAGCTGTTCTTTCGATTTTATCCCCGCGAAATAATATTCTGGCAATAGATACTTTTAAGATGGAATCATTAATAGAAGGTGCATTACACTGGCACCCGCATATTAGAAATTTGAAAAAAAAATATTCAATATTATGTACTTTTTATGTAAAATTTTTTACAAACAAAATGAATTTTTGAAAAAAGTCCCTCGCTTTAAGGGAATAGTTTTTCTTTTTCGGGTGCCGACGTAACGTTAAAAATACACCCAAAAAAATTACCTTTAAAAAAAACCTTTTTTCTTAAGAAGAGTCGTTGAACTTAAAGGACTTGCCAAAAATCTCAGAGTAGCATTGGGCCATAATATGACATACGCTCTAAGAACAAATGATACATGAGAACATAATGATGACACGAAAGACAAAGTAGTCATAGTTAGTGAGCAAAAAATAATAAACATTGAAATATTAATATACACATTATAAATGAATTCATATATAAAGAATTTGTTTTATTTTTCTATTTTAAATAATAATAGGAATACCAAATGTAATTGCCTTGAAATTGTAATATATAAGTAACAAGTCAACCATTGTCAAAAACTTTTAAGTATATATATATATATATATAAATGTTAATTGTTTAATAAGTTTTTAACGTGTATACATTACAATGAAAAAAATATAATTTTCTAAATTCTACTTAATGTTTGAACACATTAAATTATTTAGCTATGTACATTTTCTACAGATTCAATTCAGTTAACGTTTAAAATTTACAAATGCAGTCGTTACGTTACGTCGGCACCCAAAAAAGAAAACAATTTCCATGAGGTGAGGATGTTGTACAAAAATTAATTTTGTTCGTAAAAAATTCTACATAAAAATTACACAATATTGAATATATATATATTCATAGTTCTAATTTGCGGGTGTCGGTATAATGCATCTATTATTAATTATTTATATTAATAATTTAATTTTGATTATATGTTTTTTAAATAAACCAATAGTCAAAAATTTATTTTTTAATATTTAATTTAATTTTTTTAACAAAAATAGATTTTTGTAGAGTTTTTTTTTACGCAGAAAAATTAAAGCAAGAATAAATTACAGTGGTAAATATCTATTATAATTAAATAAACTTTAAGGACGATAGATATAATCGTACAACGTGTCTCGGGTTGCGCGAAGTAATGCTGTACATTTGTATAAGTCTTCGGCATACGGTGCAATCAATCACAGTAAGTGTTTTCTATCGAACGCGTTGAATTATTTATATTTTTATCGGCGAGATCATATTTAGAACGGAAATGCGCTAGAAACATCAGTGTAAATATTATATTAGGAATGGAAAACAATACTTTATTAAAAACATAGTTACACGTCATATATATTTTAAATGTTTAGAATTTTAATGATTTATTACTAAAACACGAAAAATAATTTTATTTTTATGCCTTATTAAATTAAAAATAATATTGATTTTAGGTCATTTGGTCTAATTTATCCGTGTGATAAAACATCAAGCATTTATAAATCAGAATGGTGCGTTGTGGTTTAAATTCACGTAACTCCTGTGAAAAAACTACACAGAGTGATCAATTTATTATAAACCATACGATTATTTGCAAAATAAATACAATATTGAAAAACAAATTTTTATTTCTTTTAGTTACATATATTTCTTGTTTTATAAGCTAATAATTACTGTTTTGAGTCATCTTTTATTACTAAAATTTAAATAAATAATATTATTAAAAATGACTTTGACAGATGTCAACAGGATTCTAAAATATTATTTTCTGATAAATTAACAAATATATATGTAACTAAAGTAAATTTTATAAGTTTATTTTCAATATTGTATTTATTTTGTGAGTAATCGAATAGCTTATGATAATCCGATCATTCTGTACAAATATTTTCAAATCTTAAAATAAATTAAAAAATAGAAGCTATTTCAAATTTGCGTATTAAACTTTTTGTTAAAAATTCAAAAATATATTTGATCGACTTTAAAAAAAAAAATGAAATTTTGATGCCAAGCTGTAAAAGTGTTGATTTTCTATAATCTGTTTTTTTTGGGTCTATCCATAAAAACTCTTAGCTCTCTTATAACCAAGTTTGTCGATCTATACGTTAAAATAACTCAAAATATATTTTGTTGAATATTTGTCTTCAAGAATTTTAAAAATTTTCCAGAATTTTATTTTATTAAGGAAATATCTCCAAAAAATTAATATTGTCAAAAATACCTGATTTTGATTAATTTTTGCAATTTATAATTACCACGATTTTTTTAGAAAAATTGAAACTATAATATTATTTTTATATACATTTACTAGAAATCTTATCTTTCTTAATATGTACTTTTTTGAAAATCCAAATAAAATATTAATCAATATTATATATTAATCTATACTGTATTCTGCTATGACGGTTCCCGCTGACTTATTATATTAAAAGAAAAATTAATTTTTAGTTTTTAATCTTATTTATTATATTTCATTGAATACTTATACACACATATATATTTAAGATAAGATTGCTGATTTTTAAGCTAAAGACATTTTTATAAAATATCTCCATTATGATCAAACAAGTTGCTCGCATTTTACTATTCCAGTACACTGTTCATATCATAAATATCTATACTGTCTTTTTGGAAAATATTCATAAGTAGTGTTTTATTTAAAAAATATACCCACCGGGAAATGATTTCTTAAGTTATGATAAACAAACAATTAATAGGTTCAGTGTAACTAAAAGGCAATAACTGGTACAAATACTTATATAATTAAAAAGTATAGAACATTAAATCTAGTAATAAGTTGTGAAAATTGTATATATTTTCTTTAAAATAAAATCATGTCTAGGTCAAAAATGTAATCAAGCATGAATTTTATATTATTACAGAGTTAAAATAAAGGGTGATTGACTGAAGGGTATTTACGGTTTATTTTGGAAGTATTCCCCTGAGAAAGATTTAACGCACAATACTTTTACCATATAGATGTTCCGTTTTGGAAATTTTCTTTAAAAATTGATTGGTACCAAACAAAAGTGTACATAAAATATTTAAATGTTTTCAGTATTCATTCAAAACATTTATAAAATATTAATAACATCGAAAAAACCCAGATCAGTTGCTAGTTTAAATATTCAAGCCATAAACTTTAGAAAGAATAACCGTTTAAATTATGTATTTGGTAATAAGAATATTACTCCATGTATAGTAAATTTTTAGTGTTTAGGTTATTTATTTTTTTGTCTATACCTTGGAGATTCTGTATACTCAGAGAACTTTTTTTTCAATTATTACTATTTTTTATTATATTTAATACTGAAAAGTATACAATTTTTAAATAGATTTAGTTGTTACCATTAAGTTGACATCTATTTTAAAAAACATTTGTCATTAACAAGATCTATTATACAAGTCGCACATAAAACCATTTATTTTAAACAAGTAGTATTACCTTTAAATGTAAAAAAATGTCAAATAAAAAATTATGTATCAATGCTTCATTGTAACGTCTTAAAAAGAGTAGCACAATCGAGAAATTTCAGCGACTTGGTTACTGCTATCCTAAACAATTATTTATTATTCTTCGAAACGTCTTTTCCTCTGTACAAGTGACAAAATGACATGAATGATTGAATGCATTTATCAACGTTCAATTTTGTATAATAAATTAAAAATTATTTTGCTTAAAATATTTTACTAGCAGTTAATAATCATTAAAGCAGCTCATCAAATATACTAGTAAATTAGTTTCGACATCTTTCAAATTGGCACACCATAATCGCATGATTAAAATAAAATAGAGATAATTATGTCTCAATAATTTACATTACTTTACATCAACAATTTAAGAATCAAAAATAAAAATAACAAACAAATAAATGATTTATTAGAAAAAAAATTAATTCTTAAAACAAATATTTTATTAATACATTTTTTTAATTTTAGTCATATCTTAAACTAGAAAATTTCTCTCATATTTTCAATGCATTTTAATATTCACAAGTATTCTTTTTGTTACCCTATTTTTAAACTGTCTCAATTGATAACAAGTTTGAATTATTTGAAGAGTTTTTTTCGGTAATTTTACATTTGTAGTAATCATTTTAGTAATTATAAGATACATTTGTAGTATATAAATGTTGACTTTAGCGGTTATAATGATTTAATATATAGCTAATTGTGTAATTACGCTTTATGGAATGTTGGTATTCATTTTCGTGGTAAAACTATATACATTATTTGAATTGTTAGTCAAACAATACAACAAATTTTAATAAAACATTTTGTAATCAACTGAAAATGTTGAACATAAAATTAATTAAGATACAATTTTTTTTGAGTCAATTTAATTCATTCCGTGTACATTGGTAAATATTGGGTACTAATTATAATCTATTAAAAAGATTATATTTCAAAATTACATTTGATTTTTACGTTTATACACTGTATAATCACTCCGAATAAAAGACAAAGTGATCTTTTTTATGCTAGCCACTCAATTTCTCTCAAAATAATAATTTTTTTTGGAATTTAATATTTGATAGTGATGGTTAGAGGGACACGCAGGTATTACTATATTTATCACTAGTTATTTTCTGACCGTAGTTGGTTTTTCCTACCAAGGTATAAAAATGTTAATAGATTCCAAAACATTAGTTCAAAAGTTTTTATCGACTAGTAGTTTTCTTAATTATATTATTTTTTATTTTATGAGCTTTAGCTTATACTATTTAAATATAGTTAAATATGTATGTTGCTATTAAAGAAAGTTTACATCCCTATAAAACATAAGCGATGATTATTAAAAATATTTTATAATAATAAATGAAGATGCTCATGTAACTAACAAAAGCTAAAAAGAATTATTATTTTTAGAGAAATCAAGTGGCTAGCGTTAAAATAATCACTCTGTATAATCATTGCATCCCTAATCTTTATTAATCAGTGAATGCTTATAAAATGAGCAATTACATTATTTCATCTATATCATATAATCGTTTTATTAAGTAGTTTAATGAAAAAAAGTTTGGTGTAATAAATTTAACATTTATAAATAGTAAATAATTTATTAACAGTATTTTATTGTTATGGTGTTCATTAAATAGGATTATAAACAATAAGTAGTGAATATGTCAGACTTAACTCCTTATTAAGTATGAAAAATTATAAAATATTTCTTATGTATAATCCTAAATAACATTTGTAATTAAGTTAAACTTTACACAAGTATTCATTTGTTAAATATTAACTGCTTTTATTTCAAATAATTAATAATAACAAATTGTAATTGATGGTTTTATAATAAATGTGCATTGTGATATAATACAAATAAATATGTGGTATTATTGGAAAAAATCGTTAATTTATTTTTAATGGTTAAGTTTTATTCTTGAAATTAATAAAGCATTTTACAATGTATCAAATATTACTTGATTGCCATTTTCGTATGAAACTTCTTTTCTCATAGCACACCATAAATTATTTGCATGTGCATTCAATCAATATTATACTAATACTAAATACCATTTAATTAGTATTTCTTTATATATACAAAGTTCCTAATGTAAAATCGATTTTTGAAGTTAGTACACAAACTCATTAAATCAGTTTGTAACGTTATTTTAACATGTACATAATAATAAATTTGTACAACTATTGTTAACTAAAAACTTATTACCTAACTTTCCCTTTTCTTAAATTTTAAACATAGTACTATTATTTCATTTGAATATACCATGCTTCTTTATTTCAATAAAACTAACAGTTTTAGGGTTATTTACATTAATATTTGAACAATAGATATAAATTTTGATTTATTTACTTAGCAAATCAACTAGTTGATTTGCATTTAATATGTTTTGTTTGCACATCGATACGTTTTAAACAGTCTCTATAAAACAGTTCATTATTACACTTTGGTTGGGTTAACTTAAAATCATGAATATAAAGGGTCGTCAAATTAATGGTACGATTATAATCTCCGAATCCACTCAAAATCCAAATCAAACATCTAGTAGAAATTAAATAATGAATCAAGCAATAAACTACATACATGAATAAGCTAAAAATAAAAAATTCATTGTATTACATTTAAAAAATTTAAAAAACAATTTAAAAATGCGTTTTTATTAAGAGATAAATCATTGTTATTTATTAAGAAAATGTATGAGTTCTTTTAAATTAAATTGATCTTATTTTCAAAATTTTTCAAAAAATGTAACACAATTTCATAAAATGTGTGACACATTAATACAATATTTGAAATAAATATAAAAGGTATCATTTAAAAAAGTTTTTAATAGTGAACATGCATTGCAGGAATACAAGCATAAGTAATAAAACGGTAAGAGTGAGTGACAAATTCATTAAAAAGTACACATTTATATTCATTGTATTTCGACTGCAAAGATAAATGTCATCTTCAGCATAAACATTAAATCAAAAATGGAGTTTGATACCATTGCGCTGGGCTATATAAGTTTCCCTGTCTTCTCGTACAAAAGCAATAGCTTTTAGAGGGGATGTTAAATATGATTAATGATAAATAAAAATTAAAAAGAAAATTATAAAAAAATCGATAGAACCATTAAAAATAAAAAAAGTGTTGGATAATTGTGTTTTACTTTTGTGATAATTTATTAAAAGCTCATTTAAATACAAATTTATTAATATTTTATACATAAAAATTATTTTATAGAAATTCTGTATGAAAAAATAAAAAAAGTTGTTAGACAATTGCATTGCTAATTTTATGCTCTATAAAGTGAATGATAATGAGTTGGTTAATTACCCGTGTTTAACAAATTAAAGATATATAGCGTAAATAAAAAAAAACTTTCACAACTTTATTTTTTTTAATTATACAATTTTATTTTATGATAATAAAAGCTTANATTTTTTTTAATTATACAATTTTATTTTATGATAATAAAAGCTTAATTAAGTATAAATTAAAAATTCAATAAAATTAAATCAATTTTAGGCCATCTATGTTTTTTTTATAAAAATAAATTAATGACGGAGAAATTTTGTTGAAACAATATTGTTCAATGAGTTGTAAAATTTAAGTGCAATTTATTACGAGTGCCTTTGAAAATTAATGATTAATGAAAATGCTATATTTTTTAAGCTGCAGTACATTGAAATTGTATTACTTTAGCTCTATTCGTACATAGTAGTTTTTGGTACAAAACATGAATATATTCCATTAAAATAAATCATTAAAAAATATTGATTGAAATTTTTGTAAATGATTATTCTGTTACTTAACTGATTTGTGAACAAGATTCATTTTATGTGATTTTAAAACGAAGCAAGCCAAACCGTTCGATATAATTACTGTATATAATTATTTAAATAAATATTATTTATTGCGATTGAAATACTATATATTATTATACTATAAACAATTATCTTCTTAAGTTGGTTGAAATTTGTTTAACTAATTTGATTGAATTAAAATAATAAGAATTATTAGTTTTCGGATGGATAAATATATTTCATTGTTTCATTTATGTTGATCTAATTGGAATTTAATTTACTTTGATAATAACCAACAATGTTTTTCAATTTACATAACACATAAAGATGCGTCATTTAAATTTTTGTTTTATACTGTAATCAATTATTCGTTTGCAAAATTTTCGAAATAATAGATACTTAGGTCCTAATAAAATTAATAATGTGTATACTTTATTCTTTATTTTCATTTTTTATTGTATTGATTCTTTTTTTTTTTGTGTCATGTGGGACAGCTATCGACGTTTATTGGTTGAAAGTCTGGGTTTTATAGTTTTATGTTCCATTTTGCGTGTATAGGTTAATTTAGCTGAAGTAAAAAGCGCAAAATGTCATAAAACTGTTGACGTAAATATTTTACAAATGCATGTAATTTTATTTTCTAACCTTAGTATGTATTAGTTATTACTATGTAGGGCTTATTACTATGTTAAAAACTTATCTGTTAAAAACATTTAGCACTAATCCACAAGTATATACCAGCTAGAGTAAATTATTAATCAAATGTATTAAATAATGACCATAAAGATAGGTTGGGTTTTGGTAATTTATGAAATAGTTTTTCTCTAATATTGAAATAGACATTTAGATGATCATAGTTAACTCAAACAGAAACGTCGACAGAATATATTATTAAAATAAGCAGATTAACTGTGTTTCACAAGCATCATTTAAAATTTTCGTCATAACTTTGAGTTTCAAATCACTTTTGAGTTGGTTTAGATTAAATTTATTTTGATCTACTTTGAATTTATTATACAATATTTACTTTAAAAGTAATTTTAAGTTTTGTAACCATATAGTTTATGTATGATTAATGATGAAACTGCCTTGATCCTCATAATTTTGTTTCTTATAAGAATCTTTTTTGCTACATTGATAAAATATTTCAATTTTATAACTTTTAATTTAACTAAACTTGTGCCTGGTAGTATTGTATTTTGGAAAATAAATTATAAATAAAAGTATCAAAAAAGATGATAATCCTAAATCAGTATTTGAAAAATAATTTTTAAAGGTCTTCAAAATCATCAATTTTAAATTATATCGATAAGAAAATTATTATTTTACATCCTTTCATCTCACAGAAAAATAAAAATAAAAAATTCTGTACAATAAAGTTTGATAATTTATAGCATTATAGTAAGTAGAAATTTTACTTTTTCGAGATGTCTAATTTTTGTTTATATTGGTCGCACACTCCAATAGGCTAGTTAGCTAAGTAAGTTAAACTAGGAGTCAATGAATATCAAATTTATAATTTAATTCTATAGACTGTAATATAAATGGGTTTATTTAATTTTTCCTTAGTTTAATAAAAATAAATCGAGAGCGTTTTAATGGTTTTAAATAATATTTTTTTATTAAACAACTTAAATTTGAATAATAGAAAATATATATATATAT
>NW_026099572.1:24285521-24294604 GCF_025091365.1 Daktulosphaira vitifoliae | reverse complement strand
ATAACTATAAAAAGTTTGTTTGAATTATTCATGAACCGTTTAAAATATCTTTGACTTATTACCATTTTTTAGCTTACATACTTGATCCTAACTATTTGAATGATGGTTTGATTGAAGATCAACTGGATGAAACTTAGAATTATAACAATATTTATCATCCAAAAATAATCACCTTTCAAGGTCATGGATTTTCATTAAAAGACTTTTAAATTATTTTAAAGAAAATATTGTTGTTACTGTCAAGCCTCTTTCATGGTGTCTGACTTTAGAAAATAAAATTAGCCATAAAATTTTAGACTTAATAACACAGCTTTTTACAGCCAAAGAATCGTCAACTGGCTGTATAGAAAGGATTTTTTCGACATTCGGTCTTGTTCATATTAAACATTGGAACAGACTAGTTATCAAAGCTCGAATCAATGTTTAAATCTCAAAATAAAGTTAATAAGTGCATTATAATAAAATATATAATTTGTGTTCTCGTGAAACTTATAAATTTTTTATACAATTGACTTATCAAATAATTTTAATGGTTAATTTGTTGTAAATTATTATATTATTGTGAAGTGAAAAAATATGATAATAAGTGTTAAGACTCATTAATGNAAAATATGATAATAAGTGTTACGACTCATTAATGTATGTTAAGTGACATTTTATGTTCAGATTGTTTACTGTGTATTATTTTTTGTTAATAACATGTAATTTGTTATTTGTATTGTGTTTAATACGTTTTATTAAATTAAATTAGTAATTTTGTGTAAACAAGTAGATAAACACATTTAATTATTTACTTTGTAACATTTAAGCTCAAATTTCTTTAATAAAGATAATAGATTTTTAATAAGATTTAATAAAAATATATTTATTGTTTTAAATTATTTTTTATTTTACTTGTATTAATAAATAATAATCTTAATTCGGTCATCGGAATTGACGGCCGATTATAGAAAATGTATTGGAAATCGTGCGAAAAAAAGAGGCACGTTACGGAATTAGAACCTGCGACCCTATGCGTCATAGAGACAACCCTTCCCACTAGGTCACCGAGCACTTATAATCTAGACCAAGTTTACCATTAAAGTAATAATTACTTTATAAGTTTTCCGTAAAAATTACAACACTAAATTATTAAGTATCAATCACATATTATATTTGTTTCGTACGAGGCAGCTAGACCGTAGGACGACTAGTCGTGGCCCGTACTAGAATGCTGCGTGAAGGAATTTTTTTCTTAATTCTTTATAAATAAAAAAAAAAATTTACAACTCATTGGATTTCTATCTCATTTCGATTCAATAACTTCAACGAATATCAACGACCCCATACTATAGTCGCCCCTCGTAAGAAATCCAATATAATAATAAGAAATTTCTTATTCATATTACAATTAGTAAATTATATTTTTTTTTTTTTTGTGACTATCATTTATTTTCTCAGCTTTCACTTGATCTACTTTTTTCAACTATACGTCAAATTATTACAATTCGTATTCAGTTGAAGATATTATCCTCTATTTTGGCGCGATCTCTTACTACTAAAAGATCTTCGATAAACTTAAATAAAAACGTAAAAGACGAAAAAACAGATATGCGTATATTATATGTACGCGAGCGATGCGCTTTACAAAGGTAGATTGGTCGATTTTAAAATCGGACAACTATGCAGTCGCCGAACAACGATAAGATAAAAAACAACAATAGCTACACTTATTGTATAGGCTTAAACACACCATCCGCCATGAAATATTTGTTTCAAAGTAAAGAGATAACAAAAAACAACTATAATCTAAGAACAAATTTCGCAACAACTAAATACGTAAAAAGTAATACATAAATACAAAAAAAAATTAACACACAAATAATCAGTAGAAACAAATCATTATGGAAAAATTAATAATTAATCTCACACAGGATATGACACACATATATATATTACAATAACTACGAATTATAAGAAATTAAAATAAATTACAAACTGGCTACAAACTGTTGCCTTCAAAAGGTAACCGATATAATAACCTTACCGCTCGTGAAAACTCGCCGACGTTAGTTCGGACCTTTGCTGATCGTGCCACGTTGTCATCGTCACAGTGTAATTCCATTACACGCCCAGCTTGCCATTTTAGTGGTGGCAAATTTGTCTCTTTTACCAACACAAAAGTTCCAATTTGTAACTTAGGCCCTTTCGTGCTGGACCATTTGGTTCTTTCCTGTAGTTGAGTTAAATACTCTTGATGCCACCGTTTCCAAAGTACTTGGGTGTAATGGGAGACTATTTTCCACCTATTTAAGTGAGTAATAGGCGTGGTCGTCTCATCTTTTTCCGGTATGGCAATCATATCGCCAATTAAAAAATGACCTAGCGTGAGGTAAGTTAGATCAGCCGGATCAGAAGATACTGGAGTTATTGGTCGCGAGTTAAGTACAGCTTCCACTCTGGTCAGTACAGTTAATAATTCTTCGTACGTGAGACGATCCTCTCCCAAAAGCGATATAACAAACTTTTCATGCTTTTGACCACAGCCTCCTAAAGCCCACCGAAATGCGGTGCACGGGGTGGTATAAATCGCCACTCAATTCCTTTTTCCGCTAGATGAGAGAAAACGGATCGCTGATGTTCTGGAGACTGGAAAAGTGTGTACATCTCCTTTAAATGCCGACGCATGCCCACAAAATTTCTGGCGTTGCCACGTCGATCAAAAAATCTGTTCAACGCCTGTAAAAACGTCTTCGTTGACAAATCGCTCACAAGTTTGATATGTATTGCCTTTGTCGCGAAACATACAAATATGCTAATGTATCCTTCGTTACATGGTGCCTTACGACGCAAGCTCGTTCTTATCATGACTGGACCCGCGAAATCCACACCACATATGGCAAATGCTCTTCCACTCTGTACCCATGAACCAGGCAGACTTCCCATGATCGGTTGTACTATTTGAGGTTTCAGTTTAAAACAATTAACGCAATTATGTACTATAGCACGAACTAAAATTCGCGCTTTTAAAGGCCAGTAGCGCTGCCTAATAGAGGCCACCAAGGCTTGAGGTCCACTGTGCATCAAATCCATGTGTTCTTTACGGAATAATAATTTTGTGTAAAGATCCGGCAATACAATTTGATGTCTCTGATTGTCATTTAACGCCATAGCGTATTTTAAACGTCCTCCGACGCGTATAATATTATCACCATCAATATATGGACTAAGACGCAGTAGTTTACTTTTCTTTGACACATTCGCATTTGCACTTTTTAACTCTCTCAATTCTTGCCGAAAATGTGCGCGTTGAATTATTTTGATGATTGTCGTATCTGCCCTATCTAGTTCGTTTACCGTTAACGGCCAATTATTTTTATCACCTACTGCTCGATTCATGTTATACCGACAGCGTAGATAATACGACGTCACTCTGATGATAAATAATAACAACGACCTTCTAGATAACAACGAATAACATTTATCGTACGCTACTCATGCGACAGTCGTAATTCTTGTTTCGCCCGTATTTTTGGCTTCTGGTATATTGTTTGTATTATTGTATTATACACATGACTTCGGCCATTTCTCGTACTCCTCCTTCAACCAATTGGGACCGTTCCACCACAACGCGTTAATTCGCAATTCGTTTGGAGTACAACCACGTGATATTAAATCAGCAGGATTGTTCTCCGAGCGGACATGACGCCAATCATTAATGGACGTTTTGTCTTGTATTTTACCAACACGATGCGCCACGAACGTTTTCCATTTAGCAGATGGAGATGAAATCCAACCGAGGGCTACGCTCGAATCGGTCCAATAAAATTGTCGCTCAAATTTGCATTTCAACTTCGGCACTATTCCGTTTACCATTCGTGCTAATAATAAGGCTGCGCACAATTCTAGTCGAGGTAGCGATATATCGTTTTTATGGGCGTGACCTTGGACTTGGCTTGTAGTAAACGCAACTTGTGATGACCGTTTTCGTCCGTACTTCTAATGTAAACACATGCACCATACGCTCTGATAGATGAATCGGCAAACCCGTGTAGCTGTAATTTAACGATTTTATTTTCACATAGGATATATCTTGAAATACTGAACTTATTCAATATTGTTAATTGTGCACTATAATTACGCCGTTCTACAGCGACTTCCGCCGAAACGGGTTCGTCCCAACTGAGTGGAATGCACCAAAAACGTTGCATGATAATTTTTGCAAAAACTAACACCGGTCCGAGCAAACCAAGGGGATCAAAAATTGTGGCTATATTCAATAAAATTGTTTGCTTTGTTATATCGTTATTATTTATTATGTTTTCACTTACTGTATATTTAAATGAATCCGATGATGGATCCCAACACAGGCCTAATATTTTCGTCGTGTCGTTATCAATAATACGCGGACCGTCACTATCTTTATTGTATTCTTAAATAAATTACTTATTAAATATTATCGTTCGATGCCCATTTCCGTAAATGTAGACCGGCACCTTTCATCACGGCAATAATATTGTCTCGTAATGTTATTGCCTCTGCCCGTTTCATTGCACCGCCTAACCAATCATCCACATAAAAATCGTTAACTAATGATTGACACGCGTCAGGATACCTACTAAATTCAAATTCAGCTAACTTTTCTAGGCAAGCTGTTGACAAATAACTTGCGCTTATTGTACCGTACGTCGCAGCTCGTAGGCGGTAGATTTTCAATGGCGCGTTTGGATTATCACGCCAGACAATTCTCTGATAATCACGATGGCTCTCGCCTACTTTTATCTGTTGATAAATTTTTTTCGATATCTGCCGTTAGTACATATTTACACATGCAAAATCGAGCCAGGATGTATAGCAGATCGTCCTGTTAACAGGCCCATTTAATAACACGTCATTCAGTGATTGGTTAGAATTATCATTCACCGTGAAGAAAATCGCCGTTTGTTGACTCAGACTATTGAACTAATTCTCCGATAAACCAGCAAACACCCATCCGAACTTTGTTTCCTGAAATACAGGACCGCTTGGTCGTGGCTTTATTTTCCCTGCACACATTTAATCATAGAAGTGACCCACTCCTATTAATAAGTCAATTTTCTGTGGCATGGTGAAACACGGATCCGCTAAGACTATAGCTTTCGGAACCACGCAGCTATCATTTAGTCGGATACCTAGTAGGTTACTCGTAATGCTCTTAACTACTAAACATGGGAATGCTACTAAATAGTCTTTTAAACGGGAGTTGGCTGAAACCATTACTTGAGATTTAATCCTTTGTACGTTTCCACCAATTCCTTGGATGCTTTGGTCGACATGGGTTTTCGGTAACCGCAAAATCTGTGCCATACGTTCGGTTATAAAGTTACTTTGTGATGCAGAATCTAGTAACACGCGACACTACTCCCATTCACCACGATTACTCTTGACCAAAACAACTACTGTTAGTAATAATATCGACGTAGCAGCTGGTGAGCTAGTGTGTGCACTAACGGTTGCTAATTCATTTTGAACTACTTGTTCTGACTCGCTATTTTCCGAATTTTCCTTTACGTTTGCTACTGAGTTGGATTCTGACTGATCGGTCCGTGAACTTAAGTGAAAAGTGTATTATGTGGCTTGCCACACTTAAAACAGCCGCGAGTCAAACATTTTTTGTAAGGGTTTGTCTGTAGACAATTCCTGCATAAATCGCGCTCACTAATGCGCTTAATGCGTTCAACTACTGACAAGGCCAAAAGACTAGGACATCGATACACCGAGTGATTTGAATGACAATTAAAGCATTTTTTGTCCGTATTTGTCACCGCATAAGCATTGCTCCGTACCATAGATTTTCTGACATCTTGACTATGGGTAGCCGGTGCTGTAGCGTTTCTCTGATTTATTGCTTTAGATGATTCAATCGCTTCTAAAATTTTAAACCGTTTTTCCAAAAATTCCACCAATTCAATAAGTGTGGGAAGAGCATCCTGATCCGTTTCCCACGCTCAAAGACAACTTCTATCTAACTTGATGATTACTAAATACGTTAACATGTGACCCCACGACTCTGGCTCTTGATCAAGGGTCTTTAATGTTTGCATGTGTCCTTTTATGGAATCTGTAAACGCTCGATGTTTAATTGTTGATTCTACTGTTAACATCTCTAAGTGAAATAACGCTTTTACATGGGCTTGTATTAATATCTTCAAATAAAATAATTTTTATATGTCTAACAATTGGTCATTTGTATGAATTAATGCCGAAAAAATATCATGAAATATTGTCCATTGCTTAAAGTCTCCATGAAATGATGGGATATCTAGCGGGGCTAATCTAATAGCTGGCACTGCTACTGTTGGTGTCGCTACCGTTGAAGATGTTGCTGTCGTATTCCCAACAACAGCATCTGACGCGTTGCTGACTACCCTACTCAATTCAGATAGCCTCTTCTCCGCAATTGTACTGACTTTAAAGTATGAGTCTTCAAAATCAGCTCTATAATTTAGCTGTTCCTCTGCGTTTACCCCTTCTAGCATGTCGATTTCCAACTGTACTTGATCGTACTCGCTGCATGCTTCCTCAATTTTTTTTTGTCTAAGCCGAATTTTGATTAGGTCTAACTTTTCGTCTCGAACAAACTGTAAGAATTTGGTCAATGCCGATTTTAATTGACCTCTCCTTATGCTCAATCGCGTAACTATATTTTTTCGATTACCTTCAGGCATAGTTTGTTTTGTTAGTTTTTACCGATAATAAATAACTGTTCC
This sequence comes from Daktulosphaira vitifoliae, assembly GCF_025091365.1. Taxonomy (NCBI): domain Eukaryota; kingdom Metazoa; phylum Arthropoda; class Insecta; order Hemiptera; family Phylloxeridae; genus Daktulosphaira; species Daktulosphaira vitifoliae. The sequence goes on along the minus strand of NW_026099572.1, from coordinate 24,287,876 downwards.
AAAAGAAACCAACCGACTCAGATGACCGTTACTAATATATATACAGGGTGGCCCACCACTCACTGACAACTTAAATAACTTTTGATCCAGTAAATATTTTTAGCTGATTTTTTTTTTAAATATTAGTTATACGTTAGGTCTATAGTTATATCTCAATAATTTATTTTTTTACATTTTATTAAAAATATTAATTATTTTTAAATTTTAAATAAAATGTAAAAAAAAAATCTAAGATAGCTATTTTGTAGAGTAGAATTTAAGAAAAATTTTAGTAAAAAAATATCTTATTAATATTCAGTAGTAAATATTCTGTAGCGTTTTGAAGTTTGTGAAAATTTGAATTTTCATGTACTATTTTACGGTATTAAACATTGAAATACGTATTGAGAAAAGGACAGAAGAAAACGCTATCTTTTCATGATTACTGTGTATACATATGATGATAGTGTGTATACATTACAAACTTGGCATAAATACCATGATAAGAAATTAGATAAGGCAATTATTACTTATCACTCTCATTCAAAAGTATATTGAAAAGATAGCGTTTTCTTCTGTCCTTTTCTCAATACGTATTTCAATGTTTAATACCGTAAAATAGTACATGAAAATTCAAATTTTCACAAACTTCAAAACGCTACAGAATATTTACTACTGAATATTAATAAGATATTTTTTTACTAAAATTTTTCTTAAATTCTACTCTACAAAATAGCTATCTTAGATTTTTTTTTTACATTTTATTTAAAATTTAAAAATAATTAATATTTTTAATAAAATGTAAAAAAATTAATTATTGAGATATAGCTATAGACCTAACGTCTAACTAATATTTAAAAAAAAAATCAGCTAAAAATATTAACTGGATCAAAAGTTATTTAAGTTGTCAGTGAGTGGTGGGCCACCCTGTATATATATATATATATATATATACGCTCTATTAACTGTCAAAGAGCGTTCGTGGTAATTTGAGCAATGTACAACTATAACGATAGTAGTACAATAACCGCTGTACGCCGACACTCTATAAATATTGCGCACGGGTTTTTTACACTTAACTATATTTGTTTCACAATACTTATGACGATATCTAATGCACTTATACGAACTTTAAATTAAAATACGTTAATAATATATAATAATATTATTATATTCCGCGTATAGCAATAGCTGCTGCTACGCACTACGTTGGGTAGAAATTAACCCTTTTCTAACTCGATGCGTTAGAATTATTTACGAACACGCACATACAACGCTTAACTCACATATTCTAATAACGCACTTTCGTTACGCAAATTTTCGCACTTTCACGTTTCCGATATTCACTAGACGTTCCGGGCGAAGGACCATATATTTTGGCACAATCTCTTAATACTAAAAGATCTTCGATAAATTTAAATAAAAACGTAAATGACGAAAAAACAGATATGCGTATATTATATGTACGCGAGCGATGCGCTTTACAAAGGTAGACTGGTCGATTTTAAAACTGGACAACTATGCAGCCGCCGAATAATGATAAGATAAATAGCTACACTTATTGTGTAGGCTTAAAAACCCTCAAATATTGAAAAAAAATTCTAATTAATCAATAAAACAGTTACTTATATCATGTTCTCTATACATAAACAATAAAAATCATTCACTTTTAATTTAATGTTTTAAAAATATTTATTGACGAATTAAGTTTGATATTATAATAGGTTTCAACTACAAAATTAAATCATTTTACTTTGTAAATTATTAATTTTTTTATTCTATTTGTGTGTGTTACTATCAATCTATAATATTTCAAATTTTTCAATAATATGTTGATATAAAAATAATTTCTAAAAAAAAATTTATTTATTTTCACTTGAATTTAATAATGGATTTTTACAATTATAATCAAATTTTATAATACGCTCTATTTAGTTGATCTTTTTAACAATTTATTTTTGATTGGTTTTTTTAGTTAAAGTATATCACTAAAATTAACTCAGATCTACATATTTTAATTGTAGAATCTTTTTAAACACCAAAAGTTACTAGGAAATGATTACTATTATTTCTATTATGATAAAAGTGCAAAATAATATTGAGCTTTTCTGATAAATTTACTATAAATAGTAATTATAAAATTTCCCGGCTGCATATATGCAGTATGAGAATTAAAAAAATATTGATTAATATATTAAACTTAACAACAATTTTTTATTAAATGATGTTAATTTCAAACTTGCAAGTCGAGCTAATACTTATGGTAATAAATTATTATTTTTTTATTATACTTTCACGAAAAACAACTTCAAAGAACCAAAAAAACAAGTTGAAAATTATATTTTACACTGATTATTTTTAACATATAAAAAATCA
>NW_026099572.1:24228318-24285324 GCF_025091365.1 Daktulosphaira vitifoliae | reverse complement strand
CAGTCACGGATTGTTTATTATCAATTATGACTATCAATAGATATACTTTTTGTATTGTCAGTTAGTGTATTTATAAACTCACAACAATGTACCTTACTATCATTGATAATAACAATACTGTGTACCTGCTAATATCGATGTCATAAAAAATCAATTACCTACCTGTATTTGTAATCCCTTGTGTATTATACCTATATATTAACTCAAAAATTTTAAATTTTAAATGTTTATATCCAATAAACAAATTAAGTTTTATTAAAAATTCAAATGCCATTTATTATTGAATTAAAAACTCAAACATTTTATTAAATTAAAAATATGTGTTACCATTTAAAAAAACAAAGTTGACACCCTTACCAGGCATAAGGGATGAACTTAAAAAGTATTACATAGTTAATAATTCAAGAATAATGTGTAACTAAAGATAGTAATAAAAAAAAAGTTTTTAATTATTATTATTCTGTAAGTAATTGAGTGGGTTATGATAAAAAAATCATCCTGTATATATAATACAAAATATAAAATATTGTAAGAATATAATAAATATAAAGTTTTTAATTGTATATTTTTTGCATTTAATGTACTTCTAGGATAAAATTCGAGTTTTGAAATCCGTATAGGATTGTGTAATAGATAAAAAAAATATTAAGAATTTATTTTTCATTTTTCATTTGTAATTCATGTCAGATATTTTATTGGTACAGAAATTAAGAAACAAATTATATATGTAACACAAATTATTTGTTAAAAACAAATAAATCGAAAAGATTTCACCTTCAAGTGTATAATACGCCAAAAAATTTAAAAGATTATTATGTTATTATGTTCATAATTAATGTTATTTAAATAATAATAATTTATAATAAATAATTTTTGGCAATGATAATTGTTGCCAAATGCTTCATAACTTCTCCTACGCCATGACGTCTTTATGTACTTTGAACCACCACGATACAATATTTATTTACTGCGTGTTCAATAATAATTAAATATAAACAACTTAAAAATGAAACGGAAATTGGTCATTATAGTACACTGTAAAGAAAATATAAAACGTCATCCTAGATGTGTTCTAGTGACAGCACAATCGCCATAAGCTGTACCTTGTTTACGTTGTTAAACAAAACAAACTATATACAAAAAAAAACTATATATAAAATATATGTATACATGCTTTGGATAAATAAGAAAACATCTTTGTATAAAATAAACGTCAAAAACATAAAATTGTACACATCAGTTTTAATGCAAACAAAACTGTCTATTCAAAATGGTATGTATTTTAATTTTACAATTCTGGTGATGTTACAAGGGTTATAAAATAATAATATACAGTGGTTTTACTTGTTATATCGTATGTATACTTTTCAAATAATAAATTTGATTTTTTTTTTTTTGTTAATATTCTATATTTTAGGTGTTTAAGTGTAAATTTAGAATAGAGTATAGTAACGAATAAACGTTGACTTGGGATAATTCATTTTTTATCATAAGCAACTTTATTGCTGAAATAATGTTTATAGCATTTATTTTATTTATATTAGTTTTATTTAGAATTGTGTAAGATTTTTATTCAATCTTGAGGATACGTTTACAATTTAGAGAGTGCAATAGATTTTCTATGGCCAGTAGTATACGGTAATGGCCTCAACGAAATTAATTTCTCTCAAGTAAAAGTGCTCCGCTGTCATCCAGCATTGGAGAGTTCATTCGTCACTGGTCCAGCAATTTGGTATGTGTCAGCCAGCAGAAGTAGAAAACGATTCCAAGCTAAAACTTAATACAATTTTAATAAGCTGGATCCAAAAATTATATGTAACTGCTAAATTGCATTTCTTCTATTAATATCTCGATGACTTATAAGAATAGAACAAAAGTATAAACGATATTAATTAATCAGAAATTAGACGGAGTTATTTTATAAATATTAATAAATATTAAGGTTAATATAGAAATTATTCGAACAATTTAAAAATTTAAAAGAAATTAGGCTCTTATATATAAAAAATGAACATATATGAATTGCGCAGGAAACTCGGTCTATGTTCATGATAATCTGAAATTTAAATAGGTAACTGTTTTGAGTAATGATGTAAAATTATCGTATTAATCTTCTTACATAATTTTATCGAAAATGTTCTCAAAACACAAAGATTTTTTTTGTTAAACATGTTTATATTATATTTTGGATTATTTTAAAATAATTTTGAAATAGCCAACAAGTAAACATTGTTCACTTATAACATTTTTAATTTAGCTTCAGATAAATCAATCCAACGAAGTTAGAGATATAGTCTACTTAGTTTAAAAAGTTAATCAAATAGGTAACTTTATGTTTTTAAGTTTACAAATGTATTAGAGTTGTATTTAGAAGTAATCAAATTTTTACTTGATAGCCAAATTGGCTTTATATGGTATTTATGTAGAATTTTTTTTTACTGGGAATTTTTCTATTTCACCCAAGAAACATTTTAATTGAGAGAGTTATTATTTATAATCATTAAACAATAAGTGAAACATAAAGGAGTCATATAAATGCAAAAATTTTGAGAAGCCATAGAAATTCAAATAAAACAGAAGCCATAAAAATGAAAAATAGTGAGAAGCCGTAGAAATGTAAATAAATTTAGAAGCCATAAAAATGCACAAATATTAAGAAGCCGTAGAAATGCAAATAAATTGAGAAGCCATAGAAATATAAACAAAACAGAATCCATAAAAATGCAAAAATATTGAGAAGCCATAGAAATGCAAAATAGTGAAAAGCCGTAGAAATGCAAATAAATTGAAAAGCCATAGAAATGCAAAAATATTGAAAAGCCATAGAAATGCAAATAAATTCAGAAGCTATAGAAATACATATTAATTTAGATGCAATAGAAATGCAAAAAAATTGAGAGGAATAAAAAAAAAAATATTAAGATTCCATAGAATCATTTTTGACTCAAATATTTTTTAGAGAGTTTTTGATATTTTTGTTATTATGAATTATTGAAGTATATATTAATAATACTTGATTATGAATCAAGTAAAAAATAATTATTTTTGGATTAAAAATTTTCAATAAATATTCAGGACTTAAAATAATTTCAATACAAGATTAAATATTCTTAAAAAAGTATTTAGTTCTATTTTTTTAAAGAATTTTTTAAAAGAGTACGTTTTAGAAGTAACACTGGAATGTTAAATGAGAAATGTTATTTAAAATATAAAACATAAAATATAATTTTTTTATTTCAGAAACTAATGATTTTATGTGTAGTATATACAGTGTATATAATATATATTAATGTTATATTTCGATTGTTTTAAATCTTTAATATCTTTCTGTCATGGAAGGCCTAAACTATAGTGTTTTATCTACATCTTTTTATCTATCTATGTATATATCTTATATTGATGTCCTTCCTACTTTTTTTTTTGTTACATACACATTACTTTTTCCTTAGAAAATTGTTCGTTAACTCCTGAAATATACACGTATCAAAGATATAACTTTACCAAATAACTCTGTACAAACATTATTGATTTATTAAATTTACTTTGTATATTTTGTATTATTGATAATCACTTGATTTTTCTTTATGCCTACTTAATCTATGTACTCATTAAATTTAATTCTAAACCTTATATATTTTTGGTGAAATTATTAGTCGCCTACCTGGATATATCTACTAATTCTCTGAAATAAATAGATGTTTTTTTATGCAATTATAACGTAGACAAGACAAACCACTTTTTGCATATACTTTGATAGGAAAATAAAGTGTAAAATGGGCTAATCATAATTGAACGTACTGATAAACTCTTAAAATAACTGAGCGCCACTGATCAAGTGAGAGCATCTGACCACCATCAGAGTGACATCTGAGCTAGAATGCTCATTATTTTGGACTTTTTATATTAAGTTTGATGGTATTTTCAAAGACAAGAAGTGTTTACTGACGCTACCATTATTTCTTTATTAATTGTAATTTATTACATATAATTTGTTATATTTTCATCAATAATTATCTACATTTCATAATGTTCTACCGTTTATTCTATGAAATCTTACACATTACTATTACATATTGGTTATTATTTCCTGTTTCTTTTATATAACAAAGTTATGTTGATATATTTTTAAACATTTAAAAAGTTTATATATAACTTATTTTTATATTGATATACATGCCATGTTATGTGATTTATTAATTAAATTCTTAAATTGTATATTGCAACAATAATGATATACTATGTATATCATAACACATAGTATAAGTCTTGAATCAAATACAATTTTTAATCTTATTAAATAATTATTTCACTTTGAAATGTTCACTTCAGTATGTAAAGTTTATTGTTCGATAAAATATAACGTAATTAAATCTTATGAATGTTAAGAATATAATTCGAACATAGTTGTAAGAGTTGGTATAGACAAATTTTAAGTGCTTTTACGTAAAATCTTAAATCACGATGTTTAAATGTTTTTATACTTAAACATTGAACTATTAAACAACATAAGCTCTTTAAAAATAGTTAGAAATACTAAGTTGCATATTATTCGATGATACACGATGATGTAATTTTTTTTACCTTAAGTGTATGAAATATTTTTGTTTAGTATTGTAGTTTTAAGGTAACAATAAAATCACCAAGTTTTACGGGTAGCTCAGTTATTTTCTTTGGGTAATTTTACCGTTTTGTTCACAATGGTTGCACAGACGACGTGGATGATTACTATGCGCTAGGAACCTATTTAAGCAATGACAATAGCGTAATCAAATGGTGATGCGTGGCCTTTTGATTGCTTTTGTAGTAACAAACAATACACTAAACGGGTTGCGAATCCCAAAATCTAATCAAACGATACTTTTGATACGTTTATTGAGTGTTTGATATAATACTGAACGCATCAAACGCCAAAATAATATAAAAATATCCAATTTACTACCAATTATCATAAAAAATTAATATTTTTTAAAATAAAATATGATTAAAAATGAATGAAATATTTCAATTTTAGGTTGATTTTAATTTTACCAAACTAAATATTCAAATTTAATCAGTTTTTTTACGTGAAAAATAACAATTTTATAATCTTGTACCCATTTTTAATTATACTTTAGTGGTTTAATAATTTATTTTAATATGATAAAACTTCAGTTAATATCACATCATATGTAAAAGTAATTTCTTTAATTTTGATTAAAAAATGAACTTTTTTTTAATGATAATTATTATGCATAAATATTATTATACTTTCATCTTATATACAATAGGTTTTTAAACAGCTTAAGTACAAATAATTTTCAAATACATTTATGAGAACCTGCATATATACAAAACTATGTTATGTTTTTTATTTGCTCGTTTAAGCTTTGATACGAAGCTTAGTAAGTATTAATTTTTTTTATACCTGTCACCACTTTTTTTCGCTCTTACTAAACCGATTATTTTCAACGTTGAGTTAAAATATCACAAATATAATTGAAGAAAATACCCTCAACATTTTTTAAATTATCTTGGTTTATGAATAACGAGAGAAATTCTCAAAAAAATCAGTAAATTTTTTAACGTTTTTAAAAATGAATAAACCAAAACAATTAGTTTTATTAAATAATCCAACATTCTTTTCTCTTTTTTTAATAATTTTTCCATAAAAATTTAACATAAATTTATTGAACATCGATTTCATACTAAATTTAATTACTATAAGAAGTATTTCTTATTGTATACGACACGTTACAGTATTTTCCTTAGCCACACATCACGTTATCAAACCATAAGGAAATGTATTGGGTCTGTTTTATTAAGGCACAGTGAGTTGTGGATTCTAATTCCGTATAGTGACTGATTATTTCACATGATTTTCTGTACATTTTCGATGACCAACTGTCAATTACCGACGGCCGTGTCAAGTTATACTCATAAAACTTGTAATAAGGATATAATTAAGAAAATAGGTAATAATGTTGTTATTGGAATAATCCAACAACTTTTTCTAATAAGTAAACACTATTTACAGATTTGCATCGAAGTGGTTTTTGTGATAGTGATTCTAATCACTGCTAGATAAAATCTGATATATTATGATATATACTTGTTCCCACTATGCCTTGTCACCATTGTTTGGTTTTTTTAAATATATAGGTACAATATTTACTATAATTTCAGATTAACGCTGTGATATTTTTTATAACACTAACTTAAAGTTAGTGCTACACTTTTACATATTATAGCCTCGCTTAGTTTTTTACTCTTTTGGGTTTAGATTGAACTAATTTTAATCTAACAACTTTTTTTTATGTATTCTTAATGAGTTATTAAACATTTTATATAAATGTATTTAACAAAAAGTTTATATTTCACATTTAAAATAACATTTTCACAGTTAAAAAAGTTAAAATTTATGGACTTATTTATTACCCAATTGCGTTTAAATAGCATTTATATTCGACAATATTTTTATTTAACAGCCGGTATCCTTATTGCATATACAAAAAAATTATCAACATTAATTAAGAACGATAGAAGTCATTTTCATTATAATTCAAACTCTCGTAATTTTCTGGGAGAGATATTTTAAGAAATGGAATCTATTCAATGATTTTAAGTAGTGTAATTAAATATTTGACAATGTCTTATTGACCTCTCGTGGGAACTTTTTTAATAATAAAAAAAGTCCCAAAGTAAGTTAAATGTGTATCATTGGGACAGTAAGAAAAAATAGCATCTTTTTATTATTACGTTTTTCCTTTTCTTTATTTTCTTTTTACTCAGTTGTTTTATTTTTAAAAATCTATATGTTAGTTTTGATAAACTGTTATTTATTTAGTTGGCCTCTCAATTCTAATAATAATATATCACTACCGTGTCAATAAATTTATAGAATATTCATTTAATAATTATTAAATTATTTTATAAGTGTTATTTATTGGTTAACTGTTAGATAAATTATTTAATGAAATTACAGATTTGGTTTATTTTTTATAATTGTATATTCGAAAACAATAATCATATTTATCAATAATGGGTCATTCCATGTGAAATCACCTAACGTGTGTGATGCTATAGTTCAGAAATTTTTGAAATTTTTATCATAAACTTCTTAAAGGTCATTGACAACAAAAAAAAATATATATTTTTTTTTATTATTGTTTTTTTACCAGATAGTGCATTTTTTATAATTAAAAACATGATAAAACACCTTATGTTCTAGAGCCTATAACTTCACTTCCAAATAAGCTATCACTGCGAAACTAGCACTGTTTTACTCATATTAAATAGTACTTCAATTTTATTCTTAAGTTTATGAATTTTGAATTTTTTTTAACATCAAATTTTGATTGCATATAAAAAAGAGAACTTTTTCAACTTAATTTTTGAAAGTATTTCGGAAATACTTACACTTTTATGTATATCTTAAATTAAAGGTTGTGTAATATACTTTAAAAAAAATATATTGGGACCTTAATTTGATTTCAGGGTGAAAATAAACATCAAAGTTAATAAAAAAAATATGATTTTTGTAATAAATTACAATATTAAATATAAATTTCATCCTATATTTAATTGCTATAGTAAATATTTATTCATATATTACACTTATAAAACATAAAACTTGTAATCAGAATATAAATAAAGAAATAAGATATCATGTTGCTTTTGAAATAATCCACCAATTTTTAAATATTAAACACTATATACAGATTTGCATGGAAGCGTATTTTATGATAGAGATTTTAATCACTGTCAGATATCATCTATACTGGATATGCACGTCCCAACTATGCTACGTTCCCACCGTGTAGGGTTTTTTTACACACGTAGTATACAAATATTTTCTACAATTTTATAAAAATCTAAAACTAGAAGGTATTTCAAATTTTATTATTATTTTTAGTCATATATATTTATTTATTTATCATCTAATAATTACTTTTTAAAATCATCCCTTATAACTTAAAGAGTTGTCTACTTAATTTTTTCAAATGGCAACATACATATTTATCTAAGTTATAAGATATTAAATATTGTAGTCAAGAAAATGACTGGTCGATAACATATTTTGAACTAGTATTTTAGAAGTTATTAAAACTTTAAATTAATGAGAGATGGTGAGATATGGGTACTGCTATTTTTGTCACTAGTCATTTCTCAAACGACTTTGGAATAACTTCCCTAGTACTGTCTAAAAATTATTATGGATCTATCATTTTCTTAACTACATTATTACCTGTTATGCAAGCTTTTTAAATATGTATGTTGCCATTTAAAAAATAAAGTAGATACCACATTAAGTTATAAGGAATGATTCTAAAAATTAATTATTAGCTGATAAATCAAGAAATATTTGTAACTAACATAAATCAATATTTTTTACCCTGAGGAGTAAATCAAAGAATTTTTTTGTAATAGTAATTATAATGTTTTCATTTTTTTCGTAATTAAAATTTTATTAGAAAGTTTAAACTGATTTACATCCACGAAAATCGTAAAAAAATTTGACTTAAACATTTATAATTCAAAATATACAAACTATTAAAAATTGTAATAAAAAAAACTTTCCTACCTATTAATTATTTTTTTAAATCACTTATTTGTTGATTATTATAATAAAAACAAAACTTATTTGTTTGTGGTTAGTACTCTCACTTATCATTATTTTACTAAAAGAAATCAACATTTTTTTCCAATGTTGTATTTATTTTAACAGTAATCAAATGATTTCTGATAAACCGATAATTCTGTATATCAAATATTGAGTCTACCAAAACTACTTATTTTATTAAACTATTTAAGTATTAATGAGATTTAGTTGTTTAATTTACGTCTCTTTATTTTAATATTATTTTCATAATCTGAATAAAAACAAAAAAAGGTATTGATATTAATGACATATTATAATGTTATACAAATTATATAAAACTTAGATATTTGTCTAATTAAAAATCGTTAAATACTTTCTACTTTATTATAAGCATAATTATAAATTTAAGTATAATAAACATTAGTAATAAATTGAGCTGGAATTAAAAACTTAATTTTAATTTTTTCAGTAAATAATTAAGATTATTCACTGTTTTTTCACTTAAAATTAAAAACACTATGTTATATTTAGGTTTTTTTGTGAACTAAAAAAGTTCATCTTCCTAACAAAAATATTTTTTCAAAATATACTGTTCTATAAAAAATCATAATTTTGCGCATCAGATTTCTTTAAACGTCTTATTATTGTTTTGAAAATAATGTACTCTCAATAATGTATTTATTGAATTTTTCTATACCTCCCCATACATATTAAAAAAGTATTTATTTTTATTGGTTCAAATCCTAAAAGATTTTTAATGAAAAACAAAATGATTGATTCATCAAACATGTTTTATCTTTGATGAGTTTAATCATTTTACTTTTAACGATTTTTATGAAATTTTATAATTTTTTCGAGTAAAACAAAGATAGTAGTTAAAATTTAATAAACTTCTTGATAAAAAAAAACAAAATATTAATCTTCATGTTCAATAATAATTTTGTAGTTTATTGAACATTTTGTGATTAAATTACATCTTTTTGTTACAAAAAAAAAAAATAATAAAAATATGAATAATTAAATGACAAAAATTATTAAATCAGTCATGAAGTGATTTAAATAGAACAGTTTAGATGTTTAGTGTTCATTAAAATATATAATTATTTACAATATTAATAATACATTCAAAAATTATCCCCAATATTGTTTACATAAAACGCGTGATATTTGTAAGAGATTTTAAAACAAATGGTGTTGTAGAATTTAACTGAATAAACAGTTAAACAAATTAAAGGCTTTTTAACAATAGTTAAATGTTCAAAAAATTTAAAAAAATACATTTATTTTTGGTAGCTTAATATTAATCAAAATTAATTTCATTAAATACCAAACAATCATAATAATTTTTTGAATTCTGTTCAGACTTCAAACTAGTCGCATATATTTATATTAAATGTATGTTATGTCCATTAAAGTTACGTCAATATTTTCAACGAAAAAATTTTAGATGACAGTGTATCTTTTTTTGTAAGAACTTGATAAAAGATCAAGCAATACGACCACGGTAACTTAACATCCTATCAATAAGTTAATATATTAAGTGACATCTAAATCTTATAAGAATTGTGTTATGAAAAAAACAATTTTGTGGTGGCCTTAAGCTACATAACTGTAATTTTTTTTTAAGTAGTTAAACACAAAGACAATTTTCATTAGGTTTATGTTTTAACGCTAAAACGTTTTTCGTTTTGGCGGTTATTGAGTGCATTTACTTATTTATAAACCCATTCCATCGCATAACAAAAGAAACGGTAATTTACTCTTAATTACTAATATCTTTTTTAATTAAAATATTTATACCGCTCTTTTAATAGTCGTTATTATTTCAGTCTTATTGAATGATATAGTTTTATGTTTTGTTTTTGTACTAAACAGATTATCATTTTCTTACAATTTGTTACTCAGCGTGATTTCATTACATAGAGTTTTTCAGTAGATTTATAATATAAATCTAAAATATTTTGGGCTAAGAATAATTGATTTTAATTCAAAAGTTTTCCTCTTGGTATTTTTATCTTTTTCTTTTCTTAATAACTTTTACTAAGAGCTATTGCTGAAGGTATTATAAGATATGACATAAAAATTACATAATATAGATCAGATAGCAATGAAAAATAATACCCCATTGTGTAGTTAAAGAAAAAGAATTCATAAAAATACATAAAATAGCGTAACGATTACATGGAAATTGACATTAAAAAAATATAAGATATACGATTTACGTTTCAAAACCGAACTCTCCATTTGGATACTTATGTTGATTTATGTTTGTCACGCACATACTCACGCATATATCATGTAGTCCTTTAATTTTTTAGTTTGAGATAGATATAGATCGAGTGTCTTATCCTTAATGAATCACTTTGGATACTGTAACACAATTTATTATGCAAATTTTTACTTGAATACTATTATAAGATAATAACAATAATGATAAAGTTTCTAAAATAAACAATCTATACTTATTTTCAATAAATGTAATAAAAGATTTTTTAACACTTTATATTTTCCTTGTATTGAAAAATAAATCTGAATTACAACTTTTTGAAAAAAAAAACACTAATAATAATATTAAAATAAACATCAAGCATAATATTACAGCAAAAGTACAACCAAAACCTTATAAGCTCTAACAATCTGAATATGTCACAACTTACAAGAAAAATGACAAATCCCTTAAGGATTTGTTAGCTATATTTTCCTTCTAAGATTATGATAATATAATTCTACTTATTTATTTAACATCATACGTTTTTTTTCGTATTTAAGATTTTATGATTTTTTTTTAAATTAAAATAATTGAAGAATACAATAAGTTTTAATATTACTTTAATAATGCATATTATTTAAACATAAAAAAAATTAAAATATATAATATATATATTTCCATTGAGCTAAAGTTTTACATAAATTACATACAATTTTTCACTGAATTGTCTTGGAATAAAAGTTAAATGAAATTTGGGATTTCACTTTTTATCATTTCTAATTGCAATCAGTTGTATAGACTGTTTTCTACCATTAAACAAGAATTAAAATTGTTTGAATGAACTTAAGTTTTTGTCTTTCTTCTTGTTAAAGAAATAAATTGAGAAGCAAAATAATTTTTAACTTAAGTTTAAATATTATGTAAGAAATAAAGTACTCTTTAGTAAGAAATTAAATTTTTTAAAACAAGTAAAACTTCATCACCAATTTTAATCATATAAAGTTAATAAATTCGCTGACTTTTTACATTTATAAATAATTTTTCTTTTTATTTCTTTATTTTTCGCTCTTATCTATTTATTTAGCAACTCAATAGAGATTATTTTTTCCTACCACCAGCATTATAGTGGACCGTCCTGAAACTCTGACGTTAGGCATTACTTCAGGATGGCCTATAACATAATAGTGCTAGTAAACTACAGACCAAGTATTTCAATGTGGTTTTATAATATTTATTTTATGTTACAAATTATTACTAAGTTATAATTAGTGAGATAAAAAAAATTATAGCTATAAGGAGATTTAATGAACCATAATACAGCTTAAAGATTGCATTATGTTCATAGGCTATATAAAAAAAATATTTGTGTAAATACTCTAAAGACAATAAATGTAAATATTTTACCTGAAAAATATTTAAACTATGTTTAAATTATGTTTTTACTTAGAAGTGTGCAATGTCGTTATAACCCTGTGTGTTTAATTACCTAATTAATTAATTAGATTAATTTAATAAAAAAAAACTTGAGCCACCAATGTGTGTAAAATGAATAATTAAGTTTTTTTTACATAAATCAACATAAATTAAAGTGAAATATGATTAAAAGATAAAAGCCTTTATGAGAATTACTCTTATCTTCATCATTATGTATAACCTACAGGAATTATTTACCCTGTTTATGTGGAAAGTAAATCCATTTTGTTTGATGATTTCTCAAATCACGAATGCAGTTTAGTTTATTGGTATTCAGTTGTACTGTAAATAGAGATTTTAAATAATTTATTATATAAAATTTAAATGGAATTTTTTAAATATTTGTAATATGCAGAAAAAAAACTGGAAAGTTAAGGTGGATGAATACTACATATTTACGCCGTAAACTGCCTTTTGACGTTTTTCACAATTGAAAACACAATAACATGTATGAAATACTTTATATTTTCTCTACATGGATGCTCGTGTGACTACGGACAGCAATTTAATATATTATAGACTGTTTGGAATACACAAAGTTCTTATAACAGTACAATATGTTTTTATGACTGACAAAGTGTTTACACGATATTCAAGTCCTGTAGCCAAAATTCGATTACTTGCATACAACGGGATTAGTTTTTCTATAGTGTTAGAGTTGGTATCAGAGAAAACAAATACTTAAAATTGAGTCATGATATATATAGATGGTCACTATTGTGAGTTTGATGAGCAATTAACTGCTAGTTGAAAATAATCATACATTCTACCAAAAATATGGTTTTATACTATAATTAAAAATCAAAGTTCTTTATTCGAATGCCATAAATGCTTTTAAACTACCATTAAAAGTCTTTCATAATTATCTTGTTACACAGTAAGTTCTCGAAATAAGAATTTCGCTAAGTATATTAAATTACAATTTTTTATCTGCTTAATTTGATTGTAGCACTTTTAAGAATTTTTATTACAAGGTCTAAAATAATCATCGCATCTAATGAAAAAGATAATTTTTATTAAAATATTTTGTAAATTTATTGCAAGGAATATAAAATTAGTTAGGCGTTTACTCGCGATCATAAAACTAATTTTGTGTTGTATTAGACTTAATAGAGAATAAAAATAAATTGACTGACACAAATTCTTCACAAAGATTTTTGATAACTCTAACAATTTATATTTCAACAAGAACCATAGAAATGTATTATTTTGGCGCGAAGACTAACTTTAGATACAATAAATCCAATATTCACGTAGAATGTTTTTAGTAGTTTTCAGTGCGCATGCAAAGAAACGAAAAGCATATAAAGATTCATCGAACAAGTTTGATAAATGAAAATTGTTCGTTTTCTATATGAAATAGACATTTCTCCGATCCACAGGTTAACTAGGATTTGGGAACAACTTCTATTTTGATAGGTTATACAATAACAGTAAAGTAATCCAAGTATACAAAAAAAAAGTATTATTTTCGTCAAAAACATCTATGACACATGTATCAGTATTGACTAGTAAATATTGTTTAAATTTGACCCAGATTTTTTAAATGGTCTTTTTACTATTTTGTGTATTATATATATACGTAATACCATGATAAGTCAATATAACATAAAAAGGTATGAACTTTTATCGATGATGAGAGAAACCTAAATATTTTTAATAATTTTCAGAACACGATTTAAGCACTATTCTGTTCTTTATGGAATGTCACGATATTTCTTTTAGGATAAAAG
Source organism: Daktulosphaira vitifoliae (assembly GCF_025091365.1). Classification (NCBI taxonomy): domain Eukaryota; kingdom Metazoa; phylum Arthropoda; class Insecta; order Hemiptera; family Phylloxeridae; genus Daktulosphaira; species Daktulosphaira vitifoliae. The sequence goes on along the minus strand of NW_026099572.1, from coordinate 24,271,331 downwards.
AAGATCGAAAAAAATCAAATATATGATTAAAAATAAAAAAAAAATTAAATTTTTAATGTACAACTGTGTCGCTGTAGCACTGAGAAAAATAACATAACATTCTTATTTTGATTTAAAAAAAAACGAAAATAAATTTTGATAAAACTGTGAATCTATTTTTTCATTGAATCTCGTATTTCTGTAAAGACGTTTATAAGTATTTCAAATGTGGCTATAATGCACAAAATGTGCCCTTTTCGATCACTGACTAAGCTAACTTACACTGTCACAATACAAGAGATGACAAGTACTACTAGATTACCAATGACAGATCTTTAAGTACTCTTTCACTTTACAGAATTCGCTCGTCCAATCGTTCTAAATAAATAAAAACAAACTTTTATAACTAGCAGAGGAAAAAAAGTAAACACAAAATAGATTGTTTATTTATAATATATTATTGCAGCAAAAAACTTGTGAAATAATTCAGTCCAATTAATACTTTTTTTTAAAAGTAAACATATCATTCAAAAAAAAAGAAAGTTTTTCTCATATATTTTTTTTATTTCATCTGTAGAAACATCATGACTTAATTAATCGGTGTGATGTATGAGTTTAAAATGCTGTTAGAACTACACTTTTGATACTATAGAACTCTTTATTATAGCTTACCATTAGTTAAATTTAATACATTCTATATAAAAAAGCTGATTGTGCAACAATGATATTTTATAAGGTTGCTTCAATTGTTGAGTTGACTTACGATGATTCCCGTTAATTGTATATTTCTCTTAGGATCATATATAAAACGCATTGAAACACGGTAACTCGATGATGTTCCTAACCTAATTTCTTGTAGATTACAGATGCTGGCGCATTGCCGACTACCATTTGCTATCTTAATTTAATTTGAAGTACACTATACGTTATACACTTCGAGCATAAATAACTATGCATATTATTGTAATGTATTAGAAAATAATGTACGTCGAGCGCAGCTTATGTTTTATTTAAATAAATAGATGGTTGGAACAACTAGCTCTGATCTGCTGTAATCAGCCTAAGTGGCTTCCGAACTTCTTAGTACTTAATTAGCCACTATAATAACAATACCAAAGATGTGAATATCTTTGTTTGTTTATAAAATTAGGTAATGTTAATTATATCAACAAATAGGAAAAAACATTCATAGCACAGTTGTTATGTACGTAACGCATGTTCGGTTGAAGTCAATTATAATTTTAAGTGTAATAGCCTTTTGGCAAAGGTCTATTATAAAATCGTAGTATTATGCATGTGCGTTCTACAGTGTAGAATATACAGCGACCTGCTGTCGGATATTACCACCTGTGACTGTACCATTCTACCCAAAACCATGCTTATATTATAAACCACATAATTAAGCTGCGACAATCTGTAATGTGTTGTTGTCGACCCTAAATGAAATAGGTATCTCTTTGCGTTTACACGAGATAAGGAAACCTCAATACATTGCTCTATGTTGTAGGTCACTGTATCCTTTTTATATAACTAATAAAATCCGAACTTAAATCCGTTTGTAAGCAACCCCATCACAAATCTCTTAAACTAATTTTAACCTAATGCAATTGGTATTGTAAATGACGTTTCTAAAGTTTATTTTCAAAATTATGTTGGTGCTGTTATACATAGCACAATGTTTTTTTGAATCTTTAAATAATATTTTAAAATACATTTATAAATAAATCGTAAAAAATTAATCATAAGAATACATTTTTTATTTAATAATTATTATGAATTTTCACTTTGGAATTTTAACGGATTGGGGAAAATTCTTGAAGATTTTTAAGGTAATAAAAACAGCCAATAAGAATTAAACTACGAGTAGATTAGTTATTTATATCAGTCATTGAAAAACATCATAAATCACACTAAAATTGTTATTGATAAAAATGTAAAAACTGTGGTTTTCTTATGTATAGCTGTGAAAAATATATGTTTCCTTTGTAGCACTTAAAATCAAAATTATTTTATACAAAAATTTTAGTTTAAGAATATTTCACTAATTAAATTTATTTATTTTTTATTATTAAGTATTATAATATTATCATTGCTACTCTAATATTATTTAATTTTAATTTCAAAATCACATCTTTTAAAAATCAATGAATGAACAAAATACTATAGATTCGCAAGTTTAATTTTTCAATATTTCAAATGCATATTTGCAAGTCAATTATTTTAGATATTTACACGATAATTTGTTATTTAACTACCCGGGAGTTTTCTAATTACTTAGACATTCATATATCTTTTTCGAATAGAATATTCATTTTTTTATATAAAATTTTAAATTCTTACTTAAAACACTATTTAGCAGAAAACTTAATATTTTGAGTGTTCTCATCAAAAAGGTTCATAACATTTAGATAATCACATTTGAATATTGAAAGACTATCAATTTTATTTCAATATTGATACGAATTACAAATGGGTTATTTGCATAATTTTATGGAAAACTATCAAAATATGCCACAACCCGAGAAATTTATGATATAAAAATTGAAAACAATATATTTACATCGAAATTAAATTTAAACTTGTAGCGCGAAAACTTCATTTTTTTCCTTGATAAGCTAAAATATTTGTATTTTCTCTGTTTTTTTTTTTTTTATCAATTTTAACAAATAATATTTGTTAAACAGTAATCTATGGCTTATATCTAAAAAATAATAAGTCATAAAAATATGATTTTCATATTTTGTACAAAAAAGATGTTTTCTATCATGTGGCAAAAATGACCAATCAATTTTGTCGACAAGATTTTTTTTCTTGAAAATCTCGATGATGCCTTTCAAATAAAAAATTAATTTTTACTCTTTTGAAAAGTTGCTTACATTTACATATCACCTCTTGGAAAATAGATACGGATATAAAGAGTGATCTGTTTAGCATTATTCACTCAATTATCAATACATAAAATTTATTTACAGATGTCTTTACTTACATGTATTTTACTATGTATTTATAAATTTTAAAAAACTTTTTCCATTTATCTTTTATATCTATCAAGGATGTCAATTAAATTTTTTAAATGACAATATTCATATTTAATTAGCTAGTAAAATAGAAAATGGTATAATTAAGAAAATGACTGGTCGAACTTTTGAACTAGTATTGTAGAATTTATAACTGATTTCAAATATAGACTGGAGGTAAAGTGCGAGTAAAACTATTTTATATCATAAATCATTTTTTCCGAACGCTTAATCTCGCGTTAATATGATCATGTTAATATTTTCCAATATACTGACCAAATTTTCTTATCGACTAGTCTTTTTTTTAATTAATATCATTTTCTATTAAAAAGAAAAATAATAAGTTGACACACTTATAAATTGTAGAGGATGAACAAAAAAGTACTTAATAATTTATAAATAGAGAAATATATGCCACTAAAAAAGCCAAATTAAAATATTCTCAAAATTATTTTTATTTTGTAATGTAATTATAATTACTTTTACTCACTTATAAGTGGATTATATTAAATTTTTGTAAAAAAAAAAAATTTCCTTTTTTAAATATAAAAAAAACCCAGCACAGTGGGGACGTGACATAGATGAAATAAAAAGCAATATATTTAAATATATATTAGTTCGACAATATTCATGATTGTTTTTATTTGATTATTTTTAAAATAAAAATTACAAAGGACTAAACTTTAGACGGACTTCTTGAAAAACTATAATTATATAAAAATATTTTTAATTATTTCTTTTCAATAAAACTTTTGACAAATTGCAAAAAGTTTTAACACTTTTCGCCGTTTACTTTAACAAGTTGTATATTTTTAAATAATATCTACTTGATGTATTATTTTCCAATAATATGTACACTTTGCTATTTTGTTTGTTTCACTAATGTATTCCGATAATAAATATTGTGTCTAATATTAGCGGTATCTACTTACGCATAATAATTTAATGTGTATTTACTAATTTTTTAAAGTGTATCAAATTTCCAGTCACTTTTATATAAGTTTTTCTTTTTTATGGTTCATCACTTGGGAAATATTTTTTATTTTATAATAAATCGACCATTATACAAAAAAAAAAAAAAAAATGAAATCCTAAAAAAGAGATTTAGGAAAATTAAACAAAACCAGTCTAAATACAATTATAGAGCTGTATTTTACTTGTGTTTGCTTTCAGTTTAACTTCGTTTTCATTTTTCTGTGCTCTAATGTTTATTTTTTTCAATTATCAAATGGAAGTATTTTCAAAGATCTTTCTAATAGATATAAAAAAACATTAACTGTTTCACTTGTTATTAGTTTATTTAAACAAGAAATAAATTTACTTATATATGCATAGGTTTATGAAAGATTGGAGAGTTAAATTTACTATTAAAATAAAAGTATAAGAAATAAATTATGCACAAGCCATTTAAAATGTTAAGACTTTCATACACGTTCAAATAACATAACCGATTAGTAAATAAAGTAGTTAAATTAGTCGCAATATACACTAATAATTAAATTTATTAAAAATTGTATGTATAAAAATATTTATATTTTATCAGTTATAATAAAATAATTTTATTTTGCAGTATAGTGGAATCGGAAGCAGTATAACTAGGGATTGTCGATGTTGTTCAATGGTCCGGCGATCCCTAGGTGAATATCAATGTCCAGTTCTTATGGTAGTCCCTAACAGTAACGGCAATAATAAGAAATCAGTGAATGCATCGAAAAAACAAGAAACTGGTGGAAAAAAGCTTAGGTTTCAATTGGCAAAAGAACGAAAAGCATCCACCACACTTGGTATAATAATGAGTACATTCACGGTGTGCTGGCTACCATTCTTTGTACTAGCTCTGGTTAGGCCATTTTTAAGCGATCCTTCTAGTATACCCAGTTCTTTGAGTAGCTTGTTCCTATGGTTGGGTTATGCAAATTCGTTATTGAACCCTGTAAGTATAAATTTATTTTTGATAATTTTTGTTAGTCTCGAAAAATGTACAATCATTTTTGTCTTTGAAAAAGACAAATGTTTTAATGATAAACATATTTCATTAATATTACTAGAAACTGAATGAAATATGTATCATTAATTAGGTTTATATTCTAAGCGAGTAATTTATCCTAAATTAAATAGTTCTTGATTCCCGAAATTAACTATTTTAATTTTTTTTTGTAAAATTTATTATTATGTCGACGGTGTTTTGTAGAAAAGACGTAACCCACAATTTCAAAAATTTTCACGGGAAACTAAAAACAGTACAGAAAATTTAATTAGAAAATTTATTAAAATTATAATTTTGGAAAACAGATATATTAATAAAACAGTTTTTATATTGATAACGTTGATAAAAACACGGGTTATCACTGTAATTCTCACTTTAAAAAGGTATATGTGGGTTACGCCCCTCTTGCGATTTTAATATCCAAGCGCCTCTTTGATTTTTTGAATTGTTTAAATTATTAATAATTTTAACAAAATTATTATTATTTTTATCTATATTGTCAACGAGTAATATAATTGATCGATGCTCTCAATATCTAAACTAAAACTGTAGTTCTGAAGTTCGTCTAAAAGCTCACTATTTTCAAAAGCATTCACTTGAATATTTGAACTAGCTTCTGGTGTAAGAAGCTGGTGTATAGAAGTATTAGACGTAGTATTAATTATTAATTGTCTTAGTATTTTCTTACTTCTTGATTACTCATTATTTCGCTTGTTGATATTGTTTAAAATGTATTAAAGTAATAAATTAAAGTCTAGTGTTTAGTAGTTCCACGTGGTCAGTCTGTACTCGGTAAATCGAGACTCGAAATTGTAAATTGATATAAGAATAAGATAATAATATAAGAACCAGCAATGCGCGAGTAGATACCATTATCATTATTATTTTACCGCGAAAATTGTTACAGAGCTAATCACAATCTATGTCAACATATTTTGTAAATTATATGATGAACTGACTTTTGGATTTTATAAAACTCAACATTTAATGAACTTGATAAGATTATCACGTTCATTATGTAAAATGTGCCGAATTTTCATTTAGTACAAAATGTTCATAGTTAAAAGTGTGGTATACGCCCTTTCTACGTTTTAAAATTAAAATTGTATTTTATCAAATAGGCGTTTCTGTATACTATTATTGCTATAGGTAAATATTGAGTCTATGTTTATAAACGCCCTTTTTACAGATTATTCTCCTATTTTTTCTGAAAATTTTGATACTAAAAAGTTGATTTTCGATTTTTGGTGGGTTACGCCCTTTCTACAAAACACCGTCGATGTTTTAATATACTTGAGATAAAGTAGGTAGTTGAAATGATCTAAAATATAAGATTGCATGAATATAATTACTTAAATTTTGTTCCTGACTACGAGTAAGATTATCTATAGTTAACGGGTTATTATCACAAAAATAATCTAATGAAAACAATCTATTTTTAAATATAAATAAATCATTTTATGGTAAAATGTAGAATGTGTAATATCATAGTAATAATGATTATTATTACTGGATAACTATTAAATATAAGTTTTAAATTTATATATTAAAATGGAAATATAATAAAAATTATGTAGTTTTTCAAATAAACATTTTTCAAGAAACTCTTTTTAATAAAGGGTATAGAAGTGTAAAACGTTAATCCTATTGGAATTTAAACAAAATAGTTATATTTCAAGCCAAACAAAGTATAGTTTATTGATAATTTGATTGTACATGCATAGCGTGTACATGATACAAGTAAAAGTTTAGTAATCTTTGCAATGAATACTTAGAGAATATTTTAGGTTTCATAGAATCATGTACATGTTTCTAAAATTTGATAACTATAAAAATGAATAGGTATAATTTATGTATATACAAACTTTCGAGTCTTCAAAATCTAATCGAATCATATTTTAATATTGACTTATTCAAAATACATTTTTTTTTAAATTATGTTCGATTAAACATATTGAATGAATTTTTATGGTACATAACATTTTTTTTTTATCTTTTGTCTTATTTCAGGTAATTTACGCTACACTGAATCGCGATTTTCGAAGACCGTTTCAACAGATACTTTATTTCAAATGTGGTTCACTAAATCACATGATGCGTGAGGAGTTCTATCATTCTCAGTACGGCGATCCTGAACCACAACACTCAACGCACTATTGTGTAATTCCAGGAGAACCCACATTCGCCCCACATTACACGTCTCCATCAAAACAGCAACTAGATGAAACTTTGGCAGTTTCAACAGATATTAGTCAACAGACTATGGCGTCTGAATCATTTCTTTAGTAATAAGTTGGTAAAGTTATAGAAATATTCAGAGAATAATTGAGTTTACAATTATTTTTGTAATATATCATTAAATTTGTATATAAGTAGTTTACTAAGTAACTACAGGACAAAATAGAGCTACAAAAAATAAAGCGCTTTAAATAATACGTTAAGAACCACCAGTCACATTACAAATTATCTTAAGTATACACTGTATAATTTCCATAAAATTTAAGTGTCTATAATGATCGTTAACATGTTCTATAATGTTAATGGAAAATATTGTACATAACGATTCTTCTTTATTGTAAATTACAGATATTAAATATTATGGGTAACTGACATACATTTTATACTTTACTTTATTCGTCCATGGGTACCCTAGATCTCTTTTGTTGTATTAAGTTATGATGTATTTCAAAAAGTACTTGATTATTATTTTAACAACTATGTAACTGTAATGTTAATTAATATATATTTTTTTATTATGATAACAAGTATTATTGAATAACTTTAATTTTAAAATTTTACTTTGGCATTTTATCTCGAATAAGAATTACGTAGTAATGTAAACCTAACAAACTTAATTAATACAGTATTAGAATTTTTAACACCATTTTTAGAATATTTAAATTAAAATCAAGAAATTTACTTATATCGCACCTGATTATAATGTAAACCAAATGACCACTTTGTAATTTTGCAATATTCATATTACTAATTCAACTTTATCAGATAGAATTGAAAAATATATTTCTGTGGTTATTTTCTAAAAGCTGATGTGACTTTTAGAAATTTTTGAGAAAAATAAAAAAAAATTTTTCATTCAATGGCGTATTATAGAAAATTTAATTTTTGAAGTGTAAAAACGAATTCTTTTGGTAAATTTTTTTTAATAATTTTTTGACGTGTGAAAGAAACACATTCTCTTCTATGCAAATTATAAAAAGTTCCATAAATTTATTTTATGATTTATCAGCTTTTGAGTATGAACCACAGATTTCATTGTTTAAAAGAGGTAGATTATCTTTTAATGAAACAGTTAAATGTATAATTATCTGTATATTAATTGGGGTGACTAATCTACAAAAACATTAAATAACAATTTTTGACTACAGTTAGTATATTTTTGTTACTGATATAATTTACTTGTAAAATAATTATTTAATGAACGTTATATATTCTATTGTTTTTCTGAATTACTGCATATTAAATTTAGTTATAATATGTACATAATGAAATAAATAAATAATTGAATCTATATATATTTTTTTTGATATTTCTAGTCACACAGGTTAGTAAGTATATTTTTCAACGAACTCTTATATCCATTATAATAGATATAAGAATAATACTTTATACGATACGGTTATAGATAATTATTCAAATGAGTACTATAAATTATAACAAATAATAAAAACTTACTTTATTGAAAATAAAGCGAGTGCTGGCAGGAGTTTACACTTTCCTTTGTATAGATTAGATAAACTGAAGATGGCTGGTGTCAAACCAATCTTCTAGTTAATAACCGTGAAAAAAAAAAGTTAAGTTAGATTTTTCAATATTTTTTTTTAATAAATAATTATTTATTACTAAATATAGTACTTAAAATTGTTATCGAGTTCATTAATTTATTACAATATTTTTATAATGCCACTCTATTTTTTCGAAGAAAAATCATTCTATATATTTATTTAAAGATGGAACAAGTTGTAAGACTTATACAAATAAACCAAAATGATGTTTCTTGAAATAAATTAAGGGATGGGAAACGTCATCTACACTAATCTATTCAAGCTTTTCAGTCCATTAACTTACATCCTACTGACTTAGCCATCCAACAAATAGCACAGATTTAATTATTTAATTTATCGCCTCATTTTAATCCTACAATAACCTACTTTTTGCTTCTACACAACGTAGAATGCATATATATTTTAGACTTATGTGTTGTTTAAATTACATCTGTAAGTGTTTGGCTATCAAATTATACGTGGTATTATTATATATTATATTATACGTAATTATACGATAACGTGATAGACCGTTCATTATGTATATACCGAGTATAAATTTTTTATTTGAAAAGTAAATTACTTTTAGTGCTTTATTTTAAGTAAATTAATTAATGAACCATAAAGTTTTTTTCATTGTCATAATTTTATATCATGAAAAAAAAAATTAATAGAAAATTAATTAATGACATATTTTTGATTTAAAAAAAATAATTTTTAAAGTATTAATGGAAAATAAATATTATACAACCGAATATATTCGTTAATGATCAAAAACACTTAGCGAACATAATTGTGTAACGAATATCGCAAACAATCATTATCATCAGTCAATTTTTGCTATCGCCCCTTTTCTTTACTTTATCAATACAACTTGAGCTGTATTTTTTTATTATATAATTAAAAAGAAAATAGTAATTTTTTTTTAGAAATCACAACAAACGCTCAAATAAAAAAAGGATTCCGACAAGGGTGTACGTTATCACCATCACTTATTAACTTCTACATCGAAAAAGTTATAAATATAGTGAAAGCAAATCTAACAAGACTAAATATTGAAACGAAATTGGTGGAGAAATTATTTCAATGATACGATTTAATAGCAGAGAGTGAAGGTGACATACAGCGTGCAGTTGAAGAAATGGATGAAATGCTCAGAACATCAAAAATAAAAATAAATAGTGTAAAAACGAAGATCTTAGCCTGTACCAGAGACCCGACAGTAAAAAGCTGATGTATACATATATAGTCAAAAACTGAAGAAAGTAGAGGAAATGGTATACCTAGGAAGCAAAATCACATCTGATGATAAGAGTGTCCGCGAGTAAAAACAATGCATAGCATTAGCAAATCTGCCTTTAGTAAAAAACATAAGTTGCTCACTTCAAAAAAGTTACATCTCAATATCACAAAGAGACCTATAAAAACTTATATAAGACTATATAAGACTTATATAGTGTTGGAGGTGTATGGAAAGGTTGATAAGTTGGATAGAGCAGAAAACAAATGAAGAAGTACTTAGAGACGTGGGAGAAAAACGCACACTCATAAATGCGATTAGAGCAAGACGCTGGAACTTAAAAAAAGGCAAATAATCGGTAAAAATGGAGAATTCGAGTTGTAAACCAACCTCCAGATTTAAAAATTTCTTTTTACCTAAAATTTTATTTTCAATCAACAAAAAATAAAATAAAAAAAAATTGATAGGATTTTTTTTAAACATAGTGAACAACTATAAACATGATTTTAATAATTGTATTCATAGGGTTGATGAATTTTTTTTTTTGGCATTCATTGACACTTAATAATTCAAAGATGATAAGAAGTTTTTACTGTAACTGCCTTAAAATAAAACATAGCATGAAAATAAATAATTAAACAGGAAATCACGCAATCTTAATGGACATATTCCGTGTTTTTTACAGTGGAAATTGAAGTATATAGTATTATATTAAAATAAAATAATGTTTATTTTATCGTACAACGTTATAAATCATAATAAGTAAAAGTTATAATTAATCGTGATTTACTCTTTTTTTTTTACTAAATTTCGTTTATAATTTAATACGTACTAAAATTAATTTTTATAAATGCTTAAGATTAATTTACATATAATTATTTCATTAGAAATTAACATGATTCTATATATTAAAATTATTTAAGTAATATAATAGATATTTTTTGTTGAAATTAGTATTAAAGTACTATACTTAATATACATTACACTGAACTGAACAGTAATTTACTAAAAAAGGAACAATATTGATAGAATGAAACCGTAGATGAAAGCAAAAATAGTTTTGGAGTATTGGAGTAGTGAGTTTTTAAATTAGAATAATTCCTATTTTATCACATTAAAAAATACAGGTGTTCGAATATTTTTCTTTAAATATTTAGGAATAATTTAGTATACAGCCAGTTTTAATAAGCTTTATAATATAAATTGTTTTTTTTTCGTTCAAAATAAAATTGTTTTGAAAATTCCTATCTATAAGTATTAATTAAATTTTTTTATAAATTATTATTTCAATAATTATTATATAAAACATAACACATAGAGAGTTTTCGAATTTTAAGTTTATCATATTTTTCAATTTTTGAGGGTTATTTAATTTTAAAATATTTAATTTTTGTGGTCATTATCCATTAAACATTTCCTGTACTTATGATCAGTATGTTTTTTTAAATTATAACAGTTTAAAAATGAAAAAAACCTTTGAAAATGCCATTTTACTACAATTTTGTAATTTTGAGATATTTTTTTTAAACTATAAAATTGAGAGAGTTTTTCAAATTTTTGAGCTAATTTGTTCAAATAAATTAATATCAAATTCTTATAATACCTAAACCAACAAAATAGGTCCAGTGAGAACTGAGAACTTTTATGAACAAATATAAAAAACACACATAGTAAAACAAAAAACCTTCTCAACAGAGCATAGAAACTAAAAATATAATTTGAATGTAGTCTAAAAAGGCAATAGTTATTAAAATAAAAATTTCAACAAAGTGACAATTAGTTCAAAAGTTATAACCATTTTCAGTTTAATCTGAAACATTGAATACTGAGTGTTTTGTTTATTATTTCTTACGCAATATTATTAGTAGTACTAGTTAAAATATGATTTATTTTTTTCCAAAGTTAAAAAGACCATATCGCTTTAATTTATACGAAATACATAGTTCCATTTCATTTTCTATCTTAAAATTGTATCTATATTATGTTTTTTAAATTGAAGCATATGATCAACTAATTAACAAACAAGAAAATAATCTTACAAAAACTGATCAAAAAACTTAGAAAGACTGATTAAACCACTATTCCGGAAGTTAGTAGCATTTAAAAATAAAGGATAGTGGTGAAGTGCAGGTCTATCAATTTTTATTTTTAAGAATTTCTGAACCGTTCTTCTCCTCACGTCATGAAGTAAAAAATCTTATGCATTTTCAAAATAATAGTTCACAAGTTGTTATCAATCAGTCGTTTTTTTAGTTAATACATATTTTATTTTTAAGAAAGTTCAAAATGTATGTTACCATTTAAAAAACGTAAATTGATACAATTTAAGGGAAAAAGAGAGGCGATAGAACTATTATTTACTTTGATTAAATTTTACCAATTAGTACCTATAGGTTGTTTTAAACAATAAAACATGGGGGTACCTGCCTTTTTTTTAAAAAAATACATTTTTATCTAAAAATTGTAGTTAAATGTAAACTACAATTGTAATGTAATTTGTTTATAATATGGCACAAAAAACACTTATATCATACAAACATCTACATATAAAAATAAAATTAGTAATATAAGAAATAATTTAATAAATAAATAACTAAATCACAATACATATTAAATATTTCATAACAAAGCTACAAAATTATGTAAAAAACAACTATCTATTCTAGGGCTTTCTAGGATATCATTTCATGATATTCTTCAAGTTTCCTTGGAACTTATTTAAGAAATATTTCGTTATGATGTGTTTTGTTATATCCTAGTTAAACTGTGATTTTATCATTTTATGGTATTACACATTTTTCTCCTTGAATTTTTGATATGCAGCATTATTATAATGTGAACACAATTTTGTTGTTTTTATAAAAAAATCCCCTTAAAACGGATAATCAAAAAACATTTTTATGTGTTCTTCAAGATAGAAAAATTTTCATTGTGTAAATCCCATTACATTACCATATCACACTCTGGATTTTCTTTCATTTTCTATCTATGCATTATCTAGCCACATCTCCCAATACCAGTTCTGAGTCGGTTTAAAGCCATTCCACTTTTGTTGAGGCAAATTAAATGTCACCTCTATATCATAATTGAAGAGATCAGTAGAATCTGAAATTTTACAGAAATGCTACTTCTGTAATTAAATATTAATAATACATTATTCTAATGACAATTCAATGAATTCATTATGGTAACCACGAGTCAAAATTCATTGCTGACTGATATAATGTTTCTATTACACTATTCATACAGTAAAAGGCATCCAATGACCTTTTCAATTTTAACTTCTGAACAGGCTAATGTAGTACACTACTCTTTGCTAGCTTTTAAGTTAATATGCCAAAAGTGTTGAGCAAAAGTTCAAATAGATATTCTTGATTTTAAGCCTATTTTCAAGCTTTAGGGATAATAGAGTTTTTTAATGTCTCATGTTTAGTTATTATTTTAATCAGCGCATATTTTCTTTAAACGTTTTAATATTGCAGTATATTTCAAAAGTTGTAATTTGACATAGGTAAAAATTTTTCAGACATTATGAAACATTTAAAAAATTTAAAAGAAAAAGAAAACTTTTATTTTATTTATTACCTTTTTAAAATGTTTCATATGCTTAGATTTAATTAGATTTATATGAAAAGCATAATAAAGGGCTTGGTGGTTTTAGTATTGTCATTATATATTGAATTCGTATGCGTGTATTTAAAAAAACCAGTGCGTGTTACGAGTACGCGCGTATGAAGTGAAATTTCTTTCAGAGTCATTCAACTGATAAAATATTAGATTTGTATCATATTATATTTTAACAGCTCACTTGCCCGAATTTTTTTATGCACGATCAAAATTATTTGAAATTAAATTATTTAATACATTTTTAATAAAATTACTTTAATTTTCGAAAATACAGTACTAAATTATAATATAAAATATACTATACTGCCGAATGTGGCCGACAGTTGCTGACCGTGACACTCAATAATATGTTTTTTTCGAACCCTCTATAAAGAAGTTTCACTTCAAAAATATAACAATCTTAAAATTCAAGAAAAAATTCTGAAAATGATTTTATTGAGGTTGTGTAATATTGAGATAATTTTTATAATGTCTAAATCTGAAATTTTTTTAAAGTTGATATTTTCAATTAGATTAAATTCAGGTTCTTATGGCGTATAAATAATCAAAATTGGATCAGTGAGAGTCGAGTATATTTATGAACATACACAAAAAAAAACATCATAGTAAAATCAGTTTACAACATCACATAAATAATAAAAATTATTCTAGTGAAAATTTGTAAAAAGCTGAAAATATTAATTTAAAAAATCAAGTAACATTATTAAAATTTACCTAAATTGTATTCTAAAAGAATTCTAATATAAATGATATTTGCTGTGACGTTATCAATTATTTAAAAGTTTAGGGCTATAATTAAGAGTAAGAATATTCTTTTGACTTTGAAAAACAGCAAAATTAACGTTCTTAAGTGCCTAGGACGACCTACGATACATCTTTCCTTGTGATTTTTATAAGATATTAAAACAATGTGACAAATATAATGGAGTACAAAATAAAATTTAATACATTTTTGGACTATTTCCAAAGAAAACGTCGTAATATTCAAACTCATATTTAACGGAACGTCAAGCATTAGTTAATCACAAACAACTATTGAAATTTCCTTTCTTTAATACTAAGTAATAAATAGCGTTTGTTAATACAACAAATTTATGCAACATTCAATTAAAAAAATATATAAATCATGTGTTATTTTTAAAGCTGTCGCTTTTATTTTTATTTTTATTTTGTATTTTCATGATTTCTAATCTTAAATCATTTATAGTTATATTCTTTCAAAAACTAATGATACACTTTTTTAATAAGAATATTGGCTTAAATTAAAATAAATGTTTGCGTATTTTTTCATTATATGTTTAATTAGTAATGTATCCTTTAATTTAGTAAATTTATAAAGTGATATTTTAGATTTGGCCAATATTTATTATTCAGTTATACTGTTTTTTAACAAATAGTGCTAATCGTTTTTTTTAATTGAAAGTCAATAGGTACCAACAAAGAATAATTAGATATTATAAAGTAGAATTCAATAACATTAAATGTTTCATGTCAACAAAAGTTAAGAACAACGCATATTTTACATTATAGTAAAAATAGATAATAATTTTATCTATTTAAAGCTAATTGCTTTGACTACTAATAAATATATAAATTAGAACTTTGTATTAAATTATATGATATCGAAAATCTTTAACTAATAGTAAGTTGTTAAAAAAAAAAACCCTAAATAACAATAGAATCCAAAGTTTGTTACAATTAAATCCCACATTACGTGGTATGTTCCTTTTTAATTTTAAAACTAATAAAATTAATGGTCAAATTCCAGATTAAACTGTTGTACTATGTCGGATGAAAATGATTTAAGGCGTTGCTGTTTAAACTACACAACTGTTATTTGAGCAGATAAGGCAACTAAAATATTTCTTTTTTCTTGCCTATAAACTTAAACCATATTATATTACAAAAACATTAGTACTGTTTATATTTAAAATATTATAATAAATATACAAAGTGTCTCAAACTTAACTAACAACGTTTATAACTTTTGTTACAATTATTATTATTATTTTTGATAATTATTGCTTTCTTTGTCTATGTTTCTAACATATATTTTATTATTTATAACTAATAAAAGAATTATTTAAAATAATAATTTAAAACAAAAAATACAAAAAGCCACAGAAATTACTAAAAAAATATTGCGTATACGTATTTAGGGAACAATGTTGCCATTAGAAATACTTAACACGTACTGACATCGAGACCGAAAAATATTCTCTTATATACCCTTAACGACTTTATCACCTAGTGATGTTATCACTAATTAGTGTTATCACGTAGTCATTTATCTCATTTTGCCAGTTCACACAAGTTTAATAATGAATTTTTCAGTGGGCCAAAATTCCAATTAATTAAATTATTCTTATTTTTAACATTTCTATTGCCTATCTTATATTGAGATCTTTGTAATTATTTACGTTTTCAATTAGTTTTACGATTTTTTATAGAGTGATTATGAGTTATTATATGTTTAGCTAGATTTTTAATGTTTCTTATGTTTTCTTTCAACTTGAGCCCTTTGTTATTTTTATTTGTTTTGCGTAACATTCATTACAACTTTCATATTATATATTGAAATGGTATTTGTTATATTTTACATATAACAAAGGTTGGTTTGATTACAATTTGTTAACATGAGAAGCAAATTATAATAAATTTTAGACAATAATAAAGTGTATACAGGTATTCATATAAAAAAAAATCATATTAATTTTTATGTACTATATAGTATGTGAATGCGCTGCGTATGATTAGTAGTAGTTTAATTACTGATCTTGATTCCGTCGTTTCGGTGAAGCCGTGTTCATTGATTCAATAGTTCGAATATAAATTGATATTTGTGCGAATTTGTTCACTGTTCTCTCAAACATAGGTCATTAATATTTCCATTTAATTAATCATGAAATTCATATTGTTACTTTTTAATTTTATATTGGAGAGAAGAAGAAAAATGTGTTCATTGAAAAACATAACCAATTACCAATATTACTTCTTATCACCCTTCCAATGTTGTCGCACATTATATATTTACAATACTTATCTTACTTTACAATATCTTATCTAAACTGTTCCATTACAATTTTATGGAATACAATATCATAATTTTCCTAATTTTGTTTTATTTTTAGGGTTACCTAATAAATCTTTTAGATTATTACTCTTAGATATTCAACATCTAAGATTGAACTGAAGTATTGGTAGTATTGAAAATCTGTATGCGTTTTATTACTCAAACGATTGGCGGTTAAGAAGCAAAATAAGAGATTTAAATAAATATGCAAGATGGATGTGTACTGACGGATGTATAAGGAACAATAAAGAACAACGTGTGGACACGGCCGAACCGGTCACACTAGAGCACTAAGGGAGGTGGAAGGAGAGGTTGTTAAAGATAACCACCCTTTACCCAACAATGGCTTCTTAAATTTTACGTTACTCTATGTCTTCTAAAGTTTTGAAATACAGAGAAAATATCAACAAATTTGAATTACTGATCACAAAAAAAAAAACTTCAAACTTATAGACGATCTCCTGAGAAATTTAAAAATTCTTGTTAAACTATTTTCATTCTAAGACAAAAATAAGAATTTTTAGATGAACATAATGAAAGAATTATAAGAAATATAAATATTAATTTTTTTTATTAAAAATATAAATTGTTTAAATTTTTATAAAATATTATTACCACTAAAAATGAGTCACATTTGCATACGAAATCATTCATTTTTGTATTCTTTACCAAGTTTTAATATTAACACTAAAAATATTATTATAACTATATTTATTTTCATTTATTCATTTACTTCATTCAAATTTCCAAATTTTAATGCAAAGTACATTAGTAATGGAAAATTAATTCATACTTTAAGTTAGTATTGTTTTATTTATTATTATTTAGCGATATGTCAACTGTTCAAACCAAATAAAATTAGAGGTGTTATATTTAAGTTTGTGTGTATCAGTTTTAGCAAAATCAGTCCGCTATTCAATAGATTTTAAATAAAGAAATTATAATTCGAGGGTAGTTTGATGAACTCTATTATGATAATCTATTATTTCTCTTGTGGTATTTATGCGAAGACTGATTTAAATAGTCATTAAATTAATATACATCAATATTATAGACATATTTTGTCAAAACATGATTTTACTCATAAAGAAAGCTGAAATAATTTATATAAGATTAAAAATTTAACTTAATAATTATAAAATAATTTTATTATAGTAATTTGTGTCTTGTTATTCTTGAATATTTGATATATTTCAAATTATTTTTGAAAGGATAATTTTAGTATATTAGGTAGCGATGCGTAACTTAGCTTATTTCGAATTAACGACTGATTGATTTCTAAATAACTGCTACTGTATGCTTAAGGTAGAAGAATTAACTTTGACAAAACCAAAATGTGAGCCTTAAATACGGTTTTTTGATTAGTGGTTGTGTAGCGGCTAAATCTAAATATTTTATATTTACGGTCATTGGACCAAAAACAAGTGTCTGTCGTAAAAAATTCCAAGAATAAATGTCATTTTTAATTATAGAATAATACGCAATATAATAATAGAACGAAAAAAAAATGCCCGGAATTTAATGTCATTTATAATTAAAACTAATAACAGAGTTATAATTAATTCAAAAAGTGCAATTGATTTGTTCGATTAATAAAAAAAGGTCAAGACTCTGTTAAAGGTTAAACGTCTTACTCGTGAGGTGAAAACAGTTTTGATTTTCCACGGAAATGTCGTCATCAAATATTATTTAAGTGTGGTGATCACATTGTGACAACATTTAGATGACGACGGTGGAACACACACACATATTTTTAGAAGTGACGCTTGGACGAGTGCGGTACCAATTAGTTATCGGCCAGTTGACTGGCAAACGTTTGAACAACATACACACAAAATAGACAACAGCGGGGCATGCTGTTTGCTGGCTGGCCCGTAGTTCTAACTTGGGAACCACCTCTGCAGTTCGGAAACGATGACAAGCGACTAGAGGGAGCGAGATGAAAAAAATTCTATGAATTAGAAAGAGAACAGAACTAGGAATGAACAAGTGGACCAAAAAAAAAAAAGGAAAATCATCAACAAATCCCTCAGTGCGACTCCAACCGCGGGTAGTCGACAGCCCTGATTGCGTGTATCTGCCGATCGGTTGGTCGCCTTGAACTTGTGTCACGACAAAGATTCTCCGTTCTGGTGCATGACGACGTTTTAGTGAATAACGCCGTGTCAATACCTGTCCTGTCCATTGATATCGTTACTGTTCATCACTCGCGCCAAACGCTGGTAATCGGTTCGCGTTGACCCGCAAGAGTCGTTACTGTTTATGCAATGCAAACACAACTGAGCGTGACGACCATCATAAACGACGGTAAGAGTTTCTGAACTTTAGTCCATTTTCTGTTTCCATGAATTAGACGCTGCCAATTTCGAGGTACACACGGTGTGCTCACTTTACCCTGTGAAAACAAAATCAAGTGTAAAAGTCCAACATGTGTTTCCAAACGATAATTTCTGTATGAAAAATCACTGTGTTTTATGAATTTTTCATATTCTAAATTTCTTGCTGGCAATCAATTATAGTATCTATTAAATTAAAATCAGTCTCTTTTATTTTTTGGCCAATACTCGATTACTAAGACCTCTTATTACGTAAAAAATATTTAAATATACACGAGTTATATTAAACATGGTGAATTGTATTCGATGACAATAATTTTTAATAGAAAACAATTTTATTAACCATTTTCAAACGAATCATCTAAAATAGACTTTTCTATGGCTTAATTTAGATAAATTAGGCACTTGATTTTCTCAATTTTACTATATATGTTTACATAAAATGTATAAAAATAAAATTAGTACCATAAATATAAAGAAAATAATTCAACAATATCAGATATCAAGAAATATATTTATAGTAATAATTTTATAAATTCTTCATTTGAAATATTTAGCAGTTAATATAAAAACAAAAGTGAATTAGAATGCTAAAAAAATATTACGTAGGTTGAATAATTTATGAACAGCTAGAACATTCGTTTGATTCAATTTTTAGTGTATTTTAATTTTAAAATCAGGTTTAACTATAGAAATAACTATAAAACGTTTCATATTTGTTATATTAAATTGTCTAATAAATTTCTCTTATTTTGAAGCATACGTATAGCCAAAATTTGATGTGTATATATTATTGTCTTAGTATTTATTAATTTTAATGCGATTACTAAATGATAAATAAATAACATTTTAACGCATTTAGCAATGCGTTTTTCATTCAAGTTTTTAAAATGTATTATCTTGAAACCTACCTTATTAGCTAACAGCTAGTGGTCATAACTATTTGAGTGGTAATTTATATTTTTTATAAGTTTAACAATGTGAGCTGTTCCAAAGTTTGTACATAAATTAAAAAAAAATATTATTATTTTGTACAATGAAATATGGAAATCTTCTTCTTCTTATCGTGTCCGGTGTTGGATTTAATAAACACTAAACAAACAAATAAAACACATTAAATTCATTAGAAATAAGTAAAAATATAAATGTGTTAAAACTTCTAAAAGGCGTATATATTTTCATTATGTACTTATATATGTATTAAACTTTTTTTTATTTCTTGTTAAATCTATACAGTAATTTGAAACACCCTAAAGTTATATTCCATTTACACTTGCTATTCATATGCCTTGAACTTAATTACATTTAATTTGATTAAATTACATTTAATATAAACATTAACAGTTATAAGTAACATCAAAAGTAAACATTCCATAAGAACCGATTGATTTTCGCAAAATTAATTAATATTTCTTTTTGGAGTATCAATTCAAAATTCTAGATAGTGCTGTGTTTTAAAAAAAGATTTGTAATTTTTTATGAAATTAGTAATGAGACATATATTGTTGTATGAAAATAACAGATAAAGTGGATTTCCTTAGGGAAACTTTCATTTTATTCATCTCAAATAACGCAAACATCGTTTATTTATTTCTATCCTGGATACACATTAAATTTCTCTAGAGATCTTACCTGTGGCTCGGTAGTTTAATAATTTATTAAAAACAATAAATATACCAAATTCAAAGCAACAAGGGAATTCAAATTCAAATACAAAATTATTAAATAATCAATGAATTTCTTAATATTAGAACAATCCGCAAATGTTTTTTCAAAACATAAAACGTTTGTCATTTCTTTATCACACAATGACTGTTTATATTGGGTGACTGATTTACCGTTGAATTTCTTATGAAATATTTTAAATTTATATAAAATTATATTAAAAAACTTAGCAATAAGTTAAAGAAATAATAAGAAACTTCTTTGTGAAAACATCTCGTTAGTAACAAAGATTGAAATACAACCATTTATTGCTAACTTAGTAAGAGTATAATTAATCCTTTTGTAATATTATATAAATGTTAATGATATTACGATTTCTCATCGAAAAAAGAAGAAAGAACCGAGCAAGATGATCTTCTTCAATTCAAAATATATAGTAATGTTACGAACTTTCTATGGAAATATTTTAAAATATATAAATCAAACTTTTCGATCATTTTTTAAATGAACACATATGTTTGTTTAAAATCGAACTTATACTTTTTTGGTAGAACAATGTAATATTGCTGTTTTATGGCGTAAGGTTTCAACTTGAGTGTGTATAAATCAGATTATTTTTTTTATTGCAATAGCTAATAAAAAATATCACGAATATAAAGTATTTGAAATTTTATGTCTCATTTAAATTGAGAGAGTACTGAGGGGAATTTTGAATAAAAATGGAATGGGAAATTAACTAAATTTTTTTTTTAATTTATATAACTTTTGAAATTTAACAAATATTTGTATGAATCAAAAAAAAAAAAAATCTAACATGCTAATAGTATTTCATAAATATTTATTTAAAAAAAATAGTATAAAATATATATAAATACAATTTTTACTACTCACAAATAGAACTTTTGAGACGGTACATTATTAAACTTAATCATGGAAATCTTAAAAGAGAGAAACTGTTTGACCTAATAAAAAAACTTAAAATGAGTTAATAGCTAAGTTAATGTAACGAATCGGTCTATGTAAACTAATATTTTTAAATGATTTACACGATAAAAAACAAAAATCTACAGAGAAAAGATTTAAACACATATTTCCTCAATTCTATTTTTATTCATCTTTTTCCGCTAATAGAAGATAGGCCAATAAAACTTTATAAGGGATAATTTTTAGAAAAACAGTTGTACTTTTATAAATAAACTACTAAGTGTATATTAAGCTAATGGTAAAAATTTAATTTTTACGTTTAATGTATAAATGTACGCCTTAGGGAATAAAAGTTTGTCGAATATATAATTTGGTAAGTAAAATATGATAATAATGTCAGAAATATTATTTTTATGATGATAATAATGTTAAATTCAGCTAATTATTAGTATTAGGTAATTTTTTAAAAAAAAAGTGTCATAAAAATATCAGTAACAATTTTATAGTTCTTTAAATGTCGTCATAAATCATTCATTTTTCATTCATAATTATTCATTAAAAATAAAATTAACTAATAAAAACTAACACTTAGTAAAACTTTATATATAAAAAAAAGCGGTAGTACAGTAGGGTCATGGGACAGTGTTTGGTTAAGCAACTTTTTATTTAGTAAAAGGGAAATTTGTTTTCAATTTTTAAAAGAAACATTTACAACTAGACACTAGTTGTGATCATTTGACGCATCGTTGATAAAAAATTGGTCAAGTGAGAGCTGAGAAAAATGAATGAAAGACAAAAAAAAATATATATATAGTAAAACATTTCAATTGATTAAGAAATTCCTTATCACAAAAAAGACTACAGTGATGGGGTCTTAGATAGTCATTGGACTTATTTTATCTAAATGAAATAAAAATCAAATAAACTTTGAATTTTGTTTTCCTCTTAAAAGAAAAAAACTATAGCACATTTTAAAAATTGTAATTTTTTCGAAGATTTGTCCCTTTTACAGGAAACGAGGGAAAATTTTTCATTTTTCAAAGGCAATTTCTTCAAGTAAATACAATTTGTGATCTTTTAACGTATCATTGAAAGAAACACATAAAAAAAACGCATCATAGTAAAATTAATATCTTCTCAGCTTCGCATCGTAGATAAAAAATGCAAAAAAAGTCGTTTCGGCGAGCAGAGTTTAAACTTCGTCCTCGAGCGATAGAAGCGAAATATTGGAAAATAGAATTTTTCTTTATGAAAAGATTTTGATTCTTTAATGATCAATTTCGATTCACATTCAGACAAAAACTAAATAATATTGTATTTTAGTTATTAATATAATTGATTATGATTTGAAACTTTTGCAAGAAATAAGTGAGTTTACATTTGTACAATATTATCAATAAAAATGTATTATAAATGTACACTAGTTTAATGAAATGATACTTAACACTACAAATTTTCCCTTTTAAAGAAAAAATCGTAACTTACAAAATTTAGGTATATCTATATTTATGACAATAAATACAATTATTTCCATTAATAATTTTAATGTTTTGATATGTTTTAGTTTAGAAATAGTTAAGAAAAAACGTATGTGTATTAATAATTTTAAATACATTATAAATAATTTGATAATAAATAATTATATTATATACATAACAATCAAAGTGAGCTTTTATTTATTATAGAACTCCAATTATTTCGTTAACTAAAAGTATGTCCTTGTCATTTATTTAATTCAATTCAATTTCTAAAAAAGAAGTCTGTTTTTACAGTAAAACCTCGAGTTTTTTCCTATTCAAAAAACGATCGATAGCATCATTCTTTTCGTAAATAGTTTTCAAAATAATTATGAATAATTTGTCGAAGTAAAAATGTATTTTTGAGAAAACATTAAGAGTTTGTTAAAAAACAAAATATTTTATCCAGATATCGATTTTGTAAGTTTTGTAGTCATGTAATTCTACATGTATTAAATATTACAAGAAATTATTCATTTATTATTTATGCTAAGAAACAACTTAATAATATGCATTCTTCGTGAAAGATAATTTTACTTTATACAGCACTATAATAAATATAATACATCATAAAAAACATTTAAAGTACTAAAAAGTTTTTCTAAAAATGACACTTAAGAAATGCTGTGATGAAGGACATAAAAATATTTTCTCAAGTATTTTATTTAACCATAAAACAATAGTTACCGTAACATAACATATTGTACCAATATCATATAAAAATAATAAAATATAAAAAAATAGATTAGACTCTTATAGCATTTCATACAATTAAGATTTCGTTGTGATCATTTTTTAAAATAATTTTTGCATTCTTTAATTACGTTAAAATCATACTTCTTATTATTTGTTTTTAATAATAAAAATAATAAAAAAATGTTTTTAAATATTAGAAAATCCAGATTTCAGCACTTTTCTTATAAAAATGATTAATGGATCGATCGAAATTTTAGGACGAGTAATTATTGAGTTACAAAAATTTTTATACATAGAGTTGGTATGTAGGGCAAAAAGAGTATGTGATATAAATATACACCAGTTGGAGTTTTAACCACCCGCATTACATACCCACTTTTAGGCAAATATTATTAAAATTAAAAATCACAACGAAATGTTAATTGTATTGAAAGTTATAAAAGAGTTGTCAGTTAGGTAAAGTTCAGCCTTTATAATCGATTTGAAATATTTCCAAAATGTTCTCATAAAATAGTTTTTAAATACTACTGATGTATTTTTTGAAAACATACTTGAGTCTTTTTTACAAATGACGGCTCATTTTAAAAACAATTTTTAAAATATTTATAAAATCCATTCATATATTTTATAATTAAGTATTATATTATAATATTATATTTTATAAAGTAATATTTCCAGTTTGAGTTATTATTCAAATCATATCTTTAATAATAAGTAGGTGTTATCAGGGGCGTAGTGAAATAATATTTTTAATAGAAAAATATATATATAAAAATTATTTTGACCAACAGAAGTATTTAGAAAAATATTGTTCACCGAATGATTTAATTTTAAAAAGGTAATCAACCCCTTTGTTCCCTATTGTTACGCCCCTGGATGTTATTGTTATCTGCTTATTTAGTTGAATAAACATTGTTTTATATTATATACACTAAGTTCTAGATCCTAAGTAAATTGCCGTTTTCTTTATTATGTGTCAATTGTAACTGGCTTAATTTAATTTAGGTAGGCTAGTCAAGGGCAGAAAAACACTCTTGTTGCTATTATACACGAGTCTATGCTATCAAATTAAAAGCCTTTGGATTTACAACACAATTGTATGTACAACTACAAAACTCCATACACCAAAAAAATTCTTTATTATAATTAGAACGCTGTAATATATAGAGTGTACAATAAGTAAGGAAACGTGTTTCTATTGTTCTCGTTGTTTGTAATGATTGACCTGTTTTCTTATTATTAAACACTCTGTATAATTACATTATCAAAAACACTGATCAATACAGTATAATATAGTCTGGGTTTTTAATTCTGAATTCTAATTATTTACACATTGTATTAAATGAAAAAATACTTTCACATAAAAAAATTATTGTTTAACTCTGGCCTAGGAATTGAAATATTTTGTTTTTCTTATATCTAGTAAATTAGTTAATCTACGTCGATTGTTTTTTTTTAATATATGACAGTAACGCCATGAGTGGGGGCAGAATGTGCCATCGCATCCCCTGAGATTTTTTGTGTCACTAACAAAAAAACTAACCCAATATATGAAATCCTAGTTGCCAATGTATTTGATTTTTTATCAATGTAAAATAGATTCTTCGGCAATTGTTACTAATGGAACTTTAAAATCCAGTAGCGTTATTTGGTGAAGACTGATCAGCTTTGCAGGGTTCATCGAGAGGGGATGTAAAATGTATTATTTATTTATTTCTGGGCTTATTCCAAATAATTAACAATATTAATAATAAAGTTATTTATGTTCTAATAAGGGAGATGTTATATGATAGGTATATTGATTAATATTAGGTCGTAATTAGAGGTGTAACAGGCGCGTATATAAATTTTTTTTACAAAATATATCGATTAAATTCTGATTTTAAACTTTATTAGGTTAACTTTGAAGTGTGGTTAAATTTTTAAAAGCGTTTTCACAATTATTAATGTTACAAATTAATATACATAATAGTGTATTTTAATTTTAAAAGTTAAATAATTACTTTTTATTGTTTTAAACACGTGATTCAGTAGTAAAAAATACAAATTGATTTCAATACTAACAATTATTTGAATACTTACAGTTATGGTCGTTCCTGATAAACCTGAAGAAAATGAATACTCGAAGGAAACGGCGCCGAATCCAGTTTCTAGTACCCCACAACTTGATGTACCGAAACCACCGGCTCGAAAATTGTCCCGAAGTGCAATGTCTCTAAAGATAACACCTGACCCACTACCTAGACCAGGTTTCCAATTTTATCCGGCAACTCCTGGCTTACCTATGACTCCAATTACT
This sequence comes from Daktulosphaira vitifoliae, assembly GCF_025091365.1. Classification (NCBI taxonomy): domain Eukaryota; kingdom Metazoa; phylum Arthropoda; class Insecta; order Hemiptera; family Phylloxeridae; genus Daktulosphaira; species Daktulosphaira vitifoliae. The sequence goes on along the minus strand of NW_026099572.1, from coordinate 24,245,189 downwards.
GATCCAACTATACCAACTGGTTTTTCACCTCAATTATATCAGGCATATACATCAAATAAAGCTACTGACTTTTTTTTCAAACAGTTAGAAGGTAAGACATTGTATAATAATTCTCATGATTCATAATAAATAATTTTGAAGTCTTATAATCGTGAATACTTACATTTTAATTGTATATAAGCTTAAATTTAAATCCTAAAAAAACACAACCAAAGTAGTATGTTTGTTTATAGAACGTTGTAATTTTTGTAGGTTTCAAAGACATTGTAAATACAGCTAAATCAAGGTTAAGTTTTGGTGAACGAGCTGTGTTTTGGCTGTATGATAAAATTAGAGAATGGTCAAGAATGTGGCTTACCCATTTTTTTTTACTCTTCATAGCTGCAGGTTATTGTTGTCTCGGTGCATTAATGTTTCAAGCTATTGAAGGAAAACCTAAAAATACACATCCTAAAACTTTAAGCGAAGCAAGATATGATCTTATAAAAAATATATCCCTCGTAAGTCCTAGTTAAGATATATTTAAATATACAATTGCCAATTTTATTTTTTAAATGAGATATTATTACGACAAATATAAAATCTCCATGTATACATAACTTTTTCTGGTTTAATTTATCATGCAATAGATATTTAGTACAAATAATTATTTTAGTACTTTTAATATGGTCACTTGTTTAGACATTATGAGAAATAACGATAAGATAATATAAATTCGACAATGTAAAAAAAGCAATAGTAACATATCCTATGCACAAAAATTCACCTTAAAGACGTCGTAGTAATGATATCGTTTTGGGAGGTGTGGATGTTACATTCTATTACCTATGAGAGTCTCTGAGATAACTATGTGATCCTCAATAACTCAGGATGTCCCAAAGTGCATTCCATAGGTTATCAAATGGAAGTCACACAGACGTTCTAATATCAGTTATACAAAGTCGTATATATGATCAACTGTAATAAATTATAATATAATATGAGTTACTATAAATAATAAAAATAATACGGGTGCAGCATGATGAATTCAAAAACCTTCATTTTAACAGTACGCATTATTCTATATTCTTAAAACTTACCCCTAATACCACTGGAACATCTACCTAACTATACAAATATAGATTATTTAAAGGTTATTTAAGTTTTATTTATTTTATTAAAACTGATAAAAATAAATGAGGAAACAGGGTTTACTTTTTATAAATATCATAAAAATGATCATTTAAATATAATTATTTTTTATCTTTATATAACAATTACACTTCATAAAGACATACTTATTGAAATGTAAAATTGTAAAACTTTTATTTAAAATCACAAAGTTTTATTACTAAAAAGTAGCTATAGATACTCCGTTGAGATTTAAATTTACATTTTAGATATCCTATAGATTACTAAATGGGATGTCTCATTTTAGTCACTAATAAAAATCAAATAAATATTAACGTCGGCGTATTGTATACTGAGTAACACTAAGATATCAAATAGTATTAAAAAATTGTTAATTTCAAACATGGGCTTACAAAAAATATTGAAGATTTTTATAGCTACATTTTTTTTACAATAGCAATTTTTTTTTCATTGAAATTTAGGTAATAGATACTTAATAAAATAAACATAATTGCTAACAACTATTATTCAAAACAAAATAATTTTATTCTCTTGAATAACTTTTCATAACACTTTAATTTTTACACCCAAAGAAAAACCTCAATCAATTTTGATAGAGAAATTTTATCAAGGGTTTATGATAATGTTTTATTAATACGAACAAAATAATTATTCTTAAAAATAATTATTGTTCAAGACAAGAAAAAAAATTATCATATTGATAAATATATCATAGTTTCAATAGTAATGATATATTTATTAAATTGGACAATGAATTTATTATATAGATCGAGGTTTTTCTCTGGGCGTATAAAGAAAATATTATATCCATAAAACATTAAGAAAATTCAACATTGCACGGAAGTTTTGGCATATAATCAAAAAATATGTAAACAAAATTTATAGCCAATTTTTTTTTTTGACATACGTATAACAAAGCTTAACTAAGTTAACGATAAATTTTGTATATTTATTTTAGTTGATGGGAAACACAAGATTAACTCCAGCAACCATTGAAAAAGCTACAACATTTATCGCTTTATATGAAAAAGATGTATCAAGCCTTCCAAAAGAGTGGAATTATTTGAATGCTGTATTTTTCTGTGGGACTATTTTTACAACAATAGGTAAAGAATAAACAATTATTTATTATTTGTGATATAATAATATATTTTCTATGGTGACCACATCATTAAATATCCTGCGTGTTAATGATATTTTTAATTTTAATAGATAATGATTCAGTTAAGAAAATGACCTGTCGATAACACTTTTTGGGCCAGTATTATAGATGTTATTGAAACTCTTATACTCTCATGTGAAAAGAAAAGTGCGGCCTGGAAATGATTAGTGATAAAAATAACGACAACCGCGTGTCACCTACAGCTAATACTATACGAGTTGTATAGTAAATTGTTGCAATTGTAGTACTGTCGTAACTTCCGAAATACAAGTCCAAAGTTGTTATCGATCAGTCAATTCCTTAACTAGATCATCATGTATTAAGTAAAATCAGTTAACTATGTATGTTGCCATTTAAAAAAATAAAGTTCACACTCGTGTAATGTATAAGAGATGAACATAAAAAATGGTTCATGATAAATAAATTCTAAAAAACACGTATCTAAAAGAAAATAAATAAAATTTTCAATATTATTTTTATTTTTCCATTAAGTAAGTGGTTCATAATAAATAAATAACATTGTATGTATACGTATTTCTAACCTCTCGTGAAAGTATATTCTAAATTTGGCTCTAACCAGTAATATATTTTGTGAACATAACATTTTAAAACTGCTTTTATACTCTCTACAGCGGTTGATCATTGACCACTGAATTTCTTCTAAAATAATAATAATCTTGAACACATTTTTTTTGCTTTGTTGAGTACTTTTTTTTAATTCTCGATTCGTAAATGGTTAAATATTTTTTGATCCATACCTTATCCCTGACAAGAGTACCAAATTAATTTTTTTTAATAACAACTTACATATTTAACTACCTTATAAAATAAAAAATGATCTAATTAAGAAAATAACTTTTTGACAACAATAACCATTACTTTAAGTTATTAATATTTTTTAGCGATGGTTGGAGTGTGATACGCGGGTGTTGTTATTTTTATATTATGTTATTTTAGCTTGCAAACAGTATTATTTAGTTAAATAATTCATTTTTTTATATTTCCGGGATCCTTTCCTTTCCTTAACTATAATTCTCTTAAAAAGGAATCACATATTTCAATTAGATAATATGATAAAAAAAAAAAATTCTAAACAATTTTGTTTTCTTATAACTTTTTAATCTATAATAAAAAAATTTTAATTATTTTAATATTTTCATTTTTCAAATTATAAAAACGCAATTCTTCGCAATTGCTATGCTTTGTTACAAATGGACATCCATAACATATAATATTTAATTTTTTACCGATAATTGATAACAACATTAGTTATCTATTTGTATATTCCCCAATTGTATATTCAAATAATTTAAGGTAGAATAATAAAATACGTTTAAGTAATAACAAAAATTCTAAAATCACTTATGATTGATTGTATTTCACATCAATTTGATTTTCATGGATGTCTTGCGAAATTAACAGTACGCATTTTTTTGTCAAGGGAGAGGCAAAAGCCTACCATTCCTCTGTAAAAAATACCACAGAAACATACAGTGAAAATAAATAACATTGTATTTAGCAATGTAATTTGATATTTCCAAACAATATTATAATATTATCATTAATGGCAAACTATACTACAATGTAACGTTTACAACACTAATAAAAGACAGATGGTAAACATGAAACAATTATTATAACCACAAAAATCGATTAAGTATGTTTTCCCGTACTTGTATATGCTCTTAACCATGTGTGCTGTGAATTATGACGATATTTTACTGGTATACAATTTACTCAAGTTTTGTTTTGTTATATTTTTTTCTTTGGGGCTTTTCCAACTCAATGCTCGGTAATTGATAAAGTGATTTGAGAAAACAATGGTAATACTCTGAGTAATACAAAAATTCGTCATGTTTTTTTTTACTATTTTTGTGGATTCAGTTGGTTGCGAAACAGCTACTCTAGAGACATGTGGTTAAATTTAACTCTAATCTATTTATACCATTGGACCCAGGCGTTTGTGCACACCGCCATCTTTGCTTTACTATACTTTTGTGTACAATATGATTTCGTTGTACTAAGACGATGTTCGCGAGTTTTATATAAATTACTATAAAAAATGTAAGATTAATTTTAAATTGAACATTCGCAATAAGATTTGATGAACATGGAAAAAAAAAGCGACGGGGAAAGTTGTTACACGGACTACGAAACCGACGGGTTTTGGAGTTCAGAAAAAACATTACTGGAGTCGGTTCGAGGAGACGACGGTTTAAGAAAAAGAAAAAAAAAGAAGAAAAAACCTTCTAAAGAACGAGAATTATTAATTAAATCGGATAAACCGAGACTGGTGGATCAATGGCGTTCGTTTCGAATGGAGTATGATGAAGAGTGGAATTCCATCTGGAGAATGGCCCATAAATGCTTCGTAGAAACGGTTAGGCGTTGAAGTTATCTTACTGTTTTATAACATAATATATTCATGATATAATGTGTTACTTAATATTGTCTTAGTTTAACAATTTTAATGTAACACACTCTTCTCAGATCATCTCAGAAGCTCATGTCAAATGACTCTTTGCCATCTGTGTGCTTGCCTCTAGGTGATACTGATTATTATGTGTGGAGTGGGTGGTTTGGTGTTTCGTTACACAGAAGGTGCCTTCGAAACCTTTTACAAGTGTGGTGTCAAACGTGTGAAGCGTGATTTTCTTGATGGTCTCTGGACCGATAGCCGAAGAATGGGTGAGGATCAGTGGAAACAGGTAGCACGAAAAAAGCTTATTGAGTTTGAAGAACAGCTCCATGACGCTTTTGAAGCCGGTACTACCACGTACAGTGGTCGAAGTTCATGGAACTTTGTAAACTCGGCTATTTATTCTTTCACGGTGGTGACAACTATAGGTAACTTGTACTAAGAGTAATAATTTATTAGAGTTTAAGAAATGCAAATTTAACACAACAGTAAAAAATGATTTTATTATGTTTATGGTAAAACATAATAGTGTTCTGGCTACAGGAAATCTTTATATTCAACTTCTGCGATACTTTTAAATATTGATAAGCTGATATTCAACTTAACTTGTTACGCTATTACGAACAATAAAAAATAAAGTACATTCAACTCATATAAAATATGTGCTATACTATTGACAAATATTTTTATGATTATGTAATAATGGTTCAATGCTCCAATAAAATCATAAAAATCTGATATTTGATACAATTAACTAGATTTAATTTTATTTAAAACAANTTATGTAATAATGGTTCAATGCTCCAATAAAATCATAAAAATCTGATATTTGATACAATTAACTAGATTTAATTTTATTTAAAACAATATTGTTCAATTTTTTTCAGGATATGGTCACATAGTTCCGTCAACTAACACTGGTCGACTTATCACTATTGTATACGCAATATTTGGCATACCGATATTTTTGATTCTATTGGCCGACTTCGGTAAAATGTTTACCAGGGGCATTAAGTTCATCTGGGCACTTGTTCGACGACTTTATTATACTGGTAGCTGTCGAAAAGTTCGTAAAACTGCTGGTGTTCAAGTATGTACACTAACAGTACTGGATCATATGCCTTTTGAAATATCATTTTTTAAGTCAAAAATGTGTATAATGTCGTCAAAACTCAATAGAATTCTTCCTAATAGGCAAATAAAATTACTTTTAACACTTTATGTATCTGTTTCTATAAAAATATTATATTTCACACGATATATTCAAATTGTAGCGGTTTTACGAATTTATCTGTAGCATTTTTTAACTTAACAGTATAACTTAGGTTTTATTTTTATACAGCATATTGCATAAAATTGTAATCTTTTATAATTAGTATTTTAAATAAACAAAAAACAAATTTTTAGGAGGTAATGAAAGGTGTACAAATGGTATATGATATAACAAAATTTCGCAGACCGAGTACATTATTTAATGGAGAACCAGAAGGGCAGACTGGGTTCCCTCCAACATCACCAAGCACACCAGCATTGAGCTCCTATGAAGTCGATGATGAATTTAACTTGCCGGTATCAGTGGCATTCATTATCCTATTGATTTATATTTTTATAGGGGCTATTGTTTTCTGGTTTGAAGAAGGATGGACTTTCCTTCAAGCATTTTACTTCGTCTTCATATCAATGTCCACAATTGGTTTTGGAGATTTTGTTCCTAAGGTAAGCATATGTTTGTGATTTAAACCAACAAGTTGTTTGTGTAATGAACAACAGTTACTATTACGACTACGAATAATAAAGGACGTTCAGTTTAAATCTTATATTTTTTATATTTTTCAAAATTATAGACTTTTGTACTCTTTTAAAAAATTGCTCTCATTTTAAGGAAAATTAAATATTAATCTTAATGTTTTACTGATTTCATTGTAATGTATGCTTAGTAAAATTTGAGTTGAAATCCCTCAGTTTTATATAATTGTTTTTAAAATTGAACTTTTAAAGTTATATACAATAAATAGCATACCTCAAAAAATCTTAAAATTATACGCACATAAAGTATGCCTATAATTTTTAATTTCAATTAAGTGTAATTTTAAACTAGTGAACTAGGGGACTACACACTTATGTTGCCCAGTGAAAATGTTTTGTAGTCTAGTTCATTTCTTATAAAATGAATCAATGGGTAGTTACATTTTTTTTCACATTTTAATTGAATAATTGAGAGATAATTTTTAAAAAGAACTATTATTTTTTAGTATTCCAAAAATCTAAGAAGCATGACTTTTAATCAGTCTGGGTAGTCATTTTAAAACAGATAATATATTTTTAATAATTCAATGAATCAAAAATCATTAATTTGAAAATGAATTTAGATGCACGTCTAGTGTACTGCAAGAAAAATGGTTCTCTGTATTATATTCTTTTTGTTACAATAAATACTTAAAATTATAGTGTTTTATTAACATAAATGTATATTTTTAGAATCAACTGGTTATGATTATCTCAATTGTGTATTTGGTATTTGGACTTGCGTTAACTTCTATGTGCATCAACGTTGTTCAGGTAAAACGCTAAACATACATCTTGTAAAAATTAATATAAATAACGGATGGCGATCAATTTGTGTCCAGTTAACTAACTGCAAAAATTGTATTTTAAATTAATTTAATTTAAGAATAACACTAATTAAATAAAATTAATAAATTAAATCCTTATGATAAAATACTACTTAGATAAACTTGGTGTTAATTTTTTTTAACTAAGAAAACAAAAAATTTCTAACGATGACATTGCTTTCTTATGGATACAATATGTACACGAAAAAATAAAATGGTTTTCCTACTTTAATAGGATATTTTTTAAGTTTTATTCTGTTGGTTTAAATAATTTGAATTGAATAGTTTAGGAACGATCATTTGATCTAGTAGTATATGAATAAATGTGTTAGTTCTTTAAAAGTTATATTTAGTATAGTATTTTTTACGAATCCGTGTACCTGTACATTGTGCAGCCATAAAAAAATATTGATGTAATTTTGGTTTCTTTCAGGAAAAATTACAAAATTCATTTCGACAAGCAACAGCTAAGATAAGTGCAACAATTGGACTTGGTATACCTTCGGATGAGAATGCTATCAACGACGATGATGTAACTGCTTATGTAGATGATGAAACCAAAACAGCTGATGATAAAAAATCAAAAGATGTCTCTAATGAATCATAAATTCAATAAAAACAAAACAAATTTTGGCCAATAGAACATAAAAGACATCTTTGGATAATTTAGATTATATAACTAGATATTTGTAAATAATAACTTCGCAATTATTATTTTGATTCCATTTCCGTAAGAGATGTATGTTATAAATTTTTTGTATATTAAAGTGCATGATTATTTTCTTAAAAAAAATCTGAATTGTACATAATTGTTTGTAAAAAATGTGATTTATGTTGCCTAAAAATTATTCAATTACAGTTTAATAGAGATTTATAAAAAATTTGAATGTTTGGAAATTGAAAATATTTTTAATGCCACATTTTAAAATTTATACGAGTGTGTTTTTAACTAGATTTATAAAATATAATGATAGTTTTTAATAGATGTTTATGGTTTCTATGATTTGGTAATTAGAAAAAAATAAAAAAAAATTGAAAGAATACTGTAGGGAGAGCTAAGAAAATAAAAAAAGGTAAATGAAAAAGCTATATTCCAAAAATATTAAACGCCAAATGTTTTTTATAATTTTTTTAGAAACTACAGTTTCTAAAGTCACATTATGAATGACGGACTAAACTAGTACAATTTTTTGTTGAGACATAAAATGAGTCGCTAATTTATAAACCGTATTTTTTTTTTTAATCATACTATGATTATATATTTTTCTATAGAAGCATATTTTGGTTTTCATTAATTTGATCCACCTGCATCTCCATGCTACACTTGAGAAGATATTTCTATCTTCGCTGTATCATTCAACATCGAGACGACCAATCCTCATTGCCAGGTGTATAATGAATAAATATATATTGTTTAAATGGGTTAATCGATCGATTCGACGGACTTAGTTCTAAGACAGATTCGGTTCAAGACGTACACATAACCCTACAATATTTAATATGTTTCCCTTTAAGTTTATTCCGATGATGATGCTTATGTTGACTGTCGAATCCTTTGTCTTTGACTCTTGTGAGCGAACTAATTTGACTAAACAAGAATGTGTTGGAAAAGTTATATTAGAAACGCTTAATGAAGCTAGTGAACATCCAGAGAATTTATTCAAATTCAATGTGAGTATTCAAATAGTACTGTTGATATGTTTATAACGTAAAACATTCCATGATAAAATATAATATTAAGGAATTACTATGATTACACAAAAACAAATAACCGAATAGGATAATACTTATATATATATCTACTTCAACAAATCTAAACTAAATCGCAAGTTTTGAATTAGTTTAATTTCATATAATGTATGATTACATTCTTGATATTTGTGTTATATGATATGTTATAAAATAGTATATTTTATACTAGTTTAAATATTAAATAAAAATAATAATCTCACTATTACCTGTTTTAAGGTGTGGATACTTAAGGATTATTAATTGAAATAAACAAAAAATTCAAATGTTCTAAATGAAAATGTTCGTTGGAAGGTTTTAAAGTAAATTGCTTTAAGGCAATTGTGGTGTGATTAAAAACAAATCCTTATTTTAATTTATCTGTAATTACTTATTTAATCACTAGTCGGTGATAAAAGCGCGCAATACATTTTTCTGTTAAATTGTATGTATTATTTAAAAATAATTCATCAATACTATCATGTTTACCAATTAAGATAATTTAATAAATAGTTGATAATATTAACTAGTCCAGGTTGTTCATTAATTAAAAAAATAATTAAATCAATTTCATTTAAGAATGTTTTATGATAACATATTTTTTTTGTAACGAGTAAATTCAAAAAACGATTTTGAATAAATGAATCGATATATATATATACATTTACAGATAGAAATATTTTATGTTTTCATTAAGACAACGTTTGAAATAAAAATTTTATTTTAGGATTTAGAAAATGAAAGTGGTATGATACGTTTTGTCAAATTAAAATTTGACAATAGTTCTGCTTATATTTCTCAAAAATTTGATATAGACGAATCACGATCATCAAAAAATGTAGGTTTTTGGAGTCAATTAGTGTCAGTGATTGGTAAAATGGGCAACTATAGTGGTGATCATGGAATTTTAGTACCTTTACCAAGATGGTCAAAAGATTTTCCACAAATTTCTTTAGTAAATGAAGACGATGTGCTTCAAGTAGTAAACGAAAGTAAGTCGCTCATACTTAAAAATTTATTAAAACAAATATTTGTTAATATTAAAATTTTATTGTTAAAATAAATCTATTATGTAATAAAAATTCATCACGATAATTATTCAACTCTCTTTTTACTTTAATTAAATTAATTTTAACTCAAATATAAAATTAATTAGATTATATACTCAAGCTTTTAACCCGTGTTGCACAATGTTTTAAGCCATTATACTTTGATAAAAAGCGTTTGGTTATTTTTGGTATTTTATATGTTTACAGTGGTTTACCACATTACAGGTCGTGGCGGTAAACACAAAAAATTGGCATTGCTGTTTCCATTGTTGGCTACATTCAAGTTCATATTTATCAAAGCTTTGCTCGTACCTATTCTGATAGCCGTCATGATAATTAAGAAAATTATGGTCCTTGGTATTATGTTATTACCAGCCGCTTTAGCTATGTTACGGTTCTGCCGTAACGGGCAAGGATTGGGTAATTTAGTGACAAATGCAATGGCAGCACCTGCCGCAGCTTTTGCACCTCTTCAAGCAGCTGATATGTCCGGTGACTACTCAAACTACGTGCAACAAGCAGCTGCAGCGAGCCATCATCAAGGCGGCTACAAAGATTATTCAAAAAATTTGTTCGACGCCATGAAAGGTGTATACTAAGAACTTGGCAAAATGAGATCTTCATAATTTGAAAAAAATGTTTTATTTTATTTAACTATGAGTAATTAATCAATTATATTTATAATTGGTTTTGGGAAAAATAAAAATGATAACGGCTTTACCATATATTGATATTTATTCATGAAACACGTGACGGCATCATTGTGTAATCACTATATTATCAATGGGAAGATAATACAACTAGCGTAACTAACAATATTGTTAATACTCGTGAGTGCATTGTAATTTTTAAAATATCACAGAGTGTAGAATGTATCAAATGTCGTTATAACCTAACTGCATGTGTAGCCTACGCTGGTTAAACAAGTAATACTATACGCGTTACGTCATGTAGCTTTATTTTCGAATGTTGCGCAAATAGCCCTCAACGTGTCGTGGTATCCGCAGAGTACCGACGGCAGATAACAATAGGGCACCGTCTTGTACGAGTGCCCTAGACGTAAATCGACCACCGCAGAGCACCGACAACGCTTACTAAAAGAACGATAGAGCACTCGCCTTGCGCCAGTGCCCTTAAACGTGTCGTGGTATCCACAGAGTGCCGACGGCAGATAACAATAGGGCACCGTCTTGTACTAGTGCCCTAGACGTAAATCGACCACCGCAGTGCGCTGGCAACGATGACTAGAAGACGGAAATAAGGGTTAAAACATAGTGACGTCTCCTCGCGGAGAGTAGACACCATTATTTAATCACTTATTTCCGGTTACGTGAATTATGCCTAACGCAACTGGGTTATTGCAGTTAGTTTTTATTTAGAATAGATCTAAATGTTACTCGTATTGACCCTAAATCAATATTATTACAAATTTGTCTATTGTTGACAATTTTATTCTATGCAACAAAAACAAACTTACTTATTTTGTGAATAATCAAGACAAACTGAGATACTTTATTTAAGGAAATAATTTACATAAAAAAATAAATAAGAATTGAAAAGGGATAACTGCTACGACTTCCTTGACTTGGTTCTTGCGATTGAATGTCATTGAAAATACAGGCAACCCTTATGTCCTCTCAGCCTGTCAGATAGCACCGATCCCCTCCGACTTCACGCTAGGCAGTTGGCAACCGGCCCGAACTACCTGCCTTTATGTTCGCCGACAATATTTTTGTTTAATTTATCAATTACAGTTTTTTTTTTTAAATAAAAAAACCCAGCACAGTGGGGTCACGGCACAGTGAGAACGTGGTATAGTTGGGTTCAGTATAGATGATATCTGACAGTGATTATAATCACAATCATAAAAAACGCTTGGATGCAAATCTGTAGATAGTGTTTAATTAAAAAAAAATTTTATTTAAGATATATATAAAAGTGTCAATATTTCCGGAACATTTTCAAAAATTAAGTTAAAAAAGTTCTACTTCCTATATGCATTTTTAAGTTTTGAATCCCTCTGTATTAAGGGAAATGGTCCGATTTAAAAAAAAAGTATGTTGAATAAAAGAAGTATATAAATATTATTTCTCATAAAAAAAAATTGTATTGATCTATACATTTTTCGAAAAATTACAGAAATATAAAGTTGAAAATGTAAAATATAAAATCGTGAATTTTAACACAAATATAGCATACTATAGCCATTTTCACCATGAAGACAAAATAAAGACCGAAATTTTTTTTTTTTTCTATAATAAAGTATATTACATTAGCTTTAATTTGAGGTATATATAAAAGTGTCAGTATTTCCGGAACACTTTCAAAAGTTATGTTGAAAAAGCTGTAATTTTGAATCCCTCCCTATGGGGGCAGGTAAAGCGTCAGATTTATAAAAAAAACATAACAAATGTAATGGCCGTTTTAAGTAAAAAAAATTGAAAAATGTTCGAAAATTAGCGATTTTTAAATTTATAATTTTTTTGGAGATTTTCCCCATTTCCCACAAGAAATCGGTTCGATGAGAACTGAGAAAAAGTGGTTTCAGACACAAAAAAAATAAATAAATAAATAAAAACACATCATAGTAAAATTAATACCTTCTCAGCTTCGCATCGAAGCTAAAAAAACTTTGAGAACCAATTCATAACTATTTCTGACAAAGAAAATAAAGAACCTAACTGGCACCTCAAATTATTTGTTTTTAAGAACCGGTACACTAACAAAAACTGGTTCATTTAAATGTTTTAAAATCAGTAATAAACTATGTAAATATATCATAAAAAACTAAAAAGTTATTTGATTGATTATTGTTGGTAAATATTAAAAATTAATCCATCCACTGTTCAATTTGTTACTATTTTTTGAATCTTGTGAACTTAAAAGTCATAGTATTTTAATATTTGCACACAATTGAACTAGTAATAGAAACAATACTTTGTAATTTTCATGGGGTAATATTTCTGACCTCACTGAGTGGAATAGTGCTTCTCGACTATATATCAATTATTGTATTTGGTAAATATGTAATTTTTTTTTATGACGCTATATTACATTTAATGGAAATCAGTATGATAGCATAAAAAAGTGTAAACGAAATATAATTTTATTCTAAAAGAAAATATTAAAGTAAAATAATTTTGGTTCATGAAGAGTGTCAACCTGGCTTATGTTTTAAACGCAGATAAGATGAAATTTATCTGCGTTTTAACTCGACATATAATTTTAATATTTAGGAATTTTTCATGGAAAAAGAGGGTTATCTGATAATTTTCAGACATCAGATCATTGATTATTTCGCCTTTTCTTGTTAAGTATTATGGAGTGGTTTGGGAACCCATAAATTATAAGCGAAGATGTTTTTTCTTTTCTTATATTTATTGTTGTAAAAAAATACTTAAATTAACGGAACATAGTGAGGTACTATAAGTACTTTGAATAAGATGTCATAATTATCACTATTTCTCAAAATCTTTTTATAATAAGGACATTATAATCTATTAATAAAAAGAAATTAATAAGTAACAGTGATCAACTTATACTTATAACAAGGATATGAATGACGCATAATGCGTACGATATTTTAATTTAGTTCAATAGTCTACAGATTGCTTCCAAGATATACATTTTTTTTCAGTAATAACTTTTTTAATATTAGTATGCGATTTAGAAGCCTCAAATTAAATATAGACTCCAAATCCGATAATGTCTTAATACGAGCATGATTTATTTGGACAAAAATGTATTAATCTAATTGCTAACTAGTTTATGTTATATGTTTATATGATTGTATACAAAAGCGTACCTATAGGTTGGGTTTATGTCAAAGTACAAGTGAAATTCTCTCGCAGGAAATTAGTGTACTTTCTAAAAATCGTTATTTTTAAGATTTTACTATTAGAGTTAAGATTTTTGCATTAGTGGTATATTTTCTATTAAAATTATAGGACCTATAATTTTTATAAGATATTATAGGTATGTAGATAATGCATAAACCTTTTTTTATATTATTATAAAAAAAAGCAATAGCTTATGATATAATGGCATAACCATAATACTACAGCAAATAAAAAATATATAATAACTAAAATTAAATTGCATTAAAAAATTTAATATTATCTTACAAAAACACATTTCTATTGTTTTATTTTATTTATTACTGTAATTTAATAAAAAAAATACAGTTTTTTTGTTGCAAATAACAATTTTATAACGAGAAACATAATAATTACAAATATTTTAACAAGACAATCGAAGGATGTGGTAACACTATTGAAATAAATATGATATTTAAAAAAAATACTAACACGTACTGTCTGCTAGTTTTTTGAACCATCATAGTCATTATTATAAAAAGGTTTCATTATTTACAATGTGCAATCCAATAAATATATAATAATAATAATTTGTGTTATTGTCCTTGACTTGTAATTTGATGTTCTTCGTCAACTTGTCTTAGCAAGCTACAAGAGAATAGTGTATTACATATATTACATTTCTAGAGTTCATTTTTTAAAATATTATTAAAGAAGACCGTTTGATTCTTAAATGTAAAGAGTTTTGATTGATATCAGTGATGTACATGAAATAATGAATATTATTAAGTTAAACAATTGAAATATCATAATATATTCAGTACATAAAAGTTGTTCATAGTTAATTTAAAATTATTTTTCATTATTAAATTATAATCGCTATTTTTTTTAATACAAAAATAAAATTATTTTATATTACTTTAAGTGTTAACATAATGATATTACTTTCCTCCAAAGTGAACATCGTTATAATAACAAAATATACTAAATAACAAAAAAAAATACATCATTAATAAATGAAACATATCACAGACAAAAAGACATTTCAACATGTTTTATACATATAACTTGTATTCTAAAATAATAATAATTTAAAAAAGTAAATATTCATTAAGAACCCTTATATTTTAAAAATGTAATTTTTTCTTTGATAGGTAAATTTTTTACATAAATTAAATCAAATATGAAATAAAAGAAAATCAAGACACTTACAACAACATTAAATTTATGAAATAACTATAACCTATACCATAATCCATATATTAAGATATATGAGTATATCAGCCGTATTTATATGAATCGAGTAAATGTATGGTAAATTAAAATTAACTAGTCCATATTTGTCAAGCATTTATACATATATATATATATATAAATAAATAAATCAATGACATTTGACTTTCTTTTTGTGAAATTAAAAATAATTTTTAGGACATAAAAAAAATTTTTTTGAGCAGAAAAAAATGTTAAAAATGATTGAACATTAAAAGATGAAGTTTAATTTTAACTTTTAAGTGAGTAACATTTTCACTATTTAGAGTAAAAATATCTTATTCGTGAGTACTTTTGACAGTGTACTTCCATATATAAATAATAATTAGTCAAAGTAAAGGGAATTAAATTATATTAAGTTAACAGACGTAACTAAATATTTTCTGAAGTACTAATTTTTGTAAAAAAAATAAGTTGTTAAATAAAATATGTTATTTTGATGTTTTCAACCAAATAAATAAATACATTTACAAAAATAAATATATGATGTATAATTATTTGGGTAACAGTACACTAAAATTAAATGGAAATCCTAAACATTTGTTCTTAATAACAAAATTATTTATACTCAGAATTATTAAAAAAATATTTTTTTACACAATAATTATTATTGGTTGGCTTAAAAAAGTTATTATTAAAAGGACTATAGAAGCTTTTTTTAAGAAGTATTGTTAAATAATACAATATTAATTTAAAGTTGAAAATTATTTTTTATCACCAGACAATTTCAAATATATTTGTATAAGTTATATGCTCACATATAGCATTTCAAGTTTACACTATTTATTCTTTTATAAATTTTTATTTAAGTTCCAACATACTTATTTATATTATTGTAGTTTAATACTGAATACCCGGAACAATATATTTAATAACTTGGGAAACACAACAAGGGGAGTAATTTATAACAAATTACAAAACAAAAAAAATAGTAAAATTAAAAAAAAAAACAATTTGTATATTTTTAAAAACTAACATCCGTCCATTACTCAGTGTTAAACTTGGTAAGGCCATCATTACAAACTTAGAATGGGTGACCAGATCCATCATCTCTTACACTATAGTGACTATAAATTGTAACAGGTAAATCACACCGTACATTTGTTTTTGTCATAATTATTTCATTTCCCACATTTGTGGGCGGTGGAGGCGGTGGTGGGGGACTAGGTCGATCATCAGTTATTTTGGATTTTTTGATTAAAACAAATTTGAAAAATTCATAAGTTGTCCATGAAATTGCAGTCGATGGCATTTGATATAGTATACGAGCTACCATGCCTCTAAAAAATCCACTAGCCCCTCCAAGTGAATATACTGTTGCTACAGCTCTAAAAACTCCTTTTACTTTCACCTGTAAAAATAAAATCATGATTAAAATCATTTTTGGCAATATTGATTGACTTATAATACAAATTTATATAAATATACAAAATTTTTAAACAAGTAAAACCAAAAATTTGTTCATGTCTGATATTTATCTTTTAGCTTCAATGCTAAGTTGAAAAGGTTGGGTTTTTATTAAGTCTGTTCATAACAATTCTCAGCTATCAATATGTTAGAAGAACCCGATTTCAATCGAAATTAGGTCATCGTTGCCAAAAATTTGAAAACCCTCTCAACTTTAGAAATTTAGAAAAATAACTCAACATTACAAAATAGTAAAAAACAACTTAAAAAAAAAAA
>NW_026099572.1:24217803-24228215 GCF_025091365.1 Daktulosphaira vitifoliae | reverse complement strand
TTTTTTTAATACTGATCTTTATGGTATTTAGTGTTTTCTAAAGACAATGGTCTTTCTCTTAGTATTATTTTAATAAAAATCCAATGAAAACTATAGAACTAATAGAATTTGAACGTGACTTACGCATAAAAAATTTTTTTTCAACTCAATTTTTGAAAAATGTCCAGAAGGTTTAAAAATTTTTAACATATATAAAATTTAGAGCTTTTGAAATGTAAAACAATTTTTAAAAAAATACTTTAAGATAATTGTTCTACTATGAGAATTTGGCCATCCAATAAAAAAAATTTTCAAGAAACAAAAAAAACCTTTATATTGTTTAAAGGATGTAGAAAAACAACGGCTTTAAGTTCTTTGTGTTACCAAACGATAGTAATTGATTGTTTAGCAAAAAATTAAAAGTAATTGAATACAGAAATTGAAAATTATAAATATAATAATTATTGTGACATTTAACAAATGTGCATGGAACCGTTTAAAATGATAGTGATGTTAATCATCGTCAGATATATATACTTGTACCAATTATGCCGCGACCCCTGTGTACTGGGTCTTTCTTAATTATTATTAATATTAGTCATGAATGATAGATTCTTAATATAATTTCATATTTGTTTTTCAATTAAAATACGTGTAGGTTTTTCTTCTTTCTAGATACAAGCAATAGCTTTAAGGGAACGTTAAAAAAACAAAACTTTTTGGTATCATGTTTATTAAATATTTAAAACTTTATGTACTCAAATAACATGAGTGTATCCACGAGGGAATATGGGATTAGAATATTTCCATGACGAAAATAAATACATCCTTAAGATGTACTTTAATAGAGTAGTAAAAAGATTTCTTATTTGAACCCCCACCAAGACAAAACAGAATAATCCTGTCAAACATAAAATAAGAATGAATAAAAATTTATATTGTAGTCAATATAAATGAAGATATGTTTGGGGATAGTCTATACATGATAAATACATCAATGGATATTTTCATAATACACTTAATTTGAAATACAGAGTTTAAATAAACAATAATAATAACAAAGATGAACTTTTCAGTTACAAAACAACATGCCTAAACTTTAACACATATTCTACTACGCCAATTTTCTACAGTTACCAATCTGACCTAAAATATATAGAAGAATGAATCTAAAAAAAACCCAGCACAGAGGAGTCGCGGCACAGTGGTGACGTGACATAGTTGGATCAAGTATAATGATATCTGACAGTGATTAAAATCACTACAAAAAAAACGCTTCGATGCGAATCTTTAGATAGTGTTTAATTTTAAAAAATTGGTGGATTATTCCAAAAGCTACATGATCTGCTATATCCTTATTAATATCCTGATTAAGATAAAGTATGTCGAATGAAAAAGGGATTATTAAAAAATATTATTTCTCATAAAAAAATTGTGTTGATCCATACACTTTTCAATAAGTTATAGCATTATAAAGTTAAAAATTTTAAAAATAAAATCGAGAATTTTCAAACAAAAATAGCATTCGGTAGCCATTTTCACCCTGAAGACAAAAGAAAGTCCGAAATTTTTTTTTTTTCATAATAAAATATAGTTTAAAGTTATCTTTAATTTAAGATATATATAAAAGTGTCAGACTTTCTGGAAAACTTTCAAAAGTTAAGTTGAAAAAGATCATTTTTTGTGAAAAAGTTGTCATTTTAAATCCCCCCTGTGAGCAGGTAAAGGGTTAAATTTATAAAAAAAAATATACCAAATTATAGGTAAAGACATCAAGCATCTATATAAAAAAAAAAATATAAAATGATTTGTTCATTTTTGAAAAAGTAATGGCAGTTTTAGGAAAAAAAAATTAAAAAAATTTCGAAAATTCGGCATTTTTAAATTTGTAATTTTTTTGGAGGTTTCCCCCATTTACGAGGGAAATTTTTTTAATTTTTGAGGGTATTTCTTCGACTAGATACGATTTGTGATCTTTTGACGTGTCGTTGAAAAAAATCCGTTCGGTGAGAGCTGAGAAAAAGTGGTAACAGACAAAAAAAAAACATCATAATAAAATCGATACCTTCTCAGCTTCGCATCGAAGCTAAAATCAAATCATACCAGTATTAAGAATTACATTAGAAATGTTAGGTATTACGCTCTAGGCTTGACCTACTTGATATATTTTATAATTTGTCAATGTCAATACTCATAACAAAAAATTACGAAAATTAATTTTAACTTGTATGAAAATAAAAATGATTAAAATAATAACCATTATTCAAATTATTATTTATTATAAAAAAAGGAAAATTTACACAGGTTAATATGGCGAGTAACTCATACAATGCATTATAATTTATAATGTACTCTAAATAGATAGGATTGATTATAACTCGAAGGTTAAATAATTCCAATACAATGGAATTTAATAATACCTTTCCTTATAAAATTCCAAATGTATAAAACATATTTTTACAGTTAAATGGCAAGTAAGCGGAATTAACGTCAATTATGTTCTGTTTGATTTAAACATAATTGTTATGTTATACACTTTATAAGGCATATTTAATTAGCAAACATATTTTAAAAAGATAGGTAAGAAAAAAATTATACACAATGTTTTATGTTCGTGTATCATGTAACTTACAAATGCAATACATCATTAAAAAAAAAATACAATGATATTATTGTCAATTTTATAGAATTTGTAATTGATAGATGATTTACAACAATAATTTAATATTTTTTTTAGCAAAAAAAAGTAATTGAAATCATAAAAATATTAAATCTATTATGAAATATTGATTTTGGTGTGTACTATAAAAATAATTTTCAAGGTTACACTTATACCCATTCGTATTTTATGGCTAATTAAAGTTTTTATTTTACCCACTAAACATTTTAAGTGTCTTTTACAAGATAAAGCAATATTATATATTTTATTTAGTAGTTAATATAAAATAATTTGGAGTCTTCCAAAGTGGCTCAAACAAAATTTATAAATGCAATTTTTAGTCCTAACAATCGATATTTTTACAATGGGAATTTTTTAAAATATAAAATAAAATCGTTAACTACTGAGTAAATAATAAAATAATTATCCCCGAAAAGAAAATTGTACACTAGGGATATTTGATTTTAATTATTGAATCTACGCATATGGTTATTTTTAAATCAAACATCGTATCATATTATGCTAAAACCGCCAGTAAAATAAAAATGTACTCAAGGTTATGATAAACAATAAATTAGTGAATAAATATTCATGATTGCAGCCATATGTAAAGCATACATTTTAAATTTAATTAATTATACGTATTTTTTTCTAGATAGGAGCAAATGATTTTTTTAAATTATAAAACTACAAAAACAAAATACCTGTATGGAAGAAAATTTTGTTTTGGTTAAAAAATGAAAATTTTTTTTCTTACATTATAAATGGAAATGTTTAAATAAAAGATGTTCTTTAAATAAATTCAATGAAATCTTTTAAATTTTACATAATTTAAAAACAAAAAAAAGGACATTGCTATTTTACAATTACTTTAAAAGGAATTAAAAATTTTTAAAAAAAGTTTAAGATTTTAATTTGTAATATTTATACTCATATCATGGTTGTTATAAATTTAAAATTTGCAAAATTCCTTATGTATCCACGATTTTCTGTCAATTTTTTTAAGAAATTCCATACTTGACTTAAAGGAGCAAAGGTATACATATAGAGGGCGATTGACTTTAACAACCTTCAGATTTTTATTGTGATTTGTTTTACCAATTGATATTTTGGACATTTTTTTTTTCACGGCAAGCATATTTAGGGGACTGCTTTAGGATTGTCATTAGAATTAATTTAGGGCGGGATATTTTGGAATTAAATGGAGTTTAACACCCCTTAATCTACCTTTATCCTTACACAGAGGCGTAAGTATGTATCTATCTCTATATATAAATAAATAACTAAAATTTTCATAATTTCTTTGACCATTTAAAAAACTCCTAACTTTTCAAGGTTTTTCAGATTTGTAGCAACCGTACCAAATAGTATATATTTGATTTATAAGTTCAGTTGAGAGAATATTTAATTCAATACTAATTTTATAATTCTAAAATTTTAATTGATGCTAATAATAACAAAAGAGATACGGTGATTTTTAATAATAAAATAAAACAAATTTTACTACAAAACTACTAAAGTTTTTATCTTGTTATCTTAATACTTTAAGACAAATATGCTTTAAGAGGGGTTAATCTGAAATAAACATCATCTTGAAAATATACATGACTTTAGTCACATACACCATTCTATTATTATTGATATATCAATAATCATAAATTTGAGTATTAATTAGATACTATAGAATCTATCTGATGCTTGATAACAATCTTAATAAATCACACTATATATTGTACTATCAAGATATTAAATGTAGTAAATCAAAAAATGTTAATTTTACGTTATTAATATCTTAATGGTGCAACACTTTATAAAGTAAAAAAAATACAACATTTCTGACAATTGCATAGTTAACAGTGATTTTTTAAGAGCTTCTTAAGTTTTCTAGAATTCCATTCCACCTACCCTACCAAAAACCAATAAAAAAAATTCAGATGACCATACTAGTGACATAACCAGAATTTTTTTTAGAGGAAATATAGTTTCAAATCATATTAATGACCTTTTTTGTTCTAAAAATTACTAGAAACTAATAAATAATTTTTTATTTTAAGGAGAGGGATAAAACAAGATAAATTTTTTTTACCTTTATATACAAAAATTATGAAGCTTTGTCATAATTTTTTTTGCCATATTTAAATATTTAAATATTTAAATATGCCATATATTAAGACAATATTAATGATTTATATTAATAATTTTAAATTTATATTAATCTATATAGAATAATTTTTTTTATCACCACTAAAAAGCTTGTAAAATTAATAATATGAGTTTTTAAATTAGATTTTGTAAGTTAATTATAATTTTTAAATTTATTAATTAATAATCACATAATATATATAATTGACTACAAAACAATATATAGATGTTTGACAATGTACTTGTTATTTTTTTAAAAAAAATGTCAGTTTTAGAAAAAAATTAATTGATAATACACTAATATTGGATATCATGAATGCCATCATTGAGCCTTTATTAAAATTCATTTTTAGTTATTAGCTTTAGTTTAGCATTAAATTAAAAAATAATAGTAATTGATTCTCACAAATTTATTGAAGATAAAATGATAGAAAAGTCAGCTCAAAACATAAGATAAATTAAATTAGGAAATAGTAAAACAGATACACTATTTAATGAAAATTATTCTGTTTAACTTTTTTGATAATGATAAGACAATTAATTGAAATACATTTAAATAACCATATGTATACACATACTATAAGATATATTGTAGTATTAACATATTATGCTAATTTTAAACTGCTATCTCATACAAATTAAAGTAAATAACATTTTATGTGAAGTAATTAAAATATATATAGTTATTATGCAGTGTTCCTAGAACAAATTAATTATAACAAGAATATATTGAATCATTTATACGCTATTTAAATTATTCAAAAAAATAAACTAAATAGGCCAAAAGAATTTTTACAGCCTTTATTAACTTATTATTCACTATGTACAGTTGAAATGAAGAAATAATTTCTTAGTTGTCAAGCTTATTGGATTAAGTTTAATTGAGAATAATAATAAAAAGAAAATATAATACTTACACTAGTAGTTTGTGTATTGAGTAAAGTTTTGCATACATCTAATGGAGTTGTTACAGCAGCAGCCAATCCACCAGCTACCCCACCTGATATCATGTGATATAAAGGATTGTATATTCTATCAGGATTTAAAAAATTTTGACAATGTTCATAAGTCATAAAATGAACTACTTGAAATGGTGCATTCATACATAATTGCACTAAATATGAGCGATAAAACGCTCCGATTCCTTCTGCTCGCCATACAGAGCTAACACAGTTTAAAATACCATTGTAGGGTGAGTTAGACATTTGTAAACGTTGTTTTACAACTACAATAAAATTAACAATTAAAACAATTAAATATGTAGATATATATTGAGTTAAAATTGCTTACCATCAGTTGGTGTCATGATTGCATCATGAATAATAGTAGATGCACATCCAGCAATACCAGAAGATAAGGTGATACTTAATGAAGTTTGATGTGAAATTTTTTGTTTAAGATGTTCATAAGAAGCAAAATAAAGCGCATGAGCGGGTCCAGCTCCAATAACCACAGTTCCCATTCCTCGTATTGGTCTCAAATATCCTTCTTGTTTTATCATATCAATAAAAATACTAGATATTCCTCGTCCACCAACAGTATTATTTGGAATAAACGCTTGCATTCGAGTCTAAAAAACATATTAAAGATATCAATGGATTGTTTACAATAATAAATTAAAATTAACGAGAAATTTATTACAATAGATTAATTTAAATTGTCTAGGTTCAGTGTCACATGATCTTCTAACATATTTAATAACTTTTGATCTATTAAATATTTTTGGTCACTTTTACTTAAACAATTTTTACATTTTTGGATTACATATTCTTTAATATTTATCTTTTAAAAGATAAAAACAAATATTTTTTTTAATTAAGAAGCTCTCTTAGCATTTTTCTTAAAAAAAAATTTGGATAGATCAATAATATTTTTAGTATAAATACTAGTTGGGTATATAACATAGGTGAAGGCACTAATAATAGTTAAAAATTTATGAAGAAAACATAAAAATTAATTTTAATGTACATTAAATACAAAAATTGAATTTTATTTATAAGGTAAATTGTAGAGAAGTTTATTTAGTTTTATTGTTAATGAAACACTTTGATGAAAACTGAACATGGCATATATAAAAATGTACAAAAATCACTTAACAAAATCATTTTTAAAATTATTTCCACGCTAACATTCAAAAATTCTAGTAACAAGATCAGGGGTTTCATAGAACTATCCCATCAAATAGTTTTAGATCTTCCAGAAAATATGAAGTGATTTCTGTGCCATTCATGTCTGAAAAGAGAAATCTAAATAATTTAAGTCACTTTAAATATTAATGAGCATTTTATCTTCTGAAAGAAACTTTTTATGAATAAATATACTGATTCATAAATTAAAGTTTGAATTTTTTTATTTCATAAATATTATACAATATCATAGAATAGAATATAATAAGTTATTATCAATTTAATGTTTTTTAAAATGTTCAGTAAGGACCTAATTACTTGTAAAATTAAGCTTGATAAAAAATTGAATTGTGTAATGGTTATATGAATATTTATCAATTAACATTAAGTTAATAGATAGATAAAAAAATATATTAATTACATTACAATTAAACATTTCATTTGCAATACTTCAATTTCAAAGAATATTAGGAAATATACTATTGATTTAATGACAATTTAAACATATTTTAAGAGTAATAATACGGATTATTTATAATTTTATAAAATACAGTAAGTATTTATTAATTACCTTTACAGAATCTAGAGGATACATAACACAATGTTCCATTATTCCAGCAATAGCACCAGCCATCATGTGATCTGTCACATTGGATGTTGGTAGAGACTCATAATCATCAAAACTCATAATAAGTAATTAATGTAAAAAATAAATATAAATAATTTTTTAATATAAAATTGTGATCTAAGTTAATAAACTAAAAAGTGAAAGTGTAGTCACTTAAAGACTGTTGTCTGTTGCCCCGAGTATGGTTTTACATGACTTAGAAATGAAGTTGGTAATGTACTTTTGCAATTGATTATAATGGGTTTCCAAANGTAATGTACTTTTGCAATTGATTATAATGGGTTTCCAAAATTTTACCGAATCTTAAATACATAGAATTCTATAATTTTTAATGGCTTTAAAATGTAAATATTATTAAAATCCAGAAAAATGTATTTACATTATACTCAAATAACTCAATAATAGAAGAATCATACCATTGTATAATTTTACCTAACAACTTCATGAATATAAAACAAAATAATTAATCAAAATCTAGTAAGGCTCCTCAATTAGAATAGTATATCAGCTGATAAAAAAAATTTACAAAAGACCTTGACAGTGTTATCATTAACCATGTGTTAGAATGATATTCATTAAAAAGTATATGGATTTGTTATCATACAATCATCCGCGTGATAGTTAACCGGCTTATAATAATGATAATGTCTTTGAGCAATATTATCTGATAATATTAAAAAATAATAAATATGTATGATAACATTATCAAAATATATTGTGAATATTTTACCTAGAAGTTCACTAGTCGTTAACTACTATCCAAAAGAGTTATCCTTATAGATTTATAAAAAATTAAGCTTTGTCAATATGAATTCACATTTTATAAATGAGATTTCTAAATAATACAAAAATTCACTCTTGTAAGTATGAATCTTGCTAAAATTATCACAAATATTGATACTTTTTATTGAATATTCTTTGGAAAAATAGAAATCCGAGTTAAAAAAATGTACTAATGTGATAGTTTTACTAGAAATGTATGTACTAATAAATTATTTTACTAAAAATTATTTTAAGTTACTCAATAATTGAGAAACCAAGATTGAATAGCTCTGTTATTTATTTATTTTTTTAAATTGTTTATATTTGTACAAAAACAAAACAATTTTGGCACACATCCTGCTCAAATGTCCNATTTATTTTTTTAAATTGTTTATATTTGTACAAAAACAAAACAAATTTGGTACACATCCTGCTCAAATGTCTTAAGAGCATGAACATCTTTGCATTTAACTTCAAATATTATAACAAAACAATTATTAAGTGATTAATGCTAAATTTATGTTTATAAAAAAATTCAGTTTTGTCAGATAAAAATAGTGGGTTCAGCTTATTATAAAATCCTACATTTATGGAATACCATTAAATCTCATTTGACTTTTAAATTATGAACAGTGTAAGAGCTCTGCAATTTCTTGTGGTAGCAATTTTATTCAGTAGTATTTTGGTATTATTGACAATACAACTCAATTATACCCCTTTACATTAATGTTCTTCGTGACCAAAAGAATACTTGGTATTTGGAGGTGATTTACTTGTAAGCTATTCAAAACCACTTAGAATCGAGGAAATTAAATGTCTTATCGTATTTTGGTGTGAATATTAATAAATATATAATATATGAATATTTGACAAATGTAATGTATCTGACTCAGTAATTAACATTCACTTTTTAAGGTATAGATTAATGGTGATTACTGCAGAATATTCAATGTAATTTGATTTTAAGTTCATAATTAATGGTTTTCACATTCTGCTCAGAAAATATAATTAAGTTTTTAAATTGTACTTAAATAAATAAAAGTAAATAAAAATAAAAATTTAATATAAAGTTAGGCAAGTAAGTCATTTACTATTTTAAGTTAAGGTACTTTAATATAAAAACTAATTAAGTTAAAATAGAAGCTAGTTTTTGGATTTTTCCAAATTTCCAATTTAATTAGATGTTACTATATTTTTATAGTTTAAAAATAAATTTAAACGCTTGTTTATTCAAATATATTACTTATATAGCTACATAAATTATAAAAATATTATTTAAAACTATTCATCAGATGTATATTCATGTTTATCATCAAATAATTGGCATTCTGCAGTAAAAAAATGTCTAGATATGAGCGCTAGAAGAAATACTTGTATTTTATCTAATGTATAATTTTTGTATATCTCTTGAAAACGCTCTTAATGATAGTTTAGGAGAAAAATATTTTGAGTATTCATTAAATATATTTTAAATTTCATCTGTGATATCATTTATATCATCAAGCTTGCTTTTAAGCTATTTTTTATCTCATTAACTATTTTTACTTCAGTCCAATTCTATTTATACTTTGGTTCTAAAATTGCTGCTAATTTGAATTCATATGAGTCAAAATATGCACCTTTAAATTAAATGTTTAATAAATTATACAAGCAATTTTTTTTAATTTTAATATTAAATTATTTTTTATTACCGATTTTTTAATTCACTGATGAATACTTCAACTAATGGTATGCAATATTTTAGATTTCAATGTAATAAATGTTAATCTAATGACTATTTTACTGCTGTTAATGTAGAAAGAAAATAACCAATGGAATTATATTTTTCTCCTTGTAGTATATCCAAAGCTTTTGCAGGAGGTTTCATTACCTAGATAAATA
The DNA here is from genome assembly GCF_025091365.1 of Daktulosphaira vitifoliae. Taxonomy (NCBI): domain Eukaryota; kingdom Metazoa; phylum Arthropoda; class Insecta; order Hemiptera; family Phylloxeridae; genus Daktulosphaira; species Daktulosphaira vitifoliae. Next base: position 24,218,038 of record NW_026099572.1, on the reverse strand, counting down.
ATTTATCTACTTTAAATAAAATCTTTTATGTAAAAAATTAATACTCGTCAGTCGTCTTATGTATGTACATAATATATTATTAATAATATAGGTAAACAGCAAAACTCTACAATACCAATATCATGACAATTCAGTATCATTTCAAATATACAAAATAGTCAATATTAATTATTAACACATTATAACTAGTTATATTTATCTCTAAAAAGTTAGATTAGAATTATTATACACAATC
>NW_026099572.1:24216724-24217703 GCF_025091365.1 Daktulosphaira vitifoliae | reverse complement strand
TCCACCAACAGTATTATTTGGAATAAACGCTTGCATTCGAGTCTAAAAAACATATTAAAGATATCAATGGATTGTTTACAACAATAAATTAAAATTAACGAGAAATTTATTACAATAGATTAATTTAAATTGTCTAGGTTCAGTGTCACGGGATCTTCTAACATATTTAATAACTTTTGATCTATTAAATATTTTTGGTCACTTTTACTTAAACAATTTTTACATTTTTGGACTACATATTCTTTATTATTTATCTTTTAAAAGATAAAAACAAATATTTTTCTTAATTAAGAAGCTCTCTTAGCATTTTTCTTAAAAAAAAATTTGGATAGATCAATAATATTTTTAGTATAAATACTAGTTGGGTATATAGCATAGGTGAAGGCACTAATAATAGTTAAAAATTTATGAAGATAAAAATCAATTTTAATGTACATTAAATACAAAAATTGAATTTTATTTTTAAGGTAAATTGTAGAGAAGTTTATTTAGTTTTATTGTTAATGAAACACTTTGATAAAAACTGAACATGGCATATATAAACATGTACAAAAATCACTTAAAAAAATCATTTTTAAAATTATTTCCACGCTAACATTAAAAAATTCTAGTAACAAGATCAGGGGTTTCATAGAACTATCCCATCAAATAGTTTTAGATCTTCCAGAAAATATGAAGTGATTTCTGTGCCATTCATGTCTGAAAAGAGAAATCTAAATAATTTAAGTCACTTTAAATATTAATGAGCATTTTATCTTCTGAAAGAAACTTTTTATGAATAAATATACTGATTCATAAATTAAAGTTTGAATTTTTTTATTTCATAAATATTATACAATATCATAGAATAGAATATAATAAGTTATTATCAATTTAATGTTTTTTAAAATGTTCAGTAAGGACCTAATTACTTGTAAAATTAAGCTTGATAAAAAATTGAATTGTGTAATGGTTATATGAATATTTATCAATTAACATT
>NW_026099572.1:24138472-24214099 GCF_025091365.1 Daktulosphaira vitifoliae | reverse complement strand
AATGATACGTCAAAAGATCACAAATCGTATCTAGTCGAAGACATTACCCTTAAAAATTGAAAAAAATTCCCTCGTTCCCCGTAAAAGGGGGAAACCTCCAAAAAAATTACAAATTTAAAAATCGCTAATTTTCGAAATTTTTTCAATTTTTTTTACTTAAAAGTGCCATAACTTCTTTAAAAATTAACATATCAATATAATTCTTTTTTATATAGATGCATAATATCATTACCTTTCATTTGGTATATTTTTTTCATAAGTTTAACCCTTAACCTGCCCACAAGGGGGGATTTAAAATGACAACTTTTTCACAAAAAATTAATTTTTTTAACTTAAATTTTGAAAATGTTCCGGAAGGTCTGACACTTTTATATATATCTTAAATTAAAGCTAATGTAATATACTTTATCATGAAAAAAAAAAATTTCGGACTTTATCTTATCTTCATGGTGAAAATGGCTACCGAATGCTATTTTTGTGTGAAAATTTTCGATTTTGTATTTTCCATTTTTAACTTTATTATGCTATAACTTTTTGAAAAATGTATGGATCAATACAATTTTTTCATTAGAAGTAGTATTTATATACATCTTTCATTCGACATACTGTTTTTTTAAATCCGACCATTTCCCTACACACGAGGGGGTTCAAATCTAAAAAATGCATATAGAAAGTAGATCTTTTTCAACTTAACTTTTGAAAGTTTTCCAGAAAGTCTGACACTTTTATATATATCTTAAATTAAAGATAACTTTAAATTATATTTTATTATGAAAAAAAAAAAATTTCGGACTTTCTTTTGTCTTCAGGGTGAAAATGCCTACCGAATGCTATTATTGTGTGAAAATTCTCGATTTTATTTTTTACATTTTTAACTTTATAATGCTATGACATATTGAAAAGTGTATGGATCAACATTATTTTTTTATGAGAAATAATATTTTTTAATAATCCCTTTTTCATTCGACATACTTTATCTTAATCAGGATATTAATAAGGAACTAACAGTTTATGAAGCTTTTGGAATAATTCACCAATTTTTTAAAATTAAACACTATCTAAAGATTTGCATCGAAGCGTTTTTTTTTATAGTGATTTTAATCACTGTCAGATATCATTATACTTGATCCAACTATGCCACGTCACCACTGTGCCGCGACCCCCCTGTGCTGGGTTTTTTTTAATGTGAACTTATATTTTTATTTCAACATGGAGGAGTGTAATATGTAAATTTTATTTAACATTTTTTTAAAATTGTTGGACTCTTGTTATTTAACTTTAGGTATTTTTTTTAATGTTTTAGTATACATGACCAAGTTGATTCAATTTTTGGATGTTATGATATATATTCATTCATTATTATTATTATCGGTTAATTAGCAAATAAAAAATACATGATATAATATATCATTGATATATGCGAGTTTTTACATATTTATGAATTTATTCAATATATACTATTAATTAGCCAAAGATGCGAAAATTGCTTAACGATGTCCGATTTAAAAAAAAAAAGATTTAAAATAAAAGACCTTGACGACGTTACTCTAGGAAATTATTTGCAAAAATGAATACTATTATTTTTGCACATAATGAGTGANATTCATTATTATTATTATCGGTTAATTAGCAAATAAAAAATACATGATATAATATATCACTGATATATGCGAGTTTTTACATATTTATGAATTTATTCAATATATACTATTAATTAGCCAAAGATGCGAAAATTGCTTAACGATGTCCGATTTTCAAAAAAAAATTTTAAAATAAAAGACCTTGACGACGTTACTCTAGGAAATTATTTGCAAAAATGAATACTATTATTTTTGCACATAATGAGTGATTAAAAACTTTATTAAAAACGATCATTGTCGCCAGCTTTTTTTTATTTAAAACCTAATATTTTAACCAGGTCTACCTAGAAATAATCCAAAAGTACTCTGAAAATTTCGTTTAAATCTGTTGATTTTTGACCGAATGATGTTTTTTTTTTCTTTAGACCCCAGGCTGCGTTACCCAAGTTTCCTAGCATTATAAAAATTAGTATATCTTTGTAGTTTTAATGCTAAAGAAACCATAGGACCAAACAAAATTAATTGTGATACTTAAAACATAAAGACGACCATGGCTGTGATTTATCTATTTTTCAGGAAAATAAAAACAAATTATTTTTATTGGTATTTAGAGCAAGTAAATATTTTTGAAGTNAATAATCCAAAAGTACTCTGAAAATTTCGTTTAAATCTGTTGATTTTTGACCGAATGATGTTTTTTTTTCTCTGGACCACAGGCTGCGTTACCTAAGTTTCCTAGCATTATAAAAATTAGTATATCTTTGTAGTTTTAATGCTAAAGAAACCATAGGACCTAACAAAATTAATTGTGATACTTAAAACATAAAGACGACCATGGCTGTGATTTATCTATTTTTCAGGAAAATAAAAACAAATTATTTTTATTGGTATTTAGAGCAAGTAAATATTTTTGAAGTGCAAAAGCCTTCTTCAAGTATAAAATAAATACCACGATTTCAAAAACTAAACCTTTAAACTTATCCCTTCCAAGAAAAATTCTTGAAAATAACTCTGACATATGATTAATTTTTATTAATTAGAACCGGAATATACATTAAAAACCAGAACTTTAATTTTAATTATAAAAAGAACCCGAACCGATACCATATAATAATTTTTGTAAAATCCTAACATGAACATGAACTTATAAAAAACTATGGTTTAGTACCTTAAAATAATATTTAATGTTATAATAATCTCAATTTTTAGAGATTTATAAACTTAAATAAAATTAATAAACTCTTATCTCATATATCTCAAGTTAATGTATTCAGCTAGTAAGAAGCAAGAGCTGACTAGTAAATTTAGTAAAAAATAACTGCTAAATAAATTATTTCGAATGAAATATTATTAAGCTGCTGAATATAAATAGCAATTTTGAAATTCAATATTATAATTATTAACTTTTTAAACCTACTATATAATCATTCTAAATAATTCTGAACAATCATAACCTAAGTAAAATAATTATAAATAATTTGATTACTTTTATTAATAGTTATAATAACTAAATTTTGACACAAATAATTCTAAACATAAATACGTAACGGCAAATTGTTATACATGTAGTATGTTACATTTCAACTGTTTCATTTTATTGTTTTAGAATTCATGAAATAAATGTTCAATCCGAGTTAGTCCGAGCGTATTTTTTATTTCCCTAGGGTATTTGCTATATAAAATATAGCGAGTTAAGTTCAGGGACTAAAAATCGTGGACGGAAAAACAAAAAAGAACGAATAATAAATAAGAAAGTGGAGCCTGCAGGGAAATGATGGCCGAAGCAATTAAAACTCTTAAAAAGAAAATCGACCCCTCGCTTAGGGCTACTCCCGCCAGTTTTTAATCACGCAGCAGCAGTCTTCTTTATTTCGTTCGTTTGTTCACTCCTCCACTTAATTCCCACTCTAAATACTCTCTCATCTCGGCCCTTTTGGTTTCCGAATATATATATTTTTTATTATTATTATTATTATTACTATTATTATAAAGCAAAAAACAAGAACGAAAGAAGAAAATATAAGAAATACTTTTCTCGTTGGTAAAATACCTCAACACAATAAAAATTAATAATAACAGCAAAGGGACTGAAATGGAAATGAATGAAGAAGTAATACATAAAGCACAATTATTTCAAAAATAAATCATATTTCTTTAGAAAAACGGATGAAAAACAAAAACTTTATTCCTAAGAAGTATTTTAATTAATGTGCTTTTTTCCTTTTATTGTAAAAATTTTATATTATTTTACAATTAATGTTTTTGACAGCTGCCAGCAAATTTTAGTAATTAATTACGTTGTTTTAAATTCTGAATTCATACTTTGACCAAACACATTTTTTAACTTCGAAATTTTGGAGATAATTTTTGTCTAATAAATTCAATTCTCTTTTAATAAAATATATAGTATTTTAACATAAGTTTATTAGTTGAAAAGATATTTTAAACATTTTAATGACAGTTTTTAAATTTGAAATGAAATTTTGTTTTGAGAAGACAGAATCCCTAGATGACGTCAACGTTAAATACATTATGATATTTTAATATTACAATATGCTATTAATATGCTTTATTGCTGTAGAGGTGACATATCCATGTCTTATTTGATGTAACTAGGAAATTATCATACGCACTTATTGTCACGATTCGGATTGGCATGCCGTGAAAGTAAAATATTCAAATGGTTTTTAGCTAATCGACAAAAATTGTGATTGCGTAGCAGCTGTAAACTGTTTTACCAATTGCATAGCAAAAAACGCGTATTCTTATACAAATTCAAATTTTTACGTCACATGTATAATAAGTGATCAGTGAATTAGCTATTTTAATGTAAATACGAAAATGGCCTGTCCTTCTCAGTCAGTCATTTATACTTAGTTAATTTATAATGAAGAAACGAAAACTTTTAAATAAAGTATTTTACTTTCTGACTCAATTATAATAAATGGATAGTATAACTATTTTTGAAATTCTTTTGTTAGCAAAAACTCGTTAAAACAAAAATCGTTATTTAAAAAAAGTTATTATATTTGAATAAAAACCTTTATAACATTTGTCTATTCTATTCAACTAATTAAAAAAAATTTCTTTGAATTTATTTTAAAAAGGAACATTATATTTATTTAAAATGTTTGATTGAAAATTATATTTTAATTAAAAAAAATTATTTACAGACAGAATAAAACGATCCTTACAATTTGTCTTTTAGATATTTGAATATTTAAAAGAAAATTATGAATTTTGGGCTAAGATGTCTTTTAGCCCTATCTACTTATTTTTTCATTTCATTTTGTACGGGTTTCATTGTATAGATAGTATGAAATATCCGTAAAAAATAAGGTTGACTAATATTCCAAGCGAACCAAAGAAAACATTATTTACTGGCCCGAGGGCCCCCGTAATTTTAAAGTTGGTCTGGCTAAGTCAAGTATTCAGTAGTCTTAAAATTTAAAATATATATGTATATAGTTATCTACTAAAATTTAATTAAATTTTATGGATTTAAAATTTTAAATTTCACTTGTCTTGCACAAAAAAAGAAAAATAACTTAAAACTGTTTTCTTTGTTTTGTCTTAAGTAAATTTAACAAACGAAATGTTGAAAACAATCATTAAACTTAGATGTCCAACGACCAACACTTTGGCTATCTGAATAATCTGAATACTTAAGTTACCTCAGTAACGGTAACAATAGAACTTTAATATACACGTAAATAGAAGCTGACGTTATGTTTATAACGTTATATTTTATTAATTTGCTTTTTCAATTGTTTACACAGAGATAGGGAACAATATAAAAACATAGTTTTTACAAAAGATAAATTTACGTTAATGTTTGAAGAAAATAACTAAAAAAAAGATGTTTGAGATAAAATAAAAGCAAAGAAACAAGAAAATTAAAGTGAATAAACATTAAATTAAAAAGAGTAGATTTTTTGATGAATAATTCGAATGTTTCTTTCTCTGTAATACTTCACAAAAAGACATAAACGTAGGTAAACTTTTCTTGTTTTTTTTTTTTACACTAAAAATAAAAATATTGTTTATATGATGTTAATTTCACATGTTAATAGTTAATTTCATAAACAATAAATTCATTAAGATCATCAAATGATATGTATATTAACAAATATGTTAATACACTTATTTACACTAAATTTCTCATGTAGTCCTTCCAAGCCGAACTCCACAGACGCCTTGAACAGAAGTATAAAAGTCACAAGAGTATTGAATTTAATGTGAAAAATTAACCAAAATTAATTTATCTTATTAATTTTGTTTAGCTTTTAGTTTACTCTACCTAATATCATTTTTGTATTTTCCGTGGCACTTATATTTAAAGCAAATTTATTGCTACACCATCTAGTCATCTCTTATAATTGAAACTGCTAAAGTGGAGTTTTTAGTAGTACAAATAATCGAAACATAAGAAATCCATTACAAATTTTATGTCATTTATGTTTTAATTACTTATTAATTACAGATTTTATTATTATCTTGATATATTTTTCAGGAAATATCAACATTCTTTATGGTGGTTTACAATGTGATGCGTTTAATACATTCTCGCAACACAATGGACACTCAGAGGGTGTGGACACTGGTACACAATACTTACCGTATTATATTTCGTTATATGGCGTACTTGTGACAATCTCGGTAGGGAAATAAGCCCTTGAATTGCCCCTTCTTTTATTTTGTATGTGGTATTTAATAAACGGACCCTTTTATCCGTTTTCGTCAGAGTTAAAATCACCGCTGCTACAATTTTTAAAACCTCAAATGTCTTTTTCTTACTTGTTACTTGGTTATTTATTCGATATTGAGTTTTTGTTAACATGTTTGAATTAATACACATCAGTTTATTGAAATACATGTACATCACTAATATTTTATTAATTAAGAAAATAAACAAAATTTTCCATTGAAATATATAAAATTTAATCTTGTTCGTTAAAAACTTTATTTTTCGGTTTAATAAGTTATTGAGTCGAAAATTAATACTTAAATGGCCAACATTTTAAGTTTTTTAATATTTTCCACACAAATTAGTTGATAGTAAATAATTTTTATGTTTCATATAATTTTGAATCCTTCATAGATATCAATCAGGAACTTAAATATACATACAGAGTGTTTAAAAAGTAAGGAAATAGATCAATCGATACAAACAATAAGAACAATAGAAAACCGTTTCCTTACTTACTGAACACTCTACAGGGTGATTTTTTTATCATAACCCACTCAATTACTTACAGAATAATAATAATTAAACAATTTTTTTTTATTATTATCTTTAGTTACACATTATTCTTGAATTATTAACTATGTAATACTTTTTAAGTTCATCCCTTATGCCTGGTAAGGGTGTCAACTTTGTTTTTTTAAATGGTAACACATATTTTTAATTTAATAAAATGTTTGAGTTTTTAATTCAATAATAAATGGCATTTGAATTTTTAATAAAACTTAATTTGTTTATTAGATATAAACATTTAAAGTTNGGCATTTTAATTTTTAATAAAACTTAATTTGTTTATTAGATATAAATATTTAAATTTTCAAAATTTTGAGTTAATATATAGGTATAATACACAAAGGATTATAAATACAGGTAGCTAATTGTTTTTTTATGATATTGCTATCACAGTCACGGATTGTTTATTATCAATTATGACTATCAATAGATATACTTTTTGTATTGTCAGTTAGTGTATTTATAAACTCACAACAATGTACCTTACTATCATTGATAATAACAATGCTGTGTAGCTGCTAATATCGATGTCATATAAAATCAATTAGCTACCTGTATTTGTAATCCCTTGTGTATTATACCTATAAATTAACTAAAAAATTTGAAACTTTAAATGTTTATATCTAATAAACAAATTAAATTTCATTAAAAATTCAAATGCCATTTACTATTGAATTAAAAACTCAAAAAATTCATTAAATAAAAAATACGTGTTACCATTTAAAAAAACAAAGTTGACACCCTTACCAGGCATAAGGGATGAACTTAAAAAGTATTACATAGTTAATAATTCAAGAATAATGTGTAACTAAAGATAGTAATAAAAAAAAAATTTTAAATTATTTTTATTCTATAAGTAATTGAGTGGGTTATGATAAAAAAATCATCCTGTATATATGTAAATATACATACGAGGAGTTTTAAATTCAAGGGATGAAATTATCGTTTTATATTTTATGACATAATCGATTAAAAAATTTACGTTTTATATTTTATACTATATAAAAAGTACTCGTGTTTACATTTCTTTTACAAATTTTTTACTTATTTAATTTTTAGACAATTAGTGCATTGAGCTTCATTTTTATAAAAATGTCATTTATATTCTTATACTTGTGTTATTTGTTTGTTTGACCGCAGATCTTTATCGTATGTATTTTTTAAAAATTTACTCCTTAAAAGTTGATAAAATTGACTTAGCCCTATGTAACTGAAACAAAAAATAATAATGATCCAGTAAAATTTGGGTTGAAATATTAGATATTTATTAAAATTGTGGGCATATTTTTTGTTACTTTTTTATATTTATATTTTACGTCCTCCTAGTAAGCTATTTGTTTTGGTATCTGAGCACTGAAGTTAGACACGTTACTATAAAACATATAGGCCACTTATTTATTTACAAATTGTTACTAGCATAAATAATGAAAAGAGATTGAGTAACAGGTATTTATGCAGTTTATTTTAGCAAGCTAAATATTATTTTTTTTTGAATAAATGNTTTTAGCAAGCTAAATATTTTTTTTTTTTGAATAAATGATTCATTTATTTTTGATTCTTAATTTATGATTGTAAGCAAAATTATTTAGAAGTTAGATTAATTATAAATATTCTAAGTTTATTTTTTAAATTTATTTATGTGAATGCATGACAACTATTTTTAGTATTTTAATAATAAGTCAATACAATAAGTATGACAATAAAAGTGACAAGAATACCAAAAATTAAAAATTTAAGTGGCACTCATTCAATCATATATTCTATAGTAGAATATTTTTCTTAACTATTCAATATTTTAATTTGTTATACAAAACATAATAATAATTTAAGTAAATAAGTTTGTTTATAATTTGACTAACAGTGTGTTTTACATTAACTATTCACGCGTTAATGTTTTATTTTAATGTTAACTAGCAACTTAAACTGAACGTGATACTTAGATCTGTGAGCAAAATCTGTTTAACCGCACGCCCAGTCTAGTCCTATTACTCGGTACTTACCACATTAATTTGTTTCTTTAACACCAAATTTGACAAAAATTTATTTGTACATATATATTTATGAGATATATAAATTACATATAGGGGTTATATATTATATTCTGTATTAAGGGTAATATAATTTCGTTGTTATGAATATAGTTTTTTTTTTACGTGTATCGCCTAAATTAATCAAAGTACATCAAATATGGGTTACTTAAACTTTCTTTATGTTACAAACTATCAATTTTTAGACTCTTGAAGTGTAAAAATACTCAAATTTTCATCATATAAAGTAATACATGTTTTCCATTTTCCAATCATTAACTAGATATACATTATAATCATAATTACTATATTTATAGTTTAAAATGTCGGGTATCGATATCTTTATTTAACGGGCATGTTTATTTATTGGCTACTTCATCGACATTTATCACTTACGTCCTTTGAACTGGCCGATTAATCAATTTAAATTGACTAATTTTACAAGTTTAAAATTATTAGTTATACATCATAATTCTATTTTTATATAAGTGAAGAGACGTAAAGAATAATGTTATTTGCCTGAATGGATATTAGTAAATTACATTTTATATATTTTTACGACTTCAGAAATATTCAATCGTGTTTTTTAATCGAGCAGACAAAAGTGTTATTTCTAGTGTACAAGTTTAAATTCTAAGAAAAATATACGAGAGCCACTATATGACAACATCAAAAGAGAAAAAGAAATTATACTTTCTCCCTTTGAATCGATAAAATTGAAAGATTTTATAAAACTTAAGATGGAAGAAACGGTGGTCGAATGGTTATTCAGTCGGAGAGGGATAAAAAAGAAATACGGCTATGCGATATGAATAACGTCGGCGGCTACAACACGACGATTTCTTCGACGTCAAGATAGTGGGAGAAAAAGAGCGAAAGGAATGGCATTAGGGGTTGATTGGGGGTGGAGTAGTCACTGTTTTAATAGAACTCACCCCATCTCCCTGTCCGTTCGAGACGAAAAGAAGGTGGGTCGGTAAAAATTTAATCTTCTCTTCGGCCGATTCACCTCCTCTCCATTGCGCACTATCGTGTATTTTTTTCCATCACTCCACCCCCGCAGCCTTCGCCGTCGCATCACAACCAAATAACACCCCTTTTTATATCGTCCACCCCACCCGTTTGAAAATCTCCGTTAAGTAAGAATAATGGCGACCGTTTTCTTTTCATTTTTTTATCATTACTACCAAACGACTCTAAACGAAACTAATTCCCGACACAATAATTACATCTTTTGCCCATAAATTTCACGTTCATTAGACGTGACGGCAGCGGCAATGCGTCAAGATGGCACCGTTGATTATTTATTATATACCTATTCATGTTTTTGCTGTTCCGTTTTTTCGTCTACAATTTTATAGAGATGATTAATTTTTACGATAAAAATGTATATCATAAAAATAACTTCACAATGACCACTTATAATTTAAGCAAAATTTATGTCACAAAATAATATATATTATAGCAATTTATGCATCAAAATTATACAAAAAAAGATTGAATGGAACAAAAACATACAAGTAATCAAATTTAAAATGTTATTTTATTTACTTGAATAAAAACAAATATCTAATCATTATAATCAAAGAGTTATTCGAGTTTTTGGTACCCGGAAATTACAAATTTTCCACCCTTGAAAATATATTTCGGTACTATTTTTGAAAGATATAAATGGACAATCCATGTAATATATTAACTATAAACACACACTATCAATACAATAGCTAAGCGCGTATTTCTACAAATATTAAAATTAATATTTTTGTATAGTTGAAGTTTGTTTATTTTTGTCTATTCAATACAGTTTAAATTCATCTATGAAAACCGTAACTTATAAAGTTACAAACTTATGAAAGAGGACGAAATTTTAAGTTCATTAATTCCAAAATGTTTTTATTTTTTTGAGATAAGTCATCATTGCAAATATGTCTAATAACTACCATAAAAATCTGTATATATTACGAAATCTAAATAACATTTAACATCTAAAATTAGTACTATAAATCATGTTTAATTAGTTCATTACAAGTGTATACAAAAATTATAATATTAATTATCTAAAAAAACATGTTAAAAGTCTTATAATTACAAAGATACTAAAGTATAACTATCAAAATATTAAATTAAAATTGATGTTATTATATATTTTATATTTATATATTATATATTTACGACTTAATGATTTATAATAATTTAATATTGGCAATGATTTAACATTAAAAAAAATGATTGAAGCTCTGAAAGAGTGAATAAGCCAATTCATTTTTATCTTAAAAATAAATTATAATTATTTCAGTATATTTAAAAATATCTACTATACATATAACATATACACGATGTATAGGTAGTTCAGGAATTAAGGAAACGGATTTTTATTTTTCTAATTATTTGTAACAATTTACCTGTTTCCTTACTATTTGAACACTCTGTATACGTTATGTATAGTAAATAAACCCCATTTCAAATATAATTCTTAAATAATGAATTTGTAGTATTTAATTGGCCATTAATTTAGATGTTGCATAAATCTCTGCTGTCGATAGATTTTGTATTCTTCTTAAATAGAATAAAAACGATCAATTGTTCTACTCGCTCAACAATATGTTTACTTTGTGTATTATCCGAGAGCAAATTTTGATGGCGCGTGTAAGAGGGAGCTCGAAGATATTACTCGGTTATAGAGGAGACGAAATAAGGGGGTAGTCTACAAGTGAAGTGAGGTAATTTTTCATTCTGGTTGCAAATTAAAATAATTAAAAACGGACTTACAGAAGCGGAAAAAATGAAGAAATTATTGCCAGCCGAATTCGGTTGCCATAGAGATTAATGGCAAAACCATAAATATAATAACTTTCTATAATTTTACTAACATGTAGTGTATTGAAAAATTATATACTCAACACAAGTAGAAAATGCAGTATAAAATCGAAAAAGATCTCACTCACCTTTTTGTGTCGGAGATCATCCTTAGTGTCCGACGTTCGCATACTGTCTGTGGGCACATATAGAGTTTCTAATTGTAAACGCGTAACTGTAATGCAATTGGCGAATCCGGTTTTCTATTGTTTTACATATACTCACATGTACCCTTAATAATTAATAGAAGGTAGCAGACAAAGCAGGGGATCGTTTCACAAGTAGGAACACTGGTTGCACCTGGAGGTCATCGCATTTGGCTGAATGTTTGCTAACATCGCCGCACGAACCAGAAGAAGGGTGTTGCTTTAACAGCTATACATTTTATGTTGGAAATCTTGAGTTTATTTTGGGGACTGTGATTTAAGTAAATGATTTCCTGAGAAAATTACTAGTTAATAACCAAAACGAATGCAGCGAATGAATGTATTTATGAGATGTTTTAACATTTTACAGTACATAGACTACTTACACAATCGAATTAACGATAAAATTTTAGAAATTGACGCGAAAATGAATATTCTAATTGAAATGTGCGTAGGACGTTATTAAAATTCTGAATAATTTCGTTTAGATCTTTTAATTTAGTTTTCTTTGGCATATTAGTAGAAGCGGCACGGCAGTGTCTCCCAAGGAAAGACTGGGGTGCATTTATTATATATTGTACGACGACTGTGATTGGATTACTCATACATTTCAATCGAAAACGCGTTAAGACATCCAAAACTCTCAATGTGTATAAATGTCATATAAAAACAATATAACATCATTACGCAAACGTCTTTTCATATTAAAATTTGTTTACTAGTCTTTCATTCTGCTAATATAATTTTATAGTTAGCTTAAAATATTTTACGAATCTCGCCAATTTTCTTAGACTTTAACTGAAATAATATTATAATATACCGCTAAAAAGTATTTTATATTTAATACATACAATTCTTCGTTCTCTTCTAGTTCATTAGAAATATTGCTTTGATAACTAATAATTATCCTGTACATATCGTTAGCTTAATGTGCAAAGATTGTTAGTCTAATTTTTTTCGATTTTTTTTGTGCTCCATTAGAAAAAAATATGTAGTATTTTCCACTTTATAGAAAATTATAAGCCTAATATTATTATAAAAATGTTTAATTAAAATATAATTTTTGTAGCTTAGGCAAAAAATTGGTTTTTTGCAAACATTAATTTTTTTTTCCTTAATATTAGTTTATAAAAATAAATGTTTAATCTAAAATTATCAAAAAATTACTTTTAACTAGAAAGACTACTTAATTTATAATAAGGTTTAATGTGAGTAGTTTCTAATTTTAACATTATTAGAATTACAGTTTACTAGGCTAAAGTCCAGTATTTATAAATACATTTTTTTATTTTTATAATATCTTAATTATATAGGAATATATCGTTTTTAAATAATATTAACATATTAATATTTTTAATTATTAAACTAAATTGCTTATCATATTAATACATAAGGTAATATTTCATAAAGTGGACAATTAAAAACCGTCCATGTAAATAACTTTTTTTACTTTTAAGTTATAAGCCACAGGGAAAGAAATATTTATAGGGACAATTTTAATAATATTAATTTGCCTGATATAAACATTTTTTTTAACTTGTTGGCCATATAGAAATAAAATAATGAGTAATAATCAATGTCATAAGTTTTATAATTATTTAGTAAAATTAAATATAATAAATTTGTTTTAGTTTAATTATTTTAACTTTCTAAGATTATTTTAACTTGATTCACTAATAAAGGTGTCAATATTTTAAATTGTTTAAAACCATGTTTGAAAGAATAATGGAAATGTTTACATTTAATTTTTACTTTTATTTTAAAATTGAGGAGTATTAGCACAACAAAAAACATTAGTTAATAATGTTTTTTTCAAATATACCTTTAGGCGATTATAAAATTTTCAGTGGACGTTCTATGACCATAAAACAATTTTCCGCATTTCTTACACTTAGCTGAAACTTTTACTCCTTTTAATGAAATTAATTTAAATAGTTCTCCAACAAATTAGTAATGTTGTGTTAATTTTTCAAAATTAGGATTATCCAAATTTGAATTATTAATGACATAAATATCTTTTGATCGGAGTATCAATATTTGTAGAAAATTTTTTCGAAAAAAAATGAGGTATTAGATTAATAATCTTTTTATATTTGTAAATAATGTTAATAAGTAATTCAATCACTTGATTCATTATAATTTTTTTAGAATAATTTTAATAAAAATCAATGTGTTAACGCAAGCGTATACTATTTATATTTTTAATCCAAAACATTTCTTGATAAAGATGTTAATTTAGTGGTAGTTTTAGATTGATACAGTCACTACTAAAGTGTATTATTGTGAATATTCATTTGGTCAAAAATAGATAAACTAAAATCGTAATTTTGTTAATGATAATTTTTGTAATAAATAGTTTTGATATGCGTGAGGAAGGGGTATAATTTGTCTATAAGCAGGTTACAATACTAACAAAAGTCAAAGTACATTGAGAATATTACATTGGCTATTTATAATTTTATGAGCTAATGGGTGTTATTTTTAATGATTTTCGTTAGGTGATTCACTCGTAATCAACATTTCAACAGCATGTCGTTCATTACATAAAGTTATTATTTATTGAAAATTCTCTAATTTTGAAAATTATTTTATAATTTAATTAAACATTTTAATTTTAAATATTTATTTTTTATATCAAATACGATAAATATGTAAAAAATTAAAAAAAAAAAACTATATAGTCTTCTATAGATGACTACAAAATTAATTTCAGCTTTTAGACACTGCATATTTTTTTCATCTAAATTAAGATTCAAATATAACTAATTGTCCTCTTTATATAAATTTATCTAGATAATACCCAACAGTGGTTAAGTCCTATGAATATTTGTTTAGTCTTTAAATTTAAGTGGATAAATATTATAAGTCCATGAATTATTATAATTGCCAAAAAAAATGTCGTGAGTCTTAGAAGATTAACGTTCATAATATGTTCATAAAAAATATATAAGTTCTATTTATTATAAGACTCGTTTTAAGTAAAAAGAACCTTATTTATGTTAAAAAAAACTTAATAAAACAAAAATAATTGACCATGTTATCTATAGAGATATTTTACAAATAAATCAGTAATAATATTTAAGAAAAAACAATTTTAATGCCAGTCATTTCGTTAAAAATAAATAAAAACTTTAAACTGCTCTAGTGCAAAGTTTAGTCTTACAACTTTTTAACGATTGATATATTATAAGTTAGTAAATTTTTTTAATTGTAAAATAGTATTTTTAAAAAAATGAAATTGAAACCTACAATTTACATTTAATCTCGTTTTATACTTGTGTATAAATAATAATAATAATGTTATTAATGACCCTATGACTTATTCTATTATGGCTAAACGTAAAAAAATATTTTTCTTAATATTTTAATCTTATAATTTTAAATTCGTATTTTTTTATTTATCTACTTTCTCCAAAAACCTCAGATTTATTATTCTTTTAATTAAAAAAATCAACAAAATGAAAATTACTCTTAATTTACTTCCGTCTTTACATACTATGGACTAACATTTGATACCATAGGAAAATTGTAAAAAAACAATCAAAATTTAACAAACTTCATAATACTGTATAAACGTTACTACTGAATTAAAATAAGAATTTTTGGAATCAACATTTTTGTTTAAAACTTATCTATTAATGGCTATCTTCAAATCTTAAAAAAATTAATTTTTAAAATATTTTTTGTAATTGTGAAAAATAATATAAAACATATTTTAAATACAGTTCTATATTGTAAAAATTGATTAAAAAAAAAAGTATAAAATGTTATGTAGATCATAAGTTATATGAGTTGTCATATGTAGATCTGTTCCACTCTGTATATATCAGTTATAAATAATGATAATTTTCGATTACTTATGAAAACTATGTAATTATTAATATTGCATAATTTAATTTCTCGAGCGATAATTTTTATATATTTTAATTTATATGAAAGAAGTATTGAGTCTTTAAAATAACAGAAAATAAGTGTACGATAAAATGCGGAATGATTAAACTATTATTTTTTTTTTTTTTACTAGAATAGTATTATTAAAAAAAACATTTTGAGTAATTTTATTACATTTTAAAAGAAAAAATGGTCCATAAAGTTTATGAAAAATGTTTAATGGTGTTTCCATTAAGTTAAACACTTTTGCGAGCTCAATAAGAGTTTTTATATGATACCTCTATGTTACTCCAAGCAACGTAAAACATAGGTACCCTCTACGTTTTAAGAAGCTTTTGGGACGATGCGCGGGTCATCAAGAATAATGGAAAAAGTATCTTGTCAACTGGGTTGGGTATGTATGCGTTAACGTATAGTGATCATTAATTAAACGCTGGTGTGCGGTAAATAATTAGTAAAAGAACGACGGGACTTGTGTCTTTGCGTTTTTATATAATAAGCACCCAAAAATTATTACTGCATTTTTCCATCACCCTTTACACTCTTTTGTTTTATCACAGCGTACATATTACCTACAAGACAACAGCTTTAACGTGTATGTTTTCACACTATTATTATTTTTTGCCTTTGTATTATAGTTATTTTCTAGTACGCGTGTCGTTAAAAGTTGTCTTTTTGTTCCGTATATAAATAATTATTGCTATTTTTCAAAAGGGAAACTCGTTTACCTACTACCTCGTTTAACCGCTCTTGTTGTTATACTTTTGCGTGTGACTTAGTCCTACAGCACAACACCTCGTTTATTATAGAAACTCGCTTCACCATCGTGTCGATTCACTTCGTGTTCCTTTGTCATTATAATTTTTCCAATTTTCCCGTTTTTCTCTCCAATTAAAAGTTTTTTTCCCTCCTGCCCTCTTCAGCTATAAGTCTCTGTGAAGGGTCTTGCGGACATGCAACGGACGAAGGGAGAAAAAACGCAAGATTTTCTCAAAAGACGTCGATGAATTGACGAAAGGGGGCGAGAAAAAGAAAATTCAAAATGGCCGACATATTTTGCATTGAATTCGTTTAACATTCTCGATGTTTGATTGAGGGAATTATTTTTTCACCCTTACATTTTCCAACATAATAGACCGAAAATCAACAACTTGTAGCGTGTGACAAACTATGTGTGAAATTTTAAGTTTACAATGATTAGATGACTCATATTTTATTCATCATTTTTACACAAATACATTAAAATATTCATTTTTTCTTTTCATTCAAACTATAATTGTTAAAAAAATAGTAATGTTTTATTATATAAATGTGAATAAATAATGAATAACTTTAAAAATGACTATTAGTCAACAAAATAAGCACTAGACTTATATTTTTATGGTTTAGTTGCCATTATAAAATAAAATAGTGAATCTCGTTGTCATTCATGTTCATGTTTTGTTTTTATTAATTCTATTAGTTACAAATTAAAATCAAGTAGACCGTTAATTTAATTAGCTGCTTTTTATTGTAAAATATGCTGGCAATCGTACTTTACAATTTCAAATATCAATTAGTTGTGCTCTTATTTGTATGAATAAAGATAGGTTTCATTAACAAATGTTTCTCACCGAGAACAACTAAGATACTTTTACAATTATGTTCAGTGTTGAGAATTGCCTAGTTATTACCATTTTAATAAATTATTAATTAGAAAAAAAACGATAATCTTCAATTGAATAGCCACCTAAAAATGAATATTTAAACTATTACTACGGCTTTTATAAAAGTCGCTGTAATAGTTTAAAAATTGTTTTATAAACTTTATCAATACGCGTTACAATTTATACTTAAATGAAATGCCGGTTTAATTATTTTGATATTGCAGTTCTACATTATTGAACCAATTTTATTATACGTGTATTTAATCAAGTTTAGAACTTTCATGATTACTAATTAGAACTTATGAAAAATTAAAATATTTTCGTAATAAAAATAGATTTATAACATGATTTCGTAGAAAATTAGATAATATTTGTTTATATTAATTAGGATTATTTCTAGTTTAGAGTTGTTGGCTTTGTGAACTTACTGGTTAAAATTACAAGAAAAAGTACAGTGAGTCAAGTAATTACTCGGACATCGCCTACAATAAGTAGTTTATTTCTCAAATTGTCTTACAGGTCTTACAGACCTTAAGTATGATTTAATTAGTATTTCATACATTTTTCTAATGGTGCCGACCATACCTTAGAAGTCTATAAGACGAAGGCAATTTGAGAGGCAAATTACTTTTTCTAGACGATGTTTGAATATTTACTTAATTCATCGTATACTTACGTTAATTTTATAGTACTCTTTTTTTTTTTTTACAGTAGATTTTTTTTACGAAAGTTATTTGTAGTGAAGATTTGGTAGGTTTTATCGTTATGTACATATTGATGTTTTTCAATGTGAATAAAGCTTTATTTAAATACATTTATTTTTACCATCCCTAAATTTCTATATTTTGATTTAAAAATAACCAACGGTCACATTTATAAAGAAAATTCTAGACTTGTGTTTAAGTAAGTAAAATTTGAACAATCAGAAATATTTGTTTACAACGCACTTAGAATGTATAGTTATTTTTGTTATTCGTAGTATAGTAAACGTTTTGAAATGCGTATTTCTGTAACATAACGTTTGATGTTATAAAGCTGTTTTCTTAAAGTGACAAAAAAATGAGGAATGGCTTTAAAGATGAGCAGCTTCAAATGCAATAGATTAGGCTCGATTCCCCGCATCCGATGGTCGGGTTTTGGGGTCGACATTAATGCTATAGGTGGGTAGCAGTGGTGGGGAAGAGTAATAAATGACGATACGACCCTTCCCCTTGCACCATGGCCAGAGAGTAAAACTTATACAAAAAATAAAGAGCGTTATCTTTAAGTCTTTTATGGTTATATAAAAAGAGAAAAGGGAAAAGACACTGTGTATATAAATAATAATATCCCGATAATGTCCCCCGCATTTCAGTTGGCCTTCAACAACGGTTAGCGGGTAGATAGGGAAGGTAAGCGAGTCAAACGATGTAGTAGTTGTGCGGTAGGGAGACTCACTTCCACTTTTGTTACTTTTCTTTCGTGTATTATGACAAGCTCTTAAACGGTGTCACTTTGGTAAAAAAAAACTACTTTTGTATTTTCTGTTTTTACGAGTGAAACGCTGAACTTTTAATAAAGCAAAATATAACAGATAAGAAAATAGACGTCAACTTGAAATGTACAATGCATATAAAAATGATTTTCTAAAGAGACACGCATTTCAAAATAAGTTGGTGTTATGACTGTGTTGTATCAAATTAATTTTTATGAAATAATAAAGCTTACTTTTTTTTTCATTCCATAAAATTTTTCTTTATTTTTAAATGTAGAGTTTAGTGGACTCACAATGTAAAAAACTTTTATGTTAAAATTAATTTTATGTTGCAACATTATAAACAGAAAAACACTAAACCTAATAAGTCGCGTTCTTGCTCGTTATAATGATATTTGCTGATTGTCAAACGGTTTAGCGTACAATCATAAATATTAAAATGAAATTGAAACATTACACGTACATTTCTTATCGTTCTTTAAAAAATATGTTTCAACTTGGTTAATTTAAATAATAAAAACAAACCCGGTGTACCCATGAGTGTATGATTTTGTAAGAGTGGACTTGTACTGTGCCGTTGTAACAAAATGCCAGGAGTTTATCACCTGTGGGTTCTGAGTGTATGCAGCAGTGTCGGTGACTACGACGGGCATTGTCTATCTCGGGAATGCCCATTGTCTTATCTTATGAGTACGCGGGTAGTTATGCAGCATTGACCCTTTGCGTAAAAAGGGTCCGAAAACCGGTATATCCGGTTTGTTCCCACAGCGACAAACCGTTAGCCCTCGGACTGTACTTAGTCACGTAGGTAAACGTTAGAAAATTTGGTTCAGTGGACAATCGGTGAAACCCTTTAACCCTTTCAAAGAGGGTACGAAATGACCCCGTACCCTTTGTCCGGACGCGGACCAAACCAGTTTGACCAGTCCGAATAACGCACATGCCCCGTACGGGACCGTTTGTTATGGTTATTATTCATTTCTTTGCACACCTATGTAGTAGCTTACAACGAGTAATGTTATTAACATCACCGAGCTAGTTTGCATTGTTTCATATCATCCTAGGGTGGAATAAAAAACGTAATGATTTTACATTCTGCTGCCGTTTAAGGCTTAAAATACTACGAACATTTCAAACGTCGCTGCAAAACATATAATACTTTATGTATAGTAATAAATATGATTTCGATAGTTTTACACGCAGCTTTTATAAGCGACGTTCAGTGTAGAAGAACTAATAAGATGTACATTAGATAAACTAATTTTTGTGGAATAATATGAATGTATTTGCTTTAAATAATAAATGTATACTATTATAATTATTTTTAGTGTAGAAAAATAATGAAAAGTTAACCTAAGGTTAAAATGACTTCAAATCCATGAAATTGTTTTATTTCAGTTCAATAGCGAAAATTTGTTCTGAAAACAAACATAAAATTGTTTAAAATTTAAAGGAAATTTGCGTCGAAATATTAGTGATTTAACACGTTATTAGTTCTTTTAAAGGCGTTTTATAATGGGATTACTATTCACTTAACCATAGTTGTTATTAAAGTTGTAATTTTATTGTTCAGTGATAAACTTTCGAGGCAGAGTTGTAGAAGTAAACTAAATTTGTGAATTCAATAAAATGTTGAGTATACGCAATTATTGGAAATTACGACCAATAACACCATAATATAACTGTTTAAATCGCGAAACCGTCTCCGTATACTTGTCTTCGTTTTAGATGTAGCCCACGGCGATGTTAAAAACGAAATCGAGTTTTTATTAATATCTAGAGGAGAGTCAGAGACGGTAATAGGGTAGTTAAGACACGGGGTCCGTTTCGAAGGCGAGCGAAAAAAAGACTTAATGAGAAATGAAAATTAACATTTTCTTCTTCTCAAAATGGAAATGGAAAGCTGACGCATTAATTCAGACGCAATAAGCGCTGGCCGGGACAGAACAAAAGAAAAGAAATTCCTTTACTCACCGCTATGCTCTTCCCCGACCCCGAGTCCAGTGAGTAGAAACAAAAACGCAAGTAGGGCTGAGAATGATCGGCGGCAGTGAACGAGAAGAGCGAAAGAAAAGTTCACGATGGTATTATTTTATATTTCGGCCCTTCTATTCACCCACTCATTGTCGTTCATCGTACACCACCATCTCTAACGGGACCATTCATAGAATTTGGCAATCTACAGACATTAAAAAGAACAAAAGGAAATGACGGGTTCCTAACGTCGACATGGAAGTAAGAGTCTCGCAGAGACTGAGGAAAGGAGGCAAGTTGTAAAGGCCATCGGTGACGGGAAAAAATAATAACGGAAGAAAAAAGAGGGACTGGCAAAAAACGACAAGACCACCGTTCTTTTTATTCACTTCCACCCTCACTATCGTCCGGGAGTTTTTTATTACCATTATAGCTTGCTATGTAGGAGGAGCAAACAGTCTGACCCTATACCCCACTCATTCGCCATTATCAAAAAAAATAAAAATACTATGAAACATTTTACTCTTTTGCTATCGTAAAATTTGTAAAAATAAATATTGATTTTTATAAGTTAGTAAATTGAACGTCATCATATAATTTTTCAGTCAATATAAGATAATAATCAATAATATTAAGATCAACACAAGGCGAAAATGTGCTAACAAATAAAATAGAAAATTTTTTTATTAGTTTTAAGGAAATTTAATAGGTTAATTAATCTATTAAAAATAGCTATAAAAGAAGTAATACTTGTATATTTTTTTTTGGAACCGTTATTTACTTTAATAAAAACAAACTTAAAAATTTGATTAATCTAATACTTTTGTTCAATAACAAATGTCCTTTATAATTAATGTCAAGTTTAATTTAAATTCAATAATACAGCATTATTCAAAATCGTAATTAATGTCTTTTTCATTTAATAAAAATGATTAACATACAATACTGTTTCGATTTGTTTAAAATTAATTTTATGGTTAAAAAATTCAATCCATTTAATGGCTATATTTAAAGTATTTGAAATTATTTCTTCGCAATTAGGATATGTTTATTTCATTCGTCTTTAAATTTTCATTTTATAACAAACTGGCACAATTAATGGACAACTGACTCTAATGTCATTTAAAAGTATTCCAGCAATGGCAAATGAATATCGAAAATAATTTATATTATTTTATAAAATAAAATGACTCATTTATTCAGTCAAGGCTTATTACTCTTGGAACTTTATTTTCCATTTCGATTTTTTCTATCTTCATTTCAATCTTTTCCTTCTGTATCCCTTTTGCAGTGCCATCATGACTCGCCCTCACTAAGGGTATCGGTTCCAACTTTCGAGTTTTCCATTAAAACTTGTCTTAGCTTTGCTTTATTATTATTTTTCCACCATTGTCTCATTTAATAACAAATCCGCCAGAAATTGTCAAGCTTCGAATAATTAAAATTCGTCAAGTTTCGGACGAAAATTATTTTACAATTTTTCTCCTGTGGTGGTAACGGACAGCAAAGAAAGCAACGAACTTTATCAACTCAGACGGTAATAATTGCAATGCGGTTGCATCTGGCGAATAAGTCAAAGTTTTGACAAGTGTCCCCTGTACATATCAAAAAGTTTACTACCTTATTTCACAGTAAATTAAATTATTATTTACACTTTCAATATTATAAAAATATTATATATTTTTATATTTGGATTAATTCAATACTCAAAAAACGATCAATAGTAGAACAAAAAGTATTTTTTTTGTTTTAAAAATCTTATTATTATACATATAATTTTTCAATAAAAAACTAAAATATTTACTTTAGTATGAATGTTAATATAATAAAGTATATTCATTAAGAAATATTAATAAGTCGAAAAATATATTGTTATATAATGAATTTTTAAATAAAAACTTTACTGTTTTAATTTTTCATTTATGTGTTATTTTATGTTCTGAAATTAAAATATTATAATTTTAATTATTATTATTAAAAGAAAAAAACTTCAATTTTTTTATAGAAGTTTTAAAATGAATATTATTTTATGTAGAATGCGATTAATTTTCATGTATTTCAAGTATGGACAATTGAAATTTTTATTATTAAGTATGAAANCAAGTACGGACAATTGAAATTTTTATTATTAAGTATGAAATTATTAAATTTAGACTTTGATTTATTATGAAAAAAAATAACATTTAAGTTATTGAATTTATGTGAAATTAAATTTTTATTTTTTATAAAGAAATATTTTTATGAATTTATCTTGATGGTTTAAAGAAAATTCATTATTGTTAATGTATATAATATTTATTCGAGTGTATCATTTACATTGACGTACAATATGAACGCCCTCGTGTCAACACATTAATCCTTCGCGTATACAACATAAAGTTCACAATAAATCTCCAAGAAAAACGTACTCGAAAGATTATCGAGACAATTTGATCCTCGTGTTAAAAAGTGACATATGCAAATTCTAGACCATCTACCCCTTGCACTTTTATATAGCTGCGAGGTTATGTGTATACTCTTTTTCTTACGATTTTTGAAGAGTTAACTTGTCGAAATTGTCAGCACTTGTTGTAAAAAACTTTAATTAAAAAAAAATATGGCCCTAGGGTCCTTAAGGTTCTTTAAAGAAAGCGGTATGGGGGAAAGGAAGGACGATAACAAATTGTAACATGTCGGACTCGGGAAAATTAATTATTCTTTCGTTTATTTTCAATTATAAAACGTCGGCAAGAATTTTCATACTTATGAAAACGTTCGCCGATAAGCCATTATTATTTTTTACTGACGCAATTTATTCGACCCTTGCTTTGTTAATGTATAGTTTTCATATTTAGCTGTATCATTATGAATATTGTACTTGCTGTCAATTTTCACAACTTATGCTCACGAAAAAATCGAATATAATATATGTGATTTTACTTCTAATTGTAATTTAAGAGGTTTAATCAATGAAATTACCAATAGAAAAGAGTATGTTTTTGGTCTTTATTTGACCAATTAGTATTATTGTAAAAAGATTCATTAGAAATTTATATTACATGTATTTAATAATTTTTGATTTGCTATCAATTTTTATTTGCTGTTCTTCATATTAATTAAATCTAATATTTTTGATTTTCGCCAAAATTTAAAAATATTAAAGATTTCTTTTTTATTTTCTCAGGTTTAATAAGCTCCTAAAAAAAAAAAAAAATCCCAGTCAATTATTATAAATTCTTTCATGATACCTTGATCCTAATTAATGCAATTTTTCTTTCCGCTATTGAATCGACATTGAGACGTGGAATAAGTGGATTCATTTATCTTACACTCGTGGCTAATTGCGATGGCTTCTTTTTCTCTTACTTTCGTATTAGTGAACCCTTTTTCTCATTTCATACCGTAATACGCTGTGCAAAATAAAATAGGGATCCAGTAAAAAAGAGAACGATCGTCTTTTTTACGACCCTTTTAAACCTTTCCCGTGCCCGTCTAGGCATTTCTTTCCATTTTAGTAATATATACGGTTTTGTGATTTTATGCCAATACTTATTAAATCGAAACTATTCAAGTGTATTTCTAAGTATATATTGTGTTTTCGTGATTATCTAACGTATAAACTTATGTTTATAAAATTTTATTAAAAAAATAATAAAATTAGCATTTAAAAATGCTTGAACCTATATAAGATGATATTAAAAATTTGATTAAAATAAAAAAATTAAATCAATATTAGTATTAGACTTTTTAATAATAGTTTTATAAGTAAAAGATTAAAAGTTTTTTTGATGATTCTAAACATGGCAATAGAAATAATTTTTTACAATAAAAAAAAAATAAAAATTATAGAATTATTAAAATAAACTAATACATAGAATAGCTTAATCGATATTTAGAACTATTATTAGAAATAAAAATTGAGTTGTTCTACCAACTACTTGACATTGCCTTTTAAATTGATATTTGTCAGTTTCTGGAAAGGGAAAAAGAATTATTATTTTTTAGATAATTACGTGTTTACATTGGAACAAAATGTTCTAAAATCATATTTCTCATACGATTTCTTTAAGTTTTTACTTAAATTTATGATTTTCGTAGTTGTTATTACAATTAGTGGTATTTTAAAGAATAAACGTAATATATTAATTTATGATTTTGAAAATTAACGGATACTCTGTAAAAAACGTATATACTCAGTCGTATACGTTTGGATGCCTTGAAATAAAAAAGCCAAGCACAGTGAAGACGCGTCATAGTTGTGACAAGTATAAATGATATCTGACAGTGATTAATAGCACTATCATAAAACGCTTCGATGTTTATCTGTTAAATTTCACAATAATACGTATGTAAATTTACAATTACTGTTTAATAATTTTAATAATATAATAATTACTTGTTAAATTATTTGTTTTATCACATAGTATGCATTGGACATTTTTGTAATCGTTTAGTTAATACTTTTCTACTAAGCAATTAATAACTATACTACGATAACATGAAATACAAGAAATCCATGTAATATTCTAGACGTAGTAATTTTTTACACCAAACATCAATATCAATATATCATTTTTATGTTATCTAAATTTTCTAATATATTTTTTTCTTTTTTTAATAATAATATAGCTTAAAGAACATTAATTTAGTGTAGGTTGATTTGTCATAGAATAAAAATTTATTTTTTACATGCGTGGGTGACTTCAAACCCTTCCTGTACTTAGTTTTCTTTTTAATTTTCACATATAGTATACCAAAAAACAGTGTTGTCTCGTATATTCTATAATATTTTAATTGAAAGTGTTTTTAAAAAAAGTAATAACAGTCTTAAAATGTAGAAAAATAATTTTGAAATTCTTTTATTTACAGTAGTTTAAAGGTATTTTTAATTCCTAAAATTGGCAGGAGTTTTAAGAATTTTTGTGGGTGATAGGTACAACAAGACTAAAATTCGGTTTTGACAAATAGATTAACAAATTAGGACTAGTGAGAGCTACGAATTTTTATGTACAGAAAAAAAACAATTATTATTGTTGGAAGATAGGGGTATACAGAGTGTTTCATTTGTCATAAAACACTTAATTAATAGACAAATAAAAATAATATTGAGAATTTTTTATTGGTTTCTACTAAGTGCTTTTTCTTTAAATTTATCAATCGTAAAATATTTTTATCTTTATCCCTTATTCTTTATAAAGACATTATTTGTTTTTTTAGGAAAATTCCACTGATTTAATTCATATTACATGTTTTATTAAATTATATGATTATATAATTTACAGTAAAGAAATAAGTTGGAATTAAATTGTTTTTATAATTCCTTATCAATAAAAATAAATACTTAAATACGTCCGTGTCTCTAAAGGAGTAAATATAAATATTATTGATTTTAGAAATCTTAATTTAAAATAAAACATTTTTTAATATTGATTTCTATTAGATATTAACTATCCTAAGTAAATACTGAAGTTACCTTGAATATAATTCAATAAAATTAATAAACACAAAAATAAATGAAAAAAATTGTATAATTCAAATGTATGAAGTATTGTAATTACCGATTATATTTGTATATGTGTACCTTCTACTTAGTTAATTTTCTTATAATAGTCGACTACTACTAGTGAGATCTATTTTATAATTCAGTAGCTGTTCTGAGTTTAGTGCATAATATATTAATTCCACCCCTCGATTTCAGCGTGTTTCGTGGTTACTCTTTTTGAACACCACCAGGTACCGCTGATGGTTTCTGTCCGATTATTTGGCATGGTAATAATTTTCACCCTAAATCGTGCAACCCCAACTGAAATCTAGAATGCTTAACATGATGCAAACGAGTAGAGTTAAACAATTTACTTAGGATCAGAACGGTCGTAAAATATGAAGTTTCTATATTTGTCATTATAAATAAAAATGTATAGATGTAATATTTTCATTCTAAAGAAGTTAATAATACATTTTATTTGAATGAAATTAATTGAACTCTAATTATTTGAGGTCAAGAAACTGATACATTGCATAAAAATATTATAAAATTTATCTTAAAAAGAAACAAATATGAACAAATTTGATTGTCAAAATGGAATTATTAAAAATATTAGTTGAATTTATATCTTAATTAAAATTTATTTATTTTTTTTACAATGATTAATTTTCTATTATTCATGACGCATATTTTGAATTTGCATTTTTTTGTCTGTATACATAAAATACATAGAAATATCGAGAAAAATATTTTACTTCCTTTTTTAATACTTCAAGAAATACAAATTTTATGAAATAAAATGTCTTTATGGTATAATAATTAATTTTAAATGTTATTGTAAAGAATTATTTTTCTATATATTTTGTTTTGATTGAACAAAAATCTTAATCAGCAATAACAAACAATTATAACACGTTTAATGATTTCTCATTAATTAAGAGTAATAAAAAGTACATTTATTCAAAGAAATATTGAAGACATATGTGGACCAAACTATATAAAATTCATTATTACTAAACTAGAGCTATTAATAAATTAATATAACAAAGTAACATTTAAATCAGTTCACTTTTTTGGGATTTAGTTATTTTTTTTTTACCAAAATATATTTTTTAAAAGATGAAGACTATCCGCTATCTATGATATGTATTATTAGCTAATTATAAAATTGTTTTCAATCTATACATTTAAATCCTTCATAATTTTAATTTTCTTTTGTTTTTGTGACAGCTATATACAGTTAATTTTACAGAGACGTTTGTTAAGACTTCACATTTAACTCAAAGTTAGAGCAACTATAAATAGTACAACAAAACCTCCTTATGTATGTTTTGTCTTTAAATGGTTTTACGTCTTTGTTGCGTAATTTATTTGATGTTGTATTTAGAGATTAGAGGAAGTTTCAAAGGACAGAATTATTTACGACCTTTAAGAGATACACTTATAACATCTGAAGTATATTAAAATTTAACTTGTTGCTTTGTGTTAGTCCTAATGATGTATTTTTGAGATTGTAATGTAAGAAATTGTGACAATGAGTTTTGTAAAAAAAAAAAACATAAAATTAAGATGAGTGAATTTAATAAATAATTTTGTCAAAATTATTATCTGATAAGTTTCTTTTTATGGGTAGAACATTTTATTTGAATTAAGGTTCTACAATGGGTCCATTTTAAGTTATCAATTAAGTTAGTGTATTAATAAAAATAAAATAGTTTTGTTAGCAAGTTAAAATAACTTTTCTACTCAATAATGTATTTTCTTAATTGATTACGACATGATATGTTATTATAATATCTATACATTAAATATATTTATTATAAAATATTATAATTAGTTTATTCAAAATACAAATTAAAAAATAAACACAACCCAATTATTAATTAATTAAGAAAATACGAATCCACAACATTTATTTTAAAATTACGATATTTGTAGAAATAATATTTACTTTAAGTATCTATCCAAAATCTATTCAATACTGTTACTACTGTGTTAAGAATTTCTATGTTTTGAATTGCAATTCGATATCAATAATTTGTATTATGTACTCTTTTATGTAAGCAGTGGGGTCATATGCGTCGTGGTAACTTCTAATTACCTGTCTACCGTAAATGACCACGATACCTTCCGCAACGTTGTAAATTGTGGAACTTGATCTTCGCATGGCCTTCAACTATCTTATGCGTTGGTACTATTTGTAGGTAAACTTGGACGGTCATGAATAATGGCGTTCTTTAATTGTGACGTTTTAATCAAGTCACGTATTTGTCTCCGGGAAAACACTAATCAAAACTAAACCCTACCGTATCTACCTTTTCCCATATCTAGTGTTTCCATTGTACAGTCTAATAAGATTGGACTTTCGTTCTTAAGTGATCTCTCTTCTATGAAGATAAATACTCAATGTAATATCCACGTAAGACAGGTGTTCGAACTAGTATCCAATCTTAACAAAATCGGTGGTTAATACTTGGTCAGTCCATGAATCATCTACTTCTATGGCTGTCCGAAAATTAATAATAATTAAATTCAGCTGCTGGCTGTTTAGAATATTAATAGCTACCATTAATCGTAATGCTTAAACGGTTTTGTAGGTTTTTTCCGATTGTTTAAAATTAGGAAGCCTATTGATATTTATAGTAACTGCCTAGAAAATTCTTTTACAATCGAGCGCAATACAAAAATAAAATAGAAATTGATTCTATGTAAATAATATACGAGATTCACTACAGTTTTCTTAAATGTGTTTGTTGTGTGACCTGTATAAACATTTCGATTAAGTAAATATTGATTCTCGGGTCATTGACCTTAGCCTCAATAATATAATATTAACACTTGCCTACGTAAACATACCTTTCTAAGAAATCAACTTGTTCTTTCCAAACAGAAAATATTTTAAAATGAAAAAAATACTTGTATACTTTTATTTTAATCGTGATTCATTGAAGTTGTCTATTACTACGAAAACCATACGAAAAAGAGATGGTTTTTTCTTTGTGTCTTAAAATTTTATAGTTAGATAAATAAATTGAAATATTACTCGTTAAGTAAATCATATAATATAGACTTCCGCAGCTTGGGCTAGAAAGGCAAATCTATAATATTTAAACCAAAAGTGGTAGATGGAATTAATTTTTTGAAAAAAATAAATAATATTTTTCTGAAGAAAAAATTATTTCTATAATAGTTATTTTGATAAATCGAAATTCGTTCACATATTGAGATGATGTTTTCTAATGCATTGATTTAAGATCATAAGTCTTATTCTAAGCTATAAGGTAATTAGTTATGAAACAACAGGGTGAGTAAAATTTTAGCACAAGTACAATCAATTTTATATAATTCAATTAAATACGCGCGTCTCTTCTCACCATCTTATTAATTCAACATCCAATGACAAAAGCTAATACAACATTATTGAATTACCAATTGTATTCTCACATAGAATTACATAGTTTCTTATTTCATTACCTTTTAATAACATTATGTTCAATATTGTTTCATTATTGCTCTGGGAAAGATAGGAACTCTCTAATCACGATATTATAAAAGGTTCACTCGGATATTCTTCCTATTGTTAATGCCAGCCAACGAAGAAACGGGTGTTGCGAGAAATTCCTTTGGAATAATAAATGGGATAAATCATGTTTTCGAATATTGAAAAGAGAGGATACAACGACAATATTAGAAAACGGGTCAACCAACCGACAATCTGTTTTGTTTCACAAAGCTGGCCGTGTAAAATAAAGGGGAAGGCGAAGACAAAATACGCGAGCAAAGTTGTGGAGGCGACGTTCGATACAAAACGTTTTGTGGCCAGGAAGCAACAAAAGGCGCGAACTACCCTGCATTTTCGTCTTATATATTATGCACATATAAAATATATGTGCTTGAAATAAGACGTTGTATCTTAGACGGAGGCAGTGGAGAGAAATACAATGGGGGTTATGGGAGGCATAAGTAATGAGGTAGCAAAAACATGGCGGAAAAGCTAAACCACCACTTCTCAGCCCACTCTTTACTTTTCCCAACGATGCCGCATTATCTCTTTCCAAGGCGCGCCCTCAACTTTCTCCTACAACCATAAATAAACCCCGAGGATTATATTATTATAACGGCACAGCGGCAGTAGTGTAGGCCCCGCTATCTTTACTTGGGAGAAAAGTTTTTAATGTATCCCTCGTGACTGTAAGTGAAGGGTAACTAGAAGTGTAGTAACAAGAATGCGGCGAATAAATTAAATTAATCCACTGGGGATATAGAATAAACATTGGAATCATATATAAGACAGTTGCTTCTTAAACATTTTAAAATTGTATGAATCCAATCCCTTGGAAAATACTGCTATAAGAATAAATCATTTAATATTAACACTATGCGTTCTAAAATATTTATGTATAAAGTATAAAAATATAAATTTTATCTAAAGAAAGTTATATTGGTAAAACGTTTCAATAATTGTATAATATTTCGTTAGAGGCTAAGAAAATCAATTAAATTTAGGGACAAACAAATAACATTTACTTCTTACATACAGTTCACCTTAAAATTACACGTTTAGAAGTTATTTAAAGCTTAAAAAAGATAATGTAGTCATCGTTAAAAATAATTTCTGATATATTGTCAGAGTAGTGATGTCATAATATTTCGAGTTAGGCAATAAAGTGCAAGATTTACTATAGCGCTTAAAATTTATTCTACCAACAAATTTTCAAGTATTTTTTTATTTTAAGTGATTAGAGAAAGATTTTATTGTAAAATTACATTTTAATAATATAATTTATCAGACAACAGTCAAGGAAAAAATCACTAAATTACAGTATATAGTGATGAAAACCACGTCAGGTTTGTTTAAGAACTTCATTATTTAATATTCAAAAGGAGAGATTTATATATGACTGTTAAAAAATGATATTATTAAAATAATAATAATGACAAAATGACACTGCGTTGGTTTGATGTTTACAATTTCACTTTTAAGACAGTATTAACGTAAATAATTAATAAACTGAATTAAGTGTTCATACAAATGAAACAGCATATGGATTTATATACATTGCTATTTATTAATATTAAGTGGAATCTCTTATAAACATAGCTCACAAAACGGAATTAATTAACTATGTTGAATGTTAACATTAGAAATTAGAAATGTATCATATCATTTAAACATATTAAGGAGATTTGACAAACAGACTTAAAATTAATTGTTTATTGGAAACTAAGTGTGCGTATCCAGTACACATTATTTGTTTCCTCAAATTATTTGAAGTATTTCATTACATAAACGTCTCAATGATCATCTCAAGAAGTATAATATTATGTAATATAAGAATAAATGTTAATGCATTTCATTTAAAATAATTAGAAAAATAATGCTGGACTAAACATTCTATTAATTAATGTAAATATAGGCGTTCAAATATGAAATTTTAAATAGATAAATATTGACAATTAACAATATTTGTTTTTTTATTTATTTAAAAAATTTAATTAATTTTTGTTTTTTAATTTATAACGTGAATTCCTTCATATGACGTATAATATACACAATAAACTCATGTAACACATTTATATAAATTTAATTTAATTTATTGTTTCTATTCCAACCTCTTAGGACACTTACAACGACACGTTAGGATATCGTTTTTCTTTAGTAAAATTTTACTTGGCACTAACAGTTTTTGACTGACTAGTATTAGAAAATTATTGTAAAGTAATAAATAATATAATATTTTAAAATGGAACAATAGTTTGTATAATCATATGCACAATATCGAAAGGTCACAATAAAGGGTACCCAATGGGCACCGTTTTGTGCTGTTTTCCCACCGATTCGATCCTCCGACCGGTTGTTGCTTCTCAATAAGTTTCGGACCTGTTTTATTTTACCGATCGTGTATCTCGTGGGAACCGATCGAATGAAAATACATCCCTTGTTAGGTTTTTATTATTAAAACTAGATATCACTCGGTATATATTCTTGCTGACCGTTTACAACAGTCCAATTTTGTTGTAACTATACGGAGTGATTATTTTAACGCTAGCCACTCAATTTTTCTTGAAATAATTTTTTTGGCTTTTGTTAGTTACGTAGGTATTTCCATGTATCTGTTATAAAACAATTTTTATTTTCGTCTCTTATAAAGGTGTCAACATTATTTTTTTAAATGACGACATGCATATTTAACAAGATTATAATAATTTTTTACTTAAGAAAATGGCTGATCGACAACTACTTTTGGAACATTATTTAGAATTGTAAAACAGTATACAAATTTTAATGACTTCTGAAATATTCGTCCAATACTTGAACGACTATTTAAAAGCTAGTTAATTATGTATTTTTTCAAATAGTTTCTATCAAGAAAATAAAATTGACATTCTTATATTTTATAACAGACAAATGGAAATTTATATATGTATATATATATACAGAGTGATCGAAATCTGGTAAGACACTTATTTTCTCAGAAACTATTGAGATTTTAAAATTTTTGTAAAAAGAAAAATTAGTAAGTTTATAAAACTGTACAATTATATGAAGTTAAAAAAAAAAATTTTTTATCCTCTCAGGGATAAAAATGTTTATTTATAATTTTTTTTTAATTGGAACCACTATTTTTGATTTGATAAAATGATAGAAAAATAAATTACAAACAATTTTCTTCTTATAATTTTTTTTATCCGAACAACCGTTTACGTTTACGTTTAAATACCGTTTATCGGTGGCAGTGCACCGATCCTTTTATCTTTTCTTTTTATCCTTTCGATTTGTTAAATCCTTTAGTCTCACAAAACCATAGACTTAGCTATTAATAATACACCAAAAACCCGATTTGAATCTATTATTGTTATCACTCATTTAGTGCGTAGTAAATTTTTATAGCTAATTTACCTGTCGTAACTTGATCAATAAAATTTGGTTTTTGCAACAGCAAATAAAAATAATGATTTCTATATTTAATATAGTAAAATGACAATAGAAATTTGGCCTAAAATCACTTAACTTTAACAAGCTGTAACGGATTGGATAAATTGGATTCGGATAAAAAAAATTATAAGAACAAAATTGTTTGTAATTTTTTTTTCTATTATATTATAAAGTTAAAAATAAGGGTTCCCATTTAAGAAAACTATAAATAAGGGGTTTTATCCTTGAAGGGACGAAAAAAATAATGGTTTGACTACATATTATTGTAGAGTTTTTTGAACTTGATATTTTTTCTCTGTAATAAAGTTTAAAATTCTCAGTATTTTCTGAGAAAATGAGTGTCTTACCAGATTTTGATCACCCTGTATATATATATATATTTATAATTAATAATGAAAGACAAAAAAGAATGTGAATAATATGGATCTTTTATCTAATATCAAATAAAGTATAAATTAACAATTATTTCTATCCACAACAAATCATTAAATAGAATTACAAAAAAATTACAATTGTTAATATTTTACTGAAATTTTCATTTAGGTGTAATTATTTTTAAATATTTCAACATAAATATTTATGCATAATAGTTAAATGATAGAAGTAAGATGAAATTGATCACTCATTGAACTGTAAAGAAGTTTTTGAAAGGTATTACGTTGAATATTTAAATAATAATTACTCTCATATTGGAGACTTCGAAGGTATTATCAATTTATATGTTAATCAAAACTGTTAAATTATGCAAATTACAATATTTACAGAATATTTAGATTGTTCATAAAATTTATTACTTGTCGAACACTATTTGTCCCTTTTAAATTTTCACAACAACGTTACTACCTATATCATTTTTATATAATTACTAAATAACATATAAAAAATCGAAGGAAATATACATCTGAAAATGTGTTACATTTTTAACTTCGTTGTATTTTTTAGGTAACAAATGATATAGTCATCATATCGATTTGAAAAATTTAAGTAAAATATATTTTAATGTAAATTTTAGACCACAAAGATTTTTATTGAAAGAGTTAATGAACAAAATAATATAATGTGTTATAATACAATATCTAAAATACATTTATTATTACTTGTATCTTAGAAAATAGAAATATGATACGAATAAAATTCCATTTTATTAATAATAAGAATAGGTAGACTACTTAAATAACTAATTTTTTTATTTAAATTCAATTAAAAATGGATTTTAATATTAATTACCTAAATGACTAAAGAATTGTTAGTTTTAATTAATACCGTAAAAAACTCATTGGATAAATAAATAAAATAATAAGAATTAAAAAAATTGTTAAATGCGTAATACTTTACCATACTTCTATTTCATTTCTTTACATATTTTAAATAATAAAACTCGTAAGTAATATATTTACTCATTCATTAATAAAAATTACTCGCTTTTGAATAAAAAGTTCTGTCTCTTATTAATTTATTTTTCAATATGAGCATTCAATATGAGTTTATAATTATATCCACAGCTTAAGTATTATTTTATAAAAATGATTACTTTATTTTATTCACAATAATATATTATTAAGTTTACGGCAAGCTTAATAATTTATCATAATGATTATAGTCTTAAGTTTTGAATTTAAATGTATTCTTTCATAGTTTAGTTGAATGATTCTTAGTTTGATTATTAGTTCACTATAACGACACTGCACTGCAGTCTATATAAGAGAAAATAATTCAAAAAATTATATTCACAATAAATATAAAACAGAATAAGTAAAAAATAAAACTTTTTAACTTTATTACACTGGTATTGCAAAATCATTTTAAAAATTCTCAAAATTATTTTTCAACTAACATCAATACGCTACAAAATTTAATCCTCGACTATAGGAAAAATCCTATTGTCAACTTTTATACTTTTCCTGAACATATACTACCACATTCTTAATAACCTATACCTTCTCTTTTTTTCATGAATATTTTATATGTTTTTCTCACTCTTGCTATAGTATTAAGAGAAAAAATCGTACTACGCATAGCCAATGGCGCATTTTTCCCCGGCATACTGGTTGGTCATTGGCGGGGGATATGTCAGTGATAAAAAAACAGATAGGGAAATAATTGAAAGCTACTAAAAAAAAGCAAAAGAGAAAAAGGTCCCTGTTAAATACAAGCAGTTCCCTTTGTGTTCGGCCATGACGGAAAAAGAATACAGAACAAGCCACAACCCCTTTATAAATGTTACTGCTTATTCAGTGCATTTTACAAACATACTAAAGACATCCTGTTGATAAAATTTAATCATTTAATTCATTTTACCATTTTGTTTAACAATTGTTTAGAAATCATATACAATTAAATGAATTTGTTAAAGAACATACATAAAAAAATCATTGTAGTTGTGACTTAGCTAAGTAGGAACCTGACATAAGGAACCATTTTAGATTGAAATTTGAGTAATAAAATCCCTATTAAAAAATGTTTTGATAGTAATTAAAAAAAAAAAAAAACCTTTTTTCACAATCTACTTATAATTTTTATTTATTCTAGAATGAATTAAACTAATTTTATAATAGAGAAAAGTTGTCTTTGGATTATTTTGGTATTTTAGAGCTACCATAGAATATTAATCCAAATTATTATTTAACAACTACATTAAAATGATACCTATACACATGAGCAGAAATTTGCCTAGATTGAATTTTTGAGAAATGTCCAAATAAATATATTAGTATATGAACTATTGAAATTATATTTTTAAAATAATTATATTATCTTAAGTAGAAAACTAAAAAAAAATTATATCAATTACTATAAAAATTGTGATTATTTGAAATATTTTGACTAATATAAACAATTGAGATTTTGTTAAAATTTAATGATAAGATTATTAATTAAAAGCATTTCGAATTTTTTTGGTTTATTTTTTGGTTATTTAGAAGTCAAGCATAAGTGACAAACACAAAAAAATATTTGGTAAAATTAATAAATAATCAACTGTGCTTTAGAGCTAATTTTTAAATTTTTATATTTTTCATTAGAGAAAACATTTTTAGAGAAAAATGAAATAAAATAATTTTTTTTTTTATTTTTCTTTATAACTTCATTTTTAAAGTTTGAAACATCAATCTTTTTTAGTTTATGATTAGTTTATTTTTTACAAAAATGAATTTCAATGATTATGAAATTATAATTGAAATTTTGTTGAAGTAACTTATAAATAAAACAAAATAAAATGAAATCATTAATTTTAATTTAGAACAATATATTTTACAATGTTTATTTTTAAGTACAATAAT
Source organism: Daktulosphaira vitifoliae (assembly GCF_025091365.1). NCBI lineage: Eukaryota > Metazoa > Arthropoda > Insecta > Hemiptera > Phylloxeridae > Daktulosphaira > Daktulosphaira vitifoliae. Next base: position 24,177,569 of record NW_026099572.1, on the reverse strand, counting down.
TAATAAGAATTTTATATTTATGTAACATCAATTACAATGATTTGTAATTAACTAGTGTACATTTTTTCACTTTTATTCACTAATACTTATTCTTAATTGAGAAGAGTGAGTATAATATCATAAAAACAAGATTCCAAAATATGTTTTCTAATCAAAAGTTATATAATCCTTAACCTTAGGTTGACAAGTAAATACGTCAGTTACAATTTCATATTTTCCGACTGAATCATCAAAGTAGAAATATAAGCATTTTTCATTTTCATCGGGATCATTTCCTAGTTCTATTTTGCTATAGAAATACCAATCTTTTTTCATATAAACATAAATAGATATTTTCAATTTTTTAGCAATTTCCTGGTAATTGAACTCATCAGCATCTCCTAAAACAAAAGTATTAAATATTAATTATAGAATATCATCATAATATTATACATATTATAATGTATTTTAAAAAGTTCAATATTATACCATTAAACTTAATACAAAAATTTATCGCTTAATCTAATAATTGATTACTATTACAGTAATTTACTTAAACAAATTCATAACAGATTTAAAATAAACGTTAAACGCAAGTAATTAATTTTATTGTCAATCTTGAATTGTTCGTGTATTAATAGGTTTTTTTTAACACATTTCTCATAACAAATTATGATTATAATAATAATACACCGAGATTTATTAAAAATAGTAGCATCGATTTTTGTTAAATTTTGATTTTAATTTTATAATAAAGCATTATTTATTTTATTTAATCACAATAAATTACAATTTTATTATGGAAACATTAAGTATAGTCAAGATCTATCGTAGTGGATTTGAATGATTCAAATTACTAATGTAAAACGATTTAATGCGTATTTGAAACAAATTAAAAACATATTTATCATATTCAACGAAAATTCAGAATTTTTTACTTATTATACAAGACAAATAATCAGAATGTTTTTCTTTTTTTAATTATATATCACATAAAATAAACTTTAGTATGAAATCATTTAGATGATGCAAATGTTTCGTAATTATACTTTTTCAACTCAATTTTTGAAAATGTTCTAGAACATATAATAACTTTTAACCAATTTCAAATTAAATCGTTTGAAGTGACTTGAATATTAAAAAAAAAAAACCAGTACGTTGGGGACGTGGACCCAGTATAGATGATATCTGACAGTGATTAAAATCACTATCATAAAAAATGCTTCGATGCAAATCTATAGATGGCGTTTAATTTTAAAAAATTGGTTGATTATTCTTAAAGGAAAATCAACTCATATTTCTATCATTATTCTAATTAGTAGTTGATTTATAAGTATAATTTATGAATAAATATCTATTAAACAAATTCAACGTAGTATGAAATTGATATTTAATAATTTAGTATTGTAATTTTTGTGGAGAATTTATAAAAAATTATAAAGTTTATAATTATATATATATATATATATATAAATATATACTTATATTTATGTATATACGTTTATATTACTTTTATGGCAAACATATATTAATGGGCTTTACGGAATATTTAGATAATAATTTGTTGTTAACTATGAATAAATGGTCTGCAAAAAATGTTCATCCGAGTCAAAAATATACTTTTTTATTCAATATTTCGTGCTTATTTCAAATTAGCAATTATATTTTTTCTATCACTAACAATTTTTGATATTATTACTAATTAGTTAAAAACTATAGGATCAAACTATAAGGAAAATAGTTCTGAATATTTCAATTGTATCATCTATTTTTTAATACCAAGAGTTACATAGAAATTATTAATATTTCTTTTGAAATGATTTATTACAATAAAAAGATAATTAAAAACACAAAATAATTGTTTTTAAATTATTACTGATTTTGATTTTTAATATGTCAAAAATATTCAGTGCATTATATCATTTTTAACCTATTTGTTTGGTCTTTTAAAGATGATTTTTTGAAAGTTTATAATAAAAAAAAAGTTTAATTTGTTACCATAACTTTTAGCTCAAGTTCAAGTTTGAAATTTACATTATTCAATAGAAAATTTTATGAGAATAGTAAATAGTAGTCTTAAGAGTAATATAGAGTCAGGAAATTGTATAACTACTTTTTACTGTAAATGTATCAGAAAAGCTCTGATAAAAAAATCTACTCAATTGAATGTATTATAAAATTTGATTATAATTTTAAAAGTTTTTTTGTTAAATTCAGGTGAAATTGAAAATAATTTTTTTTTAGATTTATGGTTTATATAGCAACATGTTACCAAAAAATTTGGAATATTATAGACGGTTAGTATCACACACAAATAAGGTTAAAAAATGAATATATCACAAAGTAAAATTATTTAATTTTGTAGTTAAAACCTAATTCGACAATAAATACTTTAAAAACATTAAAAATTAATGATTTTAATTTTTTGTATGGATAAAGCTGTTTAAAGTACTTTTTATTTGATTAAATAATTTTTTTTCAATTTTTGAGAGTAATATCTTACGATTTGTGATTTTTTGATGTATCATTGAAAAAAAATCGGTCCAGTGAAAGCTGAGAAAATGTGGCAACAGACACAAAAAATAAAATAAAAAAAAACACATCATAGTATATGTAATTCCTTCACAGCTTCGCATCGAAGTTAAAAGTTCTGACAATTGTTTCACTATGAAAAATTGACTGTCAGAGTGAAAAATTCACATTTTCTACAAAAATTTTTTTTTTTTCAATATTTGATAGTGATCCGGGAAGTCTGACAAAACAAAACTAAAATACTCAATGATATTAATATCCGCAATATAAAAGATGACAACCATTCTTATGGTTATTAAAATCAGGCATTTTTAACGATAATTGTTTTATTTTCAGCTTTAATGCCGCATAAAAATTAGAAAACAAGATTTTGGATAGTTTTTCTTTTATTATCTTAAAGTACATTGTATGAGCTTTTATTTAATGTTGGATTAAAGACGTTAGGTTTCTTGGAATATAATTAAAAATTGGAAAAAAAATTTTTGATATGATTATTCAGCTCTCATAGTATCTTGGTTAATGATTGAATTTTTTTAAAAAGTATGTTGTCTGCAAGGTTTAAAGTACTTTCAATACAAATTTCACAATAACCCGCCTTATTTTTAAAAAGTTATTTCAACATAAAAAAAAAAGAAATACTAATATCAATATTGGCTATTTTATAACTGTTATTCTTTAGGGCATTTTCTTTATTACGGGGATTAAGGGAAATTATTGCCACAATTAAAAAATGTGGCTTAGTAAAGCCAATAGCTTCTCGTCTAAGCATCGAAGCTAAAACTTTAATTTAAATGTATTATTGTCAGTAAAATATTACTTTTTTAAATATCAGTGTTAAAAGATTTAAAAAAGATATTAGTTAGCAACGTTCTACTTTTACCATAGCGAAGAATAATAATGCACTATCGTATTGCACTTTTTTTTCTTATACCTAAAAATTATGTTAACGCGAGTAGTATGTTATATTTCATAAATGGTTGCCGAACAGCCAAATTTTATTTACTCTATTTTAAATCTAACTATATAAAAAGTTTAACTTTTAAAAGCTACCCCTAAAAAGTATCTTTTAAGTTTTTTAAATGAGTAACTAAAAATATATCGTAGTTCACAATTATAAATAAAACTTTATCCAATACATTTTTGTGAAATTATCATTAATTTATAAAAAAATTGTGTAATATCATACTGTATGTCAATTACATTATGTTGAACCAAATCTTAAAGAAAAATATTTTATAAAACCTTAAATGTTAAAAATTCAAATGAATCTTGATATTACATACTTAAAAAGTAAGATTTTATAAATTTATAAGTTTCTTACTTGATGTGAATCCCAATTTTTCTTTTAAATATTTCCCATGGTCTTCCTCACCACTTAAGTATAAAGATAATCCAAAAAAAAAATCTTCATTTTTTGAAATTATTCTTATTGTAGTCTTTGGTTCATGTAAACATTTTTTATGAAAAAGCCACATAGTTTTTCTTTTTTCTATTTGTAAATTCTGGCATATTGTTTCTCGACACACGTCATCGATTGGATTAAAAAATCTTTTTCTATCTTTTCGACATATATCTTCTATCTATAATATAAAATACATGTGTTATTATATACACATTATATAATTATTGTTACAATTCGATATTATTATAATATTTTAATTAACAAATTTAATGACATTATATGTAAAAATATAACAATATGATACATATAATTTTGAATATTTATGAAAATGTACCAATGTAACTTGATATAAAAACATATCATTGATATTAAAAAAAACACGAAGTAATAAACAATATTTAATAGTAATGTGTAAGTCATAAGGTAATAAATAATGTGTAAAATATTATGGAACAAATGGTAGATTATTATAGAAAAATATATAATAAATTACTGCAAACAGCTAATAAAGAAATAATGGTAGCGTCAGTGATCACTCTCGCCTAAAAAAATACCTCCAAATTTTCTATAAAACCCCAAATAATGCTCAGTATCTCTCAGTTCACCGTTCACTAAATTTGACACATTTGCAAGAAGTGGCTAAAAACACCGTACATTTATATTACGAAAAAAAAAAAGGAAACAACGTATATTTATTTTAATGTATTTACTAGCAACATTAAGGTAAAAAAAAAACACAGTGATACAGTAGAGATAAGTATAGATGATCAATGACAGTAATTAAAATCACTATCATAAAAAATTCTTCAATGCAAATATGTAGATAGTGTTTAATTTTTAGAAGGAATTATTCAATTATTCCAAAAGAAAAATAAACTCTTATTTCTTTATTTATAACCTGATTACAATTTTTATGATTTAAAGGTATAATAGATGAATAAATACATATTATAATAATTAAACTTATAGTAAAATTGATATTGAATAATTTATTATTGTAAATTTTACAATGAAATTATAAAAAGTTCTAAAGTTATTATATAAATTTATAAGGAATCTGATTTCCTAAATATTCCTGTACTATACAAGCACTGTGTATTGAAAAATTTTTATTATATGACACAAAAATTAACTTATATTACATTTATTTATTTATGGGTCAATTAGTCTTTTGAAGACAATTTATTGGTACAAATGTTTATCTAAAAGTAAATCACATTGCCTTTAAATTAATGGATATTTAAGGGTGTTAGTATTTCCGAACAAGTGTTGATATAAAATTTTTTTACACTGATATTTCCTTTTTTAAAACCCTATTATATAGAAAAAATGTACTGATTTTAACAATCATAACATTTGCTAAATATTCCACTTTTAGAACACAAAGTAAAACTGTGCTATTGCCATTTTTAAATTTTAATAGGTAGCCATGTCACCCTGGAATTAAAATCTTATTTTGAAGTTGAAACTAAAAAAAAAATTTATGACAAAATCGATAGTTTCTTCATTTTACAACGAAACTAAACATGAGGAGATCGCAACTATAATTTATAGTATTTTTCATATGTTTTAATATGTACCATTATTATACCTAATACTGTTTTTCACATTATGAACTATGTAATATTCTTTAAGTTCATCCCTTATACTTTGAAAGGATGTCAACTTTGTTTTTTTAAATGGGAATACATATTTTGAATTTAATAAAATGTTTGAGTTTTTAATTTAATGGTAAATGGCATTTGAATTTTTAATAAAACTTTATTAGTTTATAATATCTTAAACATTTAAAGTTTCAAATTTTTGAGTTAATATACAATACACTAGAGATTACAAATACAGGTAGCTAATTAGTTTTTTATGATATCGGTATTCGTAGGTAGACAGAATTTCTTATCAATGATAATATAGCACATTGTTATGAGTTTTTAAATACACTAACTACTAATTCAGAAAGTATACCTATTGATAGTCAAAATTGCCAACAAACACTTTGTGCCTGTGACAGCTATCTCATAAAAAACCAATTAGCTACCTGTATTTGTAATCCCTCGTGTATTATTTATGTATATAACTTAAAAATTTGAAACTTTAAATGTTTATATCTTATAAACTAATAGAGTTTTATTAAAAATTCAAATGCCATTTACCATTAAATTAAAAACTCAAACATTTTATTAAATTCAAAATATGTGTTTCCATTTAAAAAAACAAAGTTGACATCCTTTCAAAGTATAAGGGATGAACTTACATACAATGATATAATTAATAATTCTGCATGTTTATGTATTTAAAATTCTCATTCAAATAAAAAAGTGTGAATTTTCAATACGCCTAATAATCACACTTTTATTTTATTATTATTCTAAATACAGAATAAAAAAAAGTTTATCAAAGAAGAATATTTTGAAAAAGCGAACAAAATTTTAATTGTTAATGTTTTAACTATATTTAACTGTAATTGTATTTAAAAGTAATAAAGATTGCCTTACCGTTTTTTTTAGCTGTACAAGAATAAAAACAAATAGATTTATTAGTGATCTATATTTATTTAAGTTATTAAATTTTTGTATTCTAGAGGTAAATAATGAAAAATTGAATTTAAAAATAGAGGACATGATAGTTTACTACTAGTATTCAGATTAAATCTTTATTAATTTTGAGCTCACTGATTTTAACTGTTAAATGCTTACAAATACCAGTTACCAATTTAATTTTAATTAATATTTATATAATTTATCATTTTCATTATAATATTTCAAGTTGAGAATTGATCACTTTTTAGAAGTTATATTATTTATTTAAAAGGGGATATTTTTATTCTCAAATACTTAAGAAAGGAGAAATATTCAGTAAAGACCATAGTTAAAATGTTTTTGTAGACATCTATCCAGGGAATAAACGAAACAGTTTTGTTTAACATTTGTACCAAGCCTAAGATTGAGTGGTCTCTAAGTTACACAATAGGGCATAACGTTCACAATAATACTTAGATGTATTTTTTGATTTAATAGCAATGAATGATTTAATGGAAAATCAAAACACATCATTAACTTAATTAATATAATGAAAAAATATATTTTGATATATTTGTAAAAATAATAAAAATTTTCTTACTGGAACAGGTAACTGTAGAAGAAATAAAGTAAAAAAATGATTATTTTTACAATTCATGATAAGTTTATTTATTAATGTAAAATTAATTTGCTTACTGTTATACTGGCATCCTATACACAAAACAAAATAATAATAACAATTATTGATGGATACTGTTAAATACAATTATTGAACTCCTCTGCACAGTTTAAATTCTAATGCCGTTAAAAAATATTTTTACCAGGTATAGAAATTTATTATCCAACAGTTTTTGTGATAAATAAAATAACACTAATTTTAATAGATAATGAGGGGTTAAATTATTATTATACTAAAATGTTTCATAGTTATTACGAAAAGGCTATAATTTTTTTGTAAATAAATTTTATTAGGTGTATGTAAAAAGGAATTTTAATTAAAAGTAATTATATAGTAATTAATTATTAATATTTATAAAATATAATAAATATGTAATATATAGTAATAGGAGAATACTGTATCAATTACGGACATAAATGTATGTTTTTACCTTGTGATAATACATGATTATGATTAAAAAAAGTATTCCAATAATTAATAATTTAAATTTTATATACTTTTTATGAAGTTTGAAGTGTTAAATTATTGCTTAATTACTTATTAGTAATTATCTCAGAAACTAGATTCTTTGGGACAAATTTGAAACCAGATTTGGAATCAGCAGCACAATTCCAAAAATGATTCATTATTAAAATAATCTAAATATTGTAAACTACAGAAATTTTTTAACTTCGATGCAAAACTGATAAAATATTAATTTTACCGTAGTATGTTTATTTTCTGGGTCTGTACTTATTCTCAGCTCTCACTGCACCGATTTTAATGAACAAAGTACAAAAGATCACAAATCCTATCTAATTAAAGATATTATAAAAATAGAATAATTTCCCTTGTTTCTTGTAAATGTGAAAAATCCCCCAACATTTTTTTGACATATTTTAATCTTTTTAATTTTAAACTGCCATAAATTTTTGAAAAATGAATGAATCAAAACTACTATTTTTATAAATACCCCAGGTATTTCTTTTTTCTTTAGTACTTATATTTTTTTGTCAATCTGACGTTTACTTACTTACAGGAGTGGATAGAAAATGGGAACTTTTGCACATAAAGTAAACTTTTTTAACTTAATTTTTAATAATGTATTGGTCTTGTGATGATGTGCATTTTTCTTTATGTCTGTTCATAAAAATTCTCGGTTCTCTCTGAACCGATTTCAATGATCAATATGTCAAAAAAAAAATCTATTTTAATCTAATTGAACTTATAATTATCAAAAATTGGAAAAAAATCCTTTTATTATAGATATTTAGAAAAATATCTCAATATAAGGACATCTTCAATAAATATTTTCTGCATTTTAAAACTGCTATAACTTTATTTTAAAAAGAAAGTTTCTGATGACATAACTATATAAGGGAATATTAGATAAATAATCTTTCTTTGGTTATACTTTTATGACAATTTAATAAAAAACCTAATTACAGGAAAGGTTTGAAAAATCCATTCATTCATGTTCATAAAAATGTTTGTAATTGTTCCGGAACGATTACATTTTTCAAATCTATACGAAATTAAATTTTTGAAATGTATTATAAGATTATAAAAAATGTCTTCTGGCAACTTTGCCACTATGAGAAATTGTCCATCTAAGTAAAATATTCACAATTTTTTTTTAATAATAATACTTAATATGAAGTATTGTGTTTTTAATTAAATATCTCCACAAATAATAGTAGTATAGAATTCATTTTTATACTTAATTACGTGAAAAATTCATATCACTGGCTTATCAAATGAAACGTTTTATAATCATCATTAACTAAAAATTACATTGCTAAACTAAATTTTTGTACCGATTTCAAATCTGCAGTTAGATTGGTTCTATAACCTTTTATATTTGAGACAATTACTAATTAGTAAAAACGAATATTTATATATAAAACATTAATTAAAAATTAAATAAAATGTTTTAAAATTATTATTGATTTAAATTTTTAATATGTTAAAAATTTTGTTCAAGATGTCATGTTTTCGTATCGAATCCAAAAATGTATAATAGGCAGATTTTAAAAAGAATTTTTGAAATAAAATGTACGTCACCAACTACGTATTTAATAATTGCATTTTTATTGTCTTAAAGGATAGTCATATTTTCCCATTTAGTAGGTGTGAAAACATCTATTAAATATATTATTGTAGTAATTATTTATTTTCTTACTATATTACGTGGTTCTCTAAAAAGTTCACATTTGAACTACAAAAAATAAAAATATTATTAATACATATGATTAATTGCAGTTATTCACAAATGTATATTTGTTTTATTAACAATTATAATAAATTAGTTTTACATTAGTTATACGCAATATAGTTTACATATTTCAAATACTAAATTTACAGTGTTCATTTAAATTGTGTTTGATCATAGGGATATAGTTGTCATACCAGTTAAAATGCAGGTAAGGAGTGGGCTTCTTATGTAGAAAAATTATTCTATGTTTCTCAATCCTCTCGCATATAACTAATAATTATAACAACTCAAAAAGTAATAACACAATACTGGTTATCAATCTGTCAAAATTTTATTTATGTAATTTTCTAACTGATTACAAAATAATAGTAGTAGGATCTCATTAAATTTTCTAAAGTTGCCCTTAATATCTACTCTAAGAATATTTTTTTCTTACAATGAACTTGATATTTACAATAGTTTATAATAATAAATCAACATTTTTTTCAATTTCAAAATAATTTTTGAACATTTTTTACAGATATCATTAATATCATTTACAATTTTAGAACGAATAATAATAAGTTAGAAACATTTTAATACAAAAAGTAGGGATGTAATGTGAGTAGTTATAGCTCGTACTGGTATATATGGACCAAAATTGATAAATAATTCAAGAAGTAATCATCCTAAAGTTGTTTTCATATCCTTACAATTTTTTATAAGAAAAAGTCCAAAAAAAGCTACTTTAAAATGTCAAAAAAAATTACATATATATTTTTTTTATTTGAAATAAATAATAAAAAATATGTTTTTAACGTAGATTAAAAATACAAAACTAGTTAAAAAAAAATGATTATATTTGAAGCTTATTAGTTAATTAAGAAATATTTTAAAATATTTTGGTCATTATAAAAGTCATTTATTTAGTACACTTTATTACTTATATTTCAGTACATTAATGTACTAAAATATAAAATTTCACTAATTTTTATCAAAGATATTTATTATGATATGTTTTATTATTTAAAAAGATACTTAACGGGTTTGTTTTAGTGGCAAAATTTGAAAGTTGTTTTATCTTTATATTATCACGTGTGGAATGGACTAAAAAATATTTTAACTATTGATAACCAGCTATGATGTATTCCTTTTTAAAATATTTTTTACAGATCTTAACAAGGTGAGTATATTATCTAATTTTATAACAATGTGCAGATAAAACACATTTATTTCAAAACCTGTACTCAAATAGCCTAAATTTGTCTAGTCCTATTTATCTGAAATAAAAAAAATGTATTGGTTCCAATTCAGCATTTAAATGTTACTATAAAAACTAATTCGAAAATATTTTTTTTTTTTTGAAAATCATTTGTACTTGTATATAATTGATTTTTTTCTTAAATATATTAATTAAATTTTTGTGGACAAAACTCTTTGACAAAAATTCATAATGTATGTAAATATATAAATAATATAAGTTAAAAATATTTTTAATTATTTTAGAACAGTTCAATAATTTTTTTACTTAATTCGTTTGAAAAATATTTTTTTGACAAAATTTCATATTAAATCTTAAAAAGACTTAAAAAATTTACAGAAATCATATTATATTATTAATAATGTATTACTTAGGTATTAATAAAAGTGATGTAAAAGTTCACTTATTTCTAATAATATGAAATTTTCTTTTTTTCAAAGAAAACTCTATGTAGCTAATACAGGGTGGCCCACCACTCACTGACAACTTAAATAACTTTTGATCCAGTTAATATTGTTAGTTGATTTTTTTTTTAAATAATAGTTATACGTTAGGTCTATAGCTATATCTCAATAATTAATTTTTTTACATTTTATTAAAAATATTAATTATTTTTAAATTTTAAATAAAATGTAAAAAAAAAATTTAAGATAGCTATTTTGTAGAGTAAAATTTAAGAAAAATTTTAGTAAAAAAATATCTTATTAATATTCAGTAGTAAATATTCTGTAGCGTTTTGAAGTTTGTGAAAATTTGAATTTTCATGTACTATTTTACGGTATTAAACATTGAAATACGTATTGAGAAAAGGACAGAAGAAAACGCTATCTTTTCATGATTACTGTGTATACATATGATGATAGTGTGTATACATTACAAACTTGGCATAAATACCATGATAAGAAATTAGATAAGGCAATTATTACTTATCACTCTCATTCAAAAGTATATTGAAAAGATAGCGTTTTCTTCTGTCCTTTTCTCAATACGTATTTCAATGTTTAATACCGTAAAATAGTACATGAAAATTCAAATTTTCACAAACTTCAAAACGCTACAGAATATTTACTACTGAATATTAATAAGATATTTTTTTACTAAAATTTTTCTTAAATTCTACTCTACAAAATAGCTATCTTAGATTTTTTTTTTACATTTTATTTAAAATTTAAAAATAATTAATATTTTTAATAAAATGTAAAAAAATTAATTATTGAGATATAGCTATAGACCTAACGTATAACTATTATTTAAAAAAAAAATCAACTAAAAATATTAACTGGATCAAAAGTTATTTAAGTTGTCAGTGAATGGTGGGCCACCCTGTATATACATAAAATCATAAGTAATTGAATAATAATTAAGATATCTGCTATGTCGTGGTTAATAGTTACAACCCTAGGTAAGGTGATTTTTAGGAGTTATCTATCTCTAATAGTATGTTAAATAATTAGATACTTTCTTACAAAATTTGGATTCTGTGAACATAAAATAAAAAAATGATTAAAATATTAATTATACTTGAGATTAATTGCAGTTATTCATAAATGTATTTCATTTTCTTTGCAATTACAATAAATTAGTTTTACAATGGTAATACGCAATATGTTTTACAGATTTCAAATACTAAGTTTACAGGTTTTTTTTCGAATTGTGTATGACCGAAATAAACAACAACAGTCAGTGGCGTCTCCCCTCCTACTTTGTTACAGCGCCCCACTAGTCAAAATGCAGGAAGGTAAAAGTATCATTTTGACATCTATTTGAATATGACCAAAAAATTATTGCTGAAATAAATTATTATTTTTAGTGATCTCAGTGATTTATTTAATTTTTATTTAATAAATTGATTTAAAAAAAAAAACGTTATTATCGTTTTTAGATTTTGTGAATATCCCGTTGTATATGTTTATATATTATCAATTGAATTATTTAATCTCTATTAGTATGTTAAATAATTAACTATTTTCTTACCAGCGCTGAATTCCGCGCACAGTTTGAAATATCAACATAATGCATAATGCATAACGTAAAAATTATATTCAATTTACAAAAAAACATTGCTGCACTGTTTTTGAATAATTTAAATAATAATATCTAATACGGAATAAAATTAAATGTTATATATACTTTTAAAATTTCTAAACTTATAAAACAGTTGAGCAAATTTACTTATTTTAATATTTTTTTTATTCTTCAAATTCAAAATGATTTATGAATTATTTATTTTTATTGTGGTATATTTTAAGTGTTATCATAATTTGTGTTAAAAATAATTATTAGTTTGCAATATTTTTCAACAAAAAAACTTTACTTTTTTAAAAACAAATTACTTTAATATGTTCTGAATTAAAAATATAATATAAATATTATATTCATAAAAAAGGTCAATTTTAAGTCGAATAAGTGAAGGGCACACTAGTTAGATAAAAATAATATTTAGTTTATAAGCATAAAAACAGAGGCTAGTAACAGTATCATATAAAAGGTTTAGAAAGGGTATACATTGTTGTTGTATTACAATAAAAGTTATTTTTTTATTAATTTGGTTATTTTATAAGCTTTTATTTGTTTTGTGCATAAATTGAAAAATTTATTTATTTTTAGTAAAACGATTGTAGCCATTAAACATATGGTTTTCCATTGATTATTAAGTATTAACTGAATACAATTAATAATATAACTGATAAATTATTATTATTAGAAAAATCAATAAAATGTATAATTTATAATTATATATTAGATTTCATAATTGAATTGAATTTTTTTTTTAATTAAAAATTTTAGAAATCATGACAATAATTAGAGATTACAGAGTAAATCTGAAATTCTATACGTCAAGAAACCTGGAATTTTACCAAATTAGAGAAATGTATTTCATATATAGAAACCTTGCCTTAATTTTAATTATTTATAAAGATATCTCATAAATAGGAAACCGTTGAATTGGTCAAATTATAACATTGTTTTCATTATAAAATTTCTTTAACTCTTTCTAAATATGTATGTATTTAATTAAAATTTCTAATGGTTCTATAAAAGAAAGTAGAATTTTTTTTTTTAAATATTATTAGAAATGAAAGTACAGAAAGGGTTTTAATGCAACAATATACATTTTCCATTATTTTTTTTTGAAAATGTTCTGGAAAAAAAGACTCAAAAAAAATAACATTCTGATGGCTTCTCTTCATTGAAGTAGTGACCACTGAATTAAAGAATTACTAATTTTCATCAAACTTACTTTGAGCATATTCGCATATCTTTTTTCTGATTATGATATGAATTATTGTTAGAAATCAATCTCAACTGGTAACCACTATTCTGGATCACAATTGATCAAGTTTTTTTTCGGTTAAACAGTATTCTTAACCAAATTAAATTAAAAAAAAATATTAGATCATTTTACTTAATAGGGGACAACTTTATTTAAAGTTTTCGTGACTAAAGTAGATTTAGCTTTTTATTGAATAAAATTAATTAACCTAATTATATATCGTATAGGAAAGAAAAAGTGTAAAACTTAATTGAGTTTAATGTTTTAAAATTAATGTTAAAAGTTGAGAAACAAAAAGTTATTATCGCAAAATACATTTTTTCCATTAAAATTCTGTTTATATGTAAAAACTAACGGCAAACGTACATAATAAGTAGGAGGTTTATATCATGTAAGTAATAAGATTTTAGTTTATAAAATTATTTTATTCTATCTAAAAAATCAATGTTTCATATTAAGCATAGTTATCCATCAGTTATATGAAGGTACTAATAAAGTAAATATAATTAATAATATTTTTACCACTGGAACAATTTGTAACTATAAATAAATAGAAATGTCAAAATTATTATATTTAATATTTTTGATCAATTTGAGTTACTGTAATAGTAATAATAATAATTATTATTCGTTTTTAGTATATTTTTTGAAAATAATATAGTATCAGGTACAATAAAATTAACATATTTTTGTGAATCATAATGAAAGAATTTTATTAAAATGTTTTCTTTGCCGTTTTTGGTAGCTCTATATAAATAAAAACGTATAATTTGGTATTCTAATTCATTTTCATTCGTGATTTTTACTTTATTGTTTTTAACTATAAAAACATAGATCATTTAAAATAAATGTGTAATCAGAATTTCTTAATGATAGGAGCCATAGTCAAAAAATCAATAAAAGCCCAGACGTTGGAAATTTTTCTTTTAGTATTCATTTTATTTTAGAGATAAATATTGCAGTCAATGGGAGACTTGTGTCCCTGTCATTGATAGGTCACAGATTGTAAAACAAACACTCCGACTTTATGATTTTAGTCAATTACAGCAATGTTATAGAAATGTTTATTGACCATGAATAAATTACTTGAGTTATATACACTAATGTATACATTAGGATGGTCAAGATTTTTTATTTTATTTTTCGGTCGTATTGCTATATTAAATTATGGAGTAAGATTACTCTAGAATTTTGATTTGAAAAAATTTTAAGGACAACTTACTCATTGAGTTACAATTATTTATATACAAATAATGCGTATGGAATGCGGGTGTTTACAGCTTGTACTCGTGCACGTATTTTACGAGTTTCATACCCACTCTATGTATTAAAATTCTTGTTACTTGATAAGTACTATCCACCAATATAAATAAAAAAAAATTATATTTTCTTATTAGTGATAAATAATATCATTAAATAAGTATCAAAAGTTATAAGCGTTGTCAAATAGTTCTGAAATATATACATATACATCGGTATATGTTACCGATTGTCATAGATGCAATCTAGAGTAGTTCAAAGGATGTTTAGCCTCCTTAAAATTATGAAAATTACACATAAGAATATTCTTAAAGGGCGTAGAAAGTAAGTTAAACTCCCCAAAAATGTTGTTTAAATTGTACCTATGTCGATTACATGTGGTTTGTACAAAATAAAATGCTAACAAAATGCATAATGTATAATATTGTAATCAATATTGTTTATGAGAAATATTTTTGATTGCATTAAGGAAGTCATTGGAGATTAATAGTACAATTTTATACAAGAAATATTTTTTTATTTTTTTTTTATTTTTTGGTAACAACTTAACTTAAAAACAACCAAAAAGAAAACAGCTAAGTAAATTTGTTTTTAGGTTTGTAATAAAATATAGCGTAGTATTGATAAATGTATTATTTTTATTTATAAATAAATAAAAAAAATACTCGTACATTTTTAAGAATAATAATATTATTAAATTTATATGTATTATACATATAATAATTAATAATAACATGTATTAATGTTTTTAATTATTTAAAAATATGTAAGAATTGCTTTATAAATATGTCATGTTAAAGTAACGTAAAACTGCAATTTATTCATCAAAAAAATTTTTTTTTTAATGGTAACAATTTAATATTCTATTTATTTATTTTAATTATTTTTAAGTTGTACCTTACTATTGTTTTGATACATATATTTTTGTAACAAGAATATTTTGATGAATGTTATAATATTTTATCTACTACTATTTTATTTTACAGTTTTTATTCTGATATTATTTCTTATAAAATTATTGCTTAAATATTTAATACTTGTTAATTATTTATATTTCTGTTAAAATTGAACATTTACAGAATATATTATTTTTATTACATTATATTTTATTCTATGATTTTTTTCAATCATCTAGATACTGTTATTCTTAGAATTTTCAAAACAATATTTTACTATTTACTATTGTTCATGATAAAAATAAAGATATATCTGCTTGTATTACTGTATAAATATTGAAATTTCACAAAAAAATCCATTAAATAAAGTAAAATTTTCATTTAAAGTAAAAAAATGTAAAAATTATAACCTATTAATATAAAAATTAATTATACGAAATATAAAAAACCTTCTTGTTAAATTATAAGGTCATAATAAGGTCCTGTAAAATTTGTTTAAAAAAAGGAGTCAGTTATTGTATGCTATAGTTTAAAATTAGATATATAGAGTGATTAATTAATCATTGACCACCTTATTTCTTCTAAAATAATTATAAGAGTGTTCCATTTATTTAAAAATTCTTCAACTGAAAAATTACTGGTTAATAACAACTTTTTAAACCTATAACTAGTCTAGATATATGTTAATAATTTCAAAAGTACTAATTTAAAATTTGTTATAGACCTAATAGTTTATCAGTTGGACTAATTTCTAACATTTAATATATTAATATACATGTTTTACTACTTAAAAATATTAATTTGATACCCTTATAAGGAATAAACCTAAAAAATATTTAACTACTTGTAAATCAAAAAATAAATAATTTTAAACAAAATAAAAAATTTTTGTTCCAAATTTATTATTATTATAAGAGTAATATATATATACACAGAGTGGACCAACATTCACTATCAACTTAAATAACTTTTATATCTCAATAGTTTTTATTTTTATATTTTATTAATAATATTAATAAATTTTAAATTTTAAATAAAACATAAAAATAAATCCAAGATGACTAATTTGTGGAGTAGAATTTAAGAACAATTTCAGTAAAATAATATCTTATTAATATTCAATAGTAAATTGTCTGTATCATTTTAAAATTTGTGAAAATTTGAATTTTGATGTTATTTTACGGTATTAAATATTGAAATACGCGTTGAAACAAGTACATATTTTTACGAAATTTAAAATGTTTCAGAAAATTAATTATCAAATATTAATGAGAATACTTTCATCGAATTATTTTTTAAAATTTATTCTAAAAAATGGCGATTTTAAAATTGTTTTTAATTTAATTATAAAAATAATATTAATTAAATTATTATTATAGCCCTCAAGTATTTTAACTATTAAAAAAAAATATCAAAAAAAAATTAACTGGATCAAAAGTTATTCTAGTTGTCAGTGAATGCTCGGCTACCTTTATATTTATACTATATGTAATATATTATACACTAGTAATATAGTAATATGTATATTACTTATAGAGGTCAGCGACTAATCAATCACTCTGTATTTATAGTCGGCTTAAACTAACATTACTTAAATAAAATATTTCTCAAATCTTACAGAACATGATAAAACTTAGGTAACATTTTACATTAACAAAACACCTAATTTCAAATGTACAATCGCATATTTTTTTCCTATGTTTATTAAACTTTGCCAATATTCACGGTTTCCCGCAATCGTTTATAGACGTTTTTAAGGCGAAGCTAAAACTCTGGAAAAACATTCACAAAGGGTTGTGCTTTGTGATTAATTTTCTCGGAAACACTTCTTTCTGCGCCCCTGTTTTATACTCTTTACTTTAAACATATAAAATACACTCTGTTACATGATTATATGGAATTTGAACTTTTTAAGACATAGCAAAAATAAGATGATGTGAAACCTATTACTATAAAATTTTTAACCATTGACATATTGTAGCATTAAAACCAAAAGGTATTATAATTTTGAATGGTGGCAGCTATCATATAAAAACATAGTTATCATATTATCTAAATATTAGGAAGATAAGATTTGTTAAATTATTTGTCAGTGAATTTAATCCCTAACTGAAATTTTCGTTGAATATCAGTACTGTTGTCTGGTGAAGTATTTCACTAGTACTGACAGTATTTGGTAGCCCATACTAACCAGTAGGCTAACGTTATAATTTCAGAAGTGTAGAAGTTATTTGAGGATAATAAAATTTTAAAAATAATTACATTAAATTTTTCATAATCTACTTCGAATTTTTAAAATTTAAGATATATCTGTCTACAACAAAAGTTATAATAGAACTTTTATTATAAATAAAAAAATGTCAATCAACAAAATTAATTTAAAATTATAATAACAAATACAAAAAAAGTCTATTCAACATCGTTCCATTGAGAACGCGATGAAAAGCTCTCTTATTCAATTGAATCATTAACTAAGAAATAGGTATTCGATTGTTCTTTATAAGATAGCGACGATGAACAAAAATCATTTAAATTATCAGCTTCAGTTTCATTAAATACATTACTCTACTAGGTAATGGCTGCGACTCTGCTGGTGAGCTTAGTGTTGGCATGTCTATTTTCTCTGTAGTGTTTTGGTGTGTCATAAAACGATTAACATTTTTGGATACCCTCTACATTATTGTTATTAAGAACTAGATAATTTATATATTTTTAAAAATTCAAGTTTTTCATATTTTGGTAAATATATAATTATTTATCGGCTCAACTAGTCGACGATCTATTCCTTTCTATTGTATAGATTTATGAAAAAGTGGTGTACGATATTTTTGCTTTATGTGCTGTTTGAGTTAATTCATTATAAAGAAGTCGCATGCCAAGATTTAGTGCTATTCAAATATCCTCTGCATCTTACATCTTACTAACGTTAATATTTAGTAAGTTCTGTTAGCACAGTTAGCACAGTTAGCACTGTCATTGGCCACAAGGGCTCTAATATATTTAGCGCTCATATTTAACATCGGTTGAGATTTTATATACTTTTTTTGAAAGAATTTAGATACATTAAATTCTATAAAAAGCCACTTGCTTGTTAGCGATAAATACTAATCTTAAAAATATATACAATATAACTCGTTGAAATACTATATAATTTATTTTTTGTTATTTGTAACTAACGATGTAACGAAAAAATATGCTCGAGAGAATTTTCTCGGAAAGGGAATGTTCTTGAGAATATTCCTCTGCAGATTAAAAAAAATATATATAACTAAATAATTTCTCTAAGTAAATTTAATCAAACCTGAAAATTATTTGAAGTAATAAATATTTATTGAAAACGTATGACGGAAAAATAATCATACTTTTACTTGATTTATAGTCGCATGGTAACAAAAATAACAAAAATTCTCTAAAAAACATTATAGTCAAAAATTATTTTATTACTTTTTAACATTTTTTGGACTTTTATAGTTTCTTAATGTTTTATTTGTTGTGTCTAGAGACTAAAAACCTCTCCAGAAATACTGCTTTAGTGTAGATGTAATCCAAAAATTCTCCATCAAAAATATGCGGTATATTATTTCCCAGTTTGTACTAACATCTTTAATAACTTCTCAGTTCCAAAGAGTATTTTGTTTTAATTTGTTAAAAAATAATTTTGACAGTTCTTGACTACGTTTAAAACATAATTTTTATTATTTATCCCTTATAAGAAATATTAGATAATAAAATTTTATATTTATTTTTTTTGAAATTTCAAAATATCCAAGTTTTAGCCCTTGGTTTACAAATATTTTGATAGGCCGATACCAACCCTAATAGAAGTATTTATTGAGTTACAAGTAACTTAATACATAGGTGAGTATGTAACGAAAAACCAATACATTAAAATATACACCAGTACGAGCTATACCAACCCGCACTACATATGCACTGGATGTATTAACACATTATATACTTATATTAAAGTTGTTATAAAATCAATTTTTTTTGTAAGAATAGTGAAAAAAATGCTATTTTTAAATTTCAAAAAAAATTATGAGGTATTTTTATATTAAAGATAAATAATAAAAATTATTTAAAATAAAATTAATGCAAAATATTTACTAGAACTCAAAATTTATTTAAGATGTCAGAACAGGCTGGACGATTCTGACTAATTATCAGAAATTAGTCTCAATTTGGTTGTCAAGTATAAATTTAATTAATTCTCAATATAACTCTAAAGTGTTTTCAAACTCAGGTTATAGAATTGGAATTATCTGAAGTTTAAAAGAAAAATTAAAAAATGACCAACTTTTTACTTGTGAGTCAATACAGAACAATTTTAGAATAGTGTATTATATAATAAAAACAAGTTAAACAAAATACCTTTGTCTTTTGAGAATATTTTCAAAAAAGATTATACAGGACAGATTGGTTGATCATGACCTCTCAATTATTTTCAAAATAAATACAATATTGAAAAAAAAAAATTTAGTTTCTTTTAGTTGCATATATTTTTCAATTTTTTAGCTAATAATTACTTTTTAGAATCATCCCTTACAACTTATAGAGGTGTTAACTTTATTCATTTTTAATGACAACATATTTGCTTACTTACTTATAAACTAGAAAATAGTCTAATTAAGGAAATGACTGGTTGAAAACAACTTTTAAACTAATTTTTAGAAGTTATTAACTATTTAAAATAATGGTTGGAGGTGAGGAATGGATGCTGCTATTTTTATCATTATACATTGATCATTCATACATTGATAATAAACATCAATTATAGTCATTAATTTTGTTTTTTTTTTAACGTGTATAAAATAAATACTTAAACCATTAACTTTTCATTTGTTATATTTGTAATATAACAGATTATTATGACAATAAGCTATGATCTTATAATCATAGCTTTAAAGCAATAAGGCAGTAAAACATTGGAATCTTAAAATAAAAATGATTAGTGTACTACTGCTTTAAATTAAATTAATTTTCTTTGCTTATAATAAATTTTAATACGTCGTAGATAATAAAATAAAAGAAATTGTGAAATTATTTCTTGTAACACTAAAATTTTTCAAATTTATTTTTAAAACAGTAAATTTTGGTCAAATACATTTTAGAAGATGTAACATAATATTTAATATAAGACTGATTATTTACCTATTTTTTGTAGAGTGACAGTACTAAGAGTTAATTGAAGCTTTTAACGTGTGGTAATGGTGATATACTAATTTTTGGGGATTCATTTTTTTTTTTTTTTATAGTATTTCTATATCAATAAATTGTTGAAAGTAGTGTACTATAAGAAAATAAATAAATGCTATCATGAAATAAAGACATCGTACAATGGCATATGATTACAAACAAATGTACAAGTTCAAACATATCGTACAATTAATGCACAGTTCGTCTATTTTAAATAGAATGTATTCGAAATTGTCAATACACATGTGTAATGATCATATTCAAAGCTCGCTGTATCCCCTGATTGTAGTTGGTGTTCTTCTCAAAATTATTATAATTTATATCATATATATTAAAATAGGTTGTAGAGTATAAACACACGACCTGGCACTTTGTCAAACTTTCTAATAGTTATAGTAGTGGTGAATTCATTAATATGCAAGAATACGCTCTGTCTAACGTACACACATTTCTCAGAGCTAAAAGGCTTTCAAGATGTTTGCAAATGCAAATACTATTCTCTCTACTTCTACAACCCCTCGGGGTAGGAAAGCGATTGTATGATGGCAGTAGAAATGGGTACTTTTGGAAATACACACTAATATATGATAAGAACAAGTGTGCGAGAAGTGGAAGAGACGCAAGGTAAAAGGATATTCGGTCTTCGATATAAGACATTGGCTTAGCCTCAACGAGCTTGTTTAAAACCGATTAAACCAGAGCGCTTTGTAATTTAGAACCACCGCCTATTTATCGTTGATAGTAAGAGGGAAGAAAGCGTCTTTTATGTCGAAGTGAAAGAGGAGAGTGCTCTCTACGTATACAATTCGCCATACCGCACAACGGCATGTCCCACTCTTCTTCTTTCTGACACCACCCCGTACCATCATCTTCGGTACACGTACATGTTCGCTAATGAGAGGGAAGGGGCGGAGAATGAAAAACAGATACACACGTGAATAACGACATCGTATGTGCGTTTCCTTAATAGTTACGGTGCAGCTAAGACGTAAGTAAAGGGTATAACTTAAAAGGAGAAGGAATCACTGATGGTACAGAACAGCAAGCAAAAGTAATTTGGGGTTTTCACCAGCGTGTGTTTTGCCTCTGGAAACGTATATAGGCGTTGGTGGAGGAGGTATTCTGAACTCGAGGGCGCGGAAAGTTTAATAAACGCGGATGCTTATACACGAATACGCAAGCACACACTTCTCCGCCACCCCTCCTTTCCCCATTTCTTCCGCGGCTTCTCCAGACACGAATGTCAAAAACACGCACCTCTTACCATATTCAATAGCGCGCACATATTATTGTATGTATTATGTATGTTTGTGAAACACAATTTTCCGGACGCCGAAAATGTCTTAGTGCGTAATATTATTGCGCCAGTGAACATCCGCCTCTGCTACCCACAGCCCCGTAGTCTTTAGAGTTCACTGGCATAATAATAATGTAGGAGAAATAATGGATGATATACAAAGAGAGGAAAGCACGTGTTTACTTCATCCCCTTGATTTTATATTAAAACCGTACCGGATGTAATATGGCTACACGAGCTTGTCGAGAAAACCATCCAAGGCGGAATATCGCGAACATCTTATAGATTAGACTTAAAACAGGGAGCAACTATTTTTATCGTAGTAAAAGATTTATGAACATTTTTCATAGATTACGTTTTGAAAAATATATAATGAAATTCAGAAAAATATTTTTATTCGTGAAATCGTACAAAGTTATTATTACATACACACAAATACAGATACGTTCCATTGAGTTGTTTAGAGTAAGTATAAGTCGAAATATGCATAGGTAACGGAATTCAAAATTTCACAAAAAAAAATTCTAAGCTACTTGACGTTTTTTTCAAATACTTTCAACTTCTTAATGTAATTACAAAATTGTATATTATGAACTTGGAGTACTTTGACGATCGACTTATTTTTTAACTTATGAGCTTACATGATTATTTATATTTGTATAACTTAGAGGAAAATATACAATCGTGTAAATAGTTCATTGGACATGATCGTTTTTCATAAAAATGTTTGCACCAATATTATATTAGTATCAGTCAAACAGTGTTGAATTGCACCGATTGCGACTAAACTTTTTAATATTTTGTATCAACCTTGAAAACGAATTTCTCCAATATTTATTGAATATAAAGAAAAATCTACAGAAAGAAACAATATAAGGCTAAACATTTTATATATATTTGAATAGTCTTTATTTAAAATACTACGGCTCAACAATTAAAGAATTGCAATACCTTAAAGAAGTAACTTAAATTATCTCAACTCAACGTTTTTAAAAGTAAAAGTTTATGGACATTATTGTAGAAGAAATTTGTTTAAATAAATTAACAGGCTTTATCAAAGATAACTGAATTTCAGTAGTAGTTTAAGTAGAATTTCAGGTAAAGTCTCTAACGAAGAGAACGTGATATAGGTGAAAGACGACACAGGTATAGTAAAACAAACTGTGGTTTGAAGTAAACTGAGAAATTCTGTTCAAAGAGTGTGCGATGACAATTAGTGGTGCATTTCAATGTATGAATATTAAGACATGCCTAGATTCATTAATATGCATGGGCTATAAAGTATATAAGTTTGATGGACGAACCTCATAAGCATCCATCAAGACTGTACACACCAGTGCGTCTGATGTTGTTGACTGCACACACCTGTTTTAGCATACATAATAATATAACGAGATGGAAACTAATTTTCTTTGTACATCTTCTGTCAAACTTATATATTTACATAACAAAACGTTCAACTAAATTCAATTTCTTTGTTAATATAAAGTAACGACCGAACAGAACTTTTTGTAATTACAACGTTCTCTGCTAAATTTTAATTAATATAGAAGTTGAATTTTCAAAATGTATGAATCATTAATATAATAAATTGAAAATGAAATATGTTAATATTATGTTGTATATTAAAATATAATTATGACTTTTACTTGAATAAAAATTGAATTGCTATCAGAGTCCAAAGTAGTTTATCGATTTCCTAGTTTTATGAATATAACTTGGCTTTTAAAAGTATTATAGTTTTAGTATATAGTTTTTCATACAAATTAATTTAAATCTAAATTTTATAATTAGTACGCTTTATATTGGATTTATAAAATCGTTTAGCTTACAGAGTTTATTCAAGTTTTTGATGTCAGAACTAGGTTGAATGTTGTGATTCAATTAAAAGCCAATAATAAGCATTATTTTTGCGCATTTAATGATCCGAAGAAATAGTTTGTAAATGATTCGTCCAATGCAACAATTTGCAATAGTGCATAATTGTACTGACCATAGTGTAGGTCAGTAATGACGGTCCGGCTGTTATTTTGTAAATTAGGGTAGGGGTGATAAACAGGTCAAGTGCTGGAATAAAGGTAGGTCCAACGATGTCGAATTTAAGTTGACTGTAGGATAACTGTTACGTATTATTGGTTTCCTTGCTATAAAACGGGTTTGTTCATAAAGGGTTATATACAAAGGATTTTAGTGAGAAAATTTGTAATTCACACAACATTAGTTGTTGTCAACTCCCAACACTTAGTCTTTGATATTTGGTACACACTTAGAAAATGGTTATAAAAACTCAATCATAGTGATACTCTTTATGTAATAAAGTTATTATTCGATTTAATAAATATATTGAAATAAAAAATTAATGTCTACAGTAATTTTGTGTAAAATTGGAATAAAAAACAATGACTACGAACGGGATTCAATTGAAATACCACAGAATAATTGTTTAATTTCCTGGGAAAAGTTCAGTAAGTCGTACAGCATCATTAATTCTAAATTAACAATAAACGTTTAAAAATCAAAAAATATTAACTAAAGCTAAACAATTTTTAACACTAGGTATTCTTAGTAAAAAAAAACGCAAATACAAATTTGAAAATTATATCTCAGTAGAGTCGAAATACTAATTTAATAAAAACAAAATTATTTTGTTGCTTACTGTTAGTTGATTTCTCTTGCACTTTTCTCCGTGAAAACGATTTTATTGGTTTCGCTCATACAGGGTGGCCCACCACTCACTGACAACTTAAATAACTTTTGATCCAGTTAATATTTTTAGTTGATTTTTTTTTTAAATAATAGTTATACGTTAGGTCTATAGCTATATCTCAATAATTAATTTTTTTACATTTTATTAAAAATATTAATTATTTTTAAATTTTAAATAAAATGTAAAAAAAAAATCTAAGATAGCTATTTTGTAGAGTAGAATTTAAGAAAAATTTTAGTAAAAAAATATCTTATTAATATTCAGTAGTAAATATTCTGTAGCGTTTTGAAGTTTGTGAAAATTTGAATTTTCATGTACTATTTTACGGTATTAAACATTGAAATACGTATTGAGAAAAGGACAGAAGAAAACGCTATCTTTTCAATATACTTTTGAATGAGAGTGATAAGTAATAATTGCCTTATCTAATTTCTTATCATGGTATTTATGCCAAGTTTGTAATGTATACACACTATCATCATATGTATACACAGTAATCATGAAAAGATAGCGTTTTCTTCTGTCCTTTTCTCAATACGTATTTCAATGTTTATAACCGTAAAATAGTACATGAAAATTCAAATTTTTACAAACTTCAAAACGCTACAGAATATTTACTACTGAATATTAATAAGATATTTTTTTACTAAAATTTTTCTTAAATTCTACTCTACAAAATAGCTATCTTAGATTTTTTTTTTAAATTTTATTTAAAATTTAAAAATAATTAATATTTTTAATAAAATGTAAAAAAATTAATTATTGAGATATAGCTATAGACCTAACGTATAACTATTATTTAAAAAAAAAATCAACTAAAAATATTAACTGGATCAAAAGTTATTTAAATTGTCAGTGAGTGGTGGGCCACTCTGTATACCACTGTAATCTACATGATACAAAAAAAGTGAAAAATCTGAAAATCCGAAATTGGACCACAATTCTAACTACTATGAGCGTTTAAAGTTTACCGCCAGCTTATCATCTTATTATACAATAAAACAATGAAAAATTGGCCAATATTAAACAAGTTTTCACCAAGCTTATCTAAAGTCATTCCAAAAGTATCCTGTAAACTTCGTTGAAATCTGTTAATTTTCGATCGATTTATAAGCTTTTTTGTTTTTTATTTTGATTTTATAAGAATAATTTTTAGTATGATATGATTTTACTTTACGCATCTCAATTTTGTTTAAATTTTATGTTAGTTTATGTAATTTTAACTAATAAACCGGAATTTAAAGATTTTTTTTAATGATTATTAATTTTTATTTCGTCTACCTGTAGTTCTGAATAATAATTAGTAAATTATTATGAGGTGTGGTTGTAAACGCACCTAAGTAATTTTTAGTTTTATTATTATTTTTTTAAATTACTATTTAATTTACAATCGGAACTAAGTTTATAGTAAAATTCTTTTGACATTAGATATTTTTTACACAACACGTATCGTTTGACCCAACAAAGATGAATAATCAAAGAATTATTAAAAAAAAAACATTCAGATCTATTGATTTTTGTTAATATCAAAATATCCTCATAACTAAACCCGAATTATGAGAAAAACTAGAGAGAGGTGATGCTATTAATTATGTATACAACGAATTTAATTCATAAATTAACTGTTAGTTTAATATTTCAACCAGACAAATTTTTGGGATAAAAATATCTTATTAAATAATATTTTGTTTATATCGGAAAGAGTCTTTTATTTTACATATCTATCTAAAGTTTTGTTGGTGATTTTATTTATTTTTTTATATTGAATATACTAATTGTTCTCTCTTGTAATAAAAAATCTGCGCCAGAAAGAACGTATAAATGTTGATTTTTTAATATTATCTTTTAAAGTAATAAATATTTAAAAAAAATTTTACTGGTACTAACTATGTTTAGTAAATTTGGTAAAATAAAATATTTGATGTTAACTATATTAAGCAGTAAAATTCAATATTTTATTTAAAATGTTAACTTTTATTTAACTATAAATAATCATTAATTGGAATTAATGTATACGTTAAGGATGAAAGAAATTTGTTAAATAAAAGAAGGGATCCGAACATAAACGGTAACTATATATTTTACTTTTTAATTTTTCTTTGTGAAGTTTTTGTTGGGATTTTTTAAAAAAATTTTATGAAAATAATGTTAATATGTGATTTAAAAATAGGAACTTCGAAAATTTAAATATTATACTTTTTAAAATCTGGTGTCAAACTTTTATAATGACATTGTGTGAAAGAACATTTGAAAAATACATTAAAAATGAATACATTTTAAGTAAGCTTTTACTAACCTACACTTGTGTATTTAAATAAATACTATTTTTTTTTCTACGCATAACTTTATGTACAGTTGTAATGACAGTAAAATGCTCAAGTTCTACACAACTTCAAACTTTTTTTTTGTGAAATGTAAGGTTCTTATCTAAAACTTTGGCAAAACAAACTTTTTTACTCATACACACATTAAAGGAAAATTTAAACTTGTGTTTGTAGAGGTATTATAAATATCGGCCACTGCGATAAATCATCTCCACGATTCTTAAGATTTTCTTTCCCCTTCAGCATTTTCGTCTTGTGTAAGAATATTACTATAATACTTGCGTTCGTCGTAGTCATTAATCTCCAGGCAAAAATTACTTACGGGCCACAGATGTTGAGGTCGGTTTTCTTGCGTTTTCCATTATTCATTCCCTACCACCGGCAGCTCCTCACCAAACGCTGTACGGGGGACCGACAATATTTTCGCCGAGCAAAAAACAACGCCAAAAGCAATTCGGTTAAGACGATGAACATCGTCTCCATTGCCCTCCAGTCTATAGGCTTGAGGCGGAGGACGACAGCTTCATCGACCCGTCGTTGTGTTACCATTTCATTGGGTGTCTAACCCCGCCCAGTATAACGAAACCACGCCCTGATATTCTCTCACTCACCCTTTTAGATGTTCTGAGAGTTATTGATGTTTTTAGTAGTATTTAAACGTATAGCGGCGACTGGAAACTAACACCTGATGTAAAGGTTTTCGTTCAAAACTTAAAAAGAACCTTTTCTGTCAAACCTATACCTTAGCCATTTCCATTCATACACATTTTCATTTCATATTAATTAATTCTCATTACAGTATGAAGTATCGTTCATACCATATAAAGAACATTCGTTTATTATAACTCGCCTTAACGACAATGAGAACGTCGATAAAATACTATCATACTCTGAACTTCAGTGTATTGGTAATTTTTAACACGCAGTATGTTTCTTTATGAAGAACAATATTTTATTAAAAAAATAATAAAATCATGTCTCTCCTTATATTCTAGTTATTATTTTAGCGGTACACTAAAGTACTACAGTAAATTTCATTGATACATAAATAAAATATTTTTATTATAAAATAGTTGTGTTTAAAAATAATCAAATAATACGATCAAAGTCTCAAAAAAATTATAGAACTTGGTATTTTATGGATTTGTAAACTATAATATGATGTGCAATTATAAAAAGTACGATTTTGTTTAAAAAATATTTACTTTTATGCACACCCAAAGAAAAACCTCAATCAAAATTGAAAGAGAAATTTTATCAAGGGTTTATGATAATGTTTTATTAATACGAACAAAATAAGTATTCTTATAAATAATTATTGTTCAAGACAAGAAAAAAAAATATCATATTGATAAATATATCATTGATTCAATAGTAATGATATATTTATCAAATTGAACAATGAATTTATTATATAGATCGAGGTTTTTCTCTGGGTGCATGTTATTTAATTTTTTTTACTTAATCAAATTTAATAACTATACTTTATCATAAACCGTTCAATTTATGTTTTTCAATAGATGAATTTAGATTGATACTGAAATAATTGATCAATGGCGTCAATTATAACAATATTATATATAAATGTTGCATACAGTTGAAACAATTTTGTAGATCTATTGCTCAATTATTATATTTACTGTAAATTTATGTAATTTTTATCTGTGTTTTAAGTACTATGTTTACCATTTAAT
Source organism: Daktulosphaira vitifoliae (assembly GCF_025091365.1). Taxonomy (NCBI): domain Eukaryota; kingdom Metazoa; phylum Arthropoda; class Insecta; order Hemiptera; family Phylloxeridae; genus Daktulosphaira; species Daktulosphaira vitifoliae. The sequence goes on along the minus strand of NW_026099572.1, from coordinate 24,148,379 downwards.
ATAAAATTGTAGTGGTATATTTGGCTGTCAATAATTCATATTATCAATTTAATTAAATATATCTATTCAATATTCTATATACTATATACAAATATACACAATTAGAAATCCGTAAATTCGAATATTTACCAACAAATAGTGCAATAGAAATTTTGATTATATTAATCATTAATGTTTTTTTTTCTTTGACAAATTTCTATATTTTTTGTGCCCTTCGATGAAAGATCGCCTTTGAATTCCCTTAAGTTGTCATTTTAAAAATAAAACACATTTTATTTTTATTTTGTTGCATGCCAAATTTTTGTAATTTTTCACCATCCGGTTGTTATAACGATTTTTAATAGTATTTGTATTTGAAATCAATTTGCTGCAGTTGCTACTGGTATCCGTCGGTCATTCTCCCCTAAAACCCGTACAGGTATTACTACTAGCTCTATTATACACCTCCAGTCTTCTATAATACCGAAAAAAACCTGTTGCTTATGGCATTACTAAGTATTGGATCAATTCATAGAATTAAAATGATACATTCGCTTTCTCACAATAATAATATTCATAACAATTTCAATGACAGTGGCCGTGGGACAGTGAAATAATATTGGGAATCGTGATCGGGTTTTCGCCCTACCCGGTCAGGTTATAATTGTGTTGATCCACAAGTTTGTTGTTGCTGAAGACAAAACCTGTTCGACTGGCCGCGACCGATATCTTCCCCAATATCGTGTGATTTCTCACGACCATTCTAAAAGGTCTCGATTACCTTTATAACATTTTGGTCAGTGGTAAAGTAGGTACTAAACTGAGCGATTCTTAAACTGTTTTTCGAAAGCCAATAGAAAATTAAAAAAACCATGAATATGGTTATATGGTCATAGTCATTGCCAAACTTGGTATTATTTTTAGTTATGTGATAAAACCTCAACATAATAAGAACGATTTCAGTTATATTTGGGACACGCATAATTGTTTTTAAGTAAGTATGTCATGAGTTTATACTTTAAATATAGAAGGTATATAAATATTATGCCGTTAAATAGAATAATTTATTTAATTACTTCATTAAATATGAAAGACTTTCAGTAAAAAGAATTGTTTCGGATAGGAAAATTAGTGTTGAACAACAAAAATTGTGATTGACATATGATTTTATACCTCGTTTTTTATAATTGTGTACAATTATCAATATTTTTAATTTCAGATGTGAGAATTTGAGTTTATAATGACTTTATGAAGAATAAAAATAGCTAATGATATTTGACTGATCACACTGCTGGCGAAAACTACAAAGTATTAAGACTTTCAAAAAATCAATGAAAATTTCAATCTTATATAATTGAATTTCATTTTAATTGACATTAAAATGTAACTTTATAATCTTTTAAATACTTAATAGAGGTATTATATTTTTTATTTTTTTTAGATTATTATGATGAACATTAAAAAAAAAATACAAGGACTAAACGTACGTTGTTCAAAATTTTATAGCTCAACACAAATAACTGAAGAATTCCGTACTTAGAAATAAACATATATAATTTCTAGGCTTAAAACAAAAAAATACTATATAGTAATGATTAAATGGACTTATTCAATTAAAAATTAAGCGCATTATTTCGTTTAGGTCGAGTTAAGGAAATTGGTATAAAAGAAAAATAAGGGTTTTATAAAATTAAGTCCATCAGGAATAATTAAGAATTAAATTATAAAATTTCAAAATAATATCAGTCTGCTTCAAAACTACAGTGCAATGAACTTTTTTGGTTTGTAGTATTTCTATAATATTATTTACAACATTTAGAAAATATTTATATAGGTGTTAGTGAGTACTATTAATGTTTAACAACGTTAGTAGAATTTGTAGAACGTTAACAATAAATAACATTTAATGTGATAATTTTTACTAATAAAAAATATCCAAATTAAAAATTAAATCATTAAAAAAACTTATCAGAATAATTGTTTTTGTATTCAAACTTAAAATCTCTAATGGTATTGAAGTTGTACTCTGCTATATCGTAAGATACAAAGCCACTCCCATTTTTTTTTCATGCGATCAATATATTGCTTTGGCAATAAACTTTTTAATCGTACTTATTTAACTTATCATTTTACTTATGGTTTCTACAGTATTTTATTATTTAATATTAAATACTAAGTAAGAAATTTCCTTGTTTTTTTTTTGTATGCAGTGTGATTTATCGAGTATACTACCCCTCCCTCATTTGCTTCATGAAATAATAATTTTTCAATGACAATGTACAGACTAAAATTGTAATAAAACATTTTTTCTAAAGAATTATTTTAGAGGCATTTTTAATAGTTAAATTGGTATCTATTGCTAATTTTGAGGAGTTGGGTAAAGTTTAGAAATGTTCTATTTTTAGCATAAAGCATAAGTCATAAGCATCTCTTTTACGCCTTTCACCCGGTACTCCAATAATTAAAAAAGAAATAATACAAAACTGGTTATCGACCTGTTCACATTTCTTTTTGACCATTGTCCATTTAATAGTGAAAAATTAATAATAGGTTCTCATTCAACATTCAACAAATCCTTAGGAATAATTTTTTCTTGCAATAAAATTTATGTTTACAATGATCAATAAAAATAAATTAGATTTTAATCTATACATTTTTATGAAAAAAATATTATTTAACGGAAAAATGGTGTGTAATACACTTAATAAATCACACTAAAAACATGTACAATGTTATACAGTATATTGTTACATTAAAAATTTCATGAAATTTGACAAAAGTTATAAAATTACAAAAACTAGAAATAGTATTTTTATATAAAAACCAATTACATAAAACAATTAAAACTTGAAAAATCGTAAACAATCTCAAAATCTAAAATGAAAATAAATTTTAATGAATTTACATTCAATAAATAGAGTTCTAATAAATAACAATTATAAAATTATTATCCATATTTTTATTATTATTCATTCTTTTTTTTTTTATCTAATATTTTTTTACGTGAATGAAAATTTCTGTTCTCAAATAATTATTTATTAGCAATATGAACTACAAATTTGGAAAATTGAACCTCAACATTTCTATTCACTTTTATATATCTTTCATATAATATATTTTTTTTTACTTTTCAAATTATTATTCGTTAGCAGTACGAACTATAAATTCGGAAAATTTAAACTCAAAATTGACTGTTCAAATCGGACTCGCTCTCTTGTTTTTTTTTTTTTTTTTGTCTGTTTGTTTTTGTTTAGTTATGTAATATTAAGTTTTAACCCTTGTTGAAATTAACTAAGCTTATAGTTGGACACTACTTATCGTAACTCAAAAATTCATAAAATAAAAAAAAAGTGGCGAAATATACTGTTGAGAGAGAGAGTTACTTTTAATTCGAGGTGTGATCCGAGGGTCATAAAATAGCATAAATATCGACTCATATTGATTTTAAAATCTTACCTGATCATTTTTACTTAGTTCTTATAGTATCTTAAATAACAGTTTTAATTGATAATTGATAAATAAAATAACACAAATCTATGTTGAATGTTTCTCTAAGTTGTTTATTTATAAATTTTTGATTGAAAAAGATTTATGTTTTCTAAGAATATAAATATAATGTATAAATAGAAGTGGTGATTATTTTAAACGAAAAAATAATAAGATATCATTATTGTGGACACAAACAGGCTAGCTTAGTGTTATATCATGTAAATGGTAGTGACGAGTATATTACGATATTAGTATTAACACAAGTCATGATTTCTATCTACAACGATAAAACTGTTAATCAAACACCATTATTGATTGCACAATGAAATAAAAGAGCGTCTTTGAATGAATCATAATGATAATAATGATAACAATAACTTATCATAATGATAAGTTTGAAAACCGTATTCTAAATCAACCCTTTTTACTTNTCATAAGCATCTCTTTTACGCCTTTCACCCGGTACTCCAATAATTAAAAAAGAAATAATACAAAACTGGTTATCGACCTGTTCATATTTCTTTTTGACCATTGTCCATTTAATAGTGAAAAATTAATAATAGGTTCTCATTCAACTTTCGAAAGTTATTTCATATATCTATCCTTAGGAATAATTTTTTCTTGCAATAAAATTTATGTTTACAATGATCAATAAAAATAAATTAGATTTTAATATATACATTTTTATGAAAAAAATATTATTTAACGGAAAAATGGTGTGTAATACACTTAATAAATCACACTAAAAACATGTACAATGTTATACAGTATATTGTTACATTAAAAATTTCATGAAATTTGACAAAAGTTATAAAATTACAAAAACTAGAAATAGTATTTTTATATAAAAACCAATTACATAAAACAATTAAAACTTGAAAAATCGTAAACAATCTCAAAATCTAAAATGAAAATAAATTTTAATGAATTTACATTCAATAAATAGAGTTCTAATAAATAACAATTATAAAATTATTATCCATATTTTTATTATTATTCATTCTTTTTTTTTTTATCTAATATTTTTTTACGTGAATGAAAATTTCTGTTCTCAAATAATTATTTATTAGCAATATGAACTACAAATTTGGAAAATTGAACCTCAACATTTCTATTCACTTTTATATATCTTTCATATAATATATTTTTTTTTACTTTTCAAATTATTATTCGTTAGCAGTACGAACTATAAATTCGGAAAATTTAAACTCAAAATTGACTGTTCAAATCGGACTCGCTCTCTTGTTTTTTTTTTTTTTGTCTGTTTGTTTTTGTTTAGTTATGTAATATTAAGTTTTAACCCTTGTTGAAATTAACTAAGCTTATAGTTGGACACTACTTATCGTAACTCAAAAATTCATAAAATAAAAAAAAAGTGGCGAAATATACTGTTGAGAGAGAGAGTTACTTTTAATTCGAGGTGTGATCCGAGGGTCATAAAATAGCATAAATATCGACTCATATTGATTTTAAAATCTTACCTGATCATTTTTACTTAGTTCTTATAGTATCTTAAATAACAGTTTTAATTGATAATTGATAAATAAAATAACACAAATCTATGTTGAATGTTTCTCTAAGTTGTTTATTTATAAATTTTTGATTGAAAAAGATTTATGTTTTCTAAGAATATAAATATAATGTATAAATAGAAGTGGTGATTATTTTAAACGAAAAAATAATAAGATATCATTATTGTGGACACAAACAGGCTAGCTTAGTGTTATATCATGTAAATGGTAGTGACGAGTATATTACGATATTAGTATTAACACAAGTCATGATTTCTATCTACAACGATAAAACTGTTAATCAAACACCATTATTGATTGCACAATGAAATAAAAGAGCGTCTTTGAATGAATCATAATGATAATAATGATAACAATAACTTATCATAATGATAAGTTTGAAAACCGTATTCTAAATCAACCCTTTTTACTTCAATAAAATAAAAAAAAATACATTTTTTATACTCACGTATTAATGAAACGTTAATATTATTAAATTAAGGTTATATCATTGTAAAAATTTCTAGTTGGCATTTTAATAATTTAATTATTTCAATCGTATAGAAATGTTGTATATAAAATTAAAATACAATTTTATAATATTTTTTATTCCTTTAAAGGATTATATAAAGGTAAAAATAATAATATAATTATGAAATTAATATCTAGGTATGTTGTTAGCTATTTAACATTATAAACGCTGTTTTCAACTTGGGATTTTCCATCACTTCCTCCAAACTATGAATAATATTAAACAGGTACACATCGGCTTAAACATCCATACAATATGTGTATAGCCTATTTTTGTTACTTTTATAAATAGAATAAGAAGCTTACAGTCCTAAGATTTTGGTAATACTTTGATCAATTTTATATACTTGATAATTAATTTAAGGATATTCCGCCGTTGTCAATGCAATACCATATATTCAAAGAAAGAAAAACAGAAAGAGAAATTTATGCATTGCAATTTCCGGAAAAAAAAATGCTGTAAGGTAAACACCATGCATGATATTTATAATCCAAATAGATTACAGGCGTTAAAGCAAGGTCATGTATATGAGTGATTTTTATTTATATTATGAGGCATTTTTAGGACCAGGCTAACCTGTTTGGTCGTCCTTTGAAATTCCATATTTTTTAATAGATGGATGCTGATTACATCATAATTTTGAAAAATGTCAAGCCACCATTTAAAAACAAACCCTTTTTCAAATATTTAGTATACCTGATAAACGTTGGTCTTGGGATTTTGTAGATCTTTCCTCACTCAAATATAAGAATATTAAGATAGAAATCTTCTGAAAGATTCACATCATCTTATAATCAAAAAGTTGTAATTTTTTAATTAATTTTCAATACGTAAATTAATTATTCTTAAGTATATACGTTTTTATTTAAAAAAATGAAGTTGATTATTCTAAGGGTCCACCTATAGAACCACAGTAAATATTATAGGAATATACTATTTTCTTATTTGACAAAAGAAACAATAAAATTATTTTTTCGTATGACTAAATTGGGAATAATTTCATAAATACTTTGACATTTATATTTCTTTTTTAATTACAAGTATTTATAAACATATGTAAAGAGTCCAGAAGTATTTGTTCAGGATAACGTCATCATCTACAAATAAAACATTTAAAAATAATAGTTTTTTACGTGATCTCTTCCTTATTAAAAATTGTTTATTGTAAAAAATTAAATTATTTAGTTGTACATCAAATGTACTTTTTGATTAGTGAAAATATGTAAAATAACATAAAAATAACTAAATTAAAAAAATAGATCATACGTTTATTTTAGGAGTGTAGATTGTATGTTTAAATATTATTGCCATCAAATTGTTTGCAGAAATCTCATAAAAAAAGATTAAACAGTTGTAACAGTATAATCGTTCTAGATAAATTTTTTTCATATAAAAGTTTTTTTTATCAAAAGCGAACGATGTTTTATATTTATCGTTTAACATTTCATTTATTTATAATGCCTAGTAAGTAATAACCATTAAGCCGATAACTTGTTTATCTTGATCAAAACTTGAAAAGTTCCACGTTGATTATGCCAGTCATTAAGTTTATTCACCATTTGCGTACACGTATTACCCATCATTTCAATAGTAAAGTTTTCTCGTGTGGCAACTGTACTACCACTACTTTGATTGAAAATCTGCCATAATTCTGTCTATACTATACGTTCTAAAGGAGAAAACAACAAAGAGATAGAGAGATAGAAAAAGAAAGAGACAAGGAGAGATTTTGACGTAAATGTCGTTAAAACTTGTTTAGAAAATTAAATCGCGTGCACGTCTATTCACTGTAGGTACAACTGGACGACAGGGTGTAAGAAGAAGGGAAGGCATTTTCCATGATGGCTTCTTCTTAAAATCTACCCTTTCTATTCCAGAAATGCGGGTGTATGAGGGGTGGATGTGGTAAGGTGTTTGTCAAGTAAAAGGGTGGAGCTCGCAAAGTATCTCCGACATTCTTATTGGCCACAATGATTTCCACATATACATGCAATGCACACTCTAAAGTATACATATATAAATGTACACATACACAAAGATGAGTTTTCCTACTTTCCAACATCGTTTCCTTCACCCCCAAAGTCCCGGGAATTTCGTGTTAAATTAGAATTTCCCGAAGCCCCCTGTCTTTTAGCTCTCTTGACGCGGTAGACAATTTAATAATGCACGCTAAGACAGCTCAAAAGTAGACTCGCAGGGATCCTTTGTCTTTACCGAGTAATCTGGTACCTTAATACAAAACCCGAAGACACCTCGTTGAAGCGCTTCTTTACGCATTTACTCCCCGTTTCGTATTCCTACCCTGCCTTTTATTTCATAGAAAACTATATAAATTCCATCACCATCGTATTAGCTGTCACCTCTATCTTGTAAAATAGCTCAGGCAAAATTCAAACTGTTTATATGACACTTTAATTAATACTTTACTCTAAGTTTTATTAAATACTTTCACAGTTAAAAACTCTAAAATAATTGAAAAAAATTATTACATCGTTTTAAAAATATAAAATAACCATATTGTAAAAGTATAAACTGAAAAAAATTAAAAGTAAAAACTGTATCTTGCCAAAATTATTTTTACATATTAATTTTTATTGATGCTATTTACTACTGAACACTAATAACATATAATTTACTTGTATATTGATCATTATCAAGAATAATATGCGATTAGACAATTAATAAAAATAATAATATTATACTTTTTTATTTCGGTTGTTAATATATTTCAGACAAGATTGTATCGTTTTTTGATGCGTAAATATTGTAATAATTAAAAATATTATATTGTGCTATGTGAATGTTGGATTGGTGTTGATGGGTAGATTAGGTTACTAGCTGTTTGTCTTGTAGGATTCAGGGTTAACAATAAATATACAGGGTGATCGGCTAATTATAAATCACTCAACTTTTAAAATAAATATAAAATTGAAAAAATAAGTTTTGTTTGTTATAGTTGAATATATTTCTCAATTTATTAGCTAATAATTACTTTTTAGAATCATCATTTAGAACACAAAAAGGGGTGAAACATTTATTTTTTATGACAACATATTTTACATGCTTATAATCACAAATACTCTAGTTAACAAAACAACAACTTTTAGACAAGTATTTTGGAAGTTTTTCTCATTTTTATTAATAGGCAGGATGAAGAATTCGGTCGGGAAATCACTAGTGATAAAAATAGTAGTATACACTTCCATTTCCAATCAATACTAGTTTAAAAATTGTTGTCAACCAGTCATTTTCTTATTTAGATTATTTTCTAGTTTATAAGCAAGTAAACAAATATGTTGTCATTAAAAATGAATAAAGTTAACACCTCTTTACGTTATTATTAGCTAATAAATCGAGAAATATATACAACTAAAAGAAACTAATTTATTTTTTTCAATATTGTATTTATTTTAAGAATAATAGAGTGATTTATGATAAACTGATCGTCTTGTATATATATATATTAATTTTTTATAGTTAAAAATAAACAAAACTGTGTTTTCCTCCAATTATTGTAGTAATATGCTAATAACTTACGAAAAACTAGTTTAAAAAATCCATCTACCAGTTATTTTCTTAGTTAGATTACTTTCTTATTTTTAAGCTAGTTAATACGTTTCCATTTAAAAAACCTAACGAGTTCTATTTAAGGGAGCATGAGATTATAGAACAATAATGATTTTTCAAAATTATAAATCATTAGATAATATTAAATTCTAGAAGAAAAAATAATAACATGTTTTATACTATTATAATTTGTATGGCACAGCATATCAATCGCCTCATATTGGCTCATTTAACAATACAAATTAAAGTCAGTTTTGATGAAATAATAAAAACAAGTTCTCTTTAATATTCATATATATTAGATTAAAATTTAATCTAATAGATTATTTTCCAAGTATATTAAAAACAAATTAAATTTTTTATACCATAATACATGTGTAAATAAAATCCGATTCTCGTAAAAACGTATTTTAAATAATTTATGCAGTGATAGTAAACAAAGGACCAACATTGTTTACTTAAGAGTTTTTTTTAGTTAATTTTAGCATTAAAAACTAATAAAAATGTATCATTAATAGTTGAAAATGATTTTCTAACAAGTAAATCTTATTTCATTAATCTTCTTTGTTGTTATAAAAAGACATTATAATTTGATGTATTTTAGCAATAAATATAGTACTACGTCGCAATAAAATATTCCCAAACTAAACAACGCAAAATAAATGATTTATCAGAAGACCGTTTTTAAAACTAAAATTATCATACAATCGTATATAGCTATTAATTTTAGCTTCGATGCGAAGCGGCGAAGGTATTAATTTTACTATGATGTGTTTTTTTTTTTTTTTTTTTTTTTTTTTTTTTTTTTTTTTTTTTTTTTGCCCTTTTT
>NW_026099572.1:24136606-24138081 GCF_025091365.1 Daktulosphaira vitifoliae | reverse complement strand
TATACGCAAATGGCTACCATATTCAAAAATATGCTATTTTTGTATGAAAATTATGGGTTTTGTATTTTATTTTAATAGAAGTTGATGTTGCTTTTGCAATTATCCATCAATTTTTTAAAATTAATCACTATCTACAGATTTGCATCGAAGCGTTTCTTATGATAGTGATTTTAATCACTGTCAGATTAAATCTAGACTGAACCCAACTATGCAATGTCTCCACTATGCCGCGACCCCACTGTGCTACCGTTTTTTATTTTTTATTATAATAACTCGCTATTAAATGTAAACTTCATTTAGAACTTAATGATATAATAAATGAGTAATAAAACAAATTTTATTGAGGCGATTAGGTTATAATTTTCTGGCATGTAACAAAAAAAATGTATTAAAAGTTATAATAATTTTAAAATGCCATCTTTTTGGCTTTTGAAAAATTACAAAATTGTAGTTTTTAAACTTAATTAATTTTATGCACGTATAAAAAAAGTTAAAATTTATAAATACATCGTCAATTTGAATTATAAATCACTGTTAATTTAGATTATAGTTTTAAAAAGCTGAATTTATTAGACACATGATGAGTTAGTTAACTATTTTTTTATGTATAAGGAAACGCTTTCACATTATACTAAATGTTTTTATAATTTTAATATAACAAATAAAAGCTACTAGAATATTTATATTTCATTTTTTCTTTACAATTATACATTAATATATAATTAATTTTATATATTTTAATACTTCATTAATTTAATTAACATTTTAATCGGGAAATTTATAAATAAAAATAAATAAATTGATGTAATAGTTTTTAAATTTCCTAAATATTTGTGTATGTTATAAGCCAAAGGAAGTTTATAGTTAAAGGACTATAATAAAAAATATTATAACATTTTATTCGTAGCATTGAGTCTATTTTATTGTCCAGAGTTCTCTGTCTTGATGTAATTCTTTGCTCTATGATTCAAAAACTCAGAAGAAGATGGCGTTGCATTCGATAATACTTTAGCTACAATTTTTTATATAGCATAGAGTGCAGCACATGTTATTTTCTAAAAAATAAAATTAAACAAGTTAATTAGTTAAAATTGTAATTAATTCTATAGTTATACTTTAAATTTATAAAAAATTATTTTAAAACAAAATCATATTAATAATTAAATATGAGTTGGAATATTTTTCAGCAATATAGTTATAAACAATTAAACGGTTTAACGATTTACTTTTTTAGTTATATAAAAAATAATCCATCAAAATTTATGAGAGAATTAAGATATTATTCAATATGAATTAATTTATATAATTTTTAATTAGTTTGATAAATGATGTTAAAAAAATTTCAATAACCATAGTTAGAAAGTGTAATAATTCGAATACTTGTTTTTAGCTTCGATGCGAAGCTGAGAAGGTATTAATTTTACCATGATGTGTTTATTTTTTTTTTTTTTTTTTTTTTTTTTTTTTTTTTTTTT
>NW_026099572.1:23933596-24136394 GCF_025091365.1 Daktulosphaira vitifoliae | reverse complement strand
AAAAAAAAAAAAAAAAAAAAAAAAAAAAAAAAAAAACACATCATAGTAAAATTAATACCTTCTCCGCTTCGCATCGAAGCTAAAATAAATAAATTGATGTAATAGTTTTTAAATTTCCTAAATATTTGTGTATGTTATAAGCCAAAGGAAGTTTATAGTTAAAGGACTATAATAAAAAATATTATAACATTTTATTCGTAGCATTGAGTCTATTTTATTGTCCAGAGTTCTCTGTCTTGATGTAATTCTTTGCTCTATGATTCAAAAACTCAGAAGAAGATGGCGTTGCATTCGATAATACTTTAGCTACAATTTTTTATATAGCATAGAGTGCAGCACATGTTATTTTCTAAAAAATAAAATTAAACAAGTTAATTAGTTAAAATTGTAATTAATTCTATAGTTATACTTTAAATTTATAAAAAATTATTTTAAAACAAAATCATATTAATAATTAAATATGAGTTGGAATATTTTTCAGCAATATAGTTATAAACAATTAAACGGTTTAACGATTTACTTTTTTAGTTATATAAAAAATAATCCATCAAAATTTATGAGAGAATTAAGATATTATTCAATATGAATTAATTTATATAATTTTTAATTAGTTTGATAAATGATGTTAAAAAAATTTCAATAACCATAGTTAGAAAGTGTAATAATTCGAATACTTGTTTTTTTTTTTTTTATTTGTAGCTATCTATGATTAACTTCTATGGTAAGATTATACTTAAATATCAAATAAAACTTCGTATTTACGTTCAATTATATTATTATGTAGTTTTTATTTTAAAAAAAAAACATTAAAACGTTTAATGTTGAATTTTACATTTTTAATTATAATAACATTAATCATAATTGATTAGTTCTTATATTTATTTTGATATAAAGATTGAAAAACTACATGATCATTTTGTGGTATTATTTTTAAGTATCAACAAGTATATCGGAAATTGTATATCTTTAATAACTTTTAAATATAACTATAATTTATTTCAAGACCGCTTGAAACATTTGCACAAAATACCGAATTACAGAAAATTAATTTTTTTGTTATTGATATTACATTACCAACCAAAAATATATTATTATAAAATTAATTTATTATCTTTTTTTTGTAGAATATATATTGTTTTCTATGAAAGGTTTACTTAAAAGAAAATTCATTCATAAATATTAATATGCGTATAAAATTATCCTAATTATATATTTCTTGTATGGTAATTTTGCTTTACATTACAATGTTATTGTCTAATGATTCGACACTGAAGAATGGTGGCGTTTATTCTATTAGGGTGCACTTGGATAACGGTTGATGAGTTGGAAAATTAAGGAATTAACTAACATCGATGTTGAAATTGAAAGTGAATAGTGAACGTGAAAATAATTATTATTAAATGTGCAGATTCCTTTAGTGTAATTTACACCACCATCAACCAAAAATTCATTTTGAATGCCAGTTAGTTAATAAAGCGAAAACAATACTAGTGATATCGGAATAATGATTTTAGTTGCTTAAAATTTTAGAAAATTGTTGTAAATACATAGTACAGAAAAAAATGATTGAGAAGTCATTTTCAAGATAATTATACCTTATTGAACATTAAATTATTAAAAATGATTTTCATGATTATTAGTTTACATAAATATGTATATAAGTTAATTATATTGGTAACATTTTATTTATTCTATTTTAGTTTAATAAAAAAATCAATTAATATGAAGTTACAATTGCATGATTTATATCTAAATATAATATTCATCTATACAGTGTGATTTATTAATACCATTTCCCATTGTTTCGTTTAATATGATTTTTTTAATTTAAATGTACAGATTAAACTATGATTTATTGTTATGAACATAGTAATTATCAAGTTAATATAAGAAAAAATTATTTAGTAGGGTAGATTTTATAAGTAACTTTCAAAATTTAAATGGAAATCTATCATTATTTTTTTAATATTAAATGGAAAATAGTTAAAATAAAATGTTGACCAGTTCTCTATATCACTTTTTACTACTTTTTTAAATTTAAAAATGACCCAAAACTAGGTTCTAAAACTGAAATCAACACCGGTCGTTTTTCAAAATCGATTTCAAAAACCAGTCAAGTTTGATTTAACAAGAGACGTTTCATTAGAATATGATGAAATCGAAAATATAGCAAGAGAAAAATTACTGCATATATCTTAGTTAATCAATTATTTTTATGTTCAAAAATTCATAAACCAAACCCGGCGTGATGCAAATTTTAATTTTTTTAACAATGAAAGTATGGAAATTAATAATAAAGCAATATGTGGAGATTCAAAAACTGTGACAAAATTTAAATGCATTATTTTAAATAATTAAAAAAATTTACTGTTAAATATAATATCAGTTTTTTTTTAAATATTAAATGGAAAAGTTTAATTGCCAACTGTCAAAAAAAAAAGTCCAATTAACAGAATAAGATTTCAGTTTTATGAGAACGTTGTAAAATATACATTATCTATATTTCTCAGACGAACTATTTTTATGATTCGTTGTTTAAGTCAAAAAAATTTAAAAAAAATTATCATATGAAGAATATTATGACACAAAACTATCAAATAATAATGATGTTTTTGGAAAGAATTATTCAAATTAAAATATTAAAGACCTAGCAAAAAAGTAGGTTTGAAAAAGTGATCGGTGAAATACCACCAAACAATGACTTTTTTCTAGGATTTATGTATTAAGCAGATACTAAAGAAAACTATTACACTGAATAATATTCTAGTTTTACTATATCTTATAATAATTTAAATGGATTATTAAATAATAACTCAACACAATTTTATTTATTCTAATATATTTATGTGGTATAATCAAGTATGTTACCCTTTTTTATTGTTATTATTTTAAATAGGTAAGATTGAAATTAAAAATGATTTCGTGTTTAATTTTTTTATAAAAACGATTACTAGAAAATGATTTTTTTCTAAACAGTTTCATTGTGTATTTTACAATGAAATAATTAACTACTTCAATTTGATTGTTAAATAAGTTTGGACTTCAAAAAAATTTAAAAGTTTTTAAATTTTTGATCTATTAAATTGTAATATCTACCTACAAAAATAAAATTAATTAATTTAATTATAATTAAGTGATATTGATTTTATCAAGAAGTCAAATTTTAATTGTAAATATAAACAAAACAAATAATGAATTAGCTTATACTTTATTTAAGTTTAACAGCTCAAATAGTCTAACATTTGTCATACAAACGTTTAATGAATAACAAAAAAGGTAGACCACGAGAAAATGGTGTATCGTCTAAAAAAGGTATATAAATGGTCAAATAATAAAATCTGTTTTGATAAAAACATTTTGTGTAGGGATAAATGGTCAGTTAATTTATTGCTCAAAGGCCAGTTGGGCATCACCTGTTGTTTTGCGTTTTACTAAGCTATATCGCTGCTTCCTTTATTCCCTTTAAAAATGTGCCTGTTGATACTTTGCCAAAAGCAATTGTCCAAAAAAGGATTTTATTGGAAACTTTTTTCTGTATGGTAAATTTAATGGAATTAATAGTTATAAAAAATTTATGAAAAGTGTTAGTGGTATTTTATCATTTAATCCATATGATGTTGCTTATTCAGATTAATTTTTATATCACTAACCACTTTTTTAATCGAAAAATTAAAAATAATATTTTGAATATTTTATTGGTTTCTTTTATTTTAGTGTTTTATTCTTAACTTATCAATTATGAAGTGTTTAATAAGGTTGTCGCAGTTTTTTTTTTAAAGAGAACATTCGTATTTAATCCATTTATTTATTAGAAAATACTTTATTAGGAAAATAGAGTGGAGTGACTAGAGAAGATAGGATAAGGAACGAGCATATAAGAGCGAGTATAGGTGTAGCGTATATAAGATGAAAGAAAATAGACTTAGATAATTTGATCATGTTATGAGAAGAGAGGAATCGGAAGCTGTAAGAACCATTATAGATGTAAATGTTGAAGGAAAAGAGATGGAAGGATGTAATTGAATGCGATATGAAGACGGCTGATGTGAGCGTAAATGATGTGGGAGTCGTGTCAATAGGAAATTTAGGATAAGGGTGGCCGACCCCAAGTAGTTGGGATTAAGGCGAGGAAAAAGAAGAAGAAGACGATGAACTATTAGGAAAATCATTAATACCAACTAGTCGATTACAACTTTTAAACCAATATTTTAACAACTCAAAGTAGCGGTTGTAGGTGAAGTGCGTATGCTGATATTTTTACGAATAAACATTTTTCACTTGCACTTTTCCTCCTGTTTAAATATAAAGTTATAACAGAACTTATGTACCAGATAGTACGCCCAAATCAATCAAATATTAATAATAAGGAAATTTTTGTACTTTTGGAGAGAATAATATTCTCTCCATAGATACCGAAATTGACAAATAAATTTAAAATCCAAAAGATTCTCTGTTACAAAACATATAAATTTATAATACTGTATTGGAAATTATCTCAAAAAACAGTTAATTATTATTGTAAATATCATTTATAACTTGTTTATGATATATTAATGTTTATAAGTTTTGATTTCTGATGACTTTTTTCGATTAATAATAAAAAACAAGCAAACCTTTAAAAATATTTCTATATTATTTTAATCTTCTGATTAATTAATTCACGCTGCTATCATGAACCATGAATAATCCTATTAAATTTATACAATTCGTAATATATACAGGGTGGCCCACCACTCACTGACAACTTAAATAACTTTTGATCCAGTTAATATTTTTAGCTGATTTTTTTTTTAAATAATAGTTATACGTTAGGTCTATAGCTATATCTCAATAATTAATTTTTTTACATTTTATTAAAAATATTAATTATTTTTAAATTTTAAATAAAATGTAAAAAAAAAATCTAAGATAGCTATTTTGTCGAGTAGAATTTACGAAAAATTTTAGTAAAAAAATATCTTATTAATATTCAGTAGTAAATATTCTGTAGCGTTTTGAAGTTTGTGAAAATTTGAATTTTCATGTACTATTTTACGGTATTAAACATTGAAATACGTATTGAGAAAAGGACAGAAGAAAACGCTATCTTTTCATGATTACTTTGTATACATATGATGATAATGTGTATACATTACAAACTTGGCATTAATACCATGATAAGAAATTAGATAAGGCAATTATTACTTATCACTCTCATTCAAAAGTATATTGAAAAGATAGCGTTTTCTTCTGTCCTTTTCTCAATACGTATTTCAATGTTTAATACCGTAAAATAATACATGAAAATTCAAATTTTCACAAACTTCAAAACGCTACAGAATATTTACTACTGAATATTAATAAGATATTTTTTTACTAAAATTTTTCTTAAATTCTACTCTACAAAATAGCTATCTTAGATTTTTTTTTTACATTTTATTTAAAATTTAAAAATAATTAATATTTTTAATAAAATGTAAAAAAATTAATTATTGAGATATAGCTATAGACCTAACGTATAACTATTATTTAAAAAAAAAATCAACTAAAAATATTAACTGGATCAAAAGTTATTTAAGTTGTCAGTGAGTGGTGGGCCACTTGTATAAAATGAGAGTTTATTTATGTTTGTTCAAAAAAAAATTAATCAATTATATGTATATACAGGGTGTTCAGTAAGTCAGGAAACGGGTTTTTATTGTACTCATTGTATGTAACAATTTACCTGTTTTCTTACTTACTAATCACTCTGGATATATACATATATATACTGAGGTGAGATATCATTTGAAATTGCCATTACATGAGCATTGTGACAGTTTACCTCTAATATACAGAAATTTTTATAAAAATAAATATAATAATTTTTTGATGTAGTTTAATAAAGTTCTTTTCTTCTTTTAAAATAAGTACAAGTGCTTTATTATTTCTTTATTTCTGCTTACGTTCTTTGATGAATATTAACGGTAGTGACATTGCTTTTGACATTAGAGCTCGATCATTAAAGAACAAGTTAGTTTACTCAGAGGAAAGTCGTTTTGTCACTTCTATTTTAACGACGAAATTCTGTGGAGAATCGAATGAAACTGTGAAAATGGAATCATGGGAAGTTGATTAATCCCCAGACCGAGCTTTGGAGACAAAAGTCTCCAGTGCTCGTCAATAATTATTTCAACAAGAAACCTGTAAGCAAGAAAATGGATTCATAGACGTGGGGAGGGGCCAGGTGCACCTATTTCTATCATATAATATGTATACACGTACGTAAGAAGAAAGTTGCTTACAAAATGGGAGAAAGCTACCGCCGAGTCATAAATTACAAGTTAGAAGTTTCTACCCCCCCTCCTCCTTGACCTCCACACGACAGAATAGCATTACTCAAAAGAGTGCGCTTGAAGGGAACGAAATTACACTATCCACTACACCCTCACCTATATATTCGTCTAAACACACACACGCGTTCCCACGTGCAACCATTCGTATCCGTGATAAATCGACCTATACAGTATTTCAGTGACAATTCAGGTGGGGCAAAAGGATGGTAAGTCAATTACAGCGAGCATGGGCTCGTAATTCTCTTTGGAATTTCTCAAAAAACTTTTACGATATATATTACAACCAAAAGTTAATAACTTCAAAGGCTAACAATGAAATTTATAGAAAGTATATTTCCTTAAAAATGTTTGCACTGGTGTCTTTTAGAAAAAGTACTCTATAAATAAATAAGCTACTCTCTAAAATAATGTGCCATTCTCTTATTAACTGTTATAGTTAACAGTCCATCATAAAATGTATAATTTTTATTTTAACCATTATGCAGCCAATATAATAGAATAATATTTTATGTGTAAATAAATAGAGTACAATTTGTTACGATTCAGTAAACTTTTCAAAAACCATAAAACAATTGTGTTTGTACATGTTAAAATAAAAATTGTATAGTTCCTCATAAATTTAAAACACTCACAGCCATATTTAATTAATAAAATAAAATAATCAAAAAATATTGTGATATTAATTAAGATTTTATAGCATATAATATCAAATAACATTCGAATTTCGTGTTCTTTAACTAATGAATTAGGAAAATACGGTACGTTCTAAAAGGAAACCTAAAATATGCAGATTTCGACGTTCCATTAATTATGGGTTAAATTTACTTTGAGCATTTTAAACGTTATATTATAATTATCTTTTCCGCCGATTGACGAATAAATAATATGTTCTCTACGTTATACATTCAATCTTTGCTTTTTCTGTTATTGATTTGCCTTTGAAGAAAAGTGAAAACTAAAATACTGTTCATTATATTTTGAAAGCAAACAAATAAGTGTTCATTTACAATACAAAACGAAACACATTCTTGTAATGATAATAATATTATAATTCTGTTCATGATTTTCTACTATGGAATTTGAATTTGAATACTAAATTATAATAATGGACATTTTTAAAAATATGTGCTCTACATTAAAATAAATGAGTGATTTAAGGAAATTATTACTAATATCACATTTTTATTTGATTTATAAAGTTCATCATTTATAAAAGTGACTATTAGACATAATGAAAATATTTCGCTAACTAGTTTATTAAAAACAGCAAAAATATTTTATTTTATTTTTATGACTTTTAAAAATACTGACAAAAATTCTACGTAAAACTAATTTTTGTAGGTACTAAGAAGAAATAACGATATGGTTATTATAAATTGACCTACACTCGCAGTTGGTCACCTTTCAACAAGTTTTTATTGTTTGTGGTGCAAAGTTCTGGAAAGTATCGTATACGTGAACCACAAGTGTATTTTACTCATTTGGTGTTATAGTTAGCCTTAAAGGAAAACCGCATGACCGATAGACTCACCACAATTTTGGGTTTCGTCGTTTATACGCACCACAAATCTTATTTTTAAAATTAATTTGATTTTACCACAATAAATTTTAGACAATCATTTGAGTTAGGATAAAAAAAATAAATGACGATTGATTTATGAAGACAAAATTAGAACTTATTTGTTGGACTATTATTGATAATAGATATCGCACAATTTTATAAGAATACACAAATTTTATGGAATATTCAATATTCAGTATATTTATAATTAATTATTGATTTTATATAATATAATTATAAAAAAGGACGGCACTTTCATAAATTAAAACAATCTGAATTTATTATTAACAGAAATAATTTATTACATTAAGAATTTAAGTTCTAAATTCTTAGAATTTTTTTTAAAAAAAAGTATTAATTGATAATAAAATTTATACTATTCATGGAGAATTTTAATTCGATCCGATTTTAAAAGTACCTTTCTTAACACTGTTACACAGTTCTCAATAATAATGTGATACGGTACCGACACCATGCCACCCACAAAGTAAGACCTATGTGCATCCCTTGGAATCCTTAATAATTATTATTTATCCGGTTTCTCGACGTGGCCCCAAAAGTTTTCCCAAGCAAACTTTTCCCCTTTACATCCGTCGTCGTCGTCTTGGTATTCTTTATACCACTACTCACTATTCTCTATTTCACTTCTTCTTTAGCATTCATACCTCCATCTCTTTTGCCGTTTCATTCTAAAATATAATATATTCGACGAATAATAACTTAGGAATTTTGCGCGCCCGAGTACGCTCACCAACCTCGGACGACTTTAAGTGTTCTCGCCGACAACCACTATCACATACACTCATACATTTGCAAGGCTGTATTTTACTTGAACTCAGTTCTTACTAACCACGTACATACTCACACGCACATTTATTATATAGCTTGTGGAAACCCGACGAAATCGCGGTAAAATTAATTAGTTTTAAACTCTGGAGCCCATGCCCAGAAAGTCTTAAATTATGAAACCTCTCCTCTTCTCATCTTTCAACCGTATATTTCACCCTCTGCCATTACCATCACCGCTGTCGACTCGTCTTAATTTTCGCCAACATCGGGTGCTAAATTTGATTTATTATGTAATAATGTATCAAAAGGCGCTGTTTCAGATGGAGTCCCGTAAATCAGCAGCATAATACAATGTTACAGGTTTCTAAAAGAGGTTTGCCGTAAGCAGAAAATTTCAAAAGGACAAAGATCCCTTTATTTGACCTCTTATTTCTTAACAACCATTAATTTGTAACCAAATCACCATCATTCATGAAGAATATTCAACTTTTATAACAATTTAAATTGTACGTAGTTAAAAAAAACACCATGTTTTTAGAACCATGAAAACAATTTTGAACGATAAACCAAAATTTTCGATAGGAATGTAATTTAGGAGTTTTTTTAAACTGTAGAAAAAATGAAGGTCATATAACACACATAGTGATGAGTTTTTACAACCATATTAATATACTAAAAATGAAAACACACAGAAATAGTTAACATTTCATAATTTAACACTTAGTGTGTTGATTGTTAATTTGTAATTGTTAAAATGATTATTAGTATTTTTATAACAAAATTTGAACATATTGAAAAATATATGAATTTTTTAAATAATTAATTTTCAAAATCAATAATCACATTAATTCTTTTTTAATTTATTAAAATCTTATTTTTTCAAATATTATATTTCGACTATTATAAATACTAAGTACTAAATAAATGCATTTAAATAATAGTAGTTGCGCTCTAGAGAAAATAAATAATAGAGTAAATAACTGCGATAGCTTGAGACTCTAAAACGATGACGGAAGGGAGAGTATATGAATATTATGAAGTGATAAAGAATTGATTAACACCGACAAACTATTCTATGTTTAGAGAATAAAAACAGTTAAGTGATAATGTGAAAAATCATCTAAATGTCTGTCATCGTGAAAAGTCCAATAAAAAACACAATTTAGAGATAAAAATTAGCATGAGCTATTAGTACATTGTGACCGAATCTAAGACGATACAATATATTTATAGATACCATATTAAGATTCAAGTTGTGCCACCGGGGATTAAGTGGTATATTTGTATAATACATTAAGTTTTTAAAAATAAAAAAAATACTATTACTAGGTTAATAAATAATGAATTTGTCATAAATGTATTATGTTAACCTCTCTTAATAGGTTTTAGCTGTTAGGGCCTTTTCATACGTATATTTATAAAATTGTAATACAAAGAATTAATATTGGACCTAAGTTAACAATATAACAGGTTGTAAGTAGTAAAAAAATAAAAATCATAGGATTATAAAAAAAAAAATTATAACAAAAATATCTGCTAGAACACTGTTGGCATAAAATATGAGATAATAATAATATAAACAAAGAGAAATCTAAGACTTAATTAAAAGTTTTGTTGTTCTTATAATTTAATGTTACTGTATACAGACTTTGCTTTATAAGAAGCAGCCATTTTGTTTGTTGTTAGGCTTTGCATAAATTTTATCATGCAAAACTCGAGAAAGAGCCTTTTCTACCAACCGACTCTGCCTTATGTGCCCTTCCAACCTGGTAAAACGTATTCAGGACAAAGCACGTTTTATATACATGTATATAAGTGTATAGATATACATAAGTATGATACGAATTACAACCACGCCTTGAATTTCAATCTGACGGAGGTGGTCGGTGGCTGCGACGTTCGTGTTAAAAGCGAAAGGTACACCGGTGGAATTTCAATATAATGCACTGAATTAGAATTGTTGTAAAAGCTAAAAAAAAATTTTATGAATTATCTTTTATTTATTTTGTACAATTTTTAACAAATATGTATTCATAGTATTGTTTAGTATTACTTTTTTTTTTTCACTATTTGGCAATTAAAAAAAAAACCCCTTATAGTGAAGTCGTAGTATACGTGGTATAATTGGCACAAGTATAAATGTATCTGATGGCGATTAAAAACTCTTTCATAAAAAAAATATTCCATACAAATCTATTCAACATCACAATAATTTGCATATTTTGCAAAATTCTATGTTTGAAATTTCACTTAAATGTTAAATGCTTGTTAAATTATTTATTTTATAACAAAATTTGCATAGATAAACGAAAAAGAAAATAATCGTCCGAAATTTTTCATTTGATATGGTTAGAAAAATACAGTCGTTCCAGTACATTTTTAATAATTGTATTGAAAAGAAATATTTTTACATGTGTCAATGGTCTTTTTCGAACCGTTCCTGTGGTTACGTTTTTCATTAAGTTTTTACAAAAAAATAAATATTTTCTCTTATAGATTTTATAAGGATCAGTTATTTTGGAGAACGTTACAGAAAAATAAATAAAAATAAGAAATTTTCACAGACGTTTTTGGCTTTACAGTCAAATAACTTAAAAAAAATATCATCGGGACATATTTTTGTTTATCATAAAGTACTGTCAAAAATCTTTAACTAAATATAGATTTGACGAACGTAGACGTCTCAAAACATTTTCAAACTTTGAACATTTAGTTTTTTTTTGTTTTTGTTGATTTTGAAAAAATTGCGGTTTTTTATTTTTATAGTTGAATTTTCAAATATAAACAATTGTTGGACATTTTTTTTTTTCTAATTTTGTAGTACATTTAAATGTTTTTTATTTAAAATCGATTTAAAGAATAGAGTCGTAAAAAAAATTTCTACATAAATGATGGAATCTCTCATTCCGCAGGTTTTCCATTAAATTTACCACAGAAGCATAATAAAAGAAAGCATTTTGTCTGTTATATATTCTATTAAAATTTCATTTGGACTATTGTATCTTTTAAAAATCTTTAGAAATTCCAAAATGTAGAACAGTTTTTTTATAAATGCGTTTTTTTGCTTTAATTATAAAGATATTTTTTTAATTCTAATATTGAGGTTTTTAAATATTTGGCGACAATATGTTCAACTGCATTAAAATCGGGTTTTTCTGACGCATAGATTTACATAATTAATTTAGTGAGAGCTGGGAATTTTCATGGATGTACATAAAAAACATTCACCATTACAAAGAAAATACCTTCTCAACTTCACATCAAAGTTAAATATCATCATATAAGAACTAATTGGAGAATTTTGTTGTACATATGTGTATTTTTTAGTAGAATCACATTGACAAAAATAATTTTTTTAATTTAATTTGTATTAGATGTTAAATTTGTTTGAATTAGAATTTATTGTCTTTAATTGAAATTTTATGGAGTAATGATAATGCTCTTACCATATTATTATAATAAAGCTTATTTATTATAAATGTATTCAGTTGAATTTTGCTATAACAATGAGAAGACAATTAAAGAAATTTATGTCGAGTATAAACTTATTTATTGTGTTCTTGTATTATTATGTGTAATAGCTCTTGTAGTTTTCTAGACGCCTGTCGTATTCTTAAGTCTAGCACTGTCACTGTCAGCTGGCAAAGTGCGATAAAGTTTTAAGGGTCTTTTGGTTTTATGATACACATGGTTATGGGAAAAGAGAAGAGATTCGAAGGATTGTTAGAAGATTTTGTTATTGCCTATATAACATTAGTGTGAGTATGAGTGTGGGTGTATGTTTAAATACAATTAAAATCTACTACTGAGCCCGCCTTATCTCGACGCCTTAACAGTAAACAAAGTTTGTAAAATAAACCTGGAAAAGACTGAGAGTAAAGGGGATACGCCCTCCAAAAAAGTAGTAAAACAACCCTCTATTTTCGTCCATAATATTAGTCGTCTCACATTAAATATCTGCTATTAAATAACGCTTTTCTTTTTCATTTTAAACTGCATTTAATTTAAAATACACTCAATTGCTTTAGTACTAATTTTTTTTTTAAATCAATCTCTGTTTTTTTCATGAAATTTCATATGATTTGCTTGATGCATAATGAATATAAATTATATAAATTATATTTAATAATGTTTATATGTTAAATTAAATTAATTTTTTATAAAATTTTAAAAATTTCAAAAAATAATTTTTGTAACCGATTAACTTTAGGATTTAAGCAATTAAAATAAATGGCTCGACTATTTCTTAAAAATGTAATAGACGTCTTTTTTAGTTTAAAATAATTATTTTTTTAGCATGTAATTATTTCAAGAACTATTCATTTTAAATGTGTGAGTATAATTTTTTTTTATATACTTAGAATATATTATATATATACTACAACATATTTGTCTATACATTAAAAAAAAAATTGTTTTTTTAAATAATATTATTGTATTCAGTTGCAAGATGTGTTACAAGCACCAGAAAGTTAAAATATTTGAAGGTAAGGCGTGAAACATCGTTACTAGTGTATAAAGGAAGACTTGTATAATTTATAGTAAGTTTTCCTTTGAAGTTTATAATGAGAATCATTAAAGTTTCAGCAATGGTTACTCTATATAACTTACAATTAGTTCTTTGTTAGTTTTTTTTTATATTGTTGAAACAATTTTTAAATATATGATTAAGTTGTTTGATTAGTAAAAGTTTTAACAGCTCAATTAAGTTTAATTAATAATGCATTTGAATTTTTATTATCAGTTTGACTACAATTAAAATAATATCATTACTTACATCATCTAAAACTAAAAAAACGAAGAGAGCAAACAATTTTACAGTAATTATAAATTATACGAGTATGAATGTTATTAAAATTTTCAAACGCTGTTATTCTTAGAGTCATCGGAGATAGTCAGCTTTTGAACAACGAAACAGTTATATAACAACAATAATAAAGACCTCTTTCGTTCCAAGATTTTACAGAAGAAAGGCTCTTTTGAAAACCATGCCCATGTATCTAAGTCTTAAGGCTTTTCTATTATTGTTCTCTTTATAATGATTTTCCAACACAGTGAAGAAATTCCTTTGTGTTTAAATTATTCGAGGAAATAATTTTGGAAGATTTGTTGGCATTTATAGATTACTACCATACATAAATTCAAGTACATCATAGTGTACTTAGGAATTTTGAAGCGTGCCAAATTGAAAATCGTTAAAATGTTTTAAGATGAATTCTTCCCTTTCCCTCCATAGTGATTAGCGCGAATACAAAAGTTTTCTGCTTTCATCAAAAACCATTTTATAAGCCATTGTTACGATTTAATCTATCTTTTCTGGAACATTCCCCTGTTGTTATTAGTATTTTACTGAATTACATACACAGGAAAACTTTCCTTATTTCGCCTTATCACTTTTGACTGTTGAGAAAATACCACTACTCGTCAACTGACGTGTACAAAAATAAACCATGTCATGTGTCACGTCCAGTTTGACGAAGGTACAGAAACCCTTAAAAGGTCCCTATCAACTTAAAATGAAAAACCTTAATCATACGTAATCATACTTAAGTGAGAAAAAAATCATTTTTTTTTTACCCCTATCTTTTATTATAGTCAATAACACTTTTCTGTTTATAGATACGTACTGACTTTGAAGAGCGGCTGTCTAGATAATTACGGTTTAAAGTTAGCCAGATCAAAAGAAACACGTATGCCATGTACATTTGAGAGCATACAAGATTTCACACTTCATGCATATTCATGGGAATAACGACGCCAGGACTTTCCGTATACGCTGATATGTTTCGAGGGTAAATTTTGTCGACAAGCCTTGACAGGTGGTTCTTTAGACGTTGGAAACGAGTTGGCTCACCTTAACCACACTTTACTTCATACCTTGTATAGATAAAGTAAAAAGCTCACACTCCTGAGTAGCCTAATTGAAATCAAGACAAAAATAACTTAGTCTAATGGTTAGACATTTATCCAAAACGTCTAGATAAATTTGTCCCTACAAGGAAATGCATTATGTATATAATATTGCTTATTAAATTATCGCGGTAATAAGGAACTAGAAGACTAGACAGATACGTCAGATTTATAAAGGGCGAGGGATAACAGAGTCAAAATTTAGACACTTTCTACCATTTATATTTTCCATCTTCAATCTCAATCAGTGTTACTAATCTTATACTGACAAAGTAAGAGCACGTTTTGTTTGATATATTAATAGTAATTATAATTATATAAATGAAACTCATAAAACAACAGCAACACTTCAGGAATATCATTAAAAAATGCATTTTGTTAACACCTTATTAGAGTATAATTAAAATTAATACTCCGGTAACAATAACACTCTGAATTCTGTTATTTTAAAAATCATACAAAAATTAATATAAAACTAATTATATTTAACTATGGAATTATATTAAATTAATTTAATTATATTAAAAATGTTCTATGATTACTAATGGGGTTCAAAAATTGTTGGCTATATTATTATAGTAGTTTCTTTTGGGTTTAAAAAAATATATAGAATTTTATTTTAATTTTGAAATTTTATAACTTAGTCAATATTTTTAAACAAATAGTACCAAATTTGTTCCTTTTTCGTGTAGATTACTTTTATAGTATTTAAATTATTCTCAGAAAAATATCCATGGCACAAAATATAAAAATAAATACAAAAATCTAATTTTATCTAAACATTAACCTCACAAACTGGCGTATTTTATTTTTTTTTTTTAATCAAGTTTCATCAAATTATTGAATTGTTGTTACAACTTTAAGGTGCTACTATAGCAATGCGACCAAAAAATGTATAATATGGACTATCCTAATGATTAAATAATATTACACTTGTACAATATTTAATAATTACTGATAAATAAGTACTCTTATATATTGAATACGAAAAAAATTTCAATTAAAGAAAAATTCATACACTTGGAATATAAAGCTTTTCCTATTAACAAAACATTATATCAATAGTTTGGTAAATAGCTATAGGAAAATAATTTACTAAACAAGATTCTCCTCGGTAAGTATTTTACTATGATTTTAAGAATATGTATGTGTTTAGGGTTTATAATAATAACACCGTTTCCGAATTACGTATCTGTGATTTTTTAGTCATTTTTTACTAATAATTAACTTGAAAAATATAAAGAATGTTTAAAAAGTAAAGAAATTGTTTCAAACAATGAGAACAATAGAAACCCGTTTCCTTACTTAATGAACACTCTATATGAAGTGATTAAAAATAGTTTTCTTTCGAATTAAATCATGAAAATATTATAGATTTCTATCATGTTTTGTTAATTAGTTTAAAATTAAATCTCACTTAAAATATTGTAATTAATCTTAAGTCATTTTTCAGCAACAGTGTAAAGATTTTTCTAGAATATCAATTAATTATTATAACTGTCAAATATTTATCAGGGAAAAAAATCAATACAACCCTTTGACTTTCGCTTAAACATACAAACTTAATGCCAAATCAAAACAAATTTCAAAATGGAAATATTCCAAAGAAAATCTACAGCCTCTGGCATTTACTTGTTAGCGATGTGGAAGAATATTACAGTGGAGGTAGCAAAGAAGAGTACATACAATAAAAGAGCCACCGTCGCAGTAATGTTGCAAAAGTTTACGGGGTGATAAAGAGAGAAAGAGTAAGGAGGCACTGGAAGGTTGCGGAACAGAGTTGTTCATAAAGGCTCGGTGGCGACGTAAGGGATTTTAAGCCCAGGGGTTATTACAAATGGCGGCAACGACGTTGCGCGGGCGCGTTCTGGAAAGAAAAAGGAAAACGTTGAGAAAGTATAGATCCGCATTCGGTGGCGTCTGCAAACAGGAAACGACGGCGCTGTGTTACGACTACTTTTCCTCCGGTCACCACCACCTCTACTGGCGGTATTATTACCTCTTTTCTTTTCCACTCTCCCTCGCTTTAATGTTGGCCGGTCTTCTCTTATTTTCCACCCTTATGTACGTATGGTGTTGTTGGCGCCCGGGAATAAGTAAAAGAGGAAAAAGCAATTAAAATTGGCTGCTCCCCATTGGTTCGTCCGGAGGAAAATGTTTTCGTACTGCCTACGTATGTGTTCACCTCCTTTGTACCGTTTTTGCTTTGCAGGAGAAATCAAGATTTCCCACTCTTTCTCCCAGAGGTTTATTTTATTATTAGGTTTCTCTGAAGGGTAGCGAGGGTCGTAAAGATTTTTCATTTAGAATATTTCGAATCAAACATAATATCAACATTAAAAGGTTTTCTCGAGATTCACAGATAATAACTTTTCTAGGTATTACGAATAAACCTTGTCTGGATTCTGTATTTAGTAAAATCAAAACAAATCTTAATTTTTTCAGTCTTTAAATATCTAGAAATATTAAGTGTAAATTTTGGCGTTAATTAAGTGTATAATAAGAAAAATCTATTTTTCAAATATTTCTGTGGTAACAAAATTATGAATGATGAGCTTAAAAAAAAGTCCATTCAATAATTTTTTTTTTAATCCAATAGTAAAACATTCTCTAATAATAAAAAAATAACCCAACATAGTCTCTTATAAGGTCATAAATTTATTTTTTTTTAACTAAAAATCTATTTAATTATTAATTAAAAAAACATCTGGTAAATAATAAATTTTGGATCAGTGTTTCAGAAGTTATTATCATTTTTATACTTGGCGAGAAGAAAATTGCGGCCGGGAAATAAATAGTAATAAAAAAAGCAGCACCCGTGTATCAGTTTCTATATTTTAAAATTATAATACTTTAGTACTGGTCCAACGTTTACTTAAATAAGATCATTTTTTTATTTTATAATCTAATTAAGTATGTATGTTGTAATATACAATAATTAACAAGAATTGAGTAATTAAGTATTGAGCTAGTTATGATATATAGATCACTCAGTACAGAAATATGTACATTAAATATAATGTAAATAAAAAAAACATTATATAATTTATATTCGTTAGGGATATGCTCTTCAATGTTTTAACATGCTTCAGTACACCAGTTACAATGAAAAATATTTTAAGGGTGAAATACATAAAAAAGTATTATGATGTTATGAACCGTAAAAAAGATTATTTCGATTATGTTATTCAATAAATAAAATATTTAAAATAAATTTAAAAACTGGTCTAATTAAAAAAAGAAAGAATTGTTGAATTTCAATGCATTTTAACAAATTATTCATTGAAAATTGAATAAATACCAGACCACGAAGCGTCGACATATGGAAACTACCGTGCAGGTGCTTATAATTACCTCAGCTGTGACGTGTTTAACTGGAAGAAGGGGTTTTTCTGAGCATAATTGCATGCGACAGGCAAACAGAATAAGAAAATGTAATTTGGACACCCCTCCTCGTAAATACATTGTGCGATGTAGAATGGGATGAATGAGAAAAGACGAAAGAGAAAACCCTAGGTACTCGTCAACTAATTAGCTAGTTGCAAGTTTTAATATTAATTAGAGGGTGAAAACTTAGAGGAAAAGCGGCATTGGATTAAGTTGAAAAATGTGATTCCGAGTACAAAATCGAGTAAACGCAATTGTTATTTTAAGTACAATTAGCTGTAAATAATTAACAATCAAAGTTTTTTTTTTCAACTTATTAATCGTAGTACTTTATTTTATTGTTTATGATTGTTTGGTTACTTTACTGTAGAAGTATTCACTAAGTTTGATAACGTTCTCTTAGGACTTGGCTTCTTCTCCTTATCTATTACTAGCAAACGTGTAAATTATTGGTCGGCGAGCTCTTGTCTTCCGATAAGAATATTCTCTTGGGTACAGTTACGCAGATGAAACATTAGCCGAATAACTATATTTTGACTTCCCTATTCTCCTTTTACTTTATATCTGTTCGTTTATAACTATATAGATCTTTAATGCTATGCACGCGAGTGCTTATCCAATAAAAGCATCATTGTCCCGAAAAATGTACACCTATATCATCCAAAGAGACGCTTACCTTTATAGTTGAGAATGCGTGACCTGAGATAAAACGATTATTTTCGAAAACTTAGCATACCTTTTACGTGACAAAAGTAATTATTTAATAACAAATTTTAGACAACACAAACTTTTATCAATCTAAATGCTGACATTTTTGTAATAGCCATTAAAAATTCAAGAAGCAAATATAATCATAAATACTGAACTGCTATAATGATTAGATTTTAATAAATTTCATTGAAATAGTTAATGTTAATTTAACACATTTGAATCGAAATTACGACATTACACAATTTAAATGTTACCCCGGCGAACAAGAAAATATTCGATTTTTGCTTTTATTCCACACCATAACATCTTATGCTACAAAAAAAAAAATCATTAAAGTGTTAAGTTACAATTGTGGAAGGGAATAACTTAAATTGTTTTTTTTTTATGGTATAGGTACATGATTATGTTTATTTGAGTAAATTTTTTCTTAATATTATATATTCTCTATAAATTATACGACTCATAATAAGGAAATTATGTTTAATCGATTAAAAAGTAGGATATTAATTTGTGAAATAAAAATTCAAATGGTTGGTTTTGAAGGACGAGTTATATAAAGCACACAATACACAAAATACATTGTACGAGTTCCAAAAAGCCTTACATAACTGTTAAAAAAGGATTTGGAATCCGTTTGGAAAAAACAATGGCCACCGGGGAAAATTAATTTTAAATTTCTACCTCTTGTTTTGTTAACCCTCTTGTGAAATCGTGATAGGTGAGGGGAGGGGGTAAATGCTCGAGAAAACGTACGCATAACACGTCCAATTACACATTCGTAGTTATCTACTTTTTCATAACCCCAGGGCTTCTGCAATGGTACAAAGGTCGACTATTATACACACAAAAATATCATATATTCTACGGCACACACGCACTTTAGAAAAACATTATGTTTTTGGCTAAAATATATTCCGCTGTGGTCACCCCACGTGTAAAGAGAATGGCGTAGTACCCTCTTTTCGTTAAAAATATTGCAACCAAAAGTGCTCACATTAATGTACACACTCACAGATGAGACTGCTCTAATATTTTTTGTACCTAAAACAAAACACAATCATATCAAGTAACAAAGTTTTTTTCGAAGTAGATAAGAATACTCAATTGTATCCATAACTTTTTTATTCTCCGGGAATGTGCATTATGTCGAATAATAAAAAACCAGTAAAAAAGTGCTGGACACGCACACAATAAATTTCATAACTATTTTTTATCGAAATTAGAATTGTTGAAAGTCAATTAACTCTTCAAGTACTCGCAAATAATTTAGAGTTCAATAAATTATAAGCATTTCTTCTCTTAGGTGTTCTTTTTTCTTTATAGAATTACAAATTATAATAATAATAACAAACATTTCATTGCTGTACATGGTGATTCTATTAATGCAGTCAAACATTTAAGTAGGAGTTATAGTAATCACATTATTTCTATAACTGCCACTTAAACGAGTTTTGTACGCAATGATAATTACAATTAAGCAACAATAAACTCATAGGAAAATATTTAATTTTATTTATAGAAGAGATTTTATGCGATACCCGACAAAAAAAAATTGTTATTTAACTACATATAAATTTATTTTTGGAAATCGATGAATACATTTTACTGTACGAAAAAACTCCCGACGAATAAGAAATAATCTAATATTTAAATAAAATGAAAGTTGATATTTTTCCACAAAAAATTGATTATTACACGAGTGGCACATTGGAATATGGTTATCGTTTAAAATTCCTACACACACACCACATATAACTGGGGTGCAGGACGTAAATTTTAAATGCATAGAAAGTAATGGAGGTCGGTCAAAGTATTTCATATAATACTTAATAGGATTTCTTGGCACGGTTTATAACCTTAAGGCCGTAACTCATACGGGTCATGGTCCCGCCGCCCGTAATATCACCGTCGTCCGCGCGTGCGAATCCGCCGATAACGTGGTCGCCGGGGTAAAGATGCCTTTAAAATGTTTCTAAGGGTATAAATACGACTGGCGGGCGGGTAGTTTCTCTGTACCAAGAATTCGTATACATCTCCCGGTATAGTCCCTGGTCTACCGGGTCTACTACATGCACATCGCCCGCCTTTCTAAAGAATTCACAGAGCATGGGGCGGCGCAAAGAAAATAGGGGATTCTTTACCCCCGGGCTATCACCGCCGCCATTATTCATTCGGCGAAAGAAGGGTGCGGGCGGTGCACACGACGTGGAAGTTTAAAACTACTGCTGGATTCACATTGTGTGTGTATATGTGCTGTACATACACACCCTCGGTTCCGTCTTCGACTAACTACACTCTTATCATCCATCCACTACACCGCCACTTACGGTCATGGACAAGGTGTTACCGCCCTGCCTTCATCTCTTTTGCTGGTATAATTTTATTACCGACGACTACGACGTTTGAACCTCTCTCAGCACCCAAAAGAAAGTATATATGCGTACAAAGTATACCATTATTTTACGTAAATAATTCCCATGTGTCTGCGTGTGTGTGTGAGTGGTTGCATACCCTGAAATTCCACGACAGCGATGTTCGTACCATTCTAAAAGCCTTTTATGCAGCCATTCACTTTAAAAGACACACGACCCCAAACGTAATTAATTTAAATTTGGACGAACAATCTCAAAATCGCTTCTATTTTAAATCAGTTCACTATGTACGAGGGTAATATAATAAAAAATGCTCAATGTTCAACTTGGATAATGTAATGAAAATAGTGTGCTGCACTGTACTAACTGTTAACCATCGAATTTGTATTATCCACAAAATATAAGAAATATTACTTTAGTCATTTCTGAATCTCTAATTGTTTTATTTTTAATTTCAAAATATTATTTTTTATAATACTGTATATACTGCTTTTTTTTGGGGGGTAGCTAATAAAATCTATCTGATTAAAAGTTAAAAGCCATCATGAAAAAATAGTAATTCAAACTGTAATTGGTTAAACGAAATTCGGGTTAACTTTATCATTTTTAAATATTTATTTACCTTAATAATTATGATTAACTTCAATTATTGAATCATAAATATTAACCATTAATGATATTTAATAAAAATGTATAAACAAAAGATATAATTTTTTTTCTCAATGAATATAAAAATGTGGACATTTTTTAAATGTAATCTATTAATAAAATCCATTTATTCGGATACAATCTACTTTTAAAACAATAGTTTTTAAAATGTTACTGTAGGCATTATATTGCCTATAAACGTGTTAGACAGTCACATAAATATCGTTCATTTTACCATTTTAAGCTTTTCGTCAATTTACAAAACTTTAAAATGATTTTGTTAAAAAACAATTTTTCAAATAACGATAAAAATAATCTTAACTTATTGGAGAACAAATCAGTGAACCATATGCACTGAAAATTAACGAACGGAAATCGAAAACTATATGAAGAATTATAGTACACTGATTTTCTTGCTGGACATGATAATTTAATTTATGTCTTAGTATAGTTTATTAACGAATACGCTAAATTATATATATATATATGTATATTTATGTATAAATGGTTTTCGATTGAGGATAGGACACTTCCAAAAAATTTGTAGTTTTCTTAAAAGAAAATATTGTTTGATTCAGAAAACTGTAGAATACTATGTAGTTAAATTGATTGTTTTTGTTCTCGCTCCTTCAGTGGTAAAAAATCTAAAATTCAGTTTTAAAAATAACATTTTTTTGATATAATATAAAATTATTTATGGGGCCATTGATTTAAATTATTGTTGCCTCCGTTATTATTAATAATTAATGATGATGAAATTGTATGTTGAATTCAAAACTTTAAACAATTTTCCAACGCAAACAGTTAAACGTATTTAAATATTTATAAAATTGTATGGAATTTTTTTTTCTATCATACTACCAAACTAAAAATAGAGACCCCTATTGAAGAAAATCAAATTTTAGATTTTTATCCCTGATAGGATGAAAACAAAAATAATTTATCTACATATTATTGTAGAGTTTTTTTAATCAAATAATATTTCCTTTTACGAAAATTAAATATGTTTAATAGTTTCCAAGATAAATGTAAGAAAAATTATCTTAAAAGTTTGTTTAAAAAGGTGGTGGTCAACGGGTGTCTCCACGCACGAGTGATTGGATGGATAAGTGATATACTAACTATGAACACAATTTTAGTGTTCGAATTTTTTTTTTATATTTTTTAAAAGGGGAAAATCTATCAACGTTTTTTAAAACCATTGATATTATTATGCCATATTGTCCTCTACGGATTATAATTACTTCATCAAATGTTTGAACTGTATTTACTGACGTATCCTTTTTTAGATACGTTCAGTATTTTTTATGATATCCGTCAACAAGGCGTGAATCGTTTAAAATTGTCTTGATTCACATTTATATGAAACATAGAGAATTAATTTCTATCTTACAGAATTAATATTTCATAATCCCAACCCAAACATTTTTTTTAAATTTTTTTTTTCAAATTAATATTCACCCATCCAATCACTCGTGCCACCGATTGTTGCTTAACTTGATCGTTTTCACGCTTTTAGTTAATACAACAAAACGGCGCCGTTGACCAAGATACCTAAAATTTTTATTACTATTTAAATAAACAATTTATTTATTAATTATTATAAACATATTATGTGATGTTAAATATTTTATTTTTGTTAAAATTTTGGTAAAAAATTTATTTTGAATTAAAATAAAAGATGATACTTTTTGAGTATTATTAAATCGAAAGTCTAAAAATCAATGGAAAGACAGTTACAGTTACTTATAAGTAATTTTTTTCATTTTTCGTATTTTAAATATTATGGTAAAAATTTTTTGGTAGGATTTATATTAGGATAAATTTCAGTAAAAAATGAATTTATCAGTGTTTATCATATGATGTAATTTTATAATTACTCATCATGCATGTGTGGAATATGTACGGCGAATATTATTGTTTGTGTAGAACCGACGAAAAATATAAAACACGAGAGGAGATATACTTGTTGAAGTTAGGACATGTGACAGTCAGGGTCGATAGATAATTTATGCGCGACGTCTCTGTGTGGGAATGGTTCGAGAAGTCCTTGGGGGCAAAAGGAAGCAAAAATTGAACGTCGGGAAAATAACAGTGGTGGCAGCAGTACAGGCAAAGGAAAATGTTGACGAGAAAACTTTTGTATGAATAATGAAGCCCGCGTGCAAGTCGAAGGGTTTTTAGATTCAGCAACGGCGGAGGACACGGGGTTAGATAGCAAGGGCAGCGGGTGCTAACATACACAATAGCTGAGCAGCGAACAACCCGTGGAAAAGAGGGCGAACTTTAGTTTTGACGTGCCGCATCCTCTTGGCCACCCGCCCCTACGCCTTTCTCCGCCTCTCTTCTTCTATGCGATATATTTCTCGTGCTCTCTTACGTATATATGTATTTCCTTTCATAGCACACGCACACTGTGAGCTGGAGACGAGTGAAATAATTTGAGTTACTTGGCGATAAAACAAAATAACGAAACGAGCGGAGGGTCGAGAGAATCGAGTTTGGGGTAAAGAGGCAGTGGAATGAAAAACGAGAAGAGAGGTAAACGGGAAATGTAATAATAAAGTTTCCAAGTCGATTTATTATGCGTTTTCTTGCGAGAGCCAACGAGAAGAATGATGGCGGCGACGTGGTGGCGGAGTTTAATTATAAAACGAAGAAAACTGAATAAAAGGAAGAATTACGTTAGTCTACTTTGCTGCAGTTGACAATTTCCGATTAAGACGGCTGGAAATTCTAATACAAAGAGGTCGTTTCAAGTGAAGTGTAGAAATTCTGGCGATGACGACGAGAGAAATGAGTTAAATAACGTCAAGCATACAACTCAAACACACTAATATTTAAATTGAATGTACAATTGTAAATTTTTTCAGACATTTTTCACGTTTTTAAAATTTATTTAGCGATTATAAAAAACAAATACAGTATTAAGTATTTAAGATGATGATTATTAAAAAAATTGTTTTTATATTTTAAATAAAACAAGAATAATTTTTCAAGTATTTCGGATCGTAATCATCATGAAACCTAACGAGATTGATATTAATTTTTAGTTATAATTTTTATCATAATATCAGTCGTGCCGAAATAGTTGAAAAAGCAGTTTACTTACGTATGTTAAGACTTTGTAAATTGTTTCTTATGGTGTGACTATCGGCTCCAGTGGTTGAGAAACGTTTGAAACCTAAATATTCAAAACCGATAGTATTCGCCACGTGAGCAATCGTAAAAAACGGCTGAATCGGGTTTTTGCCGAAGGGATACTGGTCGTTCTTGTCAATCCAGTTTTTCCCTATTGTTATCCTGAGAATCGAAAGGATATCGAACTAGTTTTATCGATTGTAACACGTTTGTTGTATATTCCATAGTGGGACCGGAATTACTCGTTCCTATTCTACTGCTGGACATCTGGTTCCACAACCCCATAACTATGACCTTTGGCTTCATCGGCCAAGGTCTTTAAGCCCCCGGGGATGAATCGCAGTGGTCGAATATGACGATACGTGAATATTGAAAACTAAAAAATTGATGGTGCTAATATATTGTTTGTTTTTTTTTAACATACAATAATATAGCTACTCAGTTGGGTTCAGCCTCAAGGCTGAGTTCAAATTCGCACGGTAGATGAATATCCCGCCGACTACGGTCACGCCTCCTTCCTTTATTCACATATTAACTAAAGGTAGATAGATATAGAAATTACTTTAGAAATTTCATCTTACTCGTTGACAAAAAATAAATTTCAATTTTACTGAACAGGCTAACGAGTAAAACAAAAAAACATAAGTATAATAAATAAATTTCTTATAAAAAAAGAAAAGAATATAAAGAAAGAGTTGTATTTTATCATATAAAAATTAAATATTGCGTAATACATATTTAGCGATTCGTCCTATAATAAATTTAATTTATTAAAATTAATAATTTTAAAATAGATTTCTTAAAATTCAGTAAAATAATTTTTCGTACTATTTAAATATCAATCACTTAATTTCTATAATGGTTACATCTTTTTTTTACGTCATACTTTCATATTTCAAGCTATTAAATTATACAAGAGTGGTTAACATCACAAACCACTTAATTACTCACAAANCGGTCACGCCTCCTTCCTTTATTCACATATTAACTAAAGGTAGATAGTTGAACTAATATAGAAATTACTTTAGAAATTTCTTATAAAAAAAGAAAAGAATATAAAGAAAGAGTTATATTTTATCCTATAAAAATTAAATATTGCATGATACATGTTTAGCGATTCGTCCTATAATAAATTAAATTTATTAAAATTAATAATTTTAAAATAGATTTCTTAAAGTTCAGTAAAATAATTTTTCGTACTATTTAAATATCAATCACTTAATTTCTATAATGGTTACATCTATTTTTTACGTCATACTTTCATATTTCAAGCTATTAAATTATACAAGAGTGGTTAACATCACAAACCACTTAATTACTCACAAAATAATTACCATATGCAAAACAATTTAGATTTTTGGTTACTTATATTTTTTTATTTCTTAGCTATTAATTACTTAATAGAACCATCCTTCATAACTTAAAGGAGTGTTAACTTTATTTTTTTTAATGGCAAAATACATGTTTAAACAGCTTATAAAAAAGGAAATTACATAATTTAGAAAATGACGGATCGATAACGAGACTTCAAAAGTCGTTAACATTTTTTTACGTAGGTAGGAGAAGGGTGCAGTCGAAAAATATCATGATATATACATACCCGCGCCTTCTCTAGTCTATATTTTAAAATCGTTACTTCTGAAATACTGATCGAAAAGTTGTTTTCTTAATTAAATGAGTTATATTTTATTAGTTAGTTAAAGTATATATGTTGTAATTTGAAAAAAATGTAGTTGACATTTCCATAAGTTATAAGGAATTATGCTTTGAAGAAGTGAATAGCTGATAAATCAAGAAATAAATGTAAGTAAAAAAGAAAAATGATTTTTTTCTTTAATATTGTATTTTTTTGTTAGTAAATGAGTGGTTTATGAAAAACAGATTACCTTTTATGTTTAAATTTAGCCGCTCACGTATATAAATTTTTCGTCTTAGGGATAGATAAACGTACTCATAGTTCAAGATTTTTTTACTGATCATATTAATTTTACTTTTTTTTTGCTTAAAATGTATTCATCATAATTCAACAATTTTGTGATATTGCGATTGAAAATGCAATTTTATACTATAAGAATATATAACTTTATTTCGAAAAGTGAATAAGTTGTTTGTCTAATCACATAAAATAATTTATACATTTTAAAAATATATTATGATTAAAACATTATTTTAATTTATATTAAGTAAAAAGTTATATAAAGTTTTAAAAAGTTTTGATGAAATTTAATCAGAGAGAAAATTAATACAAAATAAGCATACCACTTAATCCTGTCAACCTTAATAATCATTTAAGATAAATAAACGTTTTTGGTTGTTGGAAAAATTAATTTATGCAAAAAGAGTTATGATATGTTTGTATCTGTGTATAAAAAAAATACCCTTTGAGCATATTTGTGCAGGTAAACGATCTGCAAAAAATTAACTTGTAAAAATGGCTCGTTTGGATAAAAAGGGTAAGTACACGTCAAGTAAAAAAAAACCACTGGCACGTGCTCGGGGACCCTACTACATAAACATGGGATACTTAGAAAAAAATGGTAAAAAAACTTTACCACGACCTTTTTCCAGTCTGTTGACATTGTCACTTAGCACAGGGATTTACATGGTAAAACGTTTAATTTTTAATAAAGATAAAAAGTATAATGGTTTTTAATGATGAGTGGATTTAAACTACATACATTTCATTAGCTCTTTTTTTTTAGTATAAAAATTAAATATTTTATGTATTCTTATACATTTTTTCTCTAATAATATATACTAAATATATTTAATATTGAACATGTACATGCAACAAACATATAAAGTTTTATAAACAGTGTTCAAAAAGTAAGGAAACGAGTTAATTGTTACAAACAATGAGACAATAGAAACCCTTTTCCTTACTTACTGAACACCTACATATATCCAAGAACCAAGTAAAATAGTGTGATATACATATATAAATATTCTATTTAATTTAAAGGCTTACTACATAACTAAATAATTTCCCTTTGGAAAATAATTCAAGGGAAAAATTATTTTAATATCAATATATGAATAAATAAATACAATAATGGTTTTTTTGTGAAAACTTTGTGAAAAAATATTTAACATATAAAATAATATTGAGTATAAAATAAACTCTTCAATTTTTTTTTATTTTCGCATTATACGTGTATATTCAATAAAAAAATAAATCTATCTATAACCAATTTAAAAATTTTTTTGAGGAATTATTTTTTATAGAATAATTAGTTACTATTTATAATAATATTTTTATAAATTGAAAATTGTTTGATACAAAAGATTCCCAAGTTTGGAAAATGCTTGATTATTAAATGAAACCAAATCTACTGAAATTTCAAAATCAGGTTTCGGTCCCATGCCTCGTGTACAGTCATGACAAATAGCTCCCTTATGAGTCTGAATGTTTGCTTGTATGTGTATCATCGTAAATTTCAAGCCTTCCGGTAGCCGTGCAATTAATTATCGTGTTAGGCGTAACCCGGAGAAACGAATTTCAAAAGGGGCAACGCTGAGAAGAAAGAATAAAGAACTCGAGGTTAACAAACGTTAAACATCATCAAAATTCCAAGATGTATTCTAGCTAAAGGCATTTAATAACACTGAAAATGTGCGCACACAATATTGTGTTACACAGCACATGGTACAAATTTTGAAAAGCGCGTTTATTCGTTGCAAACTTCTGATTTTAGCAGAAGGTTTTCTGAAAGCCTCAAGCACATTATCGCGTGTTGCATACAATTATTAGAAGAGTGAATTTCTTGTTACAGTAAAACTGATTCATATATATTCAAAATATGTCGATAAATTGTTACGGAAGTATTGAAAAATATTTAACTATGTATTATCGGATAATTATGTTGTCATTTGAAGAAAACAAAACATTTCCAGCAATAAAGTTCAAATTTAATTTCAATTATAAGCAATCATAATTGACTTTATAACGTCAAGTTACATGGAGTGTTAATTTAAATTTTAAAATTTACTATCCCGTACTCAAATAACATGTATATAATGTACCCGACCAAAATCATGTTAGTTTTATTAAAACAATTTTTACCCCATTCACTATTAACCCTTCGATAAATTTCAGGTTAGACGAGTACACTGATAAATCCTCATTCTTTAATCAATTGTTGTTGAGTAATACCATACTAGTTTTAAAACTTGTTTCAGAAAATGGGGCTCGTTTGCTTTCGATTAGGTTATTTTTCAGATAATGTTATAATACTGTAGATTCAGAATAAAAAATATTCTAATGAAATGTTTAAAAATTCTTTTTTTCCAAACTATTATTTTAAATATTTACTCAGGTACATTTAAAGTATGAAACTATTAATATAAAAAAAAATAACTACACATATTATCTGTATAAAACTATGTATAAGTACATTATGTATTTCTACAAAAAAAGTAAGCATAATTTAAAAATTACAAAATTTATACTATTATATGATGTAACTCAGACATTTGATTTTAAATTTATTAACTTCTATGGAATAATTAAGTTATTACATATTAAGGTAGACTTATATAAAATACTACCCGTACCTAAAATTTATTTTATTTCTACTAAAACTGTTAATCGTCCATTGTATATTTATTTTTAACCATTTTTTTTATCCAGTGTATATTTTATTTTTATTTTCAATAACATTTGTTCAATGTTAATAAAATATCGTCAACTTCACTTTTAATTTAATTTATTTAAAAAAATAACGAATTAACATTAATTATAAATACGTAAACTTTTTAACTTAATTTTAACGAATTAAAGAATGTCATTAGCATGGCTGGACAAGCTAATGATGTTTTGCAAAATGTTATTAGAAATCCAAAAAATAATTTAAAATTGTCAACTTCTAAGTAAAATATATTTCAAGTTAAAATAAAATATTTGTTTTGAAAAATTAACTTTTCTACTTTATATTAATAAAAATTATTTAAAAACTATTTGTATTTAGAGGTAAAACAATTTCAAAATACAAAACATATAACCACTAAAGTTAGATTAGTATCACTAAATGAATCACAATTTGCATAAAATTGTGATTAAAAATTAATCAAATTATTATACTGAAAAAAATGTGTAAAGCAAAATAAGCGTAGAAAATTACTAGTACTTTTTGTTCAAAATAGAAATACCATAAAAATAATAAATGAGAATGGATAGACTGAGATTACCACTTGAAATTTCTAAAAATGTTATATTTAAGTAAGAATAAAAATATGTAATTATAATGATTACACAACAACTATTATAAATTTAATTGGTCGAAAAATGTAGGAATCATACCAAATTGACCTAAACGGATTGAGACCCTACTCAGTTCGTTTACGGTTACCTTAAAATATTTTTCAGAACATTAACATAATCGGGTTTTCAATATTAATATCCATGAACAGAGCCTACAGTGAAGCGCAATTATTTTGTTAAAAGTAAAAAATGTATTTCTTCTGAAAATAGTTGCTAAGGGTTCTTTTTATATTCTGTGTCAACCATTTAGAAGCTCAAACCTTTTAGTTCTCCTTGTATTCACTAGTTATAACAAACGCTATCATGTTATATCAAAAAGAAAATACTTACCGCTAGATGGTGCTAAACTATGTATCTATCTAATCTATAATAATCCAAAGTACACCATTTGCATTATGTAATTATAAACTATTATTAACAATATTATTTCGTTGATCAATTACGAATATATAAATTTTTCATGTTATTTTTTAAAACAATCATTTTTGGTTAAAAATATTTTTCTATGTTATTCACATTTTTATTGTCTTAAAATTTTCTTAAACTTGGACGATAAGTATTATCGTCAAAGTATTGTTTTGCCTCAAAATACATTTATAAAATTCTGTTTAAAAAATAAAATGGGATATTCGATATTATAAAATATTATTTGATCATATTTCTCATACTAATGGTTATATAAGTATAACTATAGGTTTTATATTTTATCTAGTTTAAATCATAAATATTTTAATTTTTATGTCAAAAATGTTGTACTTTTGCACAAATGTAAAAAAATTGTTCTTGTACATTGACCATAATCTCTCACGTAGTATTAATGTTAATAATGGAAAGTTATCCTTAATTGTTGAAGTACACCCTTCGAATTCTTAATTAAAAGACACAAAATGGATTAACTATAGGAAGTAACAAGTACACTGCAAAATATAATAAGCTCGTTTGCCGGACTTTCACGGTTGATGAAGAATAATATTATCGTTTACAAACATCTACTTTAATGTAAAAGTACTATTATTCTCATTTCGTCGCCTATATAGTCGCTTAGATATAACACGGTGAATTAGTTTGACTGGAAAGTTTAAGACCTTATAGGTTATGAAAAGAAGTTCTAGCCACGTGTGACAACATTTTCTAAACAGTAATGTGAAACGGCATACAAACACGAAGGACAACTTAAATCCTTATTTTTATCTCCACTACTGAATGTGTAATAGTCACAGCTACAACTTTTGACACTTTGAAAATATAACTTGAATACTCGCATATGACTGTAAATAAAAGTTACTTATTATACTTATATAACTAAATAAGCAGTCACATTATTCGTATCATGAAAGTAAAAATATTTATTTAGTTTAAAGTATATGAATTTATACAAAACAAGAAATCGGGAAAGTTACTTCACTCGTTTACATACTCATTTTGTTCATATTACATTCTTAACATAAAAACACGCATATACACTCAGGCTAATAGTATTTTAGCACGCTTTCTTAGAATAAGTTTTTCTGGTAGTTAAATTACTCTAAGTAAGGTTTGCATACTACACATATCATAGTCTTAATAGTTAAAGCACGTATATCATGATTTAGAGAATTTCTTTGAAAAATTTATAATTTAAATGTTGATAATTTAAGCCTTTTTAAATAAAAAATGTTTATTTTATTTTTTTGCGATAATGTAGAATTAAACATCTAACTGACATTAAGAGCTATGAAAAATTGATTTGGCCTCCTAAATAATTTCGAAAAATTGAGCTTCTTGATTTTGACTTTGAGACGACGATATCTTAGAATTAATTCTTAAAAATTAGTTAACAATATATAATATGAATACACTTTTTATTTGTTTATTTAATGTAGAAAATATAAAACAAATTTGTTGCATGAATTGATAAGGAACTAGATATTCAATCACCATTCATGTACCACATGAGGTGGCAGATATTTCATAATAATGATATATATATTTATAATATAAAAAAGTATTTAAAAATAGTACTACCCCTTTTCGTTAACAAATTATATTTTCATTAAAATATATAGATTAAAATTGTATTTATATTTATGAACCATAATAAATATCAAGTTTATTCATTTTTCTGAACCATGATATGATAAGTTTATTATAAGAAAACTGTTTTTAATATAAAGTCTAAAAACCACCCTTTGTTAAAATTATTATTATTTTTTCACGTATCATCTAGAGTATTGTTTAATACCTATATTTAAAAAATGTATAAATGTATTTATATTGTATTTATAGAGGGTTATTAGTAACAGGTGACTTACAAAAAAGGGTTAAATATTAACACAGGACATAATCTTACAATGTAAAAGTAAATACAAATTCATGAATAAGATATAGCTATAAAAATTTGCCTATAATGTATTATTTGTATATTAATGGAATTTTTATCATGTAACATCAAACATCAGTGTAAAGTAAATGTTCGGTAGTAAAGTTTTAATGTTTTTAACTTTATTATGTTAATTACTAAAAGTAAATGGTTAAAAAATGTAAACACTAAATATAGATAAAAGGCCAGACCACCACTTTTGAAATGGAAAATCTGTCCTCGTTTTTTTTTCGCTGACCCTCGAAGTGATAAAAGATACATGGAAACAATTTAGTTAAAAAAAAGACCGTAATATCATCCAACTGTGGGTAGGTATGTTTTTTCATTCTTGAAACTCTTGGGAACATTGTCACACATACCACTT
The DNA here is from genome assembly GCF_025091365.1 of Daktulosphaira vitifoliae. Taxonomy (NCBI): domain Eukaryota; kingdom Metazoa; phylum Arthropoda; class Insecta; order Hemiptera; family Phylloxeridae; genus Daktulosphaira; species Daktulosphaira vitifoliae. The sequence goes on along the minus strand of NW_026099572.1, from coordinate 24,103,578 downwards.
GTTACCAACCCTAACCACAAATGCGGGAATTTGTATCCCAAGTGTTTTGTTCTTTTGCTCCTTTTAATTTTAACATCCATTATTTTAACACCCACTTTTTATTAGATTTTTATAAATAAACTTCAAACGATCTTTTCGTATAAAACAATATAATTGGCGCTGCTCTTTTTTTAATTTTTCGTTTTTCTTTTTTGTAGTTTGACTTTATTAATTTATTTTTTTAACAAATTGCTAATCCATACCAAACAATATTTGAGTATTAAAATTGGTTACTAATTTCAATAAATATTTTCGGATGTGAAAAATATGAATAACTATAAACAAAATTTATCATTTATCTGAATACAATTTTCGATAATTTCTTTGAAAAACGAAAATATTTTCTAGTTTTTAATTTTTTTTATGTAATAAATAAAAATAACTCTATAATTAAATAAATAATGAGACGATGTAATTAAATAATCTTATACAATTATATTTTATTTATATTGTCTTTTTAGACGAAAAACCTTTAAAACTCAGCCAGTGGTATTATCAAAAACAGTAGTGAACATTTCAATTCATAATTGTAGAAATTCTATTGAGATTGATAAATGTGGAATATAATACTATAATTTAACTATTCATTAAAGTAATTGGTGATAAAATTAAAAAAAATACTGACTTGATCTTTCTTATTTCCAATAGAGACATTTGATTTAACACTTGTTTTATTTGAAATAAAACGAGAACAATGAATTAATAACATGTTTTCATTTTTTTTTTTTTTTAATATTTCATAACTTTAACGTTATTTTTTCATAAATATAAAGTTAACTACTACATCAATTTAGAGTAAACGTTTACTGAGTATTAAATAAATTGAAGGGATAATTAATGTTTGCGCTGTTAAAATATTTTAACAAATTATTTCTCCAATTTTCTATTTCACCACTAAAATGAGACTTTAATTTATTTCTTAATTATCTATTGAACCGTTAGAAATATATATATTTATAACTTTAAAACATTAGTTTACTCGTTGAAAATATTCAAATGGATTTAATTTTGGCACGATAATAAATATTAGTCAATAAAAAAAGAGGGCTACAAGAGAATGTTTGTTTGGAAAACTCAAAAAGATACAATGATATTTCGTAAAGCAATGAACTGAAATACGAGATAAAATGCAAAATTGTGTTATACAATTTTCATAGAATCACTTGGGTAAAATCCAATAAACTTAATATAATCTCTTTTCCAAATAAAATCTACTTTATGTCTGTCATAAATCTATATCATTATCGATCAAATAAAAAATCAGGTGAAGCGTTTATTCTTATGTTGATTTCAAATTATTGCTATTATTACACAATTATTACTAATTATAAAACATAGATTTTAGATTTTCTAATACATAGAATGTCTCAATAAAAAATACAAACACTTATTGTTTTCATTTATTTTTTACGATTGGTGTGGGTTAGATTATGGTAATTTAAGATATTGCGTTGTTAAAAAATAAAAAAAAGTTTCAAAATTTACCAAAGACTGAGTAGGAAAATTAAGAAGGATGAGAATGTCGTAACTTTGAGGAAGAGATAAAAGACAGAACAAAAATAGATTTATATTTGAACTTACGGAAAGAATAATAAAGCCCGAGTGGCGAACAAGTAGTGTACAGTACAATATATTTTATACTTCTTCCTTTTTCTTTATCTTTGTTTCTTCGTTTGTACTCGTTGGTTCTTGAATTTATTTGAATCTTTTAACTGTGTCTGTTCAAACGTCTATAGTATAAGGCCTGTAGCCAGATCATGTTTGAAGAGTTAAATTAAGAAAAACTTCTTAGAATGAATTTACCACTGGTAGCACAATTGTCTACAGCCTCCGTTTGAAATTTTTATAAGAGTGTAATTTTTTTTTTAATATATTGTTTATTAAGTTCATAAGTATTTAGTTAATGAATACCCACGTCACAATCAATATCTTAAATATTTATATTTTATAAAATACTTGTATATCAAATTTAACGCGTTAATATTTAAATTAAACTTCATTAGGCATCTCCAATTTACTAAATTCGTCTATTTTTATTATTATTTTTAATTAAAAAACTAATCCGTGTTTTTATTATGTTATTTAAATATTAATTAAATTTAAAAATTTTAATTTTGTAACACGCGTGGTGTACAAACTGATTGACTTAATGATCGCCATATAAATGTAATAATCAAATTCACATATTTTTTAATTTTAGCTAAATTATGTATGATATTCATTAAAAAAAAATGTATTGAAAAAATAAACAATCTATTTTTTTCAATTTAATCTTAATTTTATAAAAATTAATTACTGTTTATGTATAGATGATTCAACAATTTTATCCAACTAGAAATTAATAAAGCTCAGTAACCATTTGACTCATGTTAGTTACTATATATATAAGATAATTAATTTTATTTTTATGATCAATTAATGCATTTAAGAATCAATTATAAGAAGGATACATAGACAAAAATAAATTCTTAATTAATTCTATTTTATAGAATTAATGACACTAAGTTCTATGATAATCAAGCTGAACCTTTAAAGCTGAATTAAATGATGAAAACAAAGAGCTTTTTATGACTGGATGACCATTTTGTTACACATTGATTTTTGTGAATTAATCATTATAATAGATCACCAGATGATTTATAAGTAAGGGAAATATAATTTACAATATTATCTTTCTGGTGGTATACAGATAATTAGTTTGGATCAAGTGATTACTGAGCTATATTAATTTGTAATTTATGAAAACTTTTGAAATGCTGTATATCAAAATGTACACAAAAATTATTTGTTTTTTTTTCTGAATACTTGACAAAAAAAAGTCATTATAACTATTGTTTGCTGTGATATCAATTTTATTTTTAATATAATTTTAAACATATTTTTGTGAAAAGTTAAATATTTATTTTTCCAAATCATTATTTAATATATACTATTATTTGTCAATAACTATATTGAAAAATGTGTCCTATAAAAATGTACCAAATGACCTTCCATAATGTGGTATTATCATGTTTCCATTTTTCAATCACTAAATTGTAGGACCGTTTATCATAGATCACATAATCACTCAAAAAATAAATATTTTATAAAAAAAAATATTTTGATTTTTTCTAGTTACCCACAAATATTTAGTTTAATCATTAAATATATTATACTAATTATATATCATGATTTATCGATTATTAATTTTGTTTTATGATTATTTCTTATTACTAAATTATAAACATTAAATATTTTTATGCCCTGGCAGGAGGAGAAGTTCGTCCAAAAAATGTTTTATGATTGAAATAGTCATATTTGCACCTTTTGCCCAGTCCACATTTTTTAATCGTTTTTACTTCCGTAGTAAGGGTCAAAAATTTGTTATTGACCTATATTAAACAAATAAACTTGACTTACCTATAAATTATAAGGGATGATTTTAAAAAGTAATTTATAATTAATAAATCTATGCAGCTAAAATAGCAAAAAAAAATATATAATTCCGAAATTATCTGTATATTGTAAGTATTTAAGTAGGTTATAATAAATAGATAAAGTTGAAACGTGGTTAATCAATTTAAATAAAATATAATGACTATTTTACCCACTCATATTACAATTTTGGTAAATTTATTAAGCTCGGCAAAAATAAGTAGGTGTTGAAAAACAAATTTAACCTATAAATAGCGATATTATTCACGGTAACTTAGTTTATTGAAGTAAAATTGTTTGTAGTTATATAATATTACGGCAAATTTAACAAGAGTTTATTTTATGGCAGTTCCACTTGTATATTTTTATGGGAAAAAAAAGTTTATACGCTTTATACCCCAAATCTAACGTTTTATATTTAGAACACAACAAAAACAAAAAGGGGAATGAGAAAATTATTAATAATTATAACTTTAAGTTGTCTAGTAATACGCCGGTGTGAGACATTGTGTATGTGTTGTTTACCATAGAAAAGCGATTTGCGAGTCCCGGAAGGAAAGATGAGGGCCGCCCGTTGTGGTTGAAGGAGGAAAACGATTCATGAGAGAGTAAGTTGCCTGGACAAAAAGTAGTGGCCTCCGTCTACATCTACAAAACTGTATCACTCTTACTGCCGAGTTTCCTCTTAGGGGAACATCCTCTACCGTCGGCATCGCTAGAGAAGGGAGCCATTATTTTATACAAGCAAACGTACCACAAACACACTTTTTGTTCTTTACCGAGGCAAGTGATATATGCAGTACTCGTTACGTTCTCTGTGGCGCGTGTGTTCTTTTACGAACAACTGATACAATAACAATACTAATAATATAAATAATAAACTAGGAGGCAGAAACTAGATAATACAAAACTCTGTTGTAACGTGCCGGTGTGAGTAATAGCAAGGAAGGTTTCCTAAAAACTAGCGTTTCAATGCACATAAAGAGAATATAATATGGTGCACCTATAGAGGTGGCTCTGTTTTACTTGTAACTTTTGTTGTTTTAATATTTACTTAAAATTTTCATCATCTTGAGAACAACGACATTCAATTTGTTTATTAATCCGTGTAAGAATTTTAATACTTGCAATTATGTTTTTGATTTGAAAAAAAGTGTAACTAAGAAGTATAAATATAATGTATAAACATTTTCTGAATAATACACAGTAGAATTACAATAAGGGTATTTGAAAAGTCACATCGAGATTAGGTATATAGAGTAGGGGCTAATTGATTTAAATTACTGCCTTTAATATGACTAATTCAACACTATGTTTTTTTGTATATTTTAACGTGATTTTTTATGTACCAAGATGTGGTTTATTTATTTATTTTGTGTCTTTCGCTGTAAATGTTCAACTCCTACTGAACTAATTTTGCTCAGTGATGTGCCAATAGAACCATAAAATCGTATCTAGTTAAAGACATTACTCTTAAAAATGATTATTCTCTGTAAACGAACAAAGTTCTCCATATTTCGAAGGAGATTAATCTTTTAAAAATGTGTTTTTGAAATTGGCATTACTTTTTTGCTTATAATTGCAATACTTTTTTGAAAATGGACTATTTCTTTTATTAGACATATTTTTTTGAATATTCAAAACTTTATCTGACTACAGGGGGCTCTAAATAGCAAATTTTGTAATTTTCAAATGGTTTAAAACTTTAAAAACGTACTAAAATCATGCATCATTTAGAAATATATTTAATGACATTCATATAATATACTTAAAATTAAAAAAGAAAATAATGTTTTACGATTTGTATTCGCGTAAACGGTACCCAATTTTAAATTCAAATACTGTAATTTATAAAATAAATTACTATATTTTGTTTTGTTATTATTTTATTCTTAATTCTTTTTTCAATTTAAATATTTGTATCTTAACTCATATTTCAAAGATAGAAATGAGGAAGTCAATATCCCCACTTTTAAAAATAGCACTTCGTCAATAAAATCAAATATTTATAAAGATTTTAGTTTCATTAAGTATAAAGTATTTCAGGAAAGATTATTCATTTATTATTAAATTTCCAATGGGCATAATAAAAAGATTTCCATTGCTATAACTTTTTTAGAAAATGAATGAATTAAAAAAACATTTTTTAAAAACTTAATATATTATTCTTTCATTTGACATATCTATATATTTTTTAATCCGACCCCTTAACTAATCAGAAAGGGGTGTTAAAAAACAACAAATTTATGAAAAGTTACTTTTTCAATTTAATTTTGAAAATCTTTCAGAAATCTTGATACCTTTCAATATTTCTTAAATTAAAGTAAATATAATATACTTTACGATAAAAAAAAATTACCTTCAGGACTTTTGTTGAGGTAAAAATGGTTAATGTATTGAAAAAAACATACAATTTTTTATGTTAAATTTTTATTAATTTTCATTAATGACCAAATTATTTTTTAAATTTCAACTTGAATAATGTGTATATCGAGACCAATATTTGGGGGACGATAAATTATATGAAAACACAATTTTTTAGAAACCCGACCATTAATCTGCCCAAAAGGGAGATTTTGTTATGGTGATTTTAGCCTACCAATAAATTCTTTCTTTGTAAGACTTTTAAATTGTTCTGAAAATTCTAACATCTTTAAACATAATTCAAATTAAAGCGTATACATAATGTTTGTCGTTGAACGTCAAAATGATAAAAATACAACGTTAAGGTAAAAATAACAATTATCAGAAAAGTTATTAAAAAATAATGTTTCAAGGAATTGTTAAAAAAATAAGAACCTATTTGATAAGAGTATTATGATAGTGAAGTTCGATAATAATTTACATCTCTCAACTACTCCCATTTTTTATTAAATAATAATTTTTTCATAAAAATTTACAATGTAAAATTTTCTTTATTTTTATGAAACATGGTAAATATTAAGTTTAGTGTAAGAAAAAAGTATTTCTAGGGATAGACTTCAGGAGTAAATTTTGAAAATTAATGGGAACCTGTTATTATTTTTTTACGATTAAATAAAGAATGATCCAACTGAAATATTAGTTAACAATTTAATTGGACCAACTTATATTAACTCAAAATGTAATAATACAAAAATGTTTATCGACATGTAAAAATTTTATTTATACCATTCTCCATTTAATATTACAAAAAAAATGATATTCCAATTTTATTTCATAAGGTACTCTTAAACCCTACCTTCAGAAATAAGTTTCTCTTATAATAAACTTGATATTTATTGTTTCATCAAAATATATCAAATTTTATGGTATACTTTATTTGAAAAAAACATTTTTCAAAATAATGAATGATAATATTTCTAATATATATATATATATATATAAAACATTCGTTTTTTTTACATATCTTATTATTACTCGCACCTTATATTTAGTTCTTATTCTTATATTTCATCACCATAAACTACAAATTCATTATACAAATATATATACAGGGTGTTCAGTAAATTAGGAAACGAATTTCTATTGTACTCATTGTTTCTAACAATTTAATTGTTTCCTAACTTACTGAACACCCTGTATATGTGTATAATGAATTTGTAGTTTATGGTGATGAAATATAAGAATAATAACTAAATATAAGGTGCGAGTAATAATAAGATATGTAAAAAAAACGAATGTTTTTGTGATATTTTAAATAACCATTTTGTATAACCTTCATAGAATATAAAACAAAATATGTTACTTTGTTAATACGGTACTTAAACTAACATAAACGGTCATGGGTATCAAGGAGATAATAGAATAAAAAACAACAGAACTATAGTGTTAATTTAGACCATTATAAAAAAAAATAAACAATATTTTAACCCCTCATAAAAACAAAGTTAATTACCCCATACGTATACGTCCCTCATATTCATAATATATACAGTGTATACGACACCTATAACATATTTTTTTTTTATATTTAAGACTAATACAATATTCCTTTATGAATACTTCCATTATGTCATTAGTTTTTAAAATTGTTAAACAAATATTCAAAGTATATGTATACCTGATGTTATTATATCAGTTGTACTTTTATAAAATCTGTGTTGATACGTATAAAAATGGATCTTTTGTTTTCTTCGACATTCTCTCAATAGGAATTTTATTTTAAAAAACTTGGTCTACTCTACAAAGTCAAAAAATGTAATTCAAATACTAGAAGATAATTTAACATGATGCAGCGTCATCCTAACTAAAATATATTAGTTATCTTTTTGAGTTGCACAATTAAGGTACTGAATTACGTTCATTATGTAAGCTTTTCAATTAATTTCATCATTTTAAGTTATCACACATTTACGATAGTTTAATTATAAATAAAATTTTTAAGTCAAATATCGCGTATTGAAAATAACAGAATTTTAATATCTTTTTTACTGTACTTAACTTATTTATATATTGATTAATTTTTCTACGAAAAGATCGAAAAATTATAAATGAACAAACTTGAGTAATCGTATGAAAATATATTACTGAATAGTAGTTGGAATAATTAGAATAAAGCCTATTTGAGTTAAAAGCAGATTTATAGAACTATTAAAATTGAAAATGAGGACACGTTGAGGGGAGGTAATGTAGTAACAGGAACTTTACCATCTGTGCGTGCCGAGATGACACGACGTCGCCACCACCTAAGGGAGGNAGCCTATTTGAGTTAAAAGCAGATTTATAGAACTATTAAAATTGAAAATGAGGACAGGTTGAGGGGAGGTAATGTAGTAACAGGAACTTTACCATCTGTGCGTGCCGAGATGACACGACGTCGCCACCACCTAAGGGAGGTTAAAAAAGAGTCGATGGGGGGTGGTGACCGACGACAGGGTTTCTTCTTTTCAATACTTACGATAAATGGGGTGGGAGTAAGCGTTTGCTTCAGGTGTCCCACCGAAACACCCACGTTCACAACATCCGTCCGGAAAAAGATGGCGTCCGGACAGAGAGTTTTCTTGTTATTTTCACTGCTGCCACAACCACAACTGACGACCGCAAGTGTTCCGGTGTACGAATACTTGTGTATATTATGTTTTCGTAAAAACAGTCGGTGCATAGTAAATACTATTGTCGACCGCATTCACTATTACTGAACGGTTGTCAAAGATGGGAAAAATATGTAGACCTTTAGAAAGACTCGGAAAATTTTAAAGTTTTAAAATATCGCACGATAATATTCAACAACACCTTACAAAGTATAAGCGTGTTAGAAATCATAAATATATAAATGAAAAATAATGCTTATAAAAAAAAAATCTGAAGAGGTGTAGTGAAATAGAAACTAGTATATAAAACATTCCGTTCCTAACAAAAAATACAAGACGGTTCTTTTCCAGTCACTTGTTTAATAAAAAAATAAAAAATAACTATTAATTATTATTATTATTTTTTGATACATGATTTTCTCAATTTATTAGTTCTTACTTAGTATTCCTTTTTAGTACTACTAAAAGTTATTATTTTATAGTACTTTTTCAGTTCATCCACTTGATAATGGTGTCGACTTTATTTTTTTAAATGGTAACAGACTTATTTAACTACCTTATTTATTGGATAATTAAGAATACGACTGGTCGATAACAACTTTTAGATCAGTATTTCGGTAGTTATTAATAATTCAAAGTAATGGCTGGAGGTGAAGTGTAGGCTCTGTTTTTTTTATCACTATACATTCTAGTGTTCACTCTTCCTCCCGCCTTAGTATAATAATTTAAGAAGTGCGGGTCCAAAAGTTGTTATCGAATAGTTATTTTCTTTATTAGATCTCATTATCTATATAAATAAGTTATTTAATTACCGTTTGGAAACATAAAATACAAGAGTCGTTGTATTTTGATTACTTTCAAAATATAATTGTAACCCTTTGATTAAATGTTATTCTATTAACGTAATTTTAATCTTAAATAAAAAAAAATTGAGATGATAATTTACTGTTTGTTTTTGTATCATTTAATAGCATTGTATTGCTATAACCCAACCCGACACATAATAAACGGTAGTTCCAAAATTTTCGTCAATTTAGAAAATTAAAAAAAAATGTATACACAATGTGTTTTACTCATTTGTAAATTATACCAATTTATTATCTTGCAATTAGATTAATGATCAATGGTATAAATAGACTTTGTTTTTAATTTGAATACTTTTAGTGTTACAGTTATTGATTTAAACCACGTCTAAGAAAATAGATTATTTCATTAAAAATCTTGAAATTACGCGTATAAGCGAAAAACGGCAACGATCGTTCACAAGAAAATTTAGGGTACGGGTGAAGAAAGGCATGATGACCTGACAGCCAGATCATTATAAAGATGAATTGAACTAGAAAGTTAATTGATGAGATGCAAACACAAGCAACAGCCCGCCGAATTTCCGAGTAATGGGAGCCAAGAGGTTTTGGGTAGACGAAAGACGGAAATATGCATAATGAAGAAAGATGACATATCCAAGATCGACGGGGGTATAATTAAAAAAGAAAATGACGACGAAGAAATTATAAGCGAAACGGACACGGGAACCAATCCACCACCAGCGATGTTTAACGAAGCGCAAAAGACAACATGGTTGCAAAAAGCAGTCGCAGCATCAACGACAGAGTGGATTAAAAAAGATTTTTTGACAACTATCGTACTGGAAAATTTTCAAATAGGACAGAGAGCCGTAGAATATTATAAAAAGGGGAGACATTGGAATTACAGAGCTTGTGTATAAAGAACCGTTATAAAGCGAAGAAAAGAGAGAGAAAAAACGGGTTTAAATGTAAATTTCCTCGGTATAAAATAAAACCCCTTCACTTGTATCCCATAGAAAGCCATTAGCCTTTTTCAACCAACAGATATACGAAAGCTTACCACAATTATATTGGAACTACAGTAAGGGAGTTCAGAGGTATACAGCGTAAAAAATCTAACTGCCGCTGTTGCTGTCGTTTGAAACTTTTAAGTAGATAAGAGGGAAATGGCAATAATAATAATCATTTTTAGGGTAGGAAAAAACGTGATTTCAGAAAGGGGAGAAAACACGATAAAACCGCAAAACGAAATTGAAGGCAGATTATTTTTATGTTTACAAGTTTTGTTACAACTTTGTTTGCATTTTTTGATATTTTAAAAATGATTAAAAATGATCACAACAAATTTTAGTTGAAATATTTCAAATGTATATTTTCTAAAAGATTAACTGAAATATCATATTAAAAAATAAAAAATAAAACATGACCATAACTAGTTGAACAATACTTATTTAAATCTTAAGTACATAAATGCAAAACACAATTTTTCTTAGCCAAAATTAAAATGTATTTTAATGCTAACTATCTGATAATCTTGTAGCATTACAAATATAGTATGGCAATAATAAATATTCTTTATTTGTTTTAATATTGCATGATAAAATATCCTTTAAGGTTGGTTAACCGATCGTCGAACAGGAAGAGTAATAAGCTAGTAAAATGAGCAAGTGGCAGATTAGTGTTTAATTCATGGTGAGTCGTTTAACACGATAGCATTAAGTCACGCCAACAAAGAAAACTATAAAAAAATATATCTGAAAAAACAAAATAGCGAGTTTATTTGTTTTTTTTTACAATGAAAAACTAAAAGAATTAAACATCTGGTCAAGTTTATCGAGCAAATGAATATAATGGAAAACAGTTGTTCTCTTTGTATATTATATATGTTTTAATTTAATTTAACTTAATAAAATCCAAAAAAAAAGGGTCATTGTACAGTAATCTCAAATAATGACGAATCGGGCGATTTTTAAATTAAAAGTGCCTACTTTAAGTACAAAATGCATTTAATTAAAAAATGTCTCGTTTTTTTGCATACAAAACAAATTTTCTATATTTTCAAATTAGTTGTAAAATCAACACGCTAATTATCACACCATATTTTACTAAACTATGTATTTATACTATATTATTGAACAACAATAAACCTACAGGACTTCAGTAAACTTGAGAGCCAACGCTGACAAAAACAATGTGCATTAAATAATTTTAAGAAATAAGAAAACGTTCTGACTATATTAGTAAAGTTTCAGGCAAAAGTTTAACGTCTTTAGATCCAAGTTTTTCAGGCGACCCTTTTTGTGTGCTTATAAAGAAAAGCCGCTTTTTCTCAATACAATGGCCCTCAGGCAGGAAATCCACCTCCATCCTACTCGGCATCACCCAGTCCTATCATGAACCCCGATAAACTTTTCACCCAACAACGTCCCCTTATACTTTTGTATTCTTTGCACCGTGTGTTTGAGATAGGTTGGAGGAGCACAGAGAAAGAGAGTTTAAAATTCAATAATAAATAAGGCGTGGGCAAAGGGAAACAGGGGTAATTTTCCTAACACCCTTACTTCTACGACCCACAACTCTTTTCTGCTCAGCCCTCTCCCAATTTCATTCTTAAGCTTTTTAATGATTAATTGACTTGAATTCGCCATTGTAAGTTTAATAAAAGTACCCTCGCACAAAAAAAGGGTTATATGATAAATAAACTAAATCACGTTGTATTTATTTGGTCCTGTCATTTCTTGATTCATTTAAGGTAGAAAATGTTTATAAAATTTAAGATTATAATATTTAATTTATGTATTTTTATTCTACAGTTAATTTTGCCCTCCTTTAAATAATTTTTGAACCAAGTCTACTTTTATGTATTTTACATCAAAATATAAATTGAAATCAAATGTGTAAAATATGAAATTCCAAACTATATACATTTTATAAAATTTCCGGGTTAAGAGTTATTGAGCTTTACAAAAATAAGTTCAAAAAAAAGGTCCTGCTGTTTATCTATATATTTCATAAATAATATTGTAAGATATTGTAGAAAATAATTAGAAGATATTTTACAATACCAAAAATATCATATATTCGTTACTGGAACTTAACTAACCAACATAAACACCGTGTTTAAATAAAATAAAATCTCTATTAAGGAGTTCATACAAGTAAATTTTTGATAAAATTCATAGTAGATCTAAATTTAAAATCAAAATAATTACTATAGGCAGAAATAAAGCAAATTTTTTTAAAGAGCTAATATTTTTCTACATGAATGTAGCGTGAAGAAGGATTTGTTCTATATCCTCCTCGTGTGTATTCCTTGCTAATTTAATATGATTAATAAAAATGTTTTATATTATATTAATATCATATTGAATTTATAAAATTACAAAGAAATAAATAACTTCATTTAGTTATTTTTTAATAAATTCAATTGACATTATTATACCTAGGTGGGGAGACGTTTGCGGTTGAGAAATGATTAGTGATAAAAATAACAACACCCACGTCACACCTCCAGCCAATACTATGAAATGTTAATAATTTCCAAAATACTAGTCTAAAAGCTGTTATAGACCAGCGCATTATCTTAATTAAATATTTATATTTATTAAATACATTAAATAATTATGTACATTGACTTTTGAAAGAATAAAATTGAAATCCTTACAAGTAGGGTTTCGGACTTGATAAAGTTTATTTAAGTCATCCCGAGTACATCAATGATAAATAGATAAAGGAGATGGTCACCAGTTACACAAGTGATAACATTCAGAACAAACCAAAATATTAATATATTTTTGTCTGATTCCGGTATCATTTAATGATACAGCATCAGTGAAAAAACATCCTGAACTACTATTAATATTACCAAAATAATAAAAAATGCATTTGTCATTAATAGTAATTTTTCATATTATGTATAATTGTATACATCGTAAATGTATAGAGCGATCGGTTTAAAGTTAACCGACCAGCAATATTTAATTAATATATTTTTTTTATGAATAAATCTTGCATTTTAAAGTTATGAAGTTTTTCTATCAAAATTATAAATAATATTGATCTGACACATTGTTTAAATAAACAGATTCATTTTTCATTTGTTTAAAGTAAATTTATATTATTTTCTGGTTTGACGTCAGAAATTAAATTGATTTTTTTTTTATTTTTAAAATCCTTTGTGGCTATAAAAATGAAAGGGTTTCTTAACCATGATTACTCTGTGATGGGTAGTAATTCCTTCACCGGAAATAAGGAAAGCAAGATTGATTTACATGTCATTTCTTTCTACCTGAAACAAAAAAAAAAACAATTACTAAAACCTTAAGATTTATGTATTTCTATAAAATTGAAAAATGTCTCGATTTTCAATAATTTGTTATATTTTATTTATATCATTTTAATCAACACATCTGACAAAGTGAAATTTGGCCTATATACTGTCACTGTATGTGTACTCACACATCAACATTTTTTGCCGGGTTGTAATTTAAGAGTATTTGTTGGTGCCCGACGGATGATGTGTATCTAACGAAAAATCCCTTTTTCATCCCTTCGCTGTTTCAACAAAACCAAACGTAGATCTAATAACGCACCACGATGGAGAAAATAATTAGAGAGCCGAAATAATATCGTAAAGCTTTTTCTTCCATCTCGTCCTCTTTTTTCTACCTCACCCGCTGTTTCCCCTTCGCCTTGTTTTTATATACGTATATGGAATATATTTTCTCACTCGGTTTTACCCCTCCCCCTCCCCCGTGGAGCATTTCGTCCGGGTCGCTCGGGCGCGCGCGTTCTTTTATTATAATGAACGAACGTATAAAAGATGTTTTTCGATTAAAACGAGAATGAAGAGCCCTCTTTTTCTTCGCCTTCCACTTCACCATCCTTACCACACCCCAAGCACATGTCTACAACCCTTCGCAAATTGCTGCACCCTTAATGTATATTCCTTGTCCCTTTTCTGTGTTTTTCTGCGCTCGCCTTCCTTTTTCTCATCCTCCGCCTCTCGTTTTTCTTCTTGTCACATTACCACACCGCTCTCCTCAGCTCGGGTTCTTCATTTAATTTTATATCCCCTAAACTTTTCTACACGGGAAAGTTTTCTAAAAGGGTTTTTTCTTATACTTATTTCCACCAATACTCCTCGTCTCTATCTAAAATATCCCTTAGTCATTAACACGTTTAAATATACTAGTGGTACTATGATGCTTTTTACAACCGCACTCATGGGAAAATTACATCTAATGCTCAATTTTTTTTCTTTTTATGTTACATTTATTTTTGACAACACATTTTAAGACTAAAAAAAAAAAATTTGGCATTTATTTACTTTTACTGCAATGAGTATTATGAATATAAATTAGATATCAAAAAAGGTTTTAAGTAAAAGGGTGATATATGTAATTTGCAATCAGGTAAAGCATCCCATTTATTCATTAAAACTTTAGTTTTTATAATAAAAATAAAAATTAGATCAAATTTTAAGATTTTAACAAAATGATATTTTTAATTTCTATGGAGTCCATTAAATCGTACAAAGTGCGTAGTGTAACCATACAAAACTGGTTTTCGACAAGTCAAAATTTTATATAAAACATTCTAAATTTAATAAAGCAAACAATAATAGCCAGTTCCCATTTAAATTTTTATAGTAATTCCTAAAGACTCCCTTTAAGTATATATTTTTTTAAATAAACTTAAAATGGTATATAAACAATAGTATATTGAAATAAATTAAATTTTAATCTAAACATTTTTATGAAAAAACAATTTATTTAACGAAAATATTCGGAATAATGTACTTAATAAATCACACAGTATATAGTTGAAATTCATATTTTACTCCGTTGAAATTTCTTGATATATTTATTTGTATCTTGTACCAAGAGAAAGAACAAACATTATTTTTACAGAAGTTAAAATAATCATACTCTATTAAAAGATAAGATAGAGTTTACCTTCTGCTTAATTATATGAACTTAAACATTAAAATGGAATTTGTTTTAATGGTGTACGGTGTCTTATTTATGGCCAATGAGGTTATAAACAAGAAGACAAGTGTAATCCAAAGTTTTCAGTAGAATTAAGAAGAAAATTATTTGATGATTTAAAGTTGAGGCTAAAAAGTTTGCGCGTGAATGTTTAAAATCACGTCACTCTCTTACTAAGTTCACGATATTACACTTGTTATTGTATAATAGCCAACAAAATATCTCATGCTGTTTTAAAAATGGTCATCTATTTTAAATATTTATCTTTATATAAGAGTTAAATTTCTTAAAAAAAAAAAAAAAAAAATGGGAAATATTTTGTTTGTAAATCGGCAGTTTTTTTAGAACTTTTATTACTCTATCTAAAAATAAATTAGCTAAATCGGAAGTACATTGTGGTAAGTATTTTATTCATTAGAGAGAGAAAAATAGAAGAGAAAAAATTACTGTATAAATACAGTAAATTAACTAAGTGTAAGATAATATTCTAATGCATGTGAAAAAGTGTCTTGCAATCTTAATAAAATGTACTATTACTCTAAATAAATAATTATTTATAAAAAATCAACAAACATTTTAAAAACTATAAATGCTTATAAAAAAAAAATTATATTTTGTTAATTTTTAAATCATATTCTTAACAAAAACAATATGAAACAAATTTTGGCATAATTTAACATTTTAAACTAATGAATTCGAAAAGAGAAAACAGTTATTAAGTATCGTCGTTGTTAGATTCTTAATGGAAATTCATAAATCATTTAATTCATCCTTTCATTTCGTCTTTTCTAATTATCGATGATGTTAATATACTAAAAGATTTTTAACATTATTGAAAACAAATGATATTTAATTAAATTTTTCTTTTAATACTTTTGGATTTCCAATAGATTTAATTAATTGAAAATCTATATATATTACTATGTAATGAGATCAAGAATTTTCGGGAATATCTAAATCTATAAAAGAACATTTTTCAAAAGAAAAATAATGAATGTAAATCGTATTAAAATTATTTTTAGATAAGTAATATTGCTGTAATGGTGATTGTTATAATAAAATTTAATAGTTTGATATGCAGCCTTAATTTGTTCACATTATTATTAAAATAACGACTGTTTGTAGATTAATTGGCATAAGAAACACTTCTATTGAATTTATTTTTGCTAAAAACACAAAAATGATGTATGAATACTTCATGTCAAATAAATTTGAACATCTTTGGATATCTTCCACTGATGCCAATTAGCCTGCACTCAGCGGATATCATTAGATTTGAAATTCAGATTAAATAAACATTTTTGTCGTCCCTAATAATATCGCAACTATTATGATAACTTTTTTAGAAGCTTCATTTTCATATAGTTTTGTATGTATTGCACTGCATACTTACGAGTATCAAATAAAAATACCGTATTGATGGTATTGATTTGTCACAAATTTAGTTTGTTAAAAAAGTTTTTTATAATTTCGTTAGTATAGTTATGATAATGATAAAAAAGCGTTCCACGCAAATATTGCAACAAACAAAAAAAGCAATAAAACTTGAATTTGATTGGTCGCCCGAAAGCGTAACGAATGGCACCCAAACGTTCCACCCTCGGCAGAGGGTGGAAAAAAAAGTACCGCCGTCCTCCATTATCGTATCGGTAATAATTGATCGCTGGCCATATTCGATTTCCGGTAGTCACTGAATAGTCCTGCACGTTTTTTTAATTCGTTTTTACTTTCAAAAGCATTTAATGAATAGTTGTTGTATAAAAAACTGTGTACACTTTTACAACACCGAATAGTTGCTCATTATATGTATACACTGTTCAGGGGGAAACGCTAAGAGACGCGTGAGCCCCCAGAAACAATAGGCGACCCTCACTTGAATCACAGGTCATTAATGGAAAACAATACAACCTGAGCACACTCATGTTAATAAACAACGGACTCACCTGATTGTTTTCCATATATTTGCGTACAAGTGTAAATCCACTACTATATGACAATTTATTTTTTGATCGTTTCAAAAAAACTACTTAAAATTGAAAATTATTATTCCTGAAAATTAATTAAATTAATTCTAACTGTGTTCAATGATAATTCTATTGAAATTACTAAAATAAATTTGGATGCGTTGAAAATTAAAAATCTTTTTTCATTTGATACAACATCGATTAATTTAATGGATACTGTTGTTTATTTTAAATTGGTTTTATTATTAAATTCAAATGTTGGTCATTTTTTTTTTAACTAAATAAATTGTTTGATTTTAATTAAATACTAATGAGTTAAAATAATAATTTTATAATCGCCTAAAAGTAATTAACAACTCAGCAGTAAGAGTTCAATTATTAATTGAAATTAATAATCAGTTTTTCTATAGTAGCTAATTACTAAAACACTATTTATAATTCTGTAAGTATCATTGAATTTTAGTACCTAAGATATTTATAAATCTAAAAAAATTGTGAAAAAATGTTAAGTTAGCATCGATACAATGTAAAATTTAACCTATTATTTTTAAAATGTAATTATATCATTCTAATTTATACAATTATTTACTCAAAATAAATTATTTATTTTAGGTAGACTGAAAGAATTTAATTTTATATATTTCGGTTAGTTTAACTTGGTATTTTTAATTGAAACAAAATAGTAGTTTCAAAAATGTACTTTAGAAAATGCTTTCAAAAAATTAACCATTTTAATAACATGCATAGCAATATGTATTAGCCTTACTTTGTGCAGAGAATCCTCGAGTCTTGCAAGTGTTACGTTAACAATATCATATTCTACTGCAATCGTTGAGATGTCAGTTACACTAGCCCAAGCTGATTCTCAGGTCCCCACTTAGTAGCCGCGTCGTTACGCACAACATGAATTATTTCACCAACCGATGCAGTGGGACAAAACGANCAAATGTTGAGATCGTTGATTCTCAGGTCCCCACTTAGTAGCCGCGTCGTTACGCACAACATGAATTATTTCACCAACCGATGCAGTGGGACAAAACGATAATGATAGTGGCAAAGGTGGCATCGCCGTCAACAGAGAGGTAACGGCGGTACTCATCCCTGAATGAAACACGCCACTTGGTGTACCTACACACAACCGGTTTGCTGGGAAGACGATCGGACGCGCACCGGTCAAGCGCAAAGGGTTGCACAACAACGGTCGGCGACGGCCGCAGACAACCGGTTTCTCGGGCCGGTCCCATTGTCCACTCCTCGGGGTCGCGAAAACTGGTCTTACGAACAAACGCGGGGACAGCAACTGTTTATTGTAGTCCATTGCAGGACACGTATCGTCATTGCCGATGAATACCGGAAGCGCAATAGCCGACGTTATGACCCTTTGCTTTCTCACGGTATTCAAACGACTGTCCCTCTTCGAATTATTTTTAAATGCTTTTAACGTTTTTCAACACTACAATATGATAACCCAAACCATATGCAAAATTACAACTCCCCATAGAGTACCGGGACAACTATATTCTGATTTGGAGCTCGTCCAAAAGTTTTCTGAGCAACTGAAATTTTAATTTTATTACTCGCTAGTGACAACGCCGTTAACATGTTATTTTCATAACCAACCTTTTTTCCCTTTTGTTTATACTTTTTTTTTTTAATAATTTGAATAATTTTTCAACGAACTCGACATACTTTCAGGAGTTGCTCGAATAATGGATATTGTGCTATTTATGCTGTAAGTGCGAGTTAACTGGTTTTGTATGTACATAAGCCGTGAATGATGTTCAACGTACGATCTATACAAAATAAATATTATATAATTTATTCATCGCTAAGAAAAGCTCGAGGCGTCGGTTCCGCGTTTTGATGAACGCAATTCTTCTTTGCCATCCGACACACAGATGGTTATCCGTTATATTGTAAAAACCCCTGACGGCTTGATAGACAGTGAAATATGAGTCTCCGGGATTTTGTCTGCCGTTCTTTTTGTACGTGCCGCCGACACTTCTCTCGCGCCGTCCAACCCTACCGTCCCGACAGCTTCAAAAAGGAAAGGAAAACGCACGGGGCACCCCACAATCGTTTATTTTCTATCCAAAAATCCTTCTTCTTCTTCTTCTTCTTCTTCGAACTCAAACCGTCTTCGCCCATCACCCTGTCTTTACCGTGTCCATTATTTATCCCTCGTGCCATTCGTCTGCGAGCGCGTCGAGAACGGTGTACGACTAGTGATGTGGCGGCCCATTTGTTTGGCCGGGACGGGCGGAGGTTATGGCTGACGCGTTCGCACAATGCCGGAGCTTTTCTTATTACGCGGGTCTAAACAAACGGATGCTATTAATATTGTGTGTTTTTGAAACGTTTCGTTTAACCGAAAAACTGACGTTACAGAGGCGAATCTTTGTGCTTCCGTAGCCACAGTGATTGATGGACAACGCGCCACCAGTACAATCGTGTCGTCGCCGCCGCCGCCACACAGCAATGGTTTTGTTGAATGTCAAACAACCCACAAATGTGCCACGTCTACCACTTGCACGCTGTCGAATTCCCAATGGATTATCGATACTCTTTTAATTTTTTTTATCTAAGGCGTTTACTCGGTTGATAATTTTTCCCTTCGTGTCATTCGCGTGTTCCACAGAATCGAAAAAAATCAATCAAATTACGTTTTAATTGGTTTCCGCGTATTCAGTACATTTGGTCTTCACGCGACGTTTTCAACAACGTGTACATTGTATCGCGTGTTTTTTCGTTGGCATTAAATTTAATCAGACAACAAAAACATTCTTTTCTCAAATCTCTAGTTCACCTTCCATCGTTATAATATGATAATAATAAAGTACCACACTTTCAAATTTTATAGAGATTAAAACGAGCGTTACGGTTGCCATGTATACTTATGTGTGTGTTATTTCTCCGTACACAACATACGTGATGTACCTGAGAACATATGGAACACTTCCCATTAAATGACTTGATTACTTGTCACACTAAACAATGTTGTGACATTCATTAAGTGAAGTTTTTTTTCTAATTACGAACATAAAACAACCTTTAACGACTTATATATTGTTTATATTGTTGTTTATTAGGAAAATTCAAACGAATTATTGTTTAGGTAAATGAATGCATTTCCATACACTTCTGGTATTATGTTCATTTTCTATAAAAATACAACTAGTTACTCCACTAAAATTAATTTAACATTAAGTATTTGTTGATTTACACGACAACACGTCATTGTATTTATATGAAACATGATAGTTACTTTTAACATAACACAACGCAAAATTATATATTTCATCTTTGTATAAATAAATATAAATTCAGTTTTGAATAAAACAAAAGTCAATGTAAATTATATCTAGAAATTTCATTACAAAGGTTAGTGGTCTTTACACAGCTGTTTAATGGGTCGCCACTATGTTTGTCTGAACGTACGTTTTATAATGATAAAGTAGTTTGTTTTAGTAACCGAAACGATGGCAAAAAAAACTCGGCCAAGACGAATTGACCATATGCTCACCGAAGATGATACCATTAACAACACGGTT
Organism: Daktulosphaira vitifoliae; assembly: GCF_025091365.1. Classification (NCBI taxonomy): domain Eukaryota; kingdom Metazoa; phylum Arthropoda; class Insecta; order Hemiptera; family Phylloxeridae; genus Daktulosphaira; species Daktulosphaira vitifoliae. The sequence goes on along the minus strand of NW_026099572.1, from coordinate 24,082,802 downwards.
TTCACCTGGCATTTCACACTAATCAATATACATCTACATAATTACGGTGGATTTTTAGTGGACAAAAACATTATAATTTTTTATATAAAAAAAAAAGATTGTATACATAATATAAAAAAGTCATCTAGATCAACACAAGCGTCAACAATATCAAACTGGATCATCTAATTTAAATTACTTCACACGTGTGAATAGAACTAATATTATGTAAAACAAGATCACCATCATGAAGTTTTTTTCAGTCTGCGCTCAGCACCTGTTTGGTAGACTATTTTTTTAATAATTAAACAATTAAAGTGAAAAATAAAAAAAATCAAGAAAACTTTTTATGGTAAAATGTAGTTATATTTAACTGGTGTGATATTTTTGTATGGATAAAATACCGTTATGTAGATATTAGAGGGAAAAAAATGATTTGTTTTAAAATTCGACACAGTATTTCACAACAAGCAGAAATGTCATAAAAATCGAGGGAAGTATAATATCACGTTTAACATTAAATTGCTTACTTAATATAAAACAAATAAATAATAACTGTAGTACGAGTCGGTTTATTTGTTTTAAATTAGTTTTCTTATAGAATGTATCTGTGTAAGCAGGTAAGTATGGGGGAGGACAGACAGGGGAAAACCACTTTAATTTTCTTGAAACGCGCGCGTTACTATCGCTACTTTATGATAATATACTTATATAAAACACCACTGGTAGTTTTATGAAGGTTTCATTATATACTTTGGAAAGGGTTTGAAAAATTGTTGCACTCCTCTATTTGTTCAACGACCACCTTATCTGCATGTGGAAATTGCAAGTAATACCGGATGGTCGTCACAAACGTACCTCAATGCTATTTCACGAATGATAACCATAATTACTGTACTTCCTTGGACTTTACGTTGTTGAATAACGCACTAAGATATCATACATCTGACTTGTGGAGATCAAACGGTGACATTCTTTATGTCAGTGCAAGTGTTGACCCGTAGATAGTGATGTGACGAAGAACATTATCGAGAGAATCTTTTTCATAACGGGAATAAATTTTGAAAATATACTTTTGCAAAAAAATATAATTTCTTAAAGAACATTTAATCAATTTTGAAAACTGTCAGAAGTAATGAATATATAATGGAAATTTATGATGAAAAAATAATCGTTTTCTATAGTCGCATAATTAAAATACGAAAAATTCTTGAGAACCATTTAAGTCAAAGAAAGACTATGATGGTTTCTCACAATGCTTTTACAATTCTATGGCTTTTCAATATATTTGCATTTATTATTCAAAGACTAAAATTAGTAAATCTCCCCAAAAAAAGTCTTTACTGTAAATGCAATAGAAAAATTCTCAGTCAAAATCTTATTCGCATAATTATTCAAAAACGGGTTCAATTTGGCCGTCAAGTATAAATTTGGTTACTTTTAAATATTTTTCTTAAGCGTTTTTAAACTCAAAAACATCAAATTGGAGACCTTTCATTCAAAGTAGACTGTATATTACTTTGCTTAATGTTTGCGTAAAGTAAAATAAAAATTGAAAGTGACCATTTTTTTCTAGTTAAACATTTCAGGGCTATTTTACAGTGATGTAAAATTATAATGAAAACATGAACATTCCAGGAGAATATTCACGAAAAGATTATTATGGTTATTTTACATCACTACTCATAGACATATTTCAGACGTGTTGTAAATTATTGCTTTCTTAACATTCTAAAAGACAAATATAACAAATTTTGTTAAATTTGTTTATGAATAAAATTTCCTTAATATTTCAATCTATCCAATTACTCTTAAACTAATTATAGTTATACAATTTTTTATTCTTTATTTTTTTTTAATGAAATGTGTTATATGAACATATATTTAAAAAAATATATTTATATAATTCGTATATAAAATTATCGCTTAAAGAGAGCTCTCGGAAATATTTATTTTTATAAGCCATTTAATAGTGCATTTTAAAAAGTTTAAATTGCAAAAGAAAAAAAGAATTTTATTTTAAGCTTTTAGACATAAACTGTATACTTATAAAGTTTGACCATTGCATCATTCTCTATCAACCCTTTTTAAATGATTAAAAAACTATGCAAAGTATTTTATAATGAAGTTTTTACTGAAACTTTGGATGTGTCTATACATAAGAAATTAATAATAATATACAGTTAAAAGAATATCATTATTGATAAGTAACTATTTAAATAACTATTTTATAAACTTATTTAACTAATAATGTTTAATGAAATTAAACTTTATATAAAATTGTTTATTAAGGAATTATTAAAATACTCTAAAAATTGTTTTGTAAATCTTTCTTACATTTCGAAATGAATAGTTAAACCATAAGAAAAATATATTAGATATTACTTATTATAAGTAGTATTGTACATTTTTCAAAACATTTAAATTTTAATAAAATTTTTGAGAAATTTCTAAAATGTTGGACTTTTCTATTTTATTACATCCTTTGATAATAATCACTTAGTTAAATTTTAAATAACTTAGAGTTCTACTATATAACGTATTAAGAATAGTACCCTCGCCTTTTTAGGTTAAATAATGATTTTTTCATAAAAAAAATGTTAATATTTAAAATTGAATATATTTTATAGTCCATAGTAAATAATAAGATTATTGCAAGAAAAAACTGTAGATTCTAACTGTAGATTTTAAGGCACGTTTTGAAATTAATTGGGCTTCTATTAAATCAAGAATTATCTACAAATAAACCAAAGTAATAGACGAATTACTTGAAATTTTATTTTTATAGCATCCAAATTGAGTAGTTTTATTAATTACTCACAATTTTATTCGTAATGAAAAATCTATTAATTAATTTTGAGATTCGATAAATCCTTAACTATACAATAAACTAAATAGTTACCGTGGCTGTAATATCTATTTCATTAAAGTGTAAAATGAGAAGATATGACAAAATACGACATTCTTACTTAATAAGGTGATTCGCATAAATATAAACTTGAATAAAATATTGGGGATTGTACAAAATAATGGGGGTAATTCTTAACAAGGAAATATATTTTCATCGATGGATTGAAATCAATCTATTTAAAATATGTTGTTTTTAATCATATCCATAAAAGTACATTTAAGACAAATGAAAGATAATTGCATGTTTTATTAATTTGAATGCAAATATTCAGATTTATATGCATAAATGCATATTACTTGATAGTATTTAAAAATTTCATATAAATCTGGATTCTTATTGCGAATGAAAATAAATATTGTCATCCAAAAACTAATATCAAATTATCAACGTTTTACATTGATTTGATTAAATTTATAAAATGTTTTATACAGATTTACTATAATCAAAGAAATCTTTAACTTACAACACTAGTTATAGGTAACAATTTTCTTTAATGTATTCATTATTATCTAGTTTTTGTAGCAAAATAGTTTGTTTGAATGATAATTATTCTATACAACACATTGTAGTTATAAATAAATTACTACAAATCTATTATTGATGTGTCCCATTAAATGTGATAGTCAACAAATGTGTACATGATACACGATAAATAATCATAATTTGATACGAGTGGAGTCAATTATTCCGTTATCAGTAATTTTTGTACTCTTATTGAACTTTAAACTCATTTAACTGTTAAGTTAAGCTTTTTATGTGGCCGCCCGAACTCGGAGGAGTAATTAAGGCAGCTAATACTAATGTTGACGCCACGCCGACTATAATACACACGCTATTCACACAAATGATGTGTGTAAAGTCATATACGTACTGTGGAAAACGGCGTGCGGTGTATGTTAATTGAGGTCCGGAATCTCCAACTCCGACACTTTCCCCACCCCTACGGTTCATCCACTAACCAAACAAACTCAACGGTTCTCATATGATTTTGTGGTTTAGATATGGTTTTTTATAATGCTGAATAATTTACGAAGACTGATCATATTGAATTGTAATGTCTAATTAACATCTACTGGTCGCACTTGGACAGTTACAAGCAGTACAGACAATAATCTTGATTTAATTGAGCGCGTTAAATTTTATCGTATATTTGTAATTAATTATTACGATTATTGTCTTTTACTCGCTAATCATAAGAATTATGTACGACTTAATTTCACACTGCGAAGATTCGACAGAGTAAAAGTCGTATAAAAAGTTTTCGGTGTGGTGTATTCGGCTATATATTCCGCCATATTGAACTCGGTCTGGATAAGAAGAAAAGAGGCGAGGACGATAAAAAAGAGAGACGCACTGTATTTTAATCTCGTATAACTCATCTCCCTCCTTCTCTCGCGTGTGCCATAAAAAGCAGTCCAAGTAAACTGCACGGAAACAAAAGGCTTCGCCGTTGGCGGCAGCGGTGGCGGACCAGGAAGAAGTGTAGTGGCTGCACAGAGGACGGAGAAGATTTTACGACGTAGCCTTCTTAATTATATATGCGCGCAACGATTTTTCTTGACTCCCGGCCGCTTCTTTACCCTCATTCTTTTACTCGCCAGCAACTTTATATGTAAATTCATAGCCCCGACACTCGCCCCCGCGCCACTATCCATCGCATAAAAAGGTGGAGGTCGCATAACCTTCTCGATCCCATTTGAAGCTTTAGTTCCATTTAAGTTATAAGTGAGTGAACTCTTAGCTCACTTTTTCGCTCGCCATAACATATTCAACAAATAAAAAACAATATCTGCGAAACGATGGCATATAAAACTTTAATGTTATCGCTAATAATTTCTCCTAATAATAGTTCATAACTTTAAAACTACCTCATTCGTTCGTATAATTTTAATTACTCGTTTCATTTGCACGTTTACAATGTGTAGACAAAATTAAAATATTGCGCATCCACATATTTATCTTACTAAAGAATTCATATAAAAATTCTAAACTCATAACTAAAATTTACACGTGTACTAACACACTGACTGTGAAATCAGTTGTCGGACCGTATTTTTCTTATTAATTATTATTATTTACTATTTTATAAGTAATATTGACTGTTCCTTTTGAATTTAGCCATGTCTTACAAATTGTTTCTATTAGTGAGTATAGATGCTTATCATTAAAAATATATCACTTGAAAAAATTAGTAGCATATAAAAATATATATATTTACTTCTTAAATGTACTGATTAATATACTTATTATAGTAAAAACCTCGTGGGAATTTGTTGTTTGAAACTTATTTGTGTTATATTCTGACTGTTTAAAGTTATATTTTCATTGAATAAACTAATAATTTAAAATTCGATTTTGATATACTGTTTCAACACAATTTTTCTACATTAAAAATTGCACCCAATAATTCTAAAAAATAGCATAATTATCAGATCGAAATAAATTAATTAGAAATAATAAAATAAATTATTTTGAAGTACTTTTCAAAAGAAACAAATATGTTATATATATATATATTAACATATAATTAATTTGAATTCTGATTGAATATACGAATAATTTTTTTTTTTTTACTCGAGAATTATTTAAAACGAAACGTAAATAATCACGAACTTAGTAGAAATTTTTTCATTGAGATATTAGTTATATATTTGAATTCTGACACTAAATTTCCCTCGATAATATGAAAGAAATAAATACTTTATGTTTATTGTTAATTGCTTCCAAATAGTTTTTTAAGGACATCGAAGTGTTACTTTGGTAGACCCTAACATTTTTTTAACAATTATTTAATACCTTACGCGAGATAATGCCATACGTCTACGAATAATTTTCAAAATAATTATAACAAAATTATATAGAAGCTAAAAATGAGAAACGTTAGCTCACTATAATTACATTACATCTAGTTAATTACAATTTTATCCAGTTTCCATCAATATTAAAGTCTCTCTTAATTGATTTTCAGTTAACATTTAGATTATTTAAGTGCAGTTAAAAATCAAAGAGAGTCATTACTTCCAAAGCTTGAAACCGGTCAAACTTGGTGCGTGAATTATTTAATAGCATTATGAACGGTGTACATTAAATATTATAAAGATTCTAAAAATACAATAATTGTAATTATTACAACTGTATTATGACCCGTGTGCATAGATTTTTTATAAAACGTTGGTCAACTGAATTAGCTTTCAATTTTGTCTTGAAATGTGAACGACAAAAGTAATGTAATTTCTGAGAATTATTTCAGACGTAGCTGCGTCATGATGGACATTGTTTGAGTTCATTTCCGAGCTAAAAAAAGATAAAAGAAAAAGACGACGGTGGTGGTAACAGCTAAAAGGGACGGTAAAAGACGATGGTCGTCGTAGCCCGGCGGCAGTACACAAATATATTGATCGGAGGGCGGTCTCTTTTAGCTCTCTTTTTGACCATCTTTCGCCTTCTTTTTCCCTTACCACCCTCACCGGGCACCCCGTGCAAAGTTTTTGTGTGTGCGCATCATCTTGATAATAATTATATAAAATTTTCCTTTTCACGTCCGCCTTTTTCGCCCCTTCTGAAAAACTGAATAATTAGAGACTATTTCTACGGCACCGCCGCTCTCCCAAATCAAATACGTTAAATTATGCCTGAGCCCGTATAACTTTTTAGCTCCTTTAATAACGTCAATATTTTAAAACGCGTTCGTACAAGACTTGCATAAACGGAAAATATATCATACATACGCCTCCCCAAACAAAGCTGTATATTAATTGTGATTTAAAACGACATCGAAAATAATACGTTTTTCGCAGATTATAGCGAAGTGAAATTTATTATTATATTGTAAATAACATATAAAACGTCGTATGGTGCAGAAATAAAAATACTTCACAGCTCTTTACAGGATACAATATTTCTCGTGTGCCCAATAAAAGTTACACAATGTTATTTTAATATTTTAGAATTAATTTGAATGCTATGATTTTCTCGGTAGACAAATATTTTTAATGAAACCAACTCAGAAATTCCTAAAAAAAAAAAAAAGAACCTCTCGGTAATATTTTAATACTAATAACAGCTTATTTTTATCAATGAAGCTGTAAACTTATGTTATTCAAAAAACACTTTACGACTATTATTAATAAGGTATTAATAAGAATTCATATGTTAAAAAAATGTAAGTGAATTCTATTAAATTATTAAATTTCAAGATTTATTAAATATTCTACCACAATATAAGTTTGAACCTGTACCAAAAGTTGAAATTTAACGAAATTCTAACATTTCACATACAGCAAAATTTCAAAAATATCCACTTGTATCACGTAGTGATATAATAGTACATTATACATTAAAATATACAATTCTTTTATTGTTCAAAGCTTAAAAAAATTATGAGGACTCATATCGATAATTCTCAATAAATAAATCTTCCTCTTTTAATATTCTTTTGCCTATATATTTTTTAATTAGGTAACTTTTTTCCATTTTTTGAAACTATTTTACAAAATTTTACACTGATAATATTTCATTCATACAATTATTGAAATCTCTATCTAAATGCCGTTGTTATCAGAAGTGATTTACTATAAGCTTTCGCTTGGAAAATTATGAAAATGAAACGGCGTTTTCATTAGTTTCATTATTAAACGACTTGGCGTTTAATGCCTTAATTCACTCGAACCTAGAATTATTAAATAAAAATTAAGAATATAATTTCATTGGACAGTTTAAAAAACTAACATTTAACAGTATAATTTATCAAATAAAATTTTTCCTATAAATTTCAGAACGAAAAAAAATACACTCGACTGTGGCCGAACAAGTATTAAAAAAATGTTCGTATTGAAACACATCAACCGATCAAAAATAAAAGGGTATCGGACGATGGGCAACGTGTATTAATTTCTGGGGTCCGTTCTTTCATGATTGAACTCCCCTAACATATTCTATCGGCCGTTTCTATTGTATTGTTAAATATTTTTTAAGTAACGACATAGTCCGACTAACACGAACCAATATGTAAAATAATAACACTGTAATATATTATTCAAACAGTACCAAAGGGCAACTGACTAGATTGCGTTTGCTAAATCAAACGTAAATCCAAGAACTCGAGACGAAATAGGAATAAATTTCATAAGACAAATGATTTCAAATTATTCATTAGTTACTCATAAAGTTTAATTGTGTCTATAATTTTATTGATTTTTTTCAATGAAAAACAGAGCATATTCAAATAAATTAAGATATAATTAATCTAACCTAATATCAACAAATATTACCGTAATTCAAAATATATTTTACTGCTTCGTTGATTTTAATTTTCAAAAGTAATTTTATTTTGTTCACCAAAATATATCATTAATTAGTTTTTGATGATTAAATTATAACGAACCAAACGCTTAAAAATGTATTATCCTTTCTCGTTCATTTGTACATTTAAAAACACTGAAAACAAAACAAAAACGATAACACATGACACTTGACCACAATGCGCTGGAAAATAATATAACAAATAGTAATTGTTATTCGCAGTGAAAATAATAATCGAAAAACTGTCATACGCCGTTTGCGATCATTGGAATAATATAATTAATTGGACCGCACAAAATGACATGTCACAAAGACGCGCAAGTGATTATACCGAAAAACAAAATTTAGATAGCATTAAATTATTATTGTTTCAGTAATAATAATATTTTTAATATCTTAAAAAAATTATCGTTACTGCTGCGAAAAGGTAAAAAAATGACGGTTCAGTCAAACTATTCGCGTATACTCTTTGGTGTGTTAGGATAACAATGTTTTCCTCGAACTAAAAACAATATTACGCTATTATTATCATTATATTAATGTAGAGTGGTAATACGTGTTTAATTCCCAAAAGAACGAAAAATGAACGTGCCTTGACAGTTGTTTAAATAACATTTTATTCGGACACGGTGCAAATTGAACTCGTTCTAAAATTAAACGAAAATTCGCCGTGGAAAATAAAAATCTGGATGAACACTGAATTAATTTAATAAATTGATAATTTTCCGAACGCTCTGAGTAACAAAAACAAACATTGGGCAGATTAAAATCACACACGTTACACAGTTAGTATTTTATTTGTCGAACGTTGACTATAAAAATGTTTACTGGCAAAATATAAATATGCGACATCCGTGATGGTATTATATACTTATGGTTGCAATTATTTCAATAGGTCTGTAAAGTATAATTGGTTTTAGATGAATGTAAAAACTCAATACCATTTAATGTAAAATCACAGGTTTGTAGCCAATGGTCTTTACTACTGATGCTTTTTTGGGTCAATTAAATTAATATACATAGTGTGGTACAGATCTATCAAATAAATTCTCTTTTATTACAAAAAAAAAATGTAATTATAAATTTAAAAATGAAATTGATTTAATAAAAGAATTAAACTGTGATTAACTTATTTAATTTTTTCTTATTTTTAAATACACTTCATATATCCATCAATATCACTAATTATTTACATAGTAATAAAATGATTCATTACATTTCATAACTTTTGTTAAATAACCACGTTTTAGTTTGTTAAATTTATCGAACTTTTTGAATACTTTGCGACCGCATTTACCACGTAAGTGTTATTAGTAAATTGGCTGTAGTTTTTGTCATTCTTTAACCAATACTCATCCGACCACCACATTCGATTGCGACAAATTCACCCTATCAGTAAAATGGTCGTTCGGTGGTTGAGGGAGAACAAAACAATAATCATTGAATATACTTCGTATGGTATCAATTCAATCAATAATCACTCCATCACTAAAAAAGGGGTTGCGGCCATTTTTTATACTATTGTGACTATTTTTCTTGTTGGTTATGAAAAATGTTTACAAATCTGAATTTTTTTTTAGAAAAAATAAATATGTTAACTGGTTGCTTAACACTGACTCAATTGAAAAATAAAAATAAAACATATCTTAATTTAGTAAGTATCAAATGATACATATTGTCCTACTTCATGTGATAGAAATATTATGACAATTCTAAACTAGACAGTCATTGAGACATATTTTCAGCTATAATTTTCAAAATCTAACTAATATAGAAGTTTCGAAAAAAATATTTAAACGCAGTTCAAACAAATCTACGTATAAACTATTTAAACAAATATTGATGCATTAATAAATGGTTTAAAACCCTTAATTTAGTATCATAACTAGAAAATTCCTTATGCTATAGTTTTATAAACTATAAATATTTATGACTAAAGAATAAAAAATTTGAAAATTTCTTGCCCAAATTTGAAGAATTTTTCAGTTAAAAATCAACTTTATGCATATTTTTTCGCAAAAAAATAATGAATATTTATAAAATTTTTTTATTTAAATTGATTTATTTATTTTTTTTTATATATTTACTTATTTAATACTACAAGCAGCTAAAATACAATAGTTATAAACATAAAATATATTAACCCCTACACACAAGTCAGAAGTGCTGCTATCTAGTGATAAAAAATAGGCGTTAAAATAAAGAATAAATAGTCCTTACAAAACACTCTTAGCACTCCTAGTGGTTAAAATAATAGTCTTCAGTTTAGTTTATGCATACCATTAGTTTAATTTGAACTCCTAAGCAGCGCTAGCTATTATAGTTACATGTAAATACGATCAATCCAGTTAGTCTAAAAATTAGTCATAAAACAATAATTTTGTATTAAGTGATACTTCAAAGGTACTTTTATGTAAGGGACTGAAGCAACGTTTTTTATTTTTTATTTACATTTTGACAGTTTAAAAGATAACAATATTACTGCGATTTAAATTTTATATAATTAAAACATATGGATTTATAATATTTTCCTATTTGTTGTAATTAAACAACATAATTTTTTTATGTATTAAATTTTTATATATTTAAACGTTATTACTATATACAACTTTTTTACTTTATTAACAGTTATTAATAAGTAAGCATTTCCTTCGAATTGTTTTTTGTTTAATTTTTTTTTCGTTTGAAGTTATGTGTTAATTGCTATTATTAATATAATTTGTTAATGGCTTCACTTCTTATATACGTTTTACGATTCTAATCGCTTTTTGTTAGTTATAACGTTATGAAAATGGTTTTAAGACCTGATCTAATACATCTATAAATCTATCTGTATTTTAAAATTCATATAACCCGCATTTATTTAGACTCTTTTTTTTCAAATAATATTAAGTTTTATACAGCCAACCGAGGTAAAACCAATAACCACTATACATAAAAATAATATATTTTAATTTGATTAATAATTAATTTTTAATTTTATCTATAAAAAACTTAATTACAAAGCTAAGTTCTATCTAAAATTATACTGTTCTTTCTTTAAAGTGTATAGAGATCAATATAGCGCCTTATATTTCGCCTATATTGTTCTACTTATACATATATGTAAAATTGTGGCCTATTCTGTCCACAATAAAATTGTATAGCATATATAATAATAAATAATATTATAATATTATAATATAAACAAATAATACTAATAATATCATTAAAACATTTTATTACTCTTAAATACAGAATTTTATTTTACTTAGTAAAAATTAAAGTAGTTTTAGTTTGAGGCCATCTTTAAAATGTTTAAATTTTAGAAATGTTTCTGATTTTATTTAAAATTATATTTTAAATCAAAGATTAATAACTATAAACTATTAGCGTGAACATTGTCCCTTAAGTTGGATAGCAACGTATAAAATACTTTTAATTGATTATTATATTTTATTTACACAAATTCATAAGTTTATTTCTCATTTTTTTAATGTATTTAACTGTATAAAGTAACTTTGTAGTCGTCATTTCTTATATAAAAAATTATAGGGTTTAACAATTGATCTTCGAACACCAGATTTCAACTATTTAACTGAAATAATAAAATATATATTCTTTTGTTCTGATAATGATATTTTAGTTTTTAAATATATAAATAATAATATCTGATAATTTTTCGAACATTGTTAAAATATAAATCTGTTTAATATGAATTTTTTTTTTTCAAGTAGTTTTAATCGCAATCTTGAAAGTTATTGAATAAAAAATTGCTCTTAGAAAATTCTCGAAAGAGAAGATTGAGACTCTAAATTTTACTAAAAAATCATGTTAAAAGTTATATATACTTTGGTACAAAATTAATAAATTTAGTTGTAAATAAGTTATACTATGAGTTTTTTGTACGATTGTCCACTTAAATACTGAACTCCCAAATAGCATATATTTTGTGGATTAATGTGTATTATTTCACAATTTTACCTTATTTAAGATTAAGGTATTATCTGTGAATTTAAAATAAATGTCTTTATTACCTATTAAACATGAATAAATATTTTTATTGATTATGTTCTCTACCATAAATGTAAACAAATCTGTATTCTAACAGAATGATTTAGTTTATGAAATAAATGTTATCTCATATAAAAAATTAAAAACACTATATTTACAATTTTTGAAAATGTTTTGATGATCGAAGTTATGCGCTTTTTGATTAATGCTCATTGATAAACTAAAAATTATATTGATAATTTTATTTTTTGGTTTTTTTAGATAATTTTTTTCTTAATTAATTATGAAGTATTTTTTATGTATATTTAAATTTTTTTTTATCCCTTTACCTTATAAGGGTGTAAATTAGATTTTTTCAAAAGGCCACATACATAATTAATTAACTTATTTATTAAATAATAAGAACGACTGGTCGGTAACGAATTTCAATATTTCAGAAGTTATTAACATTTTTACACTTAGGTGATAGAATGAGTGAGTTTAAGAAATTTTTAACGATAAAAATAGTTAGACCCGCGCCTCACTTCCTGTCATCACGTTTAATTGTTAATATTTTTTAAAATACTGTTCCTAAAGTTATTATTGATCAGTTATTAACTTAATTAGATCATTATTTAATTAATATTCTATTTATTATATATATTGTTATTTTAAAAAATAAAGTTGACACTCTTATAAGATATAAAAATTTTGATGAACATAAAAATACTTCATGATTAATAGATTGAAAAAACATGTATCTGAAAGAGAACAAAAAAAATTATCATATATTATTTTTATTTTGTCAAAAAATCTGGTGGTTAATTATATTCTGATGACACTGTATATGTAACTATCAGTAGTGTATAATGACAGTTGTCAAAGCAGAAATCTACATGAATATGAAGAGAAGTAATGTTTTATTATAGCACAATCATAGCTTAAAATATTTGGAGAGGCTAGATTTTTTGTTTTTTTTTTCTTTCAGTTTAAAAATAATTCTGTAAAACAGTACAAATAATTTTTTTTAATTATCACAATCTTACTTTGCCTATGAAAGGACTTCACATAAAAATATTTTAAAGTCATTGTCATGTTAAGTGGTGCATGATAACAAAATTGTCATGTTTCTATATTTTTTCAAAATATATACTTTTAAACTTACTGTAAAATAATCTTAGGCGAACTTTTATCTAAAAATTTAATTTAGTGGAAGATAGGATAATATTTTACTGTGTTCATTTATATGCGTGAGATATTAATAATTACTGAAAAGAATAAAATTCCTATTCACATATATTTCTGTATTGCTAACTATTAGTATGTTCAGAATAATATTAGTTCAATATACAATTAAAGTATAGCTTAAAAACTATAAACTGCATGCAGCAAATGACGGCCTGTTTAAAGTAAAACTTAATGGAAATATTTGCACAAATCACAACTTAAGTTTACCGAATATTGGTGCTGGAGATTTTTTAGAATTATTAATTACACAGGACAACAAAAAATGAAACAATTTTTGTTAAGAACAGTATTTTGGCGAATTTTGACGATGATTCTGCATCTGGCTACAATTTTTTTCCTCATATATAATGTTTGTTATAATTTCAAGTAATTAATGTAGCGATAGATAACAATTAAACCATCATCATTATATAAACTGAAAAGTAGTTTTTTTTAACTTTCCTAATATAATTTTATCATAAAACATTTGTGCAATTTACATAAGGATGTTTAGTTTATTTTTTAAACTCGCACTATAATAATTTTTGTTTTTATTGACGCTTAATACAATGGTGAAATTATATTTGGCGTATGAAACTTAATTATTCAGTTCAACTAATTATAATGAAAAAATCATAAAAATTTCGCATATTACGATTCGAATGTACGAACGAGCTGTTTTTTTTTCCAAACCGATTGACTGTTTGAAAAAAAAACAGTTAAATTATGAAATAATTGAAATACGAAAAATTTAAATACACTATTGTCCTCAGCGTCAAAAAATACATGCGGTCGTTAAATTTGCTTTTACAAACTCACCAAAACAATTTACAAAAAAAAAGACATAAAAATAGAACTGCAATTTTTCCAAATTTTTTAGCAATACGTATATTTTTTCATTATAACTGCGAATTTGTCAGTTGTTTGCCAAAGTAAAAAACAATAAACTGGTATTTTTAAAATTCTCATAAAATTATCTATTTTATGATAATAATTTCATATTTATGAGATTATCCCAAAAATAGTTAAAGTAGAAATTTTAGTTATTTTTACTTAAAAATAACCACCTAACTTAAATTTAAAGGTATATAAAAACAGTGAAAGTAAATCGTTAAGGTCCAAATTTTTCACAACTCTTTTTTAACATTAGATAGTAAGTAAAAAATAAAATTATTTTTCACTTTTATATAATGATTTAAATGTTTAAATATCGTTGAATTACTAATTACTAGTAGTTATCTTAAAAATTAGACGTGATATTAAAAATCTGAAGCCAAATTCGGAATTAGCGTCAAAATTTCGTACTTTATTCACCATGTTTTTTTTTTTTGTAATATTGGATACTCATCTCATATAAAAAATTAACTTTAATTATAACACAAAATCTTGTTTTTTTTTTTATTGAATATAACTAAGAAAATTTGTTAATTTATGAACAAAAATACATATATTCAAAACAAATTTAAAAAAAACACACGCTTTCGTAGTTGTTTTAAATTTTTATTTGAAAAGGATTCATAATTCAAAAAAAACTCAAATAACCTTTTTTATAAAAGATATCAGGGTGATTAATATTACTTCTGTACAATTTCTGCGTAAAATTAAAATTTAAGACACTGGAAAAGTATAACTGAAAACTGTCATTTTTTTAAAAAATTAAATGAAACTGATTTTTCTTATTTTTACGAAAAAATAATAATTTTACAAAAAAATAATAAATTACCTTATTTTTTGTTCACATTGAGTTCTATAAAAATTGTTATTTGTGTTTTTGGCGAAACTTAAAAAATAAACAGCGTACACTTAAAAAAGGAAAATCCACCCCATTTTTGAAGAACTTCAACCCCTTTGAGGCACGTGAAGGGGTTGACTTATTGTACTCAAATTTTATCAGTTTCACTTTTTCAGTGAACCTAACGAAATTTTGAGCCCATGACTCTGAATTTATGAAGTTGAAAAATAAGGACCACCCTAATATACATATATATATATATATTTTTTTTTTTTTTTAAATAATGTGCAGTAAATAGTTCTAAAGTATGCATTTTAAAGTTCAGTAATAAGCATTTATGTCTTCTAAAAGTCTTTAATTTAAGCAATAGTAAAGATCAAGTAAATTTTTGAACAACAAGAAGAAATATGTTGTTATTTTTTATTATTAAAACCTAACTGTTCGTCGTTTAGTGTATGTAGTTAAGTATCCTCTCCAGATACGTAGGCCACGTATAGCCCTCCCTGGGTCGTTAAAAAGCAACGAAAAATGTATGTACATTTATCACAAATATGGTATAACTGATTATTTTAAAATGGAAGCGCATACGACCAAATATGTATATGAAAAATATACTATATTCACCCAGAGGCCGGATTCGATATCATGTGTGGGATCATAGGGTATGCTGGAAAAATAAAAAGTAAAATGGCTGCCGCCACCACCCACAAACGGCTCCCCCGTGGATGCCCACATAACATCGCAATCACCCTTTGGCAGCCTTTGTGTGAACAAATTTATCATATACATACATGTTTTATAGTACACGTCCAATTCAAACTTAGTGGGTAATATAAATTTATATTAATCATAATATACGAGCCTCGGGGTATATCGAAATGTCCTCATCGCTCATCCAGGAAAATAATATACGAACCCTGTAATTATATAGTTTTAACTTATCACCCGTGATTTCTACGCAGTTTTATTGGCATACTTACACATACATAGCGATTGTCACATAAATTCAGCTGGTACAAATACATATCCATAAATTATATACACATTAAACAATAAAATATGTAACACTGATACCTCGTAGTTGTATGCGCACCGATAAACATGATGCACTCGAAAACAAAAAGGAAATACATAAAAATAAATTATAGTGTGTTCGATATGAAACTCTAGAACGGCGTTATCTGTAAAACAAACAAATGTTCGAAATAAATTTCCATAATAACTAACTATAGGAAGTAATATTATGAAAACAAAGTCTAAATTTGATTTATCGTTCTGCTTAAATAAAGTCGGGACAAAAAAAACCGCAATCAAAACTAAATTAGCGCAATAAAAAATTATGGAATTTTTTCAAATACCCATTTTTATTTTATTTTCTATTATTATAGTTTTTTTTTTTAAGAAATTACTCAACGATAAAAAATATAAGTATCATAAAATTTTGATTTTAATAAAATATAGATCAGATTTAAACCTTATTCTATTTTTTTTCTAAAAAACGCATCATTTAGTATCAATATGTTTTCTTATGAGAAAAATAGTATGCATTTGCATAAATTCTGTGTAATTTATCTGATGAGATATGTTTAGAACATAAATCTTGGAAAGACATATTATTTCGTACGTGGGCTACGCTTGTTTTAAGAGATATGATTGAATTTTGTTTATAATACAAAACGTATTAGAAAATATACATCAAATCATCGTGGGTGTTCTTTAAGTATTATAATGAATAATTTTTTTTTTTTATAGAAGAAATTGTATTTTTTTTCTTATGAAATGCCGGCTATTGAAATTCGTTATGATTGTTTATCAACTAATGTCAACATTTCTCCATAGTTCGACAATTTTGAATTAAAACAGTTAAGAGGTTCTAGTATTTAAATAAACCACTTGAAATACACATTGATCGATATAATGACGAGAAAACTAATCAGACTAATTTAAATTTTAATTATTACAATTTAAAAATATCATGCTGAATAGCAAGACTAACATAAGATAAGCAAAGTGCAGGTGGTACCACAAATAACAACACATTATTCTGAAAAGACTAAATACGGAAGTTATATTGTCTGAGAGAATGTTAGTGCATTTTATTATATAACAACTTTTGGCGACATTATTTAGCAGTTAAGATGAGTATATTAATCATAGTAACCTTTAACATACAATAATAATATGATATTATGTCATTATAACGTTAGTCATGTGTTTTCAAATTGCGAATTATCTTGGTTTAGATAATGCTGTTATTATCACCTACATTTAATTACTAGAGACTCATGAACTTTAATTAATGTAACATGACTTCTTAGGCTAATTATAAAAGAAAAAACGTTAACCTATTTCAGTAAAAAAATTCTGTAAATAGTATGTGTTTTAAAATATTTTTGAAATAAAACGTTATTCTTTTTAAATATCAGGAGACGCTTTTCATGAAAATTGAAATGTAATGATTTTACAAATTAAAATTAAGCAAATTTACTTAAAATAACTATATTTAAATGTATCAACAAATTTATGTGTATACTCAAGACATTTATAATGAATTTCATATCATATCGTTATAAAAAAACAAACTTTCTTTCAAATACATCACTATTTTGTCGTTTGAAAATGAACAGGTTTTAAATCAAAATAGATGATTTTTCAGTTAAAAAATTATACAATCATATACGATTGTTAGTGCTATTATCATCACCATGAAGTGGCAGTCTGCTCCCGAACAGTTTTATAGTTATATACAGATATGTGTAACTTTTAATTATCTTTACAAGTTAATTTCCTATATAAATAGTATAACGACTTTAAGGCTTAAAAATGTGTATTTTTGTTAATGTAACTATCGAAATAAAATATTTTCAAAAAAATTGAGTTAGAACCTTTTCACTCTGCAATGATGATTTCCTGAAAAAATCGAAGTTTGATATTTTTTATCATATAATTTGATATAAAATGTCGTAATAAATTTCTATGACATGTTTTATTCCATTTAAAGGGTTTAAAAACGATTAAATAGATGAATATTTTCATCTCTATATTACTTTTTATGCAAAACATTACATTTAAATGTTTTAAAAAAGTTTTTATACATATCTTAATATTTTAACTTACTACCAGTTATTTTACACAAGAATAACAGATGTTTTATTTTCGTTACGTTTATTAATTATAATATTTTAATACAGTTGAAAGACAGAAAAAAATCTTATAATAAAAGTTTGTTTATCATTCTCGGTAAATTAAAATATTAGTTATTTTAGATTTTATCTTATATTAATTATATTTAACAATTATTATTATACTAATTATATAAAACTTTTGATTTATTTTGCCTGACAAATATTATAAATGTAATTTTTCTGAATACATTACAATTAATAGCATAATTTAAAAACTCAATGATTATATTATTCAGTTATTATTTTTCAATCCTAATAAATTATTAACAATGATAAGTGTATTATTATTTTAGTTTTACTGACGTATTTCTGGGAAATATAATCAGCTAATAAGGATAGTATTTCAAATCCATATAAAGAAATACATATTGATAAGGTTTTCATTTTGTTTACTCGTGGAAAGATCGTGTTAAAAAATCCTAATGGGAGGTCTCGGCCGTATAAAAAAATGTTAGTTGAGCGTTTTTTTTTATAGGCATGTATTAATGCAGTTGAAAAAAACTAAAAGTTGCATTTTTAAGATATTTTTTCTACATATTAAACTATTTTAAGGGTATTACTTTATTAAGTCGTTTAATAAATGAAAAAAAGTATATTATAAATGTATTTTTTACAATACAGTAACTATAATATAAGAAATTTACATCATATTGAAAGCTAAAAATGTATGTTTCAATAATAGAAACATAAATCGTAGGTAATTAAATAATTTAATTACCTACGATTTAATAATGGATAATTTATTTTTTATGACTTGGAAACGTAAAAAACCACCACATTGTGAGAAAAAGGGTGCATGGCGAAACTAAGGCATTTAACCTAGAGATAACTAGTACAAGTTAATTCATTGTGAACCAGTTTTAAAAAAAAAATTGTTGAGAATTCAAATCGTAGTGAGGGGGAATTATTTTCCAAGATTTCTTTTTTTTTTGAAAGAATGTCACATTTGAATGCTTATACATACCAGTTTCAATGGATTTTGGAAAAAATTGCACTAGCTGTGTGAACAAGGGTGACCGATCACTCCCCCACACAATGGAAAACCGGTTTATCTAAAGTGTAAGGTTCTCAACGCCGTTTGTCATGTTTAGTAGGGTGAACTTTAAAAAAATGTATACTTTTATTTTATTTGGGTCAATTTAAAAAAAATACCCTACCGTATGGGGAGCATCTTAAATATTTCCCAAGTTTCTCAGGGATTAATAAAAAAACTTTCAACAACCGGTTAGCTACCCCCACCAAGGACGTGCGCACCCTCGTAGCTTATTATAACTATTTCGCTATTAAAATGTGGATAATACAATCCGGTGATATGAAACGAAGCATTTGGTTCATCCCCTCCTTGCTGAAACTCATTGCCGTAAGAATAGCAGTGTTTAATAGAAACATTGTGGTAGCGTTTGTATTCAAATTGGTTTTGCTATAATAAGTACAGTGGAGAAACTTACATACGGCGTTCTCCTCTTTCTGCTTTTTTAGACCCAGTCTTTGTCTCACTCTCCTACTAAACCTCACCGACCCCCACTGTCTTAAAGACACACCAGGCAGCCGGCAATAACTGCATACATGCAAAACTCGCTTTACGGCCGTCCCGTCTATGCACAAACACTGCAGTGCGTCGTGTATGCATCGTCACCGATGCTGTCGTATCCGTCGCAAAAAGTCAAGTGACGGTTCGCGCGTTTCAAACTATCTTGTCTGCCGTGTATTTTTTGGTGTTGATATCTTTAAGTTTTAAATAAATTTAAAAGTGAATTTTCACGTCACATTTTTATCATAAATCGATTAATCAATGCAACTATACGGACCATGGACTTACACTATTTTCCCGCCATTGGTAATTTGACGTCAATTATTTCAAAAAAGGTAATGATTTAAATTAATTTTTTTGATATAAGCCCAAACTCAGACAAAGATTCAACTATCATTAAAGCGCCATTGTTCAACTACGACAGTTTTCTATCATTTATTAAATACAGTAAATTTTGAATGGAATTTATAAATTGAACCATTATTTTTGATTATAAAATATATCATTCATTATCTAAATTATAACTTGAAAATTTTATACTTTATTTGACATTAAATAGTTCATTAATATAAAATGTACAACTCAGAAATTTTTGAAAAGCTATATTTATATTTTGATGAACATTTTTTTTGTAATAAAACTAAAAATATATATCAATATTTTATACTTTAAACAAATTACACATCCATTTGAATTAATATTTTCCAAGTTCAATTCAATTGATTTAATCAGTTTTGATTGTTGCATAGGTTTCTTTTTTCCATAACATGCATTTGGAATCCTAAAAATGAATAAATTCAGTTTTAAATGTATACAATACCACTTCCAATCGTTAAAATAATAAAAAGGAGGGTGTTCGGCCATTTTGAACTGAACCAGAAGGTATCAGTAGTAGCATATAAATAATATCGAAATACATTTTCCCCTATTCATTAAATTTGGTGTGTATTTATTATGTTGGTAGGTCTCTGTGGATATTGATTAAAACTCAGAGGGAGGATTTTCACAGTCTCATAAAATGTTGTTATTATTTAAAAAACGAGCGCATTCTCTTAAACGCATACTGCTAGATAATATTTCTGTACTATGTTTTCATTCCTTTTTTTTTATTTGAAATTTATCCTTTCAATAATGTTGACATTCAATATCAAATAATAAATAAAGAAAAATTATTCTTTATCCATAATTAAATTTATCAATAATGGGAATTAATATTATATATATATTATATTTAGTAGAATATTGTAATATAAATAATTTTCCTAAAAGATATGATAGACAATACTTTGACATTGTTATACATCAATTCAATACTCTCGTGGCAAATTCTAGTATGCTAAGCTGATTAAAAAACAAGTCTAAAAAATATACTTAATGATATTTACTTATTTAATTTTTGTATATTTTATATTACCCATATATAAAATAATAAATAAATAATGATCACAATTTTAAAGCAATATCATAGACGCTGAAGCACCTCAAGCTCCAAAATTATGTGAAAATACCATTTTCATTATTTATGAATAATTTTGTTATCAGTAGAGGACATTAAGCATAAACAACAATCACTTTTCTGTTTAATGTTTGTAATGTCTTTGTGGTTATTTTAATTATATTTATTTATTTAAGAAATGTCATTTGGGGGTGTTGGGGTGAAGCTCCCACGAATTTATGGGCCTAACGTAATTTTGGCACTACCAGCGTTTTAGCTATAGTTGTGTCTATGAGTAATAGTAATTTTTAAAAAAGTGGTTTTGGTTAAAGTTTTAAAAAAGTTAAGTAATAAATTTTCCAAACTTTTTTATTTCGGGAACTATTGTAAATAATTATTAGTTTACTAAATGAAATAAAAATAATTATATTTAATACATTCATAAATAATGTATTTTAATATTTAACTATAGAGAACATAAAATATATTTCTAAAATAAAATATTTTATTAGAATACTAAACATTACTCTAACTTGAATTTCTAGATGAGCTATTGTTGTTTTAAATAATTTATGTCACACTATGATTGCAAAATTGTATTACATCAAACTTATGATATTTGAAAGTATAATTCAATGTAGTTTATTATTCTTCAATTAAATATTCAAAATACTCATAAAAACATTGATTTAAATTAAGTTAATAAAAAACCTTCTTCTTGAGATTTAAGTGTAATGAAAGTACACTAAAATACACTATAAATAACACACTCACAATAAGATACAAGATGATATTATTAAAAATTAAATTAATATCATACATCTGAAAACAATTTATTATAATGAAAAATAAAGCTTTCATAGTAATTACTATTTTAATCGCATTAGTTTACTTGTTATCATTTATCATTTAGTCACGAATAGCTATTTTAATTAGAAAAAGTAATTATTTTAGCGAACTACAATAGTTTGTAATTCATGGCTATTTATTCAAATAATTAATAAGTAAAATTTCTATTGAAAATGTGTTTTCATGTAAAACTAGTAAAAAGTAGCGAATATTCAGGTGTCAAAGTGTAATTTTTTTTTTTTTTTTTGAGTAAAAACCTGAAATTCCTGTAAAATATCATAAGGTAAAGACATCAACAATCATTAAAGTTAAAGTCATTTTCCACAGTTTTTAAGTTTGACATGTTGGAACAATTTTTAAGGTTTTGTTTAAGGTTCCTTAAAAAGTCATAGAATTAAATGAAAAATAAAAATTGTTTCAATTAAAATAAATAATTTTTGATGAATCTACTGCCAAAAACTGTTTAATACTTCAAGGACTGGAACTATTAATATACATAGAAATTTGTAAATAAAAAAAATATTTAAATTATTTTTTTCTCTAAATATGTACAAATTTTAATAATATTCAAAAAAAAAAAGTCCAAATTGGTTTTTTATATACTTTATGATTTTTTATTCCTGAAAAAAATCTCTATACATATTTTTTAAATGCTTCAAATCAAAATTGGAGCATTGATGTAATTGAAAATTCTATATATTTCAATTATATATATAAAAATAATGTTTGGTTTTATAAACATCTTTTACTTAATGTTAGTATAAATTCATTTTTATGTAAATCCAAATTATGGATAACTTTAAGAAACACGATAAAAACTTTAGTTAATATTTTTATTTCAAATTAAATTATTTTTCAGTAAAGTCATTTTCTATTTGTTGTTAATTTAAATGAGAAATTAAATTTTGTGCACTGAACTTATCACAGGGATATTTATTTGAACATTACAAGTAATATACTACCAAATATATATTATGCACTTTTTTCTCCATTCAACTTTTTATAAAGTTACATCGTTTTTGTTAACACATTAAACAATTTGCATAATAATTTTACATTTAATTTTAATATGTTTATTGTGTGTAATAATTGAACGTGGAATATAAATTATAAGACAACTGTTTTGCTATTTTTGCCAACTGCAAAATTTTAATATATGCCGCGGATCGTCTGGCGATGAGTACACCCTTCACCCCGTCCATCTTAGATACCGCCACCACGATTGTCTTCTTGGTCATCGGAGGCGAATGGTTTTATTTTAGAGTGTGGCTCGACGTCTGTTGTAAAAATAATAATAATAATAAAATGAAAATAAAAATACTAAAGAAGACGAACTGCTATTGAAGGTCGACTGTCTGCCGCATCTACATTTGTTCTTAACCTAACCCAACGCAGCATATTTATCTCAGGGAGAAAACGGTACCTTACTGTTCAATAAATTATACCACATGAAGGATTACGGTAGTAATTTTAGAATTAAAATAATGGACAGTTGCATAGTTGAAATACATTTTATCATCATAGATGTATTTTGTACATTTTACTTTAGTGATAAATGTCTACTACCTCAAACTGTTTTACTCACAACTCTAAGTAGATGTTTTATAAAGTTTTTACTAATTTTTTAAACATATATACTGTACAAATAAATATCAGAAGTAGAGTTTAGATTTCGTTTATCTTTTTACTGATATCTGATGACTTTGATGGGCAATGCAAAAGCACATGTTTCCAACAATTATTACCCATTTCGTCAAATCGTAAATTAGTTAATGTTTTCCCATGTTTTATATTAAATCAAATATTAGAAACGGATCAGTGGGTAAGGGTGTCCTCAATGTATCATGAATGTGTGATGATTCAGTCAATTGAGTGTAAAACTTCTATATTTTGTTATACTACGCAATATCAACAACTGCATTATTTGGTTTAAATATAATTATTGACGCAATTTGAACAAAATGGTAAAGTGGTCTAAATTATTATCTACCCATCTAAACAGAAACATGTATGAAATATTTTTTATTTTTTATTTTTATGTGATAGAATTTAGGAGTTAAACCACTTTAAGTGCCTATGAATTTACATTTATTATTTAATTGATATATATAAATAAGGAAAATATTTTTATAAAACTTAAGCGATTAAATACGAGTATTGTAATAATTCTGCTATTCCCAGGTAAAATTTTAAAGTATTTATATATTCAAAAAAAAATATTTAATTTTTTTTTCTAACATAAGATTTATTACATCGTTATTACAACAGAGTTTAGTATATAAAATTATGTGACTTAAAATTATAGATATAAAATTATTGTTTAGAATTACGGAAATCTATTTAATTATTAATTTACGACTTTAAATTAGAAATATTTGTGTTTTAAATTTAAATTGAAGTTGCTTTAATAACGAGTCTGTCAATGTACATAAAATTTAAATAATTACCTATTCACGTATGGGAATATAGAAAAGAGTTTATATTTTAATAAATTTTAATAAACGGAAACTTTTACTGGTGATCATATGATTTTGCCATGGAAGGGGATGCTTATGATTTAAATTATCATAAAAATTATCACAATCACAGAATTTTTTTACTTGTATTACTATATCAAGATGTTATTATGGACTATTCGATATTCATGATTAGTTCTCTTCATTTTAAGCCTATTCCAAACATTTTATAATAGTATCTCGTTGAAATTATCTACGTATAAATAATAAGATTTAAGATTTAATGTACCAAATATGTGGGATTGATAATTTTTTCAAATAAAATTTTTTTAAGGCTCAATTACCTTTAAATTAAATTAGCATATTTAAAATTTCTAAAATACACAATATATATATATATTTAAATTTTTTTTTACAAAATTATCAAAAATGATACATCAATGGGGATCTAACCCCCAAATCTTCTTATATTAGAGCACCATAGAGAGCATTGGTATAGTATACTTCAAAATGGTTGATAAATTGACAAATAGTAAAATTATAATTTTATTTTCAAAGTTTTTAAAATTGTAACATAAGTTATTGTTTTACAATTCTTCACGAACAAATTATTTAAATATACTATTTTACTATTTTTATGTTTCAATATTGAAACAGTTTTAATTAATTCTAATTAACATGTTTAATCGAGATTAAAATTAATAAAATAAATAATTTGGAATTTTTTTTCTACTAAAGTATGATACAAAAAAAATAAACTTTTGAAATTATTTAGGGTTTTGTTAAAAGCTATATAAGTTATAATAAAAAAAAAAAGTAGAAACAATATATATTTACATGTCGAAAAATGAAGTAGCAACGACACCATTTTGATTAGATGTTCATTAAAATAATTTGTATGATTCTGAATGATTTTACTTTTTTTTTTATTTGAATAATTATTTTTTATTAAACAAATATGTCTTTTGGAATGAAACGAGCTTTATTTACTCTACATTGATAACACATATTCCCTATCCTACTATTAGCAACAATATCATATATTGATAGTCCACCGGAAAAAACGTAACAATACATTTTTTCTCTTTTTTTACCTACCCTTCATTTTTAGCGTAAAGTTTTTTATAAGCTAACTTGTGTTGATTTCCGAGCAGGCAGCTATTTTATAATTCTGTAAAGCCATTTTGATCTCTCTCCCCCTCTTTTTCTGTAAACACACACATCCGTTAAAATCCAATACTTGCTGGTCGTGACGATTATATCTCGGTTACTACGCATAGTGATGCGAGTGAAAATGACATGGGGTGGCTCGTTCAGATTAGGGACGACTTTTTTAGTTTTGAACGCACCCCTTGTTATATTGTCCGTGTGTGTATGCACATAGGCTGTAGAGACTGCGCATACACCTTTGCTCCGCCTACACGGTACAAACATCCCCAGTGGTGGTTGTAGAGACGGCGGCGCAATTCTAATGACTTGTCGACATACTCCTATTAATAGATGAATAGGGAGGAAAATCAAGGAAAACTTTTTCCCATATAAATATTTTATAGAGAAAATAGAAAAGATTTATTTATAATATTCTATAACTATTTCAATGAAATAATGAAAAAATACAAGTTTAAAGTCAAACTTTTAGATTATTTTTAAAACATAAATAATTCAAATTATTTTAACAGAAAAATATTAACGTTGTGTGTATGTTTAATAATATTGTTCCCAATTTAATTTTCAGATTCATTTTACTAATAATACATTTTTAAATATACATCAATATAATATATTATATTGATTATTTACTAGTAGTGAGGTTATAATTAATGTATCACATATAATTTCTAAAATTCGCATAATAAATCAAATTTCTATTGATAAATAATTTGGTTAAAAAAAATTGTTATACAATTTTTATTTATTAAAAATTAACGCATAAAAAATGTTTAAACTAAATCGTTTAGACATATTACAATTTTAAAATTATTTGGTAAAATACAAACTTTAGTTGTATTTTAACTTAAATTATAAGTCGGTTGGATATACTAGTGCTTAATCACTTTTTAGTTGACGTTTATATTAAAATATAAAAATATGATTATATAATAATATATTAATATATTAAAAACGCACTTAATTAGTGTTTTATTGAAAAAATAAATATATAAGAGCCTAATATAAGGCTCTTAATTTAAGACTATAATTTATTGAAAATAATTGTGCTAATTTTTAATGAAAAAATTCATATTCAAAAGCTGATATGTGACAAAAATTGGTATTTGTGATTTTTTATACGACAAAAACTTACGAGTCAATTTTATAGGGAATGTTTGTGTTTTACACTAGTAGCTACAAGATATAAATATAAAAATATTTTATCCAATCAAAAAAAAAAAAAAACAAATAATTAAAAATTGAATAAGAACCTGTTAAATGTTCCGGGGTAATTATTATTGTGTAGAATAATTTTGGTATTGTAAAGGTAAAATGTCGTTTTTACAGCTGTGTACCAGACAACTATAGAAGTTTAACTTATTCGCTAGGAATTTGATAAAAATGCCTTCTTTAATTTTTCAAATTACCGATTCAAAAATTAATAATGAAATAGAAAACAGATTTTTTAAAAATCATAAAGTTTGAATTTTATAAATATTAATTCTTCTTAAAAAATTATATTCATATGAAAAATTTAGTAAAAATTTTTTTTATAAAAGTTCTGAAATTTTCGTTCATTAAAAATATAAAATGTTTATGTGTAGACCTTGATATAATTTTAGATAGTATAAAATTATAATTTCTTCATATGTAGAAAATATAATTATTATTAAGTTTACATGTCCATAAAATTATTCAGAATTATGATTTTATCGTCTCAAGGAATACATTTTTTTTAAAGTCAATGTCGTTTTAGTACAACGTAAAAAGAATGTTTCCATAAAAAAATTAAATTTTGTTTCTTTATCTATTATTTATTATAAATTCATTTTAAATAAAAATTTTAATATATTTATTGAACATTAAAATAATGATACTTAATTAAAGTTTAATTTTAATATATAAACAAAGTTGCAAATTAACTATCGATAGCACTACATCAAACGCATCCCTAGACGAAAATTAAGCACAACTAAAATTAATCGCAGTGCTTCCAATAATCTCATTTGAAGCAATATTGGCCTTTGGGTAAAATAAACAGGTACAAAATACAAACATAAAATAACAATGATAATAACCATAGTAAATATTTCCAATCTAAATGATATCCATTGTGTATGACATAAAAAATAAAATAATTTAAAATGTATTGAAACTTCAATCAAAGTTATAAATATAGTTTTTAAACTATTTAAATTTTACTGTTTTATTATTAATTAAATGGATTTCTTTTTTTGTTATTAAAGTAAACAAAAAAAATCATTATATATCCCAGTTACTAATTGCCATCAATTTATTTATTACATAGCAATAGTGTTCTCATATATTATAACACATGTATATCATTTCATAATATATATAATATCAACTATGTATATCTATTATAGCTGAATTATTTTGCAAATCATAATTTTAACAACATAGTTGTCCAGAAATTGTATAATATAGATATCAACATTCTAAGTAATAATAAATATTATTCTTTCTAATTCTCAATAAATAACTGTTAAACAACTTAAAACTATAATGAAACTATAAAATTAAATACTAAGTAAGATTTTTTAATTTGTTAATAATCTTATCAAAAGAAATATCCCCCTATGAAAAAATAGAGGAATAATTAATTCATCCTCAATTTAAAAAATAGGACATACAAATGTCAATATTAAAGAAAATAGCAACATTTTAGGTAATTATTTTTAAAATTAAAAAAAAATGTAACGAAAATCGTATTTTATAAACGTAAAGTAATTTTTATTTTGAAATATGTTGAAAAACTCAGTAAATTTTATCATTTGTATTATATTAGTCATTATATCAATTTTAAATTAGACTTTACTATTTTTTATGATATCTTAAGAAACTATAATACCACCAATTTTTTAATTACTGTTTAGCTTTCGAATTTTTGTGGGTTTATATTTTTGTTATTAGTATTATTTTTAAATCGATCAGTCAAAAGAAAAAAAAACACATGTAACATTTTGTATGCAAATATTTTTTCTATGTTAGTTATTAAACGAAATACTCCTGAAATTTCAATCCTTTAAATATAAATAATCATTTTATATAAAAAATATTAAAAATAAATCTTGAACATAATTCCATAATTACTCGACAAAAAGAAAAAGTGTTTTAATTAAAAGTAAATATTTTCATTTAATTATACTTGGTTATTATCTATTTAAAATCAGTATACACATTGTTCATTTACAGCAATAATATTGTAGTGGTATCGTGTACTAAAAACAACATGTATAGGCAAAATGAAAAGTTGTTCGTGGGAGTTATTCAGAAACGGCTTACAATGAATATTTTTCAACAACTATTGTTTCATATAATATAAACAAAATATTTTTTATATATGTGTCTTCTTATAAACACGATTACAAAATATGTGCCACACACATAGGACCAAATACAATATTAAAACAAATTTTGAATTTACAAATTATTTCAAAATGTTCATTAATCTTAGACTTTCAAAAAAAAAATAATAAAAAATATTGCATATAATATACATGATACATTACAATCAAGATATTAATTGTGTTAGTAGATATTATAATAGTAGACTAAATCACATTGTTTATTCAATATTTTTTATAATTAATATTTATATATTTTCTAATTTGCATGCATTATTATCAATATTAATTGATGATAATTATAAATACATGCCAAAATTATCTGAAAGCTGTACGTAAGTCATATTATTATTATTTTTCAGAAAGGCTTGAAGATCATGACTTAAATTCTCAATTACTTTTCTTTTCCTATCTTAAACTAACAATATCAAATTATACCCAATCATTAAATATTTACAACTATAAAGCATATTTTAGATTTTGTACTTATTATTATGTATTATAATAATAAATAATACAAAACTTTAAATTGCTATTTTAACTTTATAGATTTAGTGATAACTTATATTAAAACTGTAATTTTTTTTTTTTAGGTTAGTACTACTATTCATTCTTGTTACGATTAATATAACATATCATATGTTATTAGGAAGTTAAGTGAGTGATTTATTTATTTCTAAAATTTAATTTAAAGATTTATTTATATAAAAATAGGATTTAGGATAATTTTTTTTAATATTTATATTATGAATGTTTTCATTGACTAAATGAAATGCGATATTCTGAAAAAAGTTTACATAAACTCACCAAAAAATTGAACTCTTTTTCTTTGCTTTCTCACTTTTTTATTATATATTTTGAGATATTAAATGTTTAAGTTAAAATTAATGTTAAAAAATCCCTTGAATTCTGTTTAGTTAAACATTTTTCTATTGAAGCTAATTTATAGAAAACTAAAGCAGATGGAAATACATAGATATTAAATGCAAAATAAGGACCTTATAGTTCTTTTCAGTGACTAGTTGACTATATTTTTTTACTAAAATTAATAAAAACTAATAATGAACAAGAGAGCAAGAATACTAATGAGTACGGTACTGTGTGTATATTTGAAATAATGTAAGCATTAGTGTTACTTAAATAAATAAAATGACTGTCTTACTAAATTTTTGAAAAAGCTATAATTGATTATGTCACATAAATTTTACAAATAAATGTAATGTATTTAAAAATTTTAATCCACAATTGTTATTATAAATTAATTATAAATATTTTATGCATTCAAATAATTATTAGTCATAGCTTTAATGTAAAGCTATGACTAATAATAATGTATTTACGTGATACTATTTTCGATCAGCAACTTTCCTATTTCGATATGAATATAATAGTTGTTTAACTAATAGCGAAATGTAAATCAAGTAAATATATAGAATTCATTAGCATATATAACTTTTCTATGTTAATCTATGTACAAAATGACAAAATAGGCAATTTAAATTGCCTATTTTGTAATAGTAGCAATTACTACTATTTTGTTATGCCTATTGGATTTAGAATTGTAGGCTTAGTAAGCTTATCATCTACTATAGGAATTTTAAATCATTTAATTACTAATGAACATCATACTATATCAATTTGGCATAGAAACATAGCTCTTGCTAACGTCTAACAAGCCATTAGTAATATTATGTTACGTTTTTTTGAATTAAAAATTTAATCTATTATTAAAATATAAATTGCTTATTTTTTTATTTAATAAAACCTTTTACTTAAACTATGGCTACTAATCAAGTTATTGAATGGTATTGTATTGTATACTCTTATATTAATTTTTAAATAATACTCTCGGTAGGCTTAGTTTTAATTGCCTCCATCTGAACTCTAACGAACAAAAAATTTTGATATTTTTTGAAAACTTTTATTACGTATATATATGCTAATACATTAAATTAATCAATTTATAAAGAACACGAGAAAAATAAAAATCAATAGTAATTGAAGATAATCAAAAGTGTAGGAACAAACTCTGCTCCATAAATTAAAATATAAACGCACAGTTTTGTCACATCTTTCCACGCAAAATATAAAAAATCACAAATTCTTATTTCTATTGTCTATTAGCTTAGCAAAAAGTGTTACAGAAGTTTATTCTTAATGAGTCAATGTTTGATAAATTAATTATTTATTTGCCTCCGTTAAATTTTATTTTTTGGATTATTATGACAATATTTAAAGAATATTTCTCATTAATATATTTATGTCAATAACTAAAATACTTTCATATAATACTTCAACTGAAAAACAAGTTTTATGTTTTTTGTCCTATTAATATAATATTGTTATTCGATTTGTATAGTTAACTTTTTAGTTAAATAATTTATTATAAGTGAATTCAAATATAACTTTATAAGTTTTTTTTGAATTTTATATATTTTATATACTTTTTAAAAATCAATATATAACAGAATAAAAAATAAATAAAACCATATTCTCAATCTTTAAAGAAATTTAATTTTAGGTAATTGATGTTATTAAAAAATTTATTATATTAATTTTTTTTTATTATATTACAGTACTAATAAATATTCATTTTACGTTTAATATTACATTAAAATGTTTTAAAATTACATATTTATGATGTTTAATATTTAATAATGACTTTTACGTTTAAAAATTTTTCAAAGGTTTTATACAATTAAAAATTCCTAACTCACTAAGGTTTCTCTATTGACTTCTAGATTACTAGCCTAAAGAATTAACAGCTTACAAAACTATTACTTAACTAAATAAATTTAAATATATCTTACATTAATTAAAAATTGTAAATTAAAAAAAAAAAGAAATTGATTCTATATTTTCTCAAATAAATGTATCAAATTTATCTAAACATATTTCGGTGCAGGGTTTCGATATTTATTTAATACTTGAAAATAAAGTGAAGATATAATAATTCAAAACTAGTAAATGAATTATTCAGTCTCACAGTCTTGGAGTTTTTATTGATTTACCGATTACACGAACGTATATCCAAGTATGCGTAAATGAAAAATAGTCTCTCTTTAAAAAAGAAAAAAAAATAATAAATATGTTTTCCAACTTAACAACTTCGTGTTATCATATCTAGTTGTATTTGACGGTACAATGTACGTGTTTTTCACGAGCATACAGCTAAACATATAAGTAGGCATAATGTTAACGTCAAAAAATATTTATGAGCGCGTACAAGTATATTGTAAAATAATACTTATGAACAAATAAAAGTTCTATATGTTTACGAATATGCTTTGAAAGGATAAGATAAACTGGTTTCATTTGCTCAGGCCGTTGAATGTTTAATATTCGTAATAAAGGGTGGGATGTGGGTAGACTATACTGGATGGGTGACCATGAAGTTGTTCTTGATAGCGGAATGCGTTTACACCAACGTCTGCTTTAAGTTGAAATCATTAATTGTAAAATTGTAATACAGATAAACGAATTATTATACAGAGATAATGATTGATACTCATATCCAGCAATAATTATCGTTATTTTTGACGTATTTTGCGAAATAATGTTTTAATTTGTAACTTCTTTAGTTAAGTACATATTATGTTATAAAGTACATGTTTGATGACATGACACCAGCAATAATTTCTATTAAAGTAGACACATTGATGAATAGACCGTAATAAACTTCAACAAAAATAATAGATGTACTCATTAAAACATAGAGAAAAAAAAATAAAAGCAAGTATTTCTATTTTTGCAAGAAGTATGAAACATCGTAACTCAAACTAGCTGCGATTAATATTATAATAGTTACCATTATAATTGATACTGACGTTTTTACAGACTTGTATTACTGTCTAACGTGCACATTTTGCGTATGAGATTGTATCGAGGTGTCATAGAACAACAGAAACACTGACCGTTGTCAACATTATAACTCTTATGTGTGACAGTGAAGAGATAAAAAGAATCTACACCGTCTGACTTATTTTAAAAATAAAATTGTTAGAAAACGAGCCAAATAAAAGTTAGAAAAATAAAGCTCTATAAAAAACTAAATATATAGCCACAATATCCGACCGTCAAGTTTTTATGCATGTTTAATAATACTTACACAGTTTATATTATGAAGAATTTTATTAATACATTGATAAATATAAAATATATATACAATTAAACTACAACACTTTACTAAAAGCAACCTTAGGAATTTTTGCTTAAAAACCAAAGAATTATTCTTTAGAATGGTAACAAAAAATGGATCAGTCAGTGCAATTAGTATAGGGATGTGCTCTCGTGTGGTACTTCATTTAAAAGAGTCTTTAATTAAGATTTTGAGCTAAAAAAATATATTTTTTTTATTATATAAAGAACAATATGAGTTCGACAAAATATTTAATTAAAGAACCCTACGGTTTTAGGGCCATTTCTGTAAAGTAAATTGTATTATAATTTATGATATCAAAACTTACATTTTTTTAAAATTATTTTAATAATTGTTTTACAATTTTGTATAATATATTACATTGAAATATTAAATATAGAAAAAAAAAAATTAATTATCATATTTTTATTAAAATATATGGAGTAAGTCTGCATAGTTAATATTTTACGAGATTTTTAAAAGTAATAAATTTTAAGTGTACTTTAAAACTAACACACAATAAGATATGTTGGGAAAGGTTATGGCGATAGTGACAAATGATGTATGGAACTCTTATCCTCTCTACAAATATAACCTACATCATAAGCATTATAAATAAATGCTCGACTAATTTTTTTACCATATTATGCCAACAAAATGTATACGGCAATATTTTAATTTATTATGAAACTCATATTTCTGAGTAATGATACATAAATCCACAATTAAAATTTAAATAAATAAATTTATCAAATTATGAGTGTTTTAATGTTTTATTAGATCATTTCAAAACATAAATATTGTTTTTTGGTGGTATAATCACCTCACAAAGTATAATTTGTTTTAGTTTTACATTAATGCTATTAAGTTTTCTCTAAATAGTCTTAAAAGTACTTAAAATATGTATTTTAAGAGATAAATATTGCTCTATAATAGATATCTCTTCTTAAGTATTTATTAACTCAGAAAATTCTGAAATATATATTTATATAAGCCAATAATTAAATAATTCAATTTTGTTTTTGAATGTCAAACTCTTCTCTGTCTTTATGCAACAAATTTTGACAATGAATTTTATATAATTATGTTTATATATTGTTGTATTGCTAAAATATTTACAGATTTTTCCATGTCTCCAGTTTTGGGCTGGCATTTCGAACTCTTTGCAAAGTTCATCTTCAGGCCTTTAACTATCGTTCTGAGGATGAACTCTGCAATGACTCCGAAACGCCAGCACAAAACTGGAGACATGGAAAAATCTGTAAATATTCTAAACAACATATGATGCATAGATTGCAATTAACTAATTCTAAAACATTATACATTGTATGTACAGTGTTTTAGAAATTAGTTAGTTAAGCGCACAAATTTCTCTCTAATGGTTTTGATCCAAATTAGCTAATACAATCGGTAATGGAATTTCCTATATAAATGCATTTACTATTTTCGATTACGTATTATAAAGTGTTGCCATGGTAGAATTATCTACTTATATCCGGACGTTGGTCAATATGGCCTAGATAATATATTCTACAAAATTACATTTACAGCTCTAGCTTAAAACAATTATACTTACATCATTTTCGTATTACTAAATTCATGTTTTTTTTTTAAACGAAGCAGTGAACTTTCGGTAAAATATATGCAAACTAAATAAATATAATTTTCATCACATCAAAATACTACTTTTCTGTGACTCTAACATTGTAAAAACATGAATGCAATTTGACTACCTAGATAATGAGAGACAATTTGAAATATCAGAATTTTAAAATATTAAATAAATTATGTCTACATTGATATCAACAAACTATCGAAAAAATGTTTATAAAATGTATCTTTTTTTAAGACAAGAACAACAAATACCCTAAAATGCTATTTTATAAATGATACTAAATGATATTTATTCATGATTTTACTCCTAAAAGTAAATATATTTTTTACATTTAAACTACAATGAAAAATTAACTTTAATATGACTAAAGGTATATCTAAATATTGAATCTGTAATATATTTTAATATATTTGTTTTATATAATAATAATTAATATTATTGTTACATATTTAATATATTATGAATTTTTTGAAGTTTTGAACAATTAAAAAATGTTTTCATTCATAATTTAAAATAATAAAAAATATACATGTAACGTATACTGAAAATACAAAAATTATTAAAAAATATTATGAAATGATTATTACATTATTGGAGGTTATAAGAGTTGTCACTTAGGTATGTTCAACTGTGTGTACCATAAATTTGAGGTATACACAAACCTTTCAATCTTAATATAAAAATTCAAGATTTAATTTAATATTTTATAAAAAATATCGAGTGGAGTAAAAAAACGTACTTAAATATTAAAGCGAAACAGAATTTTTGTTTAAATCATCGGAATATTCATAAATAAAACTTTTAATGACTTGAGTGAACTATGCTTGTTGATTTATATTGTCGAGAAAAATAAAGAAAAGCTATTTAAATGAAAAAAAGTTTTTCTTTATAATTTATCAATTTAATTCTCACAAAAATGATAACATTAAAAATAGGTTTCTATATAATAAACATTCTAAGATATAATTTTCCATTAGTTCGAAGTTTAAAAAAGTTTAAAGAACTGAGTAAGAAAGAAAAATATTTTAAAAGTGGAAACACTTTATTACGAGTTTGTGAAAAATAAAAACTTTGGAAAATAACTTTATAGAAGTTTTCAACTACAAAGTCACCAGTAAATATTAATGTTTAAACAGTTAGGTAATTTGTATATTTTATATAAGTATCTTCAAAAAAATCATTTTTATAACAAGGTGGGAAAAAATGTGCCTAATGATAAAAATGGCAGCACCCGTTCTTCACCTTCTATTTATATTTAAAAATTCTAATAACTTTTGAAAAATTGATCTAAAAGATGTTATCAACCAGTCATTTTGTAATTAGATCATTTTATATTTTATAAGCTAGTTATATATGAGTGGTGTTACTTAAACAAATAAAGTTTATACCTCTGTAAAACATGAAGGATGGATCGAAAAAATAATTGACATTGATAAATCAAAAAGCATGTGTAACTTAAAAATGTCAAAAAAAATATTTCCGAAATTATTTTTATTTTGTAAGTAATTTAGAAACTTATTAAAAACGGATCGTCTTGTATTTGTCTTCATTTAAAAATCAAGTTGAAAAAAATTTAAGAGGGGATAAAGGAGAAAATACAAAAAAATGTTTTTAAAACGTAGCATATTATTAGTTTCTAAAAATACAAAATAATATTATGTTGTTTATTTTTATAGATATTCCGTTGATAATAGTTGATCCCTGAATATGGTCGTGTTCCTTAAATCTATAGTTTAAAAAAAACCAGAGTTCGCTTTTTAAGCATAATCAGCGTATACGAACGATTTTTCGATTATTAAATAAAGTATAAATTATATTCATTTTTTTTCGTACCCCAATCTATCCCACTTTTACAAACACATCTGTCACTAGACTTTAGTAAAGCAAGCTTGGCGGCATCATCGTTCTAAATTAAAAATATAATTAAAAATCTTTTATTTAGACATGCTGTATTTATCTGACCTCGTTTTCTTTCTTTAACGTAGTATCCGTCCGAAAAATTAATGGATTTAATTATACCATATCTCATTAATGGCTGGCATCGGTTAGGCGTTGAAGAATAGGGGATTAAACGATCAGCTCTCTTATTGCTGTCTTTAAAAATAAGTAAAATGTCGTTTGCACAAAATTGTGGGGTTTAATTGGTTTTGTAGACTTACTAAACTGTATACTGATGTCGAAAAAAAAAGACTTTTGTTGAAATATTTTTATTTTAATTAATAATTACAATGAAATATTACAAATAATATGTACAAATATATATGGGAAATCTTTATTAATATTAATAGTGTATTAATTAAAATATTAATAATAGTAATTTATATAATCATGTTTTTTTCATTTTAATGCGAAACAATTGCGATAAACATAATATTAATGAAACATTATTTAATCATTTCTTAGTTAATGATAAATATTGGCATGCAAATAGATATTAGTACTTTCAGCAAAAAATTAAATATGCATAAATTAATATTTTTATAATTAAAATAGAAATATTTCATATTTTACAGCATAAACAAGTTATTAAACATCAATAATTTCCCTTTGTGTATTTAAATTAGTGCTTGTTTACATAACACATAAATGTATACATAATTCATTAAAAAAAAGAACTATCGATATTTTTATGAAGTGTTTATTTTCATTATATAATTAAAGATTATTAATACAACGTTATGTTTACTGTAAACTGTAATGATTAAAACGTAGAAAAAAGGCTTTTAAATTATTATTATAATGATTATATAACTACACCAGAGTATCTGCCCGAGAGGTTTCAATATAGGCAACACAACGCACTCTCTGTCAAAGGCAGCCTTTGCTTTAAATTTCCAATTGCTTTTTCAGTTTGAACCAGATAATAATAATATTATTATAAATGAAAAAACCAAGACCATTGGTAATGAATAAAAACAGATACATAACGAACAATAGTTTTTCTTAACGTCGTATCTTAGTAAACGCAAATTTTGTGAATAATTCGTCGGATTAATTTTATACTGGAGCCTGGGATTATTAACATTTCTATGAAACTAACTTTCAAAAAGATTTTATTTATAACGATTTTGTTTTTTCGCCTTATTATTTGGACCATTAAATAGCCGGCGACATCGGAAATACGTCTTATTTTCTTATCTGTATTTAACCGCGGACGGCTTCGGAAACATCAGAAAACTTTCTTCGGTGATATTATGATGAGATGGTAATTGAAAAAAGGTTTGTGACAAAGAAAGAAGAAAAATTAAATCGCGTAATTGAAAACGCTGCCGGGATGTTTGCCAGCAGAAATCGCGGTCACCCCGTTATTATTTTTTTTTCTCAAGAAATCGTGCCAGCTGCCGGTAAAAAAACCCTCGTCAAAAACGCATTACTGCACTTACGCCAGATTATGAAATAAGAATGCAGACAAAACAATTGTAGATTCATTATATATATTTTTACGGTGTAGTTTTCGTCAAGACGTTTGTTGATTTAATTCACAACTTACAACAGCCCAACGTTACTTAAGAATAAACGTGCAAATTAACGGAGGGTTGAAAGTGTTAGGTAAACCATATCTTAGAATATTCAATTACAATATTTTATATACTCTGCCAGTTATTATTTATTTGGATAGATTTAAAATAATATCCTTATAATGAAATTAATTTGAACATATTATATATTTTAGTTTTTTAATAATGACAAATATAAGTGGTTCGTTTATCATAATCCACTAAATTGCATACACAATACATATAATTTCGAAACATTTTTCTATATTTTAGTAACATATATTTCTTGATTCGTCAATTAATAGTTACTTTTTTGGTTCATGTCTTATAACAAATAATGGTTTTGACTTATTTTTTTTAAATGGCTACATACAAATTTAACTAGCTTACATAATAGCAAATGATCTAATAATGATTCAATAATAACTTTTGGACCAGTACTTTGGATGTTCATAATATCTTTTTTATTTAAGCGGAAGAAGTTTTTCAAATCAAATTTTTATTGATTAAAATAACAAAACCGGTACCTCACCTACAGCCATTTCTTTAAATTTTCAAAAATAATATTTCTGAAATTGTATAAATTTTGTTTGTAATTGAGCGAGTATGACAAACGGGTCATCCTATGTATTTAACTTACTTGAAAATAATACAATTATCTAACTACTTTGGAAATAGTATTTTAAATGGTTATGATAAACGGCTCACTGTGTGTAATACAAAAAGCGGAATAATGTAATTAAGCAGTGAATTAACACAACTATGTGACTTGTTAAAAAAATAAAATAGTATCTTAATAGACTTCTTATCTTAGGTTATCAAATAATTATTAAATATTTATACAATACCATCAGTGACTACAAAAGATATTTTTAAAAATGTTGACTTTCCAATAAAAAGCTTTTTAAAGGCTTGTAAAATACGATATAATATTGTTTTTCGTTGCGAAAAATTGAAAGAATTTTATTTAATTTACAAAACGTGAAATTTTGGTTGTATTTCCTTTGAAAATTATTAAAACATTTAAATGATGGAATGTGATATTTTTATGTGAATTGTAATAACTCTAAATAATCCCAATTCCGTTATTATATTACCCATCCGACTCAATAAGTCCTTATTTTATTAAACAAATTGGATAATTTACAAAGAGACCTTTTGAATTTTTATCCAAACCATTTTTTTTTTAAATTTCAAAATAAAATACTCTTATGATTGATTTTGAATTTTTCATTAATAATTATTTTACTAAACATCTTCAACCTAATTTATTAGTGTAATTACTATAATAAATTTTAAAAATTTCACATGATTAGCGTTCAACTTGTATTCGAATAAAAAATGTGTATATTTTTATTCTTAATTATAAATGTAAACCAGAAAGGTTGGAAATTATTTGATTGTTTTTTAATATTTTATCTTTTAAATTGTTTTTTTTCTAAACCATTTGATATTATTGAATATTTAAAAACATATTGAAAATTGTGTTACACCGTTTTCAAATAAGATTACAAATAGTAATATTTTTCCAGTTGAAAAGAGAAGACAAAATAAAAACATTACTGTTGAAATATATCGATCATAATTATTATTTTTTAATTACACCTATAATAATAGTGATATTAATTTGTTAGTTCGTATTATGTTTTGGATAAACGCACGCGGATTCGACTGATACGATTATGAATATTAAAAATCCGTAGTGATATTATTTCACGTGAAAAAACAACTTTTGCGTTCGCCGAACAAACAAAACTAAAAGTCATAAAACGAAACAATGGTAATTACATCTGTAAAAGTTCATTTGATATTATCAGACGTGATTATTTCGTCGGGTCTGCATCAGCTCTTGCGCAGTTATGCGTCGTAACTCATAGACTTTGGCGGCGGTTGCGGTTTTTTTGAAACGTAATGTGACGTTAAGAAATAAAAATAAATAACTCGGACGAGATACAACACACGCAGCGGATAATGGATACTTTGTGTTGGGTGTATGGCGCGCGGGCCAGACGTGTATATATCAGGCCGGATGCGCAATTAATCCTTCGGTATCCGATAATCTTCCTCTCCTTAAGGTCTTTTTTTATATTTTCCCTCGGTGCAAAACGTACGACACACGCCGCAATATATGAGTGTACATGCAACAGAATGAAAACACCATAAATACCCATACGTGCATATTGTACGCGGACAGGACGAATGGCATGCGCATAAATCACTGCCGCCGATCGGTTGTAGTAATAACTCTGAAATATATGTAATAAATCCAATAATAATAGTAAAAGGTATTTTTATCGATTTAAGTTAAAGACGCAGCGCGTAAAAAAAATGTCACGGTTACTCTTTAAACATTTTTATCCGACACCGTTTTCACTTCAACCGTTGAACCGCTTTTCCCGTGAGATCCAAAGAGAAGAGTTCGCGTACGGCTTTCTTCCTTTTCTTTTTTCGCCCGTTTCACACTCGATCGTTCGTAATGCTTTTCTTTGTCAATGGCTAGTTTTTTGTTGGTTTAACACTAAATTGACTACTAAAGGCACTACGACAACCCAAATAGTCATTACTCGATGACTGAATTCTATCTGGTGATCGTCCAGGTGTCGGCGGTTCCCTCTGCACGACCCCTCCTCGCAATCGAAAAATAAAAATGGTGTGAACAATGGCCATTGGCCCTTCTATCGGTTTCGGGTCAAAACGGACGCGGACGGTTTTTTTATTCGGGACCCCTTAGTAGCATTGTAATAGTTTCCAGACAAATGTGTACGCAAACGGCATACAACATTGTTTTACTTCACGGCAGACTGTTTTTACACGTGCCCCGGAGACGACAATAGCAGTGGCGAAAGGCCACCGAAAAAAGGTCAAATAACAACAGTTTCAATCAGTAAAAAGTGCAAACCAGAAATGTAAATGTTTTTCTTTAATCCAAAATATCATTTGTAAACGCTAAATTTAATAGTCTACTCTTATTTTATTTCAAATTAAAGGAATTAATTATTTTTTTATAATTTAAAACTCACAGTTGACCACAAACATTTTAAAATACAATATTACAAACCAAAATATTCCGAAAAAATAACTATCATCATTCTAAGAAATACCAGGTAAAAAATAGTGATGTTTTCTGATAATTTTTTTTTTTCATTTATAAACAAATAAAACGCATAATTGACATAACAGTAACAATACTATTCACAGCTAATTTTTTTTTTATTGCAAATATTAAATAAATTTATGTTTTTACGTATCGTTTTTCAATTTTTCTTTTGATTAATAAAACTAACAATTAACTTCAATTGTTTCTTCACGCACTTTTTAATTTTTTTTTTTTAACAATTCGTTTTACTTTATCTCAATGGTGGGGGGGGGGTAAATATTTTTATTAGGTGTGATAATATAAAATAAAAAATTATATCACCGAAAAAGTAAAAAATAAAGTTTAATTTATGTTGGAGTTTTGTGGTAAATAAACAATCTACAGTATTTTATGTCGTCATGTTAACACAGCCAAAGGAAAAGAGAAAAACAAACTTTTTTGTTCTCATCGTGTAATAAAAAGTTTTTTTTAAAGGTTACGATGTAAACTCGGTGAATTATTTCTTTATAAAAAAATAATAATAATAATAGTAAATAATAATAATAATGAAATAACAGACCAACAACAACGAGAGACTGAAAATTTATAGTGGTTGCATAGACGGCAAGTGAAGGAACACGAAGCGACTGGCGCGAAAAAAGACACTAGGAAGAAAAACGACCGGAAAAGTTCTGTAGTGGAAAGTTTTTATTTAAAACAAAGTTATAAACAAGAGAAAAAAGAAAAAAGATTAACTGAAATTTATTACAGTTTCTAAGAAAGGGTTGCCTTTTTCTTGCTCCTCGTGAAATACATTTTATTTGATTTTTTTCATCTTTCGTCTTTTACCTTCCCGTCAAGTTTGTACAAATTAGTGTCATCTTTTTGCCAAGTGTGAAACAAAATCAAAATTGACGCAGAAAAAAAAATTTTAATTTTAAAACAACAAATAATTATTAATAAGGCAAAAATATTGCACAACGTTTTATAATATAATTATTGTTTGATATTTTTTTTACATTTACGCTGTCTTAAAATTAGTTTTTAGTTTGAATTCACATTTTTTTTTTGTTGATATTTATTTTACAGCAATATATTATTGTTAGGATATCGTTTAATGTTTCTATGGTCGTCGTCGTCGTCTACTAAAATAATTGTTGTTTTTTAATCGCGGTACAAAAAAAAAGGATAAGAGGAATTACTTAATAAATAAGGTGCAGAGTTCCTATCCGCTGATCATCTCACTACACGTTTACATTCTTCTACCCTTTCTGTGGTAATTAACGAAATTAATCTTTTACACAATAATGTATGCGTGTTCTCCATAGCGAGCCCTATATTTAAATTAACAAAATTAATGCTGGAGAGTCCACAACTGGGCCGTTTTCAGGCTATACATCAATTTTATTATTTAAATAACCGAACGAAAACATAAAACAGACGACTTTTTGGAGGTTATAAATGGGCGCGGGCGGAAACCAAATGAATAATCGTTGCCGCAAAAGACAACCGCGACATTATCCAGGTGACCTCCGTCTCACCACACGGCAATCTCCCGGCCGCCGCACATGCCGCTCGCAAGTCACCCCCTTATGCTTATGGCACTTAAAAGCTACAACGAGCTGTA
Source organism: Daktulosphaira vitifoliae (assembly GCF_025091365.1). Taxonomy (NCBI): domain Eukaryota; kingdom Metazoa; phylum Arthropoda; class Insecta; order Hemiptera; family Phylloxeridae; genus Daktulosphaira; species Daktulosphaira vitifoliae. The sequence goes on along the minus strand of NW_026099572.1, from coordinate 24,039,754 downwards.
ATAATTTATACCGCTAAGATGTTGTACACTGACCGTGCGGGTGCAAATGAATGTTAACAAAGGCAATCCACCCCCGCGTGTAAAATACCAACGTCGAGCGGGGGTGTTGGACGCACAAATACCGGAAATCCGGTTTTTATCCTTGACCGTTTTTTTCCCGCTGCAGTTATCGTGAGAACTTCTTGACGTTATTCGTGCGCCCGTCGTTTTTTACACCTTTTGATTACACATTTGATTTTATTGTTATGCTTTTGCTCGTGCGGTTCTTTTGCAACGCGCGTTGCTCGTGTATTTAAGATCATAATGCTCAGGTCGACTGGTGTCAGTGGTCAAAGGTCTTTTCAGCGTTGTCCCGTGTCGTGACCACTGCACTCCATTAATTGTACCTACCCAAAATGGGGGATGTAAGGAAATGCACTTGTCCGTTTAAACAACACATGCAGCCGACACGACACATTTCGGAGTAATTGCTATTTTTTGAATTTAAACAGGTTTTAGGACTCGTGTGTTAATTCGACATTTTGCAATTATATAAAATATTTTACTTATTCACATAAATATTTATGTTTACACACTTTCATTAAGAACCACAGCGGCCTCACCTGACAGATAGTTTCTTAATCATGAATACTCCGAGATGGTCGGTGAGACTGTCATCGAGGAAAAGGACGGTAACTCCAATTAGTGAACCTGTTTTAAAAATATTACACGATAAAAATATACGAATTTCAATACTAGGTAAATTTTAAAAGGTAATTTTTTGGTCGTGTATTTGTAAGTTTCAAAGAAAAAACAATTTTATTAAAACGTCGTTTCGGATTATATGTCAATTTAATTATTATAAACAATAAATCTCTCTTGACGATTATTCAATAGTTTAATTATAACCATAGTTTCAAGTTATTAGCCAAGTAATTATTATATCATTGGTAACTCAAATGAAATGCGTACAAATTCATAGAGTATACAATTTTTTTTTATATTCACGCTACGCGAAGTAAATAGTTTTAGTATAAAATGCAGTAACAGTGTAAACCGTTAGGTAAGTACGCTAACGACTTTAAAATTCTGAAATCGCGGACGTAACCCTTTCGTGCGATCACACAAGAGAAGTATCACGCGCTTCCGGATAATACGAAGTGAGACGACCATCAAAGGGCAGTTTTATAATATTATTTGTATTTCTTTATTTTTTTCGTTGCGTGTACTACGTTGTAATGACAATAATAATAAAAACGACCGATCGTAACGGCTGCGGCGGCACTTGCAACGTCCGCATACCGGTTTTCTGCTGCAGCTACGACGACGGTGGCCAAGAGGAGCGTGGGAAGTATGCGCGCCTTTTGTTTCGCCAGTGTACGTTCAAGATTTATGCTAATGTTCTTTTCCGCCCACGCAGTCCAAACCCTTTCTCTTTACTTGTTTTTCAAAGTTGCGCGGGCAATGAGTAAAAATTTGCGTTTAGGTGATATTATTTTTTTTTGCGCGTCTGCGACGTGTACGACTACCCGGGAGAGATGGTACGCCGCCGTTAGCATGGCCGACAGCTACAGTAATGGCTGTTGTCGGACGCCACATAGTGGCAGCGCCGACGGGGGTGGAAAAAAAATGATTTTTGTCGGGGTGTCACCCCAACTTTGGAAGCGAACGCGTGACCCCGCGCCACGCCGTCTTTTCCTTGCCCGCGTCCATAATCGATTAGTTCTACGCCACTATGTACCGGTCTATTCGCATATGCACACATTGCCGTCGGATTGACGTGGCCGCGTAAAGCTCTACCGCTCGGCACACCCAACGCGTAATGGGCTTTTGTCTAGGATAAATCCCATCGGAATTAAACTATGTTTACAGCGAAACATTACATTTTACCCCTATTAATGCCAACAATTGCGGTGTTAGTGTCTGTCTAAAACGGAAGTCAACCAGTCTGGCGTACTCTATCTGGTTATCTAGCCGTGTGCAGCATATTACAAAAACGGCTAAATCATTTCAGCATAAACTTCGCCTGCTGCCGCCGCTTTTTGGTTCTATTCCTATTGCACTTCTGTTACGCCCGTCCACTTCACGAGCCGCACGTTCATAGAACAATAGCGGCGAGTACAAGAATGTGGTTAATCAGTCCCAAACGTTTCTGAAACAGACGTCCGAATCGAGATGGGGTAAATCCTGTACAGCACCCTTAGTCAGTCATCAACCCTTTTCGTACGTGCTACGACGACGACGACGACGACGACTGCAACGGTGACTAGGACAGTGGGTCATCGGTTACGCGTGTGTTTGTGTATCACAATGCTGTACATGTATACAGTTCAAGGGTCACCGGTCCCGGGACCATTCATCCGGCGGGCACGGGTCACCCCTACTTACTACGGGCCCTTACTTTACAACGGTGATCATAACAATAAAGCGAGACTAAATCGATGAGTAACTTGGCCAGGTAAGGCGACCGCGTGAGCAATATTCACTGAAGGGGTTTCCCATTTAAACACACCACTTATGACTTGTTGTACCACAAACACGGCCGCCGTCAGTTGCTTTTGGCCAACAAAATAATTTTAAACATTTCAACAAAAGTTCAAAGAGCACCAATATTAAAAGATGTAATAATAATTTCATATAAAGTGCGGCTAGTCATCTTAGAGACGACATCAAAGTTCACAAATTACCTATCGTAACTGTCCACAATTGTTTTTTCTCGTCGGCGTTAGATTAAGAGATTACTTCTTTGCAAGCTGTCGGTACGACATTTGCCAGCGAGTGTAACTAGAAAGTTAAAACTTTTTGCGTTTCTTCAATCGTTCAAAGTGGGCAATTCTTTTTTACAAGACGCCTTGTACGAATGACATTTCTAAACATGTCAACGGAGGGAACAGTGTATTCTAACAATATACCTGCACATTACGTTCTCTTCGGCATAATATAATGTACGAGCAGATCCAGTTTAATGAAGTCGTATAGGCGATTACCATCACCGAGCCGATCGTCACGAATATAGATAGTTAAGGTTTTGCAATGTATAAAGTCACGAATTTACATTTTCTACAGCGTCCGCGTATAAAAAATGAAAAAATTAACGCATTACGATGAGTCAAGTTGTACAATTTAGCTTAGATTAGACTCCTTTCAGTTACCCACCGATAATGATAAATATTGCTTTGATTCAACGACCTGTAGCGTTCAGATGGGCGGCAACGTTTCCGTTGAAAAAATAAGATACAAATAAAAAGGTACCCATTTTTAAACATCGTTGTGTGTTCTCTAAGAGTTTTGTTTTCATTTATGCCAAGATTCGTGATGATTTTTTTTTTCAGCAATTTTATTTCTACGGTTTTTTTTTGCGCACGCACCCTTTTTTAATTTTTATTACCCGCACCCACGCTCTCTATATTCTACGTCTATACCACTACGCTTGACTGTGTATATATTTATATGCATACGCCAAAATTACACAGGCGCTCGATCGGGAACTACAATACAACTATACGTATGTGTACGAATTTAGCGCTGTGGGAATGGAATGGAAGGGCCGGGGGACAACCGATGGGAATGTATCTGCTGTGAGGGGGTGCTGAGGGATGAGGTGGCGTGGGTGGCAGTATAGTTTTGCAAAATGTTTTGCAACCTACGGCCGGGGGTGACAGTGCGGGGGAGTGAAATGCTGCGGGAAAGGAAAGGTGTGGGAGGGTGTTCTAGAACGAAGGGGTGATTTTGGACATCGCGGATGGGGGTGTAGGTTGGTGGAAGGGGCCGGTGTCGGCGGTGGTGGCGATTCGCTCTAGGTGTAATAGCCGACGAGTCATCATCACGGCCTATATGTCTCGACCGTTCGCCGATTTAAACTTCATTCGGGACGCGACTAGACCAGGTCGACCGATGTGGAGCTTTTAGTTTGTTGTGTTTTATTGTTATCGTATTCAAATCTAACGAAAAATTTATTTTTATTTATTTTTATTTTACACATAGAAAAAATATCGACTGATAGTCAAGCAAACGTCATGGTTTAATTTAATTTCACGCTATTTTTAGTAATGTTATTTTATCTTTTTGTTTAATATTTGGTATTTTGTTATATTTATCATCACAAAGTGTGACTGACAAAAATATCTAAAGCGGATCGCCCGGATATACACACACAGTTGAAAAGTTAGTAAATACATAAAATTTGTTTACAGTTTTGTTTTAATTTTTTCAATACATTACGGTAATCTTACCGACATAATTGAACACATTGAGTTGATTCAAAACGTATTATTAAAATTTGTAATGAATTACTACATTATACTGTAGTTGAACAAGTTTATTCCATTCAATTTTTTCCAAGTTACATTTTACGCCAAATAGTTCGTACGTTATGTATTCAATCAAAATTTATTAATGATAAATAACTAATTTTATGGAATTCGAAATTTATTTCCATTTTGATATTTAATAAATATATCAATAAAATTTTTACGCAATTTTTATTTAAAAAAACTATTATATTTTATATTAAATTGTTCATATTTTTATTAAATAATAAGAAAATAATAGAATAATAATAAATTACAATAACAAAATTAAAAATAGAGACTTTAAGCAAAATTTTCTATTAAGAAAAGTTAAGTATTTTAATATACATTAATTATATAATTGATAGTCCCAAATTTATGCAACATATTATTTTAATGATATAGTTTTTTAGTTAAAAAATTAGTATACAAATTTAAATTTAAGCTCAAACTTAAATTATAAACTTGTATTCCAAAAAGTTATGAAATTCGTGAATTGTAATTAAATTAAATTATGTTAAATATAATCTAATTTAATTATATTTTGATTCTTAAATTTTAAAATATAAAAAAATAATCATTATACAATAATGATATACAGAACTTAATGGATTCAAATAAAACTTATAAATGTTTTAAGATTAGTCGAATACGGAGTTATTCATCAAATTTGTCTGAATTATATTGGATTTAATTTTTCAGGTTCTTTTTGTTTTAAAATATTTAAGATATTCACAAAAGATGAAATTTATTAAATCATTATCTTATATATTAAATAATTAAAAATTAAATATTGTAAGTTTGAAACATAATTTTTTTTTATGTTAATTAATTAAAATTTGAATATAATATATTGTTTTGAAACTTTGCTTCATTATGTATATGATGATGTTATTATAACATCAGATGATAAAACATATCTTATACGTTTTGTTATATTACAATAATATACTTATTCGAATTAATTTTAAAACAATAAATTAAAGATCGATAGTGATAATCCTGTTATTCAATAAATAAATTTTGTATTTTTTGAACTTTTAGTTAGGTTTTTCATTTGATAAGAATAATAGAACGCTTTTATTTATACTGATCATTAATGCGATTATTAATATCAATTTAAACTTAATGATTGTTTTTAATTGTTTGTTCAAAAAATATTTTTAAAATATAATATATAGTTTGGTATTATCAAATCCTAAATATAAACTATACTTTGTAAACAACTAATCGGAAATGAATGAAATCCCTTCTATTTATTTACTGATTAAATAAATTTATAAATATTTAATCAATTTATAAATATATTCTAATAATATAAAAAAATTCAAATATTCAACTAATATTTAAAATACAATTAAATATTTCAATGTCAAATGGTAAAACGTCAAATTATAATTTCATTAACTGAAGTATATTTTACATTTTATTCACACGGCGATGAGAATCTACCAATATGTGGTGTAATAATACACTATCTGAAAATAAATTCTATAAAAACTATTTAAATTGTTAACATCACAAATATATTGGTAAAAATTAATAATAGTATAAATAAATTTGATATTTTTTTTATAAATATGAAAAATCCTTTTTTAGTTTTCATGTATTTAGCTTGTTTGTAATTACCTCGAAGTTTAGTGCTTTGTAATAAAATCGAATAGTTCAATGGTTTAGTTAACTTTTAAACACTTAAAGAAAATTTGTTTTGATTATGTTTACAAGATCACATGCAAAATTGATAAACCATTTGAAACATTAGGACCCAGTTAAAAAATGTACCGCCAAAGCGACACATCATTTTGATTATCTTTTCCTCTCTCCATTTTTTTTCTAAATGTTGATTGCCACCCCAACCAACTGAAGGCAGCAGTAGATACCCCTGGGATATAATGTTTAATCAATACTATAACGCAAATGGACGTGCTATATAAATAATATTTATATATAGTTTTTTTTTTTTTTACGATTTGCCAGAATTCCATTATGAATAAAACAAGCGTGCATCCGCTATAGGGAATTTCGGTGGCAGCAGGCCGAATCAAAACATGTAGATCGAAAAAGACTACCAACGTCACTACCGCTGCCGGACCACGCATAAGGGGAGGAACCATTTTTTAATTTTTTGTTTTATGGCGACACGTGATTAATGGGAACTTTTTCCATTCCGTCGTGCCATTGAATGTGTACGCAAACAAAAATTATACGCTCAGCGTCGAAATCCTTCTACAAAAATAATTGTTGTATAAAAACCATTGTATTTTGGGGCCACTGAAATGTGCTGGTTGAAAAATCATTACCTTTTTCACCGTTTTTTAGTTCATTAAAATTATTTAATCAATTTTTCCGTGTAGCCCGTATCGTGTTACCGTATGTGCATAATATATTTATACATATTAATCTATTGGTAGTTTGTACGGTCTAGTAGGTAATCACATTCGATAGTATATAGTCAACAGTTAATGTTAAAGCCAATCAATAAACACTTTCGGGTATTAATACTTTCGATTGCTAATAAAAATAAAAAATAAAAATCCAACCCTAATAGCTATTTCATTTACCAAAAATGACTATACGGTTCAAATATACGTGCACGGGTTTAATGTTAGTGAAATACGTGTCCGCGTTTGTATTTTTAATGATATCTCTCAGTATGATATTTGTACGCCAATTATTCAAATAAAAAATATTTCATAGAACCATATTTATAAATTATTTAATTTTAACAACAGAATTAATTGCCATGTAATTATTAACGTACTGGAAATTTGAAATATTTTAGTTTTTCTGTTACGATATTCGTAAAAGTTAATAAATACATGTTTTTCCACTGTAACGTTCCTGTTTTTTTGTTGAAATAGTAAAAAAGTATTTATTTTGATCATCAGAAATTTTACTGTATAAGTGAACTCGCCAACCCTTTGGCATTCCATGGTAATACTGTGTATCAAAACTTCACAGTTAAACAAGGGGAGAGGAAAATAATAACGGGAAGAAGTTTTTTCTCCTGTGATGCGCGTACACATCAAATTACCGTTTATTTCATTTAAACACAATAGCGAAATTGAGGGTTAATTTAATTTCGTTAAATTTTCGTAGTGGAGCTCATGTACAATTCAAAATTGGTGTATCGCGCATGTTCATTAGTGTTAAGTTTCAGTTTTTAGTCAACATTTTTATTTATTAAATACAATGGTCATTTACAGAATCGAGTACTAGTGGTTTTCGACCAATGACGTGGCTTATCATTCCACGAACAACTACTAACAAAATCAACTCCGTCGTGACTTTTCGCATCGGAGCCTTTGTTACTGTGTAAAAAAGTGTCTTTGGTACGAGTTTAGCGGAATGACTGGACCTGGACAGTATCAAAAAGAAAACTGATGGTCTTCTAGCAAATGGTTTAAAAATCGCAGCACTTCGTACAACATTTCGTTCCTTAACAGTTCTACTTAAATACTTACACCTAAATTAACATAAAATATACTAGACATCCAACAAGCATAAATTGATTAAAATTCTCGGGAAAAATATAACATCATATTCTATGAATTAATTTTAGGTAATAAAACAAAATTTAACACAACAAATTAATTTTCGACATTTAAAATTTGAATTCTAAATTAGGTAACTAAAATGAAAATACTATAAACTAAATAAAGTAAATAATATTTTATGATTAAATATTTCTTCTTAACGTTTTTGTAAAATTTATTATTTATATAATAAATAGAAAATCAATATTTTGTATCCCTTCGAGGTTCCTTACAATTGTGTGATAAAAAGCAAAATTATATTATTAATATTAAATTATTGTGATATTAATTTCTACAATATTTCTGGTGTTCTTAAAGTTGATATTAATTTAAATTAGCAATAAAGCCCTTTTTATGCCAAGTAGAACGATTTTGAACGAACTATTCGATCATTTCAATACGAGTAAGTTAAAGCTTAATCAATCAAACAATTGAAATAGTTTTTTTTTAACCTATATATTAATACGTATTTTAACACATTTAATTGATTCTTTAAACCATAATAAGATTATTATATAACACTGATGTATTAATTTGGTGATTACAATTTATACTTTGCAAATTGTTTGATAGTGCTAATTTAATTTAAGTGTATATAGCTCAACTACCACTAGTGGTAGAAAAATATCACATAATATTACAATAATAATTGTTTAGTTTACAGAAAACCATTTAACTCAACACATAGTTTAACTATGTAATAACTGTATAATGAGTGGAATATATATTATAATTGATACGTTAAAATAATGGATAATAAAAATAAAACTAGTACTATAAAAATCCCGATTTTTGACTAGATTCGAAAACCATTTGAATTTACTATTAATTTAAGATAAACAGGTCTTCCTGATAATTTACATAATAATTCTGTCACACAACCCTAATAGCATACCAAATATTTGACGGGTTAAACGGCAATTTGCAGAAGGTAGTAGTGCATTACAGTTGGTAATTTTGGTATACTGCGCACGTTTATTGTTCCGTAGCCATCAGCTCCAAATACTATTTACACACTTCTATAAAAAACGTATACAACCATAACTGTAGAAGTTAAAAATGTTCTCATGACTTCTCTTAGAAATATATTTGATTGTTTTTTTAAGTGTTCACGTGAAAAATAAAAAGAGACTTCAACGATGATTTAGGTGATTTTTTTTTATTCTTTACGGTACTCTTCTCGAAGTTTTAATTAAGTGGGATTTTGGCAATTTTTAAGCACTAGTCTTAAAAATACAAATAGATAATGAATGACGTTCTTAAAAAATTTTCTCCTGGTATATTCTCATTATTTTAACGTCATTCAGCTTAAAAAATATCCATAATGGATTCGAAGGGTATATTAGATTAATGCGATCAAGGGTCATATGGAGGCGTCAAAGGTGACAGATGGAACAAGGGCGGCGCCCCATAGCCGACCATCCCCCGCATTTATTCAACTCCGCCCTTTATGCGTCCACACAATAGACAAATAGAAACACATGACTATTTGTCTATGTAAGTTTGTGTGCGTGCATGTGAAAATAGCTGCACACATTCCTAACGAGGAAAAACGTAGCGCGCGTTCATTACAATGTACCATCTTCATTATCACTTGCATTGCAAATAGCACTGAAAATATAACGGGAGGCGTTTTTCAGTTGTGTACTCGGAATAGCTCCGACGCCGGACCTTAAATTGCAGAATCCACTCGATGGCTTTAACGGTTAATACCGTAGAGGGGTACCCCTGTGGCGGAAGTCACAGGGGTACATTGTCACGGGCAGTGGTTGGAATCCGTTTTGCTGGAAATTTAAATAAATTGCGATTGTCCTCGGAGAGCGAAATAAATAAAAATATACTTGCGCATATTATTATAATACATTTTCAGTATAATATTATGTATGCGTATGACGGGTTCGTGTAATCCCTTTTGAAAATATAATACCGTTAAACACATCGCGCAACCGTATAATGGTTTTAGGAATTCCGACATATAAATCAGCAAGAAAAACATCGGCACAGCGTTTGTATTTTGGGAGGGGAAATTGTGATATTTTGTTTGAAAGTGCCACTAGTTGTACCGGGGCGTAACTCGAAATAGAAAATAATACATGAATACATTGATATCGGGTAGATAAAACATTGACAGTGGACACAGCATTTGTTGTTTGTCTGTTGTGTCGTTCGGTTGCGAGTTCATCTCGGATAGACGTAAAAGTAAGTTTACAAATAAAAAAAAAAAAACACACTTATTGTTATTTGCAATTAAAATTCGGATTTTATTTTTGCACATGAGCTTCGTTGTAAATCAACCGACCGTTGTAATTTCTCCGGTTTAACGTTTCATTATAATTTTTTTTCATTGTCGTCTGTCAGTGCGCTCGTGACTTAAAAAAAGTTGCGCAACATTCATTGTATGTTTTTAATTTGAATAGAAGCAACTAGCGAGTATCCAGGAAATCATAAATATCACTGACGCTCGTACACACACCCAGCAGCTGCGACTTACACGGTGTGTGACACACAGACACCTAGTCTCTGACATTGTGCAATTTTTATTTTGCCTTTTCACTCCACTCTTCGTCTGCTCTCTCATTTTTCGAGTAGGCATACATTTTTCTGTTCTGTTGGAATATTTCACTTGTTTGTCGTCACAAACCGTTTATCAGATCCATACGATCACACCGTAGTCGCTGTGACGGTGTTAACAGCCCTGACGCTTGTGACTTGTGCCAAAGAACTTTTCAACGCGACTGCCAAAGACTAACAAAGTACCGCTGGCAATAATTTCAATTCATTTTCCCTGCGCCAACCGATTTATTACTATTATTGCTAGAAAGGCGTGGGAATGGAAACAATACGGTGACAACGAGCTCGAGTTACTTCGTGTAGTCGTCTCATCGCGCACAGCGGGCAGATTTGTACATAATATTACCAAGCGTTTTATTATTTTCATATGTTTTACACGAAATCGACGTAAAGCATACACGTGCTGTAATGTTCTTGTCGATAAATCCATGTGCACGTTGTTACTTGCATTTTAATCTGCCAGCTGTAAGCTGTAAAAAACAAATGACAATATATATATATATATATATCTGATTACCCAGTAAAATAAAAAAAAATTACTATCCCTGTCCTAACTATCCAAATCACGTAAACGAATGGCGCTTTTTATAGGATATCAATAGAAAGAAATCGACTCTCAGTAAAAAAAATGTTTTCTATTATTTATGCCTTGGACGACACGTAAGGAAAAGTTGCCGATCTAGTTGCATAACGTGAAAAAACTTAAAAATAACTAGCTGACAAAACTAGAGTCTGACGTCGCGTTCTACCCTTCGTTTTGCTTGTTCGCACTCTGCCCGTTGGCGATCAGAGCTAATCGTGTAAGCATGTGGACACGCCAATGCAACGGTGTGTCGTGACATTGCATAATGAAATGCACGAGCACTCTTCATACAGAAGTGGCCAGGGAAGGGAATCAAACACGGGCGCAGCTGGACTCGGTGATCGCGTGAGTCCGACGCTTGTTTGACACCTGCCTAGCAGCTTTTTAGGTCAATTTTTAATTTTCCCTTTATAAAAAATAAGGGGACCTTAGACTCTTACATAACGGTACGCGAAAGGGTACGCTGCCCCAAGGTCATCGTCGAACGAAACGAACAACAATACGAGGGCTTGGCCGTTTTTTTTTTTTAATTTCTCTCTGCGTCGCGGTACTTTGTTTAATTTATAATGTTATTATTTTGACAGAACAAAAGAACGGGTCATCGCCGCGGCTGCTGTCGTCGTCGTCGGCACAGATGCCCGCGAATTTATTCATAAATGCCGCGATCCAGCTGCCTTTGATAGCCGTTGTCCTGCGCGTGTCGAGGGGGGATCTTTCATACCGTTCTCCGATGACCCCCTCGTCGACCCGTAAAGGACACGTGCTAGCTCCCTTATGTTCTGTATATCAATACTGCAGCCCGACTATAATACAACGGTTGATTATGATTTTATAAATCCGCATTAGCAACCACCTGGCATTTGAGACGTGGCGTAATGAAGTTTTCAAAATCAAAAATTACTTCATTTTTATCATCTAATTACTTGAATTTTAATATTACATGGTACGTGTTTTAAGAAAACCAACGAGTCATTCAATTCCACATTCGTCATTTTTACAACTTATGACATAGGACTTTCTTCGATCAATTAAGTGATAATTACTTAAAGTTAAAATACTTAAAATTATTATTTTTGGTTCAAACTGTATTTTTCAAATATTTCCAATAAAGTTTAGAAATATTTTATAAGTGTTGTTTGAGATTGCTTAGAGTTTAGAGATTTTTAGATGAAATCTAAAAATACATCAATTTAAACAACTTACCCAGTGTATTATTTTAATATCTGTTATTAAAATTCCATTAATTATAAATTTCAATGAAAATTTGGTTCAATAAAAATTAAAAAGTAATCTATTTCAGTATTTATTTGTAGAAAATATTATTTCCACACGATTTTCAAATCTTATCTATGTTGCGTTTCGCCCTAATTGAAATGAAATGTAACTAATATATACACAAAAACAAATGTTCTACACGCATCATAAACCACGCTTTTAATTCTATAGTATGGAAAAAGATTTTTTAGACTATTGGAACATTAAATATAAATGAAACGTTCTCAGGTAATTTTTCCATTGTGATACCTTCGAATAAACTCTCGAATTTTAAATTAAAATAAAACATTACATTACTATGCTAACCACTAACTGACTATAATAATTAATACTTATCCATTTAAATGTTTTAATAAAGTAGGTAGAACCTGATCATTACAACCATCCGGTATAAACAACACTCTATAATCAACTAAATATTTTGTGAATTCAGTATAAATTTTTAATTGCTAATATACGTAATCTAAAAAAAAATGTCTAACATTCAATGTGAAAAGTTCAAAAGTACACTAAGACCACACATTTTTTACTTTTGAATATAAATAAATGAATAATGTAATATTCTTTACCACTTATAACTTCAGGAAAGAGACTTTGAACGCTGTAGTAAATTATGACCGTTCGTTTTTTATACTCGTTTCACTAATCATTTTTACTTGGTCCAGAAAAAACACGTTATTTGTTTAAATAACACACACAGTGTGGGTTAACAAAAATAAACATTTGTAAGGTCAAGAAAATGTATAAAAAAACAATTCTATTAAACCTAAACTAATATTGCATTCGCATGTGAAATAATTGAAGATAAGAATTATTATCGTTTGTAGTTCTATGGTTGTTATTTTTTGCCAGTAAGACATTTTTATATCGATTTTAATTTAATAAAGCTAATTAAATATTTAATTAGCTTTATTCATTTCAAAATCATATATGTACCGATTAAATAATATTAAAATAGTTTTAACGATGCAGTTTTCTCGTTAGTTAATAACATAAACAATATGTTAGAATGTTTTTTATACATTTTACTACTTACTTTTTTAAGAATTTTTGGGTGAGTTATTTTTAGATTTGAATTTATTCAAGTAATTAGTGAGAGATATTAACTAAATGTTTTATGTGAATTTTCGTGCTGGTAAATGATACTGTCTAGTTTTTTCGTTTCGTATAACTTTGTTGTTTAGTTGGATACAGTTTTTACTTTATAAAATGGTCGTTTTATTACCCTCACAACGATATCTCCCGGCTAATAAGCGTAACTATCTAACCCTTTCTGAATGAAAGGGTTAAAATAGCATTAGGGTATCCTCCAGACGGCGCCACAAATAGTCGATAATGTACAGAATAATTGAAACCAGACGATTTCTTACATACAGATAAAAATATTCACCTTCAAAAACATTGTACTTGCATTTATGCTACTCGAAATTTGTAATGTTGATCCGTCAGTTTTCGAAAATTGAATAATATTATAATTTGAAATTCATTCTGTTTAAAAAAATTTAATATCCAGCCTGATATTCGAGTTAATAGCATTTCAAATTTATCATGTACATATGTAAATTTAATGTAAAAAGTAATAAAAAAAAAATACGTGGTTGAAATGTAATATTTTGTATGAGCTCATGAGAGCGATTTCTACGAAAGACGATGTGAAACGGAACGATGGAAAAAAAATTGGGCGGTCGGCGAAAAGAAAAAAAGGGCGAAAAAATGAAGGGAATTAAGAAGAATGCGTAAAAAGAATGAGGTGAAGGCGGAGGGAAAAGGCCGAAAGCACCGAGGGTAGCTGCGGCGGTGGGGCCGAGAGTACGGTGGCGGTGTGTTGGACGCCGGCGCAGAAAAAGGGACGTAAGGAAAACGTCTGGCGCGCGCGGCGGTACGGTTTCCTAAGAGGGAAAACCCGACCCCTTTGCTTACGTGCACTAGAGAAGGACGGCAAGCTGCCGACCGCACACGCTACAGACGAGGACGGCGATATGACCGCGACTCCAAGACATCTTGGCCGCATATCTCCTCAGTCGCGCCGCGACGCCGACACAAGACGCCGCCACCGCCGCCGCAGCGAGTGCTTTCCGCCGCTGTGCGTACAACCAAAGCACAACGACGACGTTTTTCCGGCACGTCGTCGTCTTGAGACGTCGTTCAGTCTCAAGACTACTTCGGCATCGCGAACACCTAAGGTGCCCGACTTAGACATTACACCGGACTTGTACTTAATTTTATTCCATGTTATTATTATTAAACCGGACCGAATTTCAAAGTTCGTTTTTTATTTTAACGTTTTTTTTATTTTTATCAGTTAAAAAAACTTTGCTTTTTTTTTTACAGATTCAAGAAAATTTAGTCGCGTCCACCGCCGATTGTTTATTGCCACGTGCGTCGCAGTGTGTTAACGGATATTTTTGCCAAACGCGAATTTTACCAAGATATTAATTTTCAAACAATTTTCACAAAATACATTCAAGTTTAATTTTTCGCCAAATTTTCAATTACGCAGCCAAGACGATCTCTTCGGCTCCGCTTGATCTTCGCGCCTCGCCCGGCCACGAACTGCTGGGCGACGACACCATGTCGGCGGACATACAGCAACAGCAGCAGTCAGTGCTGTTGCAGCGGCCAGTTTTCAAAATGAACCCGGCCGCCGATTTTTGGCAGCAACAACGGCAACAATATCAGCAACAACAGCATCAGCAACAACAGCAGCAGCAGCAACAACAACAACAGCAAGTGGTGTCTTCGCCGTCACCTCAACCGACTCAACAACCAACGGCACAACAGCAATCCACAGCATCCCAAAACGGTATTCAAGTAAACCACGAAATTACTTCTGTCGATTCGGAACAACAAGTGTCGTCCGCCACTGTGGCGGCTATTGGCGCTCAAACTAACGTCACTGCCGATGAAGCGATTGCTATGGTGGCACAGCAAGTGCAACGACAGCAGCAACAACTTCAAGATCAGATAAATGTAGAAATGACCGACGAATCGGACGTTCAATCGTCCACAGCCGCTGCTACTGCGGCTGCAATGGCCGCAGCCGTCAGGTCGGCCGTGGATTCAACCGGTGCGGCCGCTTTGGGTGGACAGTCTGTTGGTGGTGACGCTCAATCCGTTGCTGCCGCAGCCGCAGCGGCTGCTGCAGCTTTGGGACAAAACAACCAACTTGTTCTGAGCGACCCAAAAATGATGACCGAAAAATTAGTCAGTGAATTACAGGTGAGTTTTTTTTTTTCATTTAATCTTATTAAAATTAATAATTTTTAATTTTTTTTAACTTGGTTTAATAAATGTTTCATGTTTTTTTTAAATATAATATGATAAATAATAAATTAATGTGATTTTTAAAATATTACTTCGTTAATAATAAAAATATGACGATAAATTAGTTATTTTATGTGCAGTATTAAATTTTTAAATTTATTAAATTAAACTAGGGCAATTTTTAACTCACAAAACTATAAATAATTAAATAAAATAAAACACTATATGAAGTTTGATTAACGGTTAGAAACAATTTTTAGTAAAACTGTGTTCATAAATTAATAAGTATAAAAATAAATAAAACTATTAAAAACACTCGAAATTGATGAGATAAATTTAAATAAAAGCTCTTAAATGAATTTTTATAGTTATAGCGTTTTTATTTCGTTTTATCACTTTTTATCGGTAAAATATCAAAGAGTAAAGTTATATTTAATTAAAATGTTATTTAATGTCAGCGTACGTGTTGAAATTCGCAACTATAATTGAAAAAAAATATATATTTTCATTTTTTTTTTATATATATACAAATTACGACTCTTGATATGAGTTAAAACAAATATAGTTTTATTTATAAATTAAATAACCGGAGGTAAAAAAATAAATACTAAAATAACAATAATAAAAATAATATACGGTCCCTACGGCGTTGGCCCAATATCAAATAAAATAGAATTATAGCATGCACGAAAAAAACTCAAAATAAATTAATTATTAATATTATAAAAAGAAAAAATGTGTATTTAATTAAACGTGATATATTTCTCGTTATTTTACTTTGAAAAATTCAACATCACACATTTTATTATTAGTATAAATTAATTTTGTACGATTTTTTTAGATATTTCATATTTTTTTTCCAAAAATTGCTGGCTAAAATGTTATTTAATTTTTTTAATGTCGTGTTACTAAAATAATTATAATCATTCACCGAGTACCCGTATCATAATATTTGACGTAAGCTTAGATAATTTCTAATTGAAAAATAACTGTGGGCTTGTGTTATAGTGCGAGTTGCGTGCAGATCATGATAGGATTTTAAAGAAATTAAAAGGTTGTGTAAAGCTTTTTTTTAATTTAATTTGAAACTTAACCATGCCGTTGATAGTTTAACGTAGAAAACATAATCATCTATAATGATTCAAGCAGTTTTAAAATGTAAAAAAAAAAATATTGTTCTTCGGAGTTTACTATCAACTTACGGAGATATTTTTGCTGGATAGAATCAAAAATCATAGTCACTGACCAATAATTTAGATAAATAAAAAGTAAACATAAGTAACCATATAATTAAAAATGAAAAAATAAATAAATTCATAAATTTAACACTTAAGTTAACGATAGACGACGGTCGTACTTGTTGTAATGAGAAATCGAACTGTACAACTGGGCAGTATGTCGGCCATGTCCTGCTCCACTGCCCGTTCAAAAACAACGGGTATTCGGAAGGGTAAATTTATTTTTTATTACAGTATGACCTAACCTTTTAGATAAAAAAAAAAACCCAGTCGACCGGTTTGAGCACGGGCTAAATACACAACCGGATGGTGGTAGTGGCGGGCAAAGGTGTTGCGCAAAGCGCGCCGACCCCCATTAACATATTACACTATTGTTTGGCCAACGAACTTAGAAACAAGCAATTGGGGCATTGTGCACTTATTTCGAAAGAAGGGTAGTTAACTAGTTAGACTGGCTAGTTTTTTTCTTTTTCGAGAGAGAACCCGGTTATTTTTTAGTTGTTATATTTCAACATGTTAAAAGGCTTTTATCGCAGCACACGATAACTTTTCGTAAAAAGTAGTAAATTTCCAATAGAATGATATTAGACAACACAATGACCGGCTTGTATAGTAGAAATGGGACTTTTGGTCATCCGAAAGAATTATTATAGTGCTAGTGGTCACGGCAATGAAAGGAGAAGTATTTGCGGGGGCTTAAGGACAAACGAGAAAAGGAACGGCCGAGGACATGCGCCGTACTCGAGTCGGCCTCGTAGTAGTCGTCGGCAGTTTGGTGGCGCACTCTTCGTTGCCGTAATTGTAGCTTTTTTACCGTCCGAAAACCAAGTCAGTGACCACGTGAAAACAACTCGGGTCGCATCCCCTTCGGTCAGTAATCCCTTAAAGTCTCTCCAAGTGGACCGTTGTCGTAAACTAGTTAGCCAAAAAAACATGTAGATCATTTCAACATCCGGTTTAAAATGATACAAAAAAAAAAAAAACGGATATTTATACAAATAATGATAACATAGTAAAGGCGGTTTACGAACTGCCAAATAAAAACAAAAATAAGAAACTGCCAAATGTGACAATATGAATTATTATAACACCTGAGTGTAATATATCTGCTTTAACAGTTTAAATAGATATTAAAAATTGTTTTAGTAATTGACTGAATATGACGAAATATGTAATGATTAATCAATGTGTTGTAATTTAATAATTGACCTAACAAATTTTGTGTATTTTTTTCTTAACGCTGCCTGTTTCGTCTTTGGATTTTTTGGACGTGCAGAACCGATCGATATCAGACCGCACTCTTGAGGAATGTTGGTCCACACTTCAGCGAGTCAGCTGGAACGTCTTTCGTTCAGTACGCACATTTACAATACTAACAATAATTGAGTTTTTTTTTATCACTTTTATTTTTACTATGTGTGTGTTGGAACTATTATTTTTTTCTATAGTGCTTTTATTATGATTTTGCTCATTTTTCTACCAAAACCCGCATGTTGTTATTCACGAAGAAAGAATCCAAAATAAATTATGCTTTTTATTGTTGTTTTTGAAAAGTTTGTTGAATGTTTTATTTTCAATTGATGTTTCTACATGCCACAGACGCTCGGCACATGTAAATAGCAATAAGTGAAACGTTAAAAGTATGCGGAAAACGAAAGGTAAAAGACTTCTAGAGTCTTTTGCTGGAAAAGTCACGCGACCGTTCTACCAACACGGACGTCTCCTGTCGATAGTATTGCGCGCGCGGCCTTTTCAAGGCGATCGGGAAAAATAAATAAAACAAACAACGCCGTTGTCATCGTTGAGGTAATAACGCGATTCATGTGAATGCTCATTTGTCGTGAATCGTGTGCGTTCCGTTCAGTTATTAAATCCATTTAAGATCGGTACACTAAAGAGATTTAATTAAGATGTCGCCGCGAATTCATTTCATACCGTCGAATAACTCATAAGATGCACCTTTTAAATACTTCCGAGTGTTTTCAATTTGAAACTTTTAATCGTAATTAACGCGGTTTTATGCGTTTTATTAAATGCAATAAAATTATACTACCCGAAAATAAATCCCAGTATTTTTTCGCCGCGCGGATACAATTACCTTTCATCTTCACCGTGAACTCGGACGGCTCTTATACCGACAATTATTCTTTAGGATTATTTTTGCAAAAATGTTCGAGCGCAAATAGCACAGGCAATAGGCGGAGCCTCGTCAATATCCCGTCGTGGTAGCGGCGGCTGTTATAAAGATACCAATCTCTTGGGCGCGCAATAAAACATTGCATTTTTTCAGCGTTCCCATAGATCGATGACCCGACACCGAGCTACACAATATATATTATAGGTATTAAACGTTTTTTTGCATTACGTCAATTAAAAACATTTTGTCGTAACAAAGGATTTATTTATATTACAAACGCTGACTGCATCTACAAGCCTCCGGTCGATTGTGTTTTTGTATGTAAATGTTCGATGGCGATATCTAAGCTCTCGTCTCGATGCACCCCTCCCCCCCCACATCCGTATGATTATTATTAACGAATACTCGTGTTATGCACTGACAACAGCCCATCTGCATGCCGTCATTCTCTGGCTAGACAATTTATATGATAAGTCACGGCGTTCGGAAATCGCCTGAACTAGAACACCTACTGCACTCTTACCCGTAGATACATAAACTCGTGAGAAACCCGACAGTCGTACCCATGTACCGTTTTATCTGCAGCTGCCGTAGTGTTTGATATTTTTTTTTTTACATTTATCCTATTGTTTTAAACGCAAAAGAAACTCCGACGGCGTTGTTATCACATTTGGGCGCAGGGAAAATCCGGTTTGGGTAGTATTTTTTTCATCGACGGGCCCATTCAAACGAAACACACTGTTTTGACCGCTAACGACGACGAAGTTGTAATTAATGATATTATTAAAGAGTATACTCAATGTGCATAGATGAAAAGGCGTAAAAAAAAATGTCTACAGTTCAAATAGTTATTATAATAGGTACTAACGTAATAATAAATAAAATGTTTCTCTTCTTTGTAAATATAAAATTATTTTTTTTAACTTTTAAAGAGTATTTTAAAATGTTTATTAATTATTTTTTTTACTATCTCACAATCGAAGGCCGTCCAAAAAACAATTTAAGAACTTATAACTGGATAATGGGCAATAAAAACATATCGTGCATTCTTTAACCGTTTGTTTCCCGTCACATAACCAAATCGAGTAAAAATATTTTACAAAACAATTTCCTAGACAGTTTTAGCTCGATGAAATTCGAATCACGTTTCGAGTGGGGTAGCCGGTGGCAATTCATGAACCGACCCAAAGTCTGAAGGTTTCTCGTTTAGCCTATCATTGCCGTGAAAAACAATGAAAAATGTATCAAATGCAAATAATTAAAAAAATGAAAAAAAAAACAATGGGTGAAAGTCGTCGGACCGCGAAGCAACGGCTATCGAAAATGTACAAAACCTAGCGATACTAATAGGACCGTGGCGGCCGTCTCCCTTCAGCACACTTTTCCTGCCCTTACCTTGCCAGACCCACTCCTCCGTCAAAATAAAAAACAATGGCCGCGGCAGTACGGACCCGGTAATTTTATACGAAAATACACATGTACACACGACTGTAATAACAATAATAGTAACAATAAAAGTAATAAGACGCGGTTGTGTACAAAACGAAAAACGTCGTCGAAGCTTCCGAAAGAAATAAATTCGAACGGAGCACGCAAGATATGCGGACTCATAAATAAAACGCCTTCTGCTCGAGTTGTTTTTTGCCGACGTTTTTTCTTGTACACACTATCCCTTGGCCGCCGGGTTATTTATAAATATTAACAAAAATAAAAAACGCCGTTTAATATTTTATTATCACTGCTATCTGATTCGTTCCCCTTTCGAACGCCGCAGATTATTAATAACGGCAAAACACGAACATCCGGCGAAAATTTCATAAATTTCCAAAGGAAAAAATTCACCGAGACTTTTCGCGGACGGCGCCTCGAGGTCTACTCTTCAGGGCAAACGGTCGGAAAAATTACTCGGAATACCGTTACGGCGGCGTTTCATTAGGTTTTCCGCAAACGAGACCGTCCGATAAATGTGTGCGGTAATAATATACGGTAATAATAATATATTTAGAAGTACCGAGCGTTGGGCGGCGAGGTCGTTAAACGTCTGGTGACGTACACCAGCGCGATAAAGAAATAACGCACACACTCTCGTAACGTTTAGCTAACACTCGCTGTGTACGGGAGTACGTGTACAAAACACATGTACACATAGAGTTCCTGACCTAAGTTAACGTAACGATGATGCCGCTCGGCGTCGGCCAGCAGTACGACTCTCGTCTCTGTCGAATCTGTCGGTTGTTATCAAACACATTCGCTCGTAAACGCCGTTCGCGTTTCGTCCGTCCCCGGGCGGCGTTTTTCATACATTTGTCGGGTTTAATCGCGGCGCCATCGACACGGCACGCCGAAATACATTTGCCGTTCGGACAGTTTCGCGCGCGACGACGCCCTGATGATTGTCACGCGTGCACCTGTTGGACGCAGCTAATACAGTTCGACAGGTATGGAGTTTAATTTATTTGATAATCGGACCACACGAAAAGGCCGACGGTATCAACAGCATTGTCGAACCGCACGTTCAAAGAGAAACGGCCGATTGCTTTCCGACGGCCTTTTTAATTGCACTTTTTGCGACACGGTGTCCGTGGCCCGGACACGGCGATCTCACCATTGTCTTTGTAATTATCAGCGAATAAATAACAACACGAACGCTTGGCCGTATACGTGGCACATAAATCCGCAGTGCCGTCGAGTATTTTTAGATGAAATTTTCTATATTTACGTTAGAACGTCGTCGCGGCAGTAACGTGCGCCCACTCGACCCGGTGCCCGCGTTTCCCCGTCCCGAGCATTGATACCGAATCTTCGTTTCCGACCTGCCTTAACGCGATAAACACTATCGCCTCGCCGTGTTTATAATAATAACAGTAATATGTTACGCCAAGTGTGTTGACCCCGTCGCACACAGCTGTGTACACATCGCAGTAAACCGAGTGCACAGAAAAACGTTTGTAGAGACCACGAGAGTCACGATCAATGTGACACGCAGACGCTTCCTACGCGCGTTTCGTCTATTCTTTTCCATTTTGCTCGGCTTTTTCGACACCGATCTGTCAGCGGCCAACACTGTTTTTTTACTGTTGTTTCTCCGTCATTCGTGTACACGGCCATCAAACGATGGACACTCAAACGGCGGGCGTTGATCGATAGTAGTCTGTTGGGTCGCATCATTAGTGTTCATTAATAGCGCAGGCGGCAATCGTCCGACGTATTTGTGCCCAAAAAGGGTTGTTTGTTTAATTTTTTCCGGTGTCGACTGACACCTGGCATCGGGGTGAGTACACCCTCTGCCGCCAATAACGATTTGTACCGCCGAGAAATGTAGGTTAAGACACCCCGTATACCTTATGCCGGCGTGGGTGTGTTATTGCAGGTGACCACCACCACAACGGTCGTTATCTTTCGGTCGTAAATTAAAATTAATATGAGTAATTCGAGTTTTCCACGGCGTTTCCAAACGTTCCGTTATCATTCACTGTAGCGACGAAAGAGCGCGTTTGCCGAAAAAATAAATTAAACAAACTTTTTAATCATAACGTCGAGTTCCGTAAAAATCATTCGTCTTCTAAAGTGTGCCCGTAATGGATTTATCCCTTTCCTCGTGTCTCCCGCAGTAAAACATAAAGCGATGAAATGAAAAAATTATCCAGTGGACGCTTTTGTAAAACGCAATCATTACTAAGTGGTTTAGACAAAAAAAAAAGGACTCTGACGATGTACTTATAGCGGTATATGTTACCCGTTAAATTTCACTTATAACACTTTTCATTTTTTCCGCTTAGTATATGCTTACACGATTGTTTAATCGTTTAATTAACCCTCGGCCCGGCTTCTGAAAAATAAACGTTTTAATTAACATTGCAGTGTAGATGACCAAAAAGTCGTGTACGCTACCGAGTAATTTAACCCCAAGTATAAATAATTATAATAATTTTTAAAACCCGTTGTCTTTTTTTTAATTAATCCCTTGTTTCAACACATCAAACCCCTGTAAAACAGGTGTGCCAACCCTCTGGTAACAGACTACTTTAGGACCGCTTTTTTGTGTACTTTTTTTTTTTTTTTATCGTCTCTCATCCATCCTTGGATCTTTAACCCTTTGTCGTGCGGTGACGTTAACTGCTATTCACAGGGTCTTGTATTAATCCCGCTGAACCGTGCTCGCAGTGTCTACACTGAGTCTGATCACACAGCATGCAGTGACGGCTACTTAACTTCTCGACGAACGATAGCTGCCGCCGTTATCGCATAATTAGTTTTTATTATTGTTCAATTATGTTATACGACGTTTCTCATGGGAAGTTTGCGTTATGGAACTTTATAGATATTCATGCAAAAGTCGGCGGCTATGCAAATGCAAGCCCGAGAGTTCGGCAGATCCGGCAGCATTGGTGGCAGTTCCTTAAGCGGCAGTGGACTTGAAGTGAGTAAACCGCATCAGTGCCAGCAATGTCTGAAATCGTTCAGTTCCAATCATCAGCTGGTCCAGCATATCCGTGTGCACACCGGCGAAAAGCCTTACAAGTGTTCCTATTGCGAGCGCCGGTTTAAGCAGCTTAGCCACGTTCAACAACACACCCGATTACACACAGGTAAGTGCTTTTACTTGAAATTTTTTTTTAATGGTAAAAAAAAAAAACAGTTTCGACTTAAATGGAATAATCGGTACCATGTTTGACACTGTCGTTGCTTTGGTCCGTAACAGGGATAATGTTGAAAAAGAACCAATGATAAAATCGTTGCCGGCAAAGAGATTAACACTTTCGGGAGTTTTATTTTATGTAAAATACTTTTTCAAAGACTTTTTTTCTATAGATGTTACCACGACTACAGCTTCAATTTACCAATTGGATCCATCTAATTAATGCCTTTTCAATCACCTCATCTTTTGTTACTCGACAAAACTTTACTGTCGACACAGAGTGAACTCATAAAAAATGAAATAGAATTGTAGAAAACGCGTACACGAAACAAAAGTAACTAAAAGCACGTCCGTTCTAAAATCTTATTATATTAAACTTCTTGAAGACGATTTTAGCAATAATTCATTTTGGGATTCGTTTTAAATTGTTTTCATAATAAAAATACCACTGCCTTACCATCGCAATTATAGTCGTCGTGTTATCAACATCGTTTTCGAGTTTAGATTAAACACTCAAGTGGCAAAATAATGTTACGCAGGTGTTTGATAACAACGCGTTGTAACGTTAACCTTTTGTGTCGATGAACCGCGATTCTCACCCGATGCACATTTAAACGCATCTGTACTCGACGTACTCATATGTGAACGACACAAAAAACAAATATTTGCTTTTCTCAAGATGCAAGTAAACGCATCAACAAGAGTTTATCTCTACATTATTTGTCAATATACGTAAGACAGTCGCATCTATTCATCTAGGCCACCAAAAACATATAATGAAACTTTATTCTTGCTGGATTTTTTTTCCGTGAGCTCGATATTAACTTTTAATGTTTCTGATTCCGAGAAAAATCAGGATTATTAAATGACACGCCAGAGAGGGAAAAAATAAAACGAACAAAAAAGATGTATAATTTTTCACGAATAAATCACGTTTCGAAAAATGGTCCGTCATTAACGGACCATTCATTCGTCCGTTAATTTTCTTCCCTTCAATATTCACAGACACCGCCCAGGAAGAGTGTTCTTTATTTATATTTTTTTTTTTTACAATGTTTTCATAAAACTGATAAAAAAAAAGAAAAGCTCGACGGCAGCATGAAAAAAGTATTTAAAACGTTTCTCGCGAATTTCGCACTCACCACTCATCCTCGGCGGCGGCGGAGGACCCTTGTCAATTCATTGGTCGTTTTATTGTTATTTACTTTTAACAGATATTAGCGATGAAAAAAGGGCGTTTCGCTCTTTCCCGGCAACGGAGAAAAAAATTTGTAAAAGTTCCCAATTATTCGCGATAAATCCAATACCATCAACAAGTAAAACCCGCGGAGACGACGCTGCTTGTTTTCACTCCATTTAATCAGTGACGTTTATTAAAAAATAAAGAATCTCACAATATCAGAGTGCATTTTTTTCGCGTATTTACACAGGATAGTAATATTTCAATTTTCCATTAAAGAACTCACCGTAGCCTCGTGCAAACAAATCTCTACTGTCATGATACTGACAAATTAAATGTACGCAATGTTAAATATTTGTCAAGATTTTTTGTTATCAATTTTCTCACGTGTTTATTTTATAATTGTAACCCATTAAAGTATTCGAATTTAATTTTTATTCATAGTCGAAATTTTATTTTGAGTTAAGTTTTATTCTTTCATTTACCGTATCCACTGTACGTTATCTCGTACGTTTAATTCTTAAATAAAAATTAATCAATGCTAATCCTATTCATACTCTTGGACGCAATGCAGTATAATCGTGACTATAACAGCTATTTCAAATCGTATTCGTATGAAAAATCATAATATTGTTATTATCATTTATCACCCCCTCTGGGTGGAGTTTGGCACACATGTACGTGGGCGTGTGCGTGAATTAGAATCAAATATGGCTGTTACATTGTCCTGCATAGTTGTTCGATGAGTGTACGATTGTACTTTAGGGTTATATAAACATGTAATAAATATTACACGTGTTATCAGTATTGATAAGACTGGTTTAAAAAATATACAAACCACCGTTTGAACGACCGCAATAGGTAAAGTTTGAGAATTTTAATAAACCAAGTGTCAACATAGTATGTGAAATGAAAAGAAAATGATTGACAAACAAACGGAAAATTCTATTTCGTAAAAATACTGTTTAAATAAATAATGAAATGAGCAAATTTAACGAAATGTCTGTAATTATAATACGACTACATTGGTACATACATATTTCGGTGAGCTCCGTTAAAAATCATCTGTAAAAACTTTTAGTAAACAAAAAATAATTGCCAAAAACCTCAACTTTTCATTAATAATAATTATTAAAAATGATTAAATTCGCTTCGGTTGTTCATTGAATTTGAATTAGGAATCCGAAATTGATTTCCGAACCAAACGATAATTTCCGGGCAATACTAAATTAAAGTGCAAAATGGATTGGAGCCGTAATTTTTTTTTTTAACTACTGTTAATATTTACGTTATATAATATAAAACTATTGCAACTGAGGGTGTACCTGAATTAGTAGGCAGCAAAAGAAAGTAGCAGTAACGTTCTAATGAATCAAAGATGTCAAATGCGACTCGCATAAATATAAAACTGAAGTTTTATTATAGGCTTTGTACTCGCGGCGAATAAAAGTTAATACATTAAAATAACTACCTTTAAATGATGTGTGTATGCGAGGAGTCGGCTTTTTTTTTTTTTACCATCGAACATTATATAATAAAGTTTATAATAATATAAAGAAATTTTATGGCGGACGGTCACGAACGACGTTTCGCGTGTGTTGTAGACGCGCCCCGGACGTTTTTTAATACTTACCGCCGCTTAATCATTACACGGATACAGTGTGGTGTATGTGTAAATCTATACCTGAAATATACGCCGTTGTAATAACATCGAGTATTGTTATTGGCCGCTTTTATTGTTGTAAATTCGTGGCACCAGTAGTTAGTAAAAAACAGACGTTGTCCGAGTGCCTCAAACAAAACGGCCGCGGCCTATAGTAGTGTTTTAGTTTCGTGTGTGTGTTCCGGTAAAAAAATCCCATGTTAGATATCCGATACGGGGCAGCGTAGAGTAATTTATTTGCACCGGAAGAGTGAAAACGCAAAAACGACACGCGCACCTAACCGATTGCAAAAATGTACACCGTGTTAAGCGCGCAAAAAGGATTGATATGCGGCAAATCGATTTCCGACTAAGGCTGGTGATGAATTCTACGTAAAACAGTTAACTGCCAACAGAGACAATTGTTAATATTTAATTTCATTACAAGTAATAAAGTTCTTTAAAAAAAAAGAAATTATGTACTAATCTTCAAACGTCGTAAATTATTTTTTAAAACAAAACCACCTATATAATAACTTATGTACTTATTGTCTATGGTTTCTCGTGGCGGCAAACGATTAACGCAGACTTGCACGTCGTTCCTTGTTTTATTAGTCTGTCAAATAACTGACGGCTAATCATTTCGGGGTTTAATGATCGGAATTTAATATTAATCGCCTTATATTTGGACAGTGTGTCGATTGAGTTTACGCATTGTATGCACTGCAAGTCCGTTTACGAATTTATTGATTTCTTTTACTGCCGGACCCTACGTCGAAATCATAGTGTGGTGCATTATTGAGAGTGGGGCTAGGAGCCTACGACATTGTGGGGTGCAGGCGTCGTTCCCTCTTTTTGTGCAGTCGTCCGGTATGATTCACTGGCAGTACAGGCAGCCGGCGGTGAAGGGATTAAAATTGCTAGCGATGGCCGCTCTAAAATGGGTTTGGTCTAGTCGTAGATAACGAATTTACTATTGGTCATTGCAGTACTACCAACTAGTAATTATAGTAATTTAATACCGTCGATTTTCTGTATTCATTATCAATAAAAACAAAAAATAATTACTATATGCTTTTTCCTGCGAAAATTGGAACGTTCCAAAAACTAAGTAAAAACAATGAACAGAGTAAAAGGATTTATGTTCAATTAAATCCAGGAAACCGAAAAAAACATTATCCAAGGTGTTGACACGGGGTAGCGAGAAAGAAAAATATATTACTAGTCGAATTGTACGTACACGTAATTTCCGCGGAAAGGGGTTCAAAAATGTTTCAGATTTTTTTTTTCTTCGTTAAGTTTAACTTTGTAGCCCTTGTTGTAGTGCACGCCCACCCAACATTGTCATTATCAAGTACACGGTGGTCATTAGCATATAAACGAAAAGAGTGAGAGAGATAAGAGACCACTACTCCTATAGCATGACCATTACGCTTCAGACATTAACAATGTTATATATCTGAAACTCGCGACATCATTATTAAGTGTCCGGAAAAAGGACTCGGCTTTTTTCGTGTACAAGTAATAATAATATTTCTCCTTTGAAAACGACAAGTATTTTGTAATCGGATTCCGGTCACGTTTTCCAAGAGGTGCGAAAACCACGCTGTTAAAAATTACCCTACTTAAGCTTGCTGCGGGACACCCGTCGCTGAAACCGCACAATAACTGATCGCCATACCCCTTCGAAAAATTATGATTGCTGTTAATTTGAAAATGTATAAAAATAAGTAGAAACAAAAACATGAACGTTTTCTCCCCTTGTTTTATTCAAATCTTAAACGAAGATTCCAATAAAAATATTCTCGTTTGCAAAATGTTTGATCATCATTCGCGTTTTTCGTAGCAACACTGAAATCAATCTCTTATTATTGTCTTCTACACTATCGAGTGTGTTCGATAAATCGTTATAAATAATAATCTCTGTCGATATTAACAAATCAAATATATACAATAATAATGCGGTTTTCGCTGTGCCAATGAAATATTCGTTCACGTATATTCCACGTGTATTTATATGCAAATCTATCTGTACGGCGTAGCGGACGGATTTTCAGTCGTAGGAGTTGGCGGGGTGCTGTCATGATTCCAAGTCACCCAATGCACATTGTGTCAATGATGCGTATGTCGAAATTCCAATGTCGCCGCCACTGCTCAAACGGGGTCACATTAAAATATCTTTTTTACGTGCAATTAAGCTACTTAGGTGATATATAATTGCACGAGAAGTGCAGAAGAACTGATATGGCATGTGCAGATGTTGTGGTACACATTTTAACAGTTGCAACTGAGTAACGATGATTTACAACGGAATTTATCAACATATTCACCGGGCGTTTGGTTAATGAAAAACAGAACAAAGTTCATTAAGTATGTAGATTCAACTAGACGCATACGCAAACCGAGTCAATAAATTATCGGTCACGTTCCCAACGGATTTAATCGACAATTTTTTCTTTTTTTTTTTTTACAAATCGGCACGAGATATATTTCTTTGCAACTCATACACACAACACATTTATACTTATCTCTCTTTTTCTCGTTATTGACACAAACATTACTACATACAGTAGACTTTAAATGACAGAGAAAACGCACACTGAACGCTAACGGGAATATAAGCCGATTATAAACGCAATGCATAACATTAATTATTACCATGCCGTGCGAGCATCGATATAGCGAACATAGTTTTTAATTTTACTTATTCTAAAAAAAAAAAAACAAATCGACAATAATAAACAGTACATAATATAGTCGGATACAATAGCATACAATCGCGAGAGAATAAAGTTTCTATTATTGCGCTTTTAAGAGAAAATGCAACAACTTTTTTTTTAAGAAGCCGCCGCAAACGTTTGAAAAAAAAAAAGGAATACATAAAAAATTAAAAACATGGTTTATGAAGTTTACATAAATTATATGGACCACCGCCGTTTAAAATGGGGTTGTTTGCCGCCGTCGCGTCGTTTAACGGTAGCGTCCACTGAGATTTAAACGGTTTAAACACCAGTTAAGAGAGAAAAAAAAGGTTACTGGCACTTTTTTTCAGTTGAAAAGTGAGAATGCAATGGGTTAAGTACACAGTATCACAGCCACAAATAAAAATAATAAAAGGTATTCGGACCTTTTTTTTTTTCGTGGCATTTTAACGCCTCGTCAAAGGGTTGTTTTCGAGGAAAAAAAAAGTGCGACTGAATTCAATTATTAATCGTTCTCGGTCGCCTTCGTTTCCTGTGAACGATTACCGGCGGATTCTTTTCGCTAGAGAAAACTTTTATCGGACGTAAATCACGATAAAAAAGTGATCCTAACGTCACTCACGCTTATGACAAGTCTTGTAACTGCTCGGGTTCGTAAGAAATATAAAAAAAAGAATAACCTGACGTCCGTGACACACAAATCGTACAAAAAATGTGTTCGCACATTGTCCGGTCCTATCGATATGACGATGTGCAAGATTTTTAAATAAACATTCCGTGTTGTTTGAAATCATTCTAGTAAATCCGAAGTGTATAATTTAATCCTTTTTTAATGTAATTTTTTGGATAACAAAGTACGGCAAAGGGCTGTAAATAATATTATTATAAAATAATAACAGTAATAATGCTGACAAAAAACTGAAAACCAATACAATACACACTCGTTTAATATAAATACGGGCACGCACAAAATGACACACCAACGAAAAATATGAATTTAATGCGATTTATGTGTTGGTCGAGTATAAATCTCGTTTTTTCATTCCTTTTCCTCTTTTCCTCCGACTATGGTCGTTCAGCACGAATGACATATTATTTATAATCATTTTTCGGAAAATCGCATCGGCAAAAACACTGACCGGTTATTATTGCTATTCAGATTTGTGTGTGACGCAATCGGGGGAGTGTTTTTTTTTACTTCATAATTTTCATAAAAGCACTCATTTCTCTCTGTTAATACGGTTTATTATTGAGTGTGTGACCAGAGTGTCATTTTCAACGTGATTAACTTCAGGGGTGGCTAGTAAATAATTAAACGAAAAAAAAAAAATGATTCCATCGCCTGAAATATAACTGGTGCGTTCACACGGTCGGATCGTCCTGGCCAGTAAAACTAGTAATGCAGCACCGGCAGAAGATACGATGTAAACGCAGCCACAATAGAAACTTAAAAAAATTAATCAAAATTTCAATATAACAAACGTACAAATAATAGAAGTGCTGTTAAAACAATGGCATCGGCAGGGATCGCTATAGCATAGTAAAAGGGTTAAGGGTAGTTTCGAATGAAAGGGCAAGTATATACTTTATTATAATAATCTATACGGGAATAAAGGACAAAAAAAAAAAACGCATCCGGGTGAAAATTACCATAACGCGTCGTCGTTGATAGACACTGCAACGGCGGAATAAAAAACAATACAAAAGAATATCTAATTGAATACGTTTTTACACATTTCTCAAGGTACACACGAGTGTGTTTTAGATATCGTTAGAGAAATGGAAGAAAAAAATGCCAGCTAGGTACAGCCTAAGTGTTAAAACAATAGGACGTGCCCTCTTCATGTTTCCTTCCGCAAAAGGCCTCTTGCATACATTATTATTATGATTATATTACTATACCATTATATTCGCGAGCACCCGATTTACATATGAAAAACTGCGGCGGCGGTAACCGGTTATGGTATTATTGTGTTTGTACACTCAAGTTGATAACTTGTACGCATTTAACTGGTCGTTTAAATTGTACTTTTTTATTCCTATTTTTAGTCGTGCCCAAAAACAGTCGCTCATTTCACCTGAAAAATTTTTCGTTCGACCTTTTGATGACCTAACGAATTATATCAATGTAAATACATTTTTCCCTATATATTTGTAATATCATTTCGGCGTTGAAATATTTCAATAATGTAAAACAAAGCGACTTCGGATTGACAATCCAACAAGTCCTCTAAGAGAAGGTGCTAAATAATTGTGGTTTTTTTTATTCCAGGAGAGCGGCCTTACAGATGCCATTTAGCTGAATGCGGTCGAGCTTTCATACAACTATCTAATCTGCAGCAACACCTCCGGAACCACGACGCCCAAGTAGAACGGGCCAAGAACAGGCCGTTCCACTGCACCATCTGCGGCAAGGGTTTCGCCACGGAGTCCAGTCTGCGCACCCACACGGCTAAGGTACGTTGAAACCGCTTAGTTGGCCTCTCGAGTGCGCTTACTCTACAATGCAGCTGCAGTGTAAACAAAGAACAGTATTGCCTGACACGTTTTAATCGAATTCTCTTGTACGCATTCCTTTACGCCGGCCAAATGGTAGTGACGCGCGTCGGGGAAGCCACTCACGTGCATATAGTAAATTGTAAGGTTATTATGAGGAGGCGGTGACTTTGACCCAGTTTACGGGGTTAAAGGGTTTTTGGGTGGTCGCAGAACGAATCGTCAAGGACGTCGCGGTTTTCTTCGTTTAAATTGTGTGCTGTGCACAAAATTTGTAACTTTGTGTTAGCGTGATGACGTCATACACATAATGACGACAATGTCTCAAGTTTTTTACACGATTTTTTTTCACAACTCATTGAAACTTTACTAATTTTGTTTTCATTCACCGTGTACGTTCGATATCATTACACGTATAAACGATTTTTTGACCGTTTGACGGCAACTAAAACGGTTTTAAAGTTAGCATTGGACTGGAGTTTTTTATCGTTGTGTGCTTCATAGATTATGAGTTTGCTACTAATTTTAATTGGAATAAAGCCGAGGAGAAGTGCGGAAAACGTTATAAACGTCTTGTAGAATTTTATTTAATTTCGTTGTGTTTTCTTTAAATATGCTAGCAGCCGTGTTGCGATTTTCTCGGATGTAATTAAAATCGGGAAAAATGGACTTTCTTTTAATTATTACCTCCCGTCCAGCTTTCTTACGTTATCCGTCCTATAGCACTGCGCTGGGGTACTAATAATACAATTTCTTATGTATTTCTTAATTTTTTTTTCTTCCCTCTTGTACACCGATACTGGTAATAACATGCCCTACTAGTACCGAGACGAGAGATTAAATTTGATTACGATCTTTATTATAATTTTAATTTTTGCACAAGCTCAGCGGACGGGTTAATTTAAAAATTTTAAGTAAAACTGCACGACACGGAAAAACTAACGTTGGACGCAGCTCGTTCTAAATAAGTCCTTTCGTTGTTTATACTTTGAGAGCAAATTGGCTCGTTTATTAGTTTACTCGGTTAAGCGAAATGTTAAAATTCTGAAAACCTTATTTCTTTTAATTTTTTCGGAATATGATCAACTGTGCCAACTTTTCATAAGTAATAACTATGATCTCAATTTCCACTTTTGTCGTTAGCTTGGACGGCAAAAATCGTATTACTAGTTAGAGATTAACGAAAAATAATAATAATTATTTACATTTTCGATGAATAAATCAAAATAACTATTTTTCACTTTTGGTCTGCACGAGTTTTTTTCCACGAACGTCTAGTAGCATTAAGAAATATTATTTATCGTTAATTTATGCGACGAGAAGCGCAAACCAATTTAGCCGTCGCTAAGAAAGGGTAATCTACATGCATTTTTTGTCATTTAAAATTTATGTTATTTTTTTGGCTCAAAAAAAAAAAATAAAAGGAATATTTAATTAGGAATAAGATGAAAATACGATTATTTATTTTTTTTTAGTAGTTTGTTATATATACATAACATTACAATACAAAATATTAAATTTAGAGAGAATAAAGTTTTGCGTGTTGTCTGAGGTTGAAAAAATAAACACGAAGAAAATTATTAGTGTTTTTAAAAGCAGATGAAATGTAAAACACTTACTAACAGATTACAAAAATAGAACTTTACTCAGAAATGAATTCTGTAAACACGCGATTTCCGACAGGTCGTTAAACTTGGCCATACCGTTTGGATTTTGACATTCAATTATTTTGATTTGCCACTCGATTCGCATTCAATATGATAATAATCGTGATGATGTTGTGAAGTTACTCTGCCATGAACTTGTATGTGTAGTGCGTTACATTGTACGGGATTTATTTTTTTCTGACCAAAGTTCATATTACTTTTTTTTGCATTACACTCAATAGGGCGAAAACCGAAGGGCGAATGTGAGTTATTCGACTTGAAAAGGGTTAGGGAAAAGTTCTATAGCAGTGTAAAAAAAAGAAAAGAAGAAGCTATACTCAGTATTCATTAAAAATGTAAAAAGGGTAATATAGTGTTTTCATCGTTGTGATATTATTGACCCCAGTTTTTATTTATAACGTTATAATATTATGATACTCCAATCCGAAACGATACGATTGCAATATACAAGTGCTCTTCTTAATATTAACATGTTTCTGACCCTTTCGGTTGTTAAAAAAAAATTACAAATATGTAAAAAACAAAACGAAAGCAGAATAATAATTTACCCTGTTTCTGATTGTTATCCCGAGTAGGCTAGTAAAAAATCTTGACGCTGATTTACACGTGTACTGAAGAGAGCAGGTGAACCAAACATTTACATACTGTCTCAGTGACGATTAATTTTCGGGAATAAATGATTAACGCTCGTTCATAAAACAATACCGAGTCAAACAACTGCCTTGATATTTATCGAAAACAAAAAGAAAGAAACAGTGATGACTGTTGACTTTCGTTTGCATACAGGTGGATGTTTTTTTTAATCGGCCCTTTTTTTCTTTTTTACCGACGTGTAGGCGTGTTATTTATTTTGCGTCCACGTTACAATTATTTTAATTTCTTGCCATCGGATGTATAACATGTACATGCATTTATAACTGTGTTGCAGCCTATGCAACTGCAACAGCGACGCGCAGGTGTTGCAACTGTTGCGCCGACGACATATGATTATAATATTATTATTATAATTATTATTATTATTATGTATTCAACGCCCGTGCACGTTACATTGTAATGTATGTGCGCGCACGAGTTTATTGAATGATAGGTAAGTGTCGGCAGTAATTATACGCTGCCATCGTATTACTTGCATTAGTTCAAGACGAAACAAGTACATCATAAAAACAGCGCGGAGTATAATTAATTTATAGGTATTCCAAATTAATAAAAGCCATACTCGTAAAACTGAGCGCACACTGAGATTTTTTTAGACAAGTGCATTATTAATGTACAGCTAGACGAGAAGGAGTTAAACGACAGTGCGGATAAAATGCTAAGTAGCTGAACGGTGCTTGTCGTTTGATATTTTTATCTGAAGTAAAAATCGAAATTTTAGAACAATAATACTGCTCTTTACAATACTTAACGATATGATATGTTGGACGCTCGTTATTTTCTCATCATTTGATGTACACATCCCGGCATTGTGCGATGTAGTAATGCGAATAAAATAAAGAAAAGCGGTCGATCCGTTCTTTTATAACGAATGACTAGTACCGTGTCTAAGAGGGGTTAGGTGACGAGCGGAGATCGAGGGCGGCTATGCGAAATCGTCCTAATAAGAGGCTATAAATTTACCGCTCCTGTAGGAGACCACCTTCCGTAAATGGAACAAAACGTCGTCCGATACATGAACACTACAGAGAATAACTCTAGAAAAAAGTTTTAACCGGATTTTTCTCCACGAACGTTTGAACTATTTTTGTGCATAATTAACCGCGCAGATTTTTCACAAGTCTAGTTAAAATTGTAAAAAAATGTGTTATTCATTGGAAATGCAATGCATATTATAAACATACAAGTCCACATATTTTTTTTTTTAGTATTATCTCTTTATTCGTTAAGTATGTTTATCTTCTCGCAATTAATTGATTCTTAGAGAACAACATCAATGTAAATTTGCTGATACTTTTAGTATTCATGAACTAACAAACAATAATATATTATATTATCAATCATATTTACTCATAATTAACACTTAATATCGAAGCGCGCTAATATTTTAATTATTAATTCTAGACGTCAGATCTCTTTTGTTTCACATGCATTTTTTTCTTAGAAACAATATTAGATTACATGATTTGTCATCCATACAATTATTTTTAGTTACTAATCTCATCTACTTATTTGTGACGCACAATAAATATAGCTTCTCTTTTGAATATATAAATAATTAAATAGTTTAATTGAAAAGGTGGTTCTATAAATAATTCTAATTTAAATTAACCTCTAATTATTTATCATATTCGCTATATTTTCAATTTAATAGAATAATAAAATTCACTACGCAATGTACGCCGAGCAAAGTTGTACGCATCAGCATATTCTATTTGTAAAAATATGTTATAAATAAAAACCGCCACGGAGTTATGTGTACAACTGAGAGTGTCTGTTATACACATTGTATCATTTCTAAACATATCTAAGAAACACTTTTAATTGCATCACTGTAAACCCATGTAGTTTGTTTATCCTGTTTTATTTTAATTTGATATATTTGTACAGAGTGTATAATTTTAATCGGTATTCTATATATTTATCACGACTATGTGAGTACGTACAACTGATTTTCATCGTTTCTAAACGAATAGATTGTATATTTCCATTGGTCGTAAGTAAAGTAAAAGTTTAGAGTAACTATGTCAATTGAAGCGTTAGCCGTTATAAATAAAATGATAGTATCACTGAATAAAGAAATAAAAAATGTAGCATAAATATACAAATCAAGTGGTGGAGAACCGCCTGGCAACAATAATAATTATTATTACGAACGTTTCTCGCGTCGAGTGCTATATAACCGATATAAATTATACTTTGTAAAATATTTAATAAAAAATGTAAATCTCCGCTTTTCTCGATCGCCGCAGACGGACTTTTAATATAAAAGTCACCGGGCCGCGAGCAGCATAACTACAGTACTCGTAGAACGGTCGTAAGTATGCTTTCGGTGCTCGCGTCGCTCGAAGGAGCTTTTAAAAATTAAAATTACGTTTGTTTTATTGCCACCCCGCCACCTCATCCGTCGCCAATCGTCCCATTGCGTTTATATTTTTCGCTCTCGGACACATCTCCCAAGGCGCCGATATTATATTATTATAAAATACAGCAGTCACGACTAGTGACGGTGGCAGATGAAATATTTTTCACCGTATCATTTTTATACAAACCCAAAGAATATAAAACAACAAAACGAAAATAAAAATTCTATTCGAACGCCATAAACTTCGGTCGGTAAATTTTGTACTCGTAAAATATGTGTAATTGCGTTTAGAATTTCATCTTAAACGTCCACAATTATGCAGAACTATAAAACTGTCAGGTACGGCAGAAGTCTAGTAATTATGGTAAATACTGTATATTATGTGTAACCGAGAACATCGAGGTATAAAATTAATCATAGAGCCCGTTTTAGTGTAAGGATGGCGTACAGATTAACAGATACCCTTTGTATCCCCGCTATCAACGCTTCTATTGCTGCGCCGTTACATACGTTGGTCTGATGACGTTTTTTTTATTTCTGATTTTCAGGAACATTTTTTTTATTTTCAGGAAGCTGAACTCCGCATGGATGTTCTTCAGCAACACGCCGCGATAATGGGTGGTGCTAGCACTACTTCTTGTCCGCTCTGCCATAAACTCTTCTTGGGCAGTGAATCCTTAGTTGAACATATGAAAGTTCACCACAATGAACCTGCCGCCGTTTCACAGACTGTCGTTCCCTGCGAATGGAAAATGCAAGAAAAGAAGTTTGGACACTTAGGTATTTACATATTAACACTTTGATTGATCGTAGCAATATAATTTCAACATTTTTTGATCAGCCGTTTATAAATTATACTTATAAGAACAATTGAAACTCATTCATTTTCACAAAAAATTTTAGGTTACTCTGATATTGGAACAGGACCATATATGGCTAAACGTCGTACAGCTAACCATCCCTGTCCCGTCTGCGGTAAACATTACGTCAATGAGGGAAGCTTACGTAAACATTTAGCTTGTCATCCGGAGACCGCTCAGTTCGCTCAACTCAGAATGTGGCCATGTTCTGTATGTCAAGCTGTGTTCACTCACGAATCAGGTAAATTCGGAAATCGAATAATAAATTAAACATAAAAATCTTGAGGAAATGGCTACTTAAAAATAGAGCATGTATTTATACATTTATAAATTTTGTTTAAGCCACTTTAAAAGGTCCCAAGTTTATGCAACTTTGTAATATAACTATATAGGTGTTCTGTAATTAAGGAAAACGCTTTCTATTGTCGGTAACAATAGATCTGTTTCCTTACTTTTTGAACACCTTGTATAATAGCGTGGTAGGGGATTAAATCCCCGAATATCCCCAAAACTATAATCTTGGAAACAACACATTACTATGTTATAAAGTCAATTAATAAAAAATTCGGAATAACTTAACGAAATTAATAAATGCGTATAATTTCGGGACCTGATTATAGGTTTCAATATATATTTAGTTTTTAATGATATATTTTTAATTTTAGGTCTTTTAACTCATATGGAACACATGCGCATGGATCCAAAACATCAGTTTGCCGCGCAATATGTTTTGAGTAGAGCTGCCGCAGAGCGCCGAGATCGTGAAAACTTCTTAGCCGCTGTAACGGCAACCAACAGTATGGGAGGACCAGCTTCACCACATTCCGTGCATTCGGATTCGTCATCGTCCAACAACGGCGATGTGGATGGACCTGTTGGAGGCGATTCTGGTTCAGTTAGTGGTACGGGTATGGGTGCCGGCGCTTTGGGTAGCCTATCTACATCCGGCAGTGGTGGCCGATTGTCTGCGTCCCCCGCTGATAATCAACTTTCCTTAGTATTACACCACAACAATAACAATAGCACTACGAACAACAATAATAATAACAATCCTACAGCAATTAAGTTAGCTGAATTAATGGCTGCCCGAACTGGCGGTATGAGTAAGTTTTTGTTTCTATTAATTCTAAATAACATTGTGTTCAATATTTGATAATAATTACTTTAATGTTAATTTTTTTAGTGGGCAACGGAGGACATCAATACATGANAATAATGTTAAATAACATTGTGTTCAATATTTGATAATAATTACTTTAATGTTAATTTTTTTAGTGGGCAACGGAGGACATCAATACATGAATCAACAGCATCAATACAATGCCAATGATTTACAGCGAGCAGCCGCATTGTTCATGAGCCAACAGCAAGCACATGCTGCGGCATCTCAAGTAGCACAGCAAAATCCTCCATCCCCCTTACAATCACCTCGATCAGTTCCTCCAACGCCTGCATCCGTTGTTCAAGCAGCGGCAGCTAACTTGGCTGCTGCTGCCATGCGCATTACCCAATCGAATGCTATCCATCAGAACCCATTGGTAACCACTTCTAGGTACGTAAATAACAAATATTTTTTATCTACTTAAATAATATCTAATAAAAAATTGTGATATAGTAGTGGATCTTCCACCAACTCTTCGGTGAATTCTATGCAGTCAGCTGTTCAAATGGCCATGAATGCTGCCGTTCGGGCTTCCATGTCATCAATGGTTGATGGATTAAGTGGACATCAACCTACTTCTCACCAATCGATGTTACATCACCAACAGTCAAACCATGATCAATCATCACCCACGTTACGCATGCAGGAAGCAATTTTGAGGTCACAGGCTGAGGCCGCTCTTCGATTGGCTGTTAGCCAAGCCGTTGCTGCGTCTTCCGGTCAACAACAACAACAACAGCAACAAGTTAACCAACAACAACAGCAACAACAACATCAGATTCAACAACAACAACAAGTTAACGATTTAAGCAGACAATCATCAACAAATGGCCAACAAAATACCACTAATCAGTCACAAAATGCTATTAACTACAATGTCATGGCTGCACAAGGGCAACTGATGAACGGTCAATACCATCAAGGCCAAGTATCTCCTGACCTTTCCGAAGCTCTTCGACTTCAAGAACAGAGATTAGAGCAGGCTCTTCGGTTACATGGTGATCCCAGGGCTTTAGGATTTGCTTTTAGCAACGCCCAACAAGGTCATTTAAATCCATGAGGATTCAGTTACTATTAAATTTTCAGGTACTAAAAATAACATAGAGTTTAAAAATGATTGTCAAAAACAATGAAATTGATATTTATATTATACACATTTTTTATTTTTTACAAAATGCTCTACCAATCTCAATAAGAGCTTTATTTGGTAAAATCTACTACAGCTTATGTTATGTGTAAATAATTTGTATATTTTATTACGATACATATTGTGAATATAAATCTAATACCAACATGTTAGGACACAAAACAAAATAAACCATGCATAATAATATTTTTTGAACAACTAGTATACATTTTTTTGTACAGTAAGTTATCTTATACTAATTAATTTTGTGTTATATTTTCACGAGATTTGTACAAAATAGTATGGTTTTATTTTATAAATCCTATTATATAGATATAATAATAATATTATAAAACATAAGAAGAACGCTTTGCGCAATACGTCTGACATTAATTGTTATAATTAAATTACTAATTGTCTTAACTAGCATTTCTTTTAGAATAAACTCTTTTATTTTAAATTTGAACCGATAATATCTACAAAGCATGTTTTTAATTAAATGTTCGTTATTTTTTTCTTGTTAAAGGGGTTTTGCAATTTATATTTATTTTGTTTAATTTATTTTTTTTAAATAATCAGTTTCAATTTCATTTGAAATTAACAATTAATTTTACATGCCACAAGTTTTAACTAAATTTTTCCACTGAAGATTTAATGACATAACTGATAAACAAAACTATACATTACTACAAAATGTAACAATATTACTTCATTTGTAAATAAACATAACAATCTTTCACTGATTCCCGATTGCTAACATGGATAGTCAACACGACAGAAAACATATTTTGTACATATAACTTCATATAATTCACAGTAATCAACCTTTCGTTAAAAAAAAATTATTTGTAAATACAACTAAATAAGCTCATAATTTTTTCTGTAATGATAAATATTAACAGACTTTTGTACATACATAATAATACATTTAACCTAAAGTAATTATTAGTCTGTTGTTGAAATCTATATAAAACAATAGTTTATTTCAATATCAAATTTATTTATTACTACACATAATGTTTTAATAATATATTTATCATTTCTAGTCTAAGGCTAGTTAATGCTAATAATATGTATGTGACTGTCGTGTTTTCTCCATTAGTTTGAATGATTCTATTATTTTTGATCATTTAATTGAGCATTTTGAAGTTTTTACAAGATAGCTGCAGTACAATAATATTATCTACCACTACATTGATAAAAAATGATTTTAACAATGTACAGACAGCAAAAAATACAATACCATTTTGACAAAAAAAAAATGAATGCTACAAAATATGCCCAACTATAACATAATTTTTAGACATCAAACGAAACGTGTCAAAATATCACCAATCATTTCAATTATCTCCATAAAACGTTATAAACTGAGGCTTATATGTGTATTAATAATTTATTGTAATAGTTTTTATTAACTCCTGATATATTGCAATAGCTTTTCACATAATTTGTAGTTTTATAATAGCCCAAACCAGAACAACATCTGAATTTCTGATCTATATACTTAGAAGTAAAACATTTTCTATAATTTTAAAATAATTTTAGTCTCCAAAAACAGCACATTGTAAAAAAATTACTTTAAGAAAATAATTTAGTGGCAAAGGAGACAGAATATTCTTTTTCATCATACGCAATGCATCCATAGTATCTGTCCTGTTTGTACTCCATCTGATCGTCTTCTGATTTTTTTTCCGGACAAGAGTACAATAACTTGGGTTTGTGCAATGGTTAACAACAGTAACTTTCAATTGAAAGACACATTCAAAAGTAACTATCTGTTGTTTCCTACAATTTCAATTTATATTTTTTATTCTTTTAACTTGTGTTTTTTATAACTTTTCTTATACAATATAATTGCAATAATCAATACAATAGTTGTTTAATTTAAGTTTAAAGTTATTCCATATTAGTCACTATATTATATAGTTCATTAGGATAGTGCCGTTTGATAATAATACACACTCAACAAAAATAATATGACATTTATCACAGATAATTAAACAGATTAAACTTTTATACACTAATATAGGTACCTATATTTTTAACCTGCAATATTTTTAAAATACATTTTTTTGTTTTATGTTATATGTTTTGTTTGTGACTTTTGTTAAGTGATCAACTAAAAAAATTTTGGTTGAAAGCATTCATATTATGTTTTTATACATTTTTGTATACTAAAATTATTGAAATATTAATTTTTATGTATTAAATCAAGTTACATACTTTATATCATTCATTAATATTTTTGTAAAAGTAGTTTTAAATAATATTTTTTTTACAGTAGTCATTATTACAACGCTATAAACATTATTTCAAACTTTAATATAATAATATATTTACACAATTATTCAGTTAAATAATATTTTACAGTGGCAATATTTAGACAGGATAGTGTTTTCATAAGCCTTAAAATAATTTTGCATCATGATGTATTAATCTTTATTAATTCAATAATAATAATTATATTTATATTTAGCTATACGGTTTTCAGTTTTTGCACACATATTCATGATATCATATTAATTTTACAGTTAATACATTTACAGTTAGCATTTCTATTGTTATACAAAATGAGCTCTGATTTTCGATATTAAACAACTATTTTTAATTTAATTCCTATTGTGTTTCTTTATTTTTTTGTGTTAAGTTTATGTTGTTAGCTTACGTACTATCTGTTCAGTTTTTTGTCGTGTGTTATGATTTTTATAATTAGCTTCCTGTATATTTTTAAATAACACTATACAATTGATAATTTTACTATTGCTATTACATTTGTCCAAACAAAATTCATTTAACATTTTTATGTTGCTCAAGGAAAAGAGTTGTTAGCAATGCAAACAAAAATTGTAACTAAAATTATAAAAGAAAATATGATATTATTATTATATATTATATTTAAACAAAAACTTGTAAAAATTTGGAAACGATGTCTAATTTTTATTTTTAGGCATGTTTTAATGTTAATAAATTATTTAATTGTGTTTCGGTTCCTCAATTATTAAAGTTATTAATATATTATATTTTGTGTAATCCTAAATTATTGTCCAGACGTTGAATCAATGCACTTTTGGTTCGACGTGATATTTGAAAATGCATTAATATAAATAATGTTTGTGTAGTAAAATCGTTTTATTAAAACGATTTATAATTATACATTGTATTAAAATTTAGTTAATATGAAATAAATGTTAAAGTCATTCAAAATGAAAATAAATTTAACCTGTTTTTCATTACCTTCTTCGAAAATTAAAAAAAAAACCACTTGTGAAAACTAAGTGAATTGTTATGTCGATGGTTTTAACAAACATTTATCGTCTTTATTGTGTTTCTTTATCTACTCAACATAAAAAATCTTTTTTATTTGATTATCCTCGGAAAATCAAAATAAACTATGTATATCTAATCTAATTTGTATAAAAACACAATCGATGCATGCATTAATACACATTAAGATAAAATTGAAGTAATTGTGACCTTCATAGTTTTATAAAATCATCATAAATCACATAAATCAGGTCAAGAAACTGAAGAGTCACTTAGATGAGAAAATAGTATTATATGCAATGTGCTATAATGCATGAGCGAGCTGTGTTATGTTGAATCTAATACGTTATTAATTCCTAAAGGCATTATACAGTGATTATTTTTTAATAAGAAGTTAATATTTTTATATTCTATAAAGCACTTTTTATTGTGTTTAAAATTGTATCCTATTAATTTTAGTGTAACGTAGGTTGTGAGGTTTATACTTTTCGATGTAATGCCAAAAAATGATCAGTTCTGTAAAAAATTAGGTGTCTGACAATGATGAAAAAAAGAAAACAAGTTTAGTGTTTATACTTTTTCACTTTTGAAATCTGTCACTTTTGAAAATCGGTGGATTAAGTCGTAAAGTTGATAGTAAAAACAGCTTTTTGTTATTTACAACCGTCTGCCTATTGTATTTATAAATATTAGACAATATTTATTATAGTTATCGTGAATTTATCTTTGTACATAAGACAGTGTAGATAATATATTACGATTGTTTCAAAGTTTTCTTCATATATTTTAAATATACTTAAAAATAAACGGTATTTTTTCTGAGATTACTAACAACACAGCAAAATTTCTTTTATAATAATTCAAGTCTCTTTAAATTGATAAATTTAAAAATATCTTGTCAAATTTTGTACAAAAAAAACATTTAAATTTTTATCTTTAAAATAAACTGATATTTGTTTACTAAGTTAACGTCATTTTTTTTGTGTTTCAATCATAAGCATTCTAAAAGAAATGAATATCAGGATTTGTTTTAATTCATCAATGTTATTTAACATATGTTTATTGGTTTCATTCTTATTGTAATCAAGTACTTAATTGCATATTATATTGTAACAAGTTTTACTTTTTAAGATACAAAACTCATGGATTATGTGTAAAACGCAACACGGAAATTAACCGAATGAGTGCTTAAACTTTCTATCAAACTAACAGTATATCATGAATAAAAATGTGCTTGAAATAACAGTACACTATGTGTTAAATTTACATTTAACTAATCTATATTTATGATAGAATAATAAAACTTTTTATATAAAAAATGATAAAATAATAATGAAAACATGCGTTAAAATATTTGAATAGTTATACGCAATGTATAGTTGGGTTATAGGTATTAAAGGTATTGATGTAGTATCAAAAAACCAGGAAACATATTTTTGGAAGAAATGTTACATAATATTACAAAATTTTTCTCCTATTTTACTTTGATTAACAATGACAATTTTTTCATACATCATACAATTTAATGCAGATATTGCTGCAACGTGTATGAGTTATAACAACTTTTTTTATTAGTCTCGG
Organism: Daktulosphaira vitifoliae; assembly: GCF_025091365.1. Lineage (NCBI taxonomy): Eukaryota > Metazoa > Arthropoda > Insecta > Hemiptera > Phylloxeridae > Daktulosphaira > Daktulosphaira vitifoliae. Next base: position 23,995,544 of record NW_026099572.1, on the reverse strand, counting down.
TTGTTTCATGTTATACCTAATTATACATGAAGCTACAAATGAGATAATACTGATTTTATATGTTATCATACAGGGAAAGGTCGTAGCCTAACATAATTTTATTTTATAGGTATTTACCTAAAATGATTTTTTTTCTTGAAGATGAAAAATTATAAAAAAATACAATAAGGAGGTTGACGTGTTTGATATGAGTTGACCATTATTTAAATCCAAAGTGCTTGGTATTATACTAATACCAAAAACATTTCTTTCATATTAATCTATTCAATAGAAAAGTATTGTATGTGGATACTGTTATGGGTCACCTTGTATATAGCCATTGTAGTTTAAAAACTAATATTGTTATACATTTGACCGTGTAAAATGGCACAAATACGGAATACTCATCAAAAACCAATAATATTTTCACGGTGCTTAGTTCATGGAAATTATAGAATCTCATAAACCACTCTATAAGATATACTGAAAATAGTGATCCGCATTAGTCTACGAATTTTCATATCGGTCAGTAGTGTATGGACAATTTTTTCGGTGATCTTTTCTTAAATAGTATCATACGACAATCACAAAACTATTTCAAACTTCCGCGTTTTAGTATTAATATCTTTTTCATTAGAAAAGACATAACAATATGTTTTAACGATTTTTTGATACATTTTATTTTCTCGTAAAAAATATGTGCTTGTGGCAAATCTTACGATTCGGCTGGCAGTCAAACGAATCGTCGAATGTTAAAAAATCCAATAAACTACCAAACCCAACACGACCATCTTCCATTTATGAGGATAACTCTTCCGATAGCGGCATATCATGTGGTGAGTTTAGTTTAGAAAACGTATGCAACAATCACTCATCACAATCACTTACAAAAATAAATGAAAAGTCTCATAACAATAGGTAAGTCATGTTTTTTAATCAATCGATAGTATTCGTACCATAGATTAACTCTATTTCAACTGATAATGTGACGCGTTTTCTATACTTTCTAGTGCTTCAACAAAAAGTTTTAAATATGAAACATAAATAAAAAATGATAATTTTTTTTGTTTTTAAAAACATAATTTAGATACATTTCTATTTTTAATAAAATTAATGATGATTTCTTTTTTTTTAATTAAATATTTATACTATCAATGATTATTTCCGTTTAATGCTAAATCTTAATAATAATAAAATCAAGTTAAGTTTTGCTCTTAGAATAAATTTTTCTAATCTCTGTTTTGTGTATTAAAAGTGTCAATTAGTGTATTCTAACAGTACATTTATCATTTATTATACTTTGTATAACTACTATCATCTAAATCAATCATTATGATAAAAACCACACTTTTTAGACGCATATTCTGTTGGTTGTTACTGTGCTACACAGACCGTAAAAGTCGAGTGAGCTGATCCGTCGACTGTTACGAAATCATTTCGAAATCTTGTGGTCGATACTTATCTGTGTGAGTTACTATAATGATAACAATACTGATGACTCTAGTGATGACTCTAACACCTACTACTATACAATTAGCTATAAATTTTAATTCATTAAAATACTTAAAAATAAACTAAATCTTCAGTCTCAACTAGACTAGCAATGCCGGAGGTGTTGTGTATGTACACTGATCAGATTTTGTTGATCAGTGCTAAACAGTTAGATAGAGAAATTTTACGGGCCTGTCGGGTAGGCGATTTAAATTTTTTATCATTTATTGCTGGTTACGATCCGGCAAGGTTTTTCGCAGAAGATTCGCGAGGTGCTATGGGAACACATTATGCTGCCCGAGCAGGACAATTGTCAGTTCTGAGGTACTGTTTTTTTCTTTTTCATTACAATGATATATATACGTATAGTCTATAATTAAGTAACAGTATTTCTTTATGTATTGATTATAATGTTTATTTTCTTTAAGGTTCCTAAAGATTCATGGAATCCGAAACCTTAACAAGAAGTCATGTGTTGGATTTACAGCTCTTCACGAAGCTATTATTAATGGACACATACCTTGCGTTGAATGGCTTACGAGATATTCGAATTGCAAGCCAACCGAAAAGGATATGGAAGGATGTAACTCACTTCATCTAGCTTCCAAGTAAGTTATTTTTTGTCTTACTTTTAAGTTAAAGTAGTATTTATTATGAACTAAAATAAAATAAAATAATAAGTTATCATTGTCATTAATTGTATGTATAAGGTTCATATAATAATTCTTCATATGTAATCGTCAGTTAGTTTAGGGGGAAAAAAGAGGAAAACTTACTTAAAAAACAAACAAAAAATGAGATTTATACACAGTGCTGTATAAAATAAAATATTTTTATTTAAAATATAGTTTAATAGAACAAAATTAATTTGATTGTAAACAATTTTAACAGAATACTTCTTAAATTATTTTTATTAATTAGATTTAAACATCACAATATATTAATTATTAATAAAATTATAATAAAATGTACTGACAAACAGATATGTTATGCGCTCTAGTGACGTTTATTGTCACTAAACAAGGTTAACTCTGTAATGTAAACCGGTGAATGTTGAAACTATCTAAATAGTTAATGAGTATACCGACAGATAGTATTATCTGTAAATATTTTTACCGTCTCTTTTTAGAAATAATTATAAATATACTAAAATTAATGCAATAATTCTTTATTTTTTTAACACGGTTAATATTTATTTATTGCCTGTCAATATAGCTTAAAAAGTTATATCATTACTAATAATCTAATTAAATTTTTTAATAAAAGTTAAATAGTGTATTTCTATAAAATTTTTAAAAAGAATTATTGAAATTTTCTAGATGCACACCAATTAAAAAATAATATAATTTAATGCTCAATAATAATAGCTATTGTAAGCCGAATGTAAAAATGATAAATATTTATAACAAATTAAAGTTACTCAAATTAGAATAAATAAAAAACAGTTTATGTCAAATATTTAGTCGTAATTTTAAACAAGGTTATGTATAATCTATTTATTATTATTTTTTGTTTTACTATAATTTTCAATTTCACAATAACTTATACGTTATTGAAGGATATTAAAATAAATACACATGTAAATTAGAATTTAGTAGAATAAGTGGATGATAATGAATTAGTAAAAGTCTTTACATTTATAACGCGAATATATCAGAACACAGTTATAAAATATATAATGTAACTGCGTATTTAGGTATTAAGAATAGTGAAATTGTTGATTAAGAAAAAAACATTTTACACGGAAAATTAACCACGAACATAAAAATAGTAATAGTAAATAATAAGGCCAAAATATTTTTCTTGTTAGCTAAAATCATTTACATAAAGCTAAAAAGAACAAAATTAATTAATATCTAATTGTGATATATCGGCTGATATTTTTAACTTCTTGCTAGATTATTATGCATAATAGAATTTTCAATCAACTATTATACAAATTGCATATTTCAAAAACCTAATTAATTTATGTTATGAGATATAAATATGTATCTTGAATATATTTAACTAAAATACAAAAAATATATAATCATACGCATTTAAATAAGTAAAGATAATGTTTATTCGCCATTAACAACTGTTGTAAAGTTTGCACAAACCACGAAACAATAAGTAATAAAATATGTTTTTTTATTTAAATATGTAGGAAATGTAACAAAGCTAATGATTAAGTTGACAAACAAAAATAACTTTTTTAATTATCAAAGCAGGAAATAGTTTATGAGCTATTCAATAAGTAACTACTCATTATTTATAGAAATATTTATAATTAATACAACTATTATAAAAGTAATCATAATGTGTTCTATCTGATTATATTTATTTACATGTTATTATATTATTTAAAATAACAAATGTATTTTTTTAAGTTCATAAAAATTTACATACTACTAAAGGAAAAAATTTGACAATTAGTTTTATTTTATTTCATGACAAGACCACATATATATTTATTGGATCACATCATAGAAAACGATCTAATAAAAAAAATGACTCATCAATAACATCTTTTAAGTCAATATTTTTACAGATATTAACATTTCAAAATAAGTACTGGAATTGAGCGCGAGTCTGATTATATATATTATTAGGTATTCTTCGCTATACTCCTCATGCCAAAAAAAAAAATAATAATACTTTCTAACTTAATGGTATCCGCGTGGTATATTTTAAAGTGATAATAACTTCCGAAGAACTGGTCCAAAAATTTTTATTATCCTATCATTATTTAATTAGATCATTTTTATTTTATAAGCTAATTAAAATTTTTTTGCTATTTAAAAATATTAACTTGACACTTTCAAAAGGTATGTAGATGAATTAAAAAAGTTACTAACAACTGATAAATCTAAAAATATATGAAACTAATAGTAATATTTGTAAGAAAATTATTATTTTTAAAAGAAATAGCTAAATTAGCATTAGAATAATTACCTTGTATATAAGTATCCTAGTAATGTTTTTTATAAAAAGAATATTTCCAAATAAGTTGATTTAAAATTTTTTTATTAATCCGCTATAAAATAAATTTTCACTTTTTTGTGGTATATGTGTTTTACATAACGTAAATCAATTTTCAGTGTTTTAATTTGTTTTAAAACTGGCTTTTCAACTATTATATCTTCGACCTTAGTCAATAATATTATTATATATTTATTCAAATTTGTATTTCAATACAAATTACTCCTAGACATTTTAAAATGAATCAGAAAGTATGTGTAATAAGTAAACACGAAAGTATATAATATTGGTTTATACAAAATAACAAATTACTTGACGCTACTTTCTAAGAGAAAAAATAATTTTAAATTATAGTATCATTTAGTTTACTATTAGTTTTAATTGATTTCAGAATATATATTTATATAAACAAGATGAATTATTATCTAGGCCTCACAAAATATCTTGGAAAATATTTGAGTTAATCATCGTTTTATTTTATTTAACAATAATGACTCATTTTTAAGCTGCTTTAAACGAATAAATAATATTCTACTACCCTCACTCACACCAATCACTCATAACAATTTTCGATTTTCAAATTTATTTTCATATCATCAATTTTATTTAATCGAAAAAAGAGTTTGTTTAACATTTTTTTCTATATAATTCCATTTACAACTATTTACATCTTATTAATTGTAGTAACACTTTTATACTAAATACTTAGGTTAATAAAAAGTATAGTGTTGAGGTTGTACTAAAAATAGTCAATATAAGAAAACCCGTGGTTGCGTGTGTTTTAGAAAAAAAGAGGAAATAACTATATAACAATTTATAACACGACCAAAAGAAATATCTTTAGCGTTTTATTCAGTAGAACAACAATAGGTCGATCGCACACAACGGTCGGCTCACTACTACTACTGCTACTAGATAAGTACGTATGGGTAACAGTCGTTTGACAATCACAAATTAATTTACAATAATAATAATATACGAATAATGAAATAATAATAATAGTATACAAGAAAAATATAGTAAATTAGATTCATTAATTACACTTATACAAAACAACTCTTCAAGTACAATTATAGGTATATCAGTTTGATAATCAAACTGACTCGTTCATTGGTCAGCTAAATAACTAATTGATATAATCATACAAATTAAGTGATAGCAAATTGATAACCATAAGGTAACCGTAAAATTTATTTTTTAAAAATTATGAATTAGTCCTATGACAAAAAGAAAAAAACATAAATATAAAATTTACCTTAAATTTTCTACAATATACGTAAATTATAAAAGAAATTTCAAAAAAATTTGATTATCATAAGAAATTTTAGAAAACCTACATAGTTCGGTCGAAATCACTTCATATATTGATGCTGAGGTTTGATTTCGTTCAATTGAGGTTATATCGGGTTTTACGTCCTTTCTAACAGAATAATAGCTTTACTGAAAGGATATCAAAGATAAACAGAGTAAAAATAATTTAAATTGTTTGCAATTAATTAAACATTTTTGTTATTCTACTTCTACCAGAAAAGAAATAGATTAACAAATTACCAATTTCATTGGTAATTGTAACCAATTTCCCTGATCGCATAAAAGGTAGAATATAAATTGAATTTTAAAACAATTTCCTAAAATATTGAAAAAGTATAAGTAAAAAAATACTATGTTGTTATCACTATTACTAATGAATAACATGAAGAATCTAGTTCTGCATCCTTGATTTCCCGAGAAAACTATGAATTTAACATGTGACACAATTATAGTTTTCAAGTTGAGCGTTTTTTATGATTTATATGCATTTTTATTTGCAAATAATTTTTCTTGTTTACATATTTTACGAAATAAACAAACGTCATTTGGTTACGATACTTTATTAGTCTCTTAGAATTTAATTAGTTATTCTCCAAAAAACATTGTATTCAAAATAATTTTAATTATTCCACATAACATTAATTCACTTAAATTGTTTGTTATATTTTTGTAATCGGTCTACGAAAAAAGAAAGATGTTTTGTGTCGGTTATTAATTTCATTACTTAATGACCTCAACCTTAACCGACAGAGTGAGAGGATTTTTTGCCGCCGAGAGAAATGCACTCTACCACGCTGTCTATGACACACACTTTTAGCGCCGCCTTCTCCTATGTTTTATTATTGTCTTAAACTCTGACACACTTGTCCGCTGACTTCGAATGCGTTCGGTTGTTGATATTTGTTAATTTTTTTTATTGCCTAGTATGTAACGTGCGAATCTGTGGGTTTTTTGTTAATTTGTTCAAAATTGTAAAAATTGAAAGAATTACCTTCTGTACTGTTTAGTGATTTTGTGCGTCACTCATCAATTTGTTATCACAAAGATCCATTGGTTAAAAACGAACACGATTTACAGAAAAGCTCTAATTTTTTAATTGTAAGTCTATTTTACATATATGTACATTATTTCTATATGAGAACTGTTTTTACTATTAAATAAAAACAACAAAATAATGTCTTTTAATATTATCAGAATCAAAATCGTTTTACAATCCATAAAAATAAAATATTTTTTAGCCGAATCATTGCATTTAAAAATCATATTTAATTTTACAAGTTTGGACTTTTCTTATTAAGATATGAATAATCGTCGGTTATTTTTATATGGTTTAATAATAATTTTAATAAAAATATCTTATATATTATGAGTGTAAGATTCTGATACGTTTACCTAGTAAATTTTATTCTTTAGGATCTTCGACCCAGAAAAATGTTAAAAATTCACCACTGGATTTTACCATAAAATTTTGTAGATATGATAATGTAATGAACTGATTTATTAAATTACTCATAATGTTATTATATATATATATATATAATGTTGATTGTTAAAATGGCATTAATTTGAATATCTTGTAAAATATCATATTTATTGTATAAGAATTAATAGTTTATTAAGGGATTCTTAACTTTAACGTTATTTCCAGTCAATAATTGACTAAATCGTTTTTTAAAAGTTTGATTTGTCTAGAAAGATAAGGACTGAAAAGGAATGTTATTATAAAAATTATTTTGAGAGTAATTATAGAGTCTTTTGATAATTAATATTAACTTAATTTGTCGATAACTCTCGTGATTGTTAATTTATTTAAACGTAAAATAAATAATATATTTTTATGCTTTTGAAAGTGTCCTTTAATTTGCTTTGAACTACACAGAAAACGAAAAAATCAATTATGATAACGCGTGAAAATAATAATAAATCAAAAACGTCGTATTAAGAACTTATCATTTCTCTTTATTTATTTTTATGGGTGACATTAAAGGTGTATAATTTCATATAGCAATAACATTTCATCTTTTACAATAATAATGATAACTTAGTATTTAATAGCAGTCATTAGCGGCAAAGTAGCGGTCACTGTGTCGTATGCCTTTTTGAAGGTTACATTCAATTATTCTATTACTATTTTTGTAAAGTATATGGGAAAGTTGACGGTGGCGGTAGAGTGGTTACAATGACCCCAAGGTAAAACGTATGGTGTGTGAGTGTGTATGACTGTAAACCAACCAGGACCGCTTTCTTCGCCGGTTGATGATTCGAGTTTCACTCATATTCGAAGGAGGTTTCAAATGCTTCCCCGCTCTAATGTCAATGAAAAAAAGCTAAACATCTATAAAATGTCAACAGCTTTCATTTCATAGAATAATACAATAAATCTCCGGTTATTTACCAAGTCACTGTTCGATTTATATCCAATTTTATAAAATAGATGATTTGAAATTGTATATTAATCGGTTATATTAGAAAACAGGAAACTTTTTACTATTATAGAAAAATAATTGTAAATATGATACGATCGTTACGGGAAGAGAAGAGTAAGGAATTCCGCGTTCTTATCAAGCATTGCAATTATTGCAGATGACTTCGTCAATGACTACACAGGATATTTAGATGAAACGGTATTACGGAACTACTAGTATTAGTAATTATGTTATGGGTTTTATGAGTTAGTGTACGAAATATCATACTACGTACACTGACATGGTAGAGAGCAACGTTAGGGTTACGCTGATACTTGCAGGAACCACGGTCGAATGACATGTTTTCATAGTGTGCAAAATAAACTGTTACCTTTATAAAAAAAATCATCGTTGTAATATGACATCCAGCGTTTACTCTTATTTAATACTTTTATAGTAAAAATGCAGATAGTTGTAACTAGAGATGGACAAAGATTATTTGAGAAATTTTTTTTTAAAAAATGATGTTATATTTGACGATTTAATTGATCAATTAATCTAGTAAAAGTCAATGATGAAGAACATTGGCTCACCGTCGTGTAAATTGTGCTGAAAACTACTGCAATGAAATTTTGTCATATAAATCTTTATTATTTTAAGTCATTATATTTTTGGGTACAGGGTTATAGTTGTGAATGACTTTTTTTTCTCATAAGTTTAAAATAACATAATAATTTTTCCAATTCTATTGAGTAATTAATTGTCACTTAAAATGAATTTGTTTATTTCTATTAACATAGATACCATTTATTTGATTTGCTTTCATATTAATATATTTATTTTTACCTCAATATTGTACACACAATAAATATAATTTGTAAAAAAGAGCAGCATGACCTGACAAAATCTGCAAGTTCTGAAAATAATTACCGTAAATCATTGTGGTATTTCCTATGTTAGTATTTGAAAACTAAACCAATTGGCCTATTGCGTTTCGGGTTGTTACACATGTTTTTTTATTAATCTCAAAAAATACTTGTAGTCCTATGTTTTTATTAAATACGATGTTACTTAGAACTAATTTTTACAATTTTAATTTGATACTTAAATTATAAAACATTTTTACCATAATTTTTCCCTATTTATTTTTAAACCTGTATGATTTCATTAATTAAAAATGAAAATTGAAGTTTAAAATTTCATAATTAACAATAATTATAAGTTACATATGTCTTTTACCCAACCTTTTAATTTAAGTAGCAAGTTATTATATTTTTGTCCATAAATAATACATTGCTATAATTTTTAATATATTAGTTTTTTTTTATATGTATAAAATACATACAATACATACAATTATACCTATATAATAAGAATTTATATGATAAAAATACGATATAAAATATACTAAAAAACATTATAAACTTATATTTATTTATTTTTTTGATGAATAAAATTATTTTGTCTCGAAAATCTGATTTTGTAACGAAATATTTTGTGAACACTAGTCATAAATTGTGACCACTAAAATAGTAAGCGCTTGACACTGTAATTTAGCGATGTAACGAAAGAATATTCTCAGTAATGAAAATAATCTTGAGAATATTGTTTTGCAAATTATAACAGGAGAATATATACTTAAAAAACAATTGAACTAAATAACTTCATTAAAAATATTTAATCAAACTAAAAAATTATTTGAAGGAATGATTATTTTTTATAGGATAATAATACATTTTTTCTTAGTTAATAGCCAAATAAGTTAAGAGTAAATACGATTAAAAAAATATTAAAAATTCTCCAAAAAACATTAGAAAAAAAAAAAAGTTTTTATAGCTTCTTAATGTCTTTGCATTTCTATGGCTTCTTAATATCTGAACTTTTATAGTTTCTTAATGTCTGTGCATTTCTGTGGCTTCTTAATGTCTGAACTTTTATGGTTTCTTAATATTTTTGTATTATTATGGCTTCTTAATATCTGCATTCTTGTGGCTTCTTAATGTCTGAACTTTTACGGCTTCTTAAAGTCTTTGCATTTCGATGGCTTCTTAATATCAGCATTTTTGTGGCTTCTTAATGTCTGAACTTTTATGGCTTAATCATCCTCCCAAAAAAAAAATCATTAATTGGTAATTGTATAATTAGTTGATATTATTCGTATTATACTATATCTCTAACTTCGTTTGTTTGAATTATCTGAAACTAANTAATTGGTAATTGTATAATTAGTTGATATTATTCGTATTATACTATATCTCTAACTTCGTTTGTTTGAATTATCTGAAACTAAATAAATAAATTTAGAGATGACCAATTCTTAACTTATTTGCTAATTCAGATACATTTTACAATAATGTAAAATGTAATCAAAATAAGTTTTAAAGAATATTTTCGTATTTTAAAAAAATTCTCAAGAGATAATTATTGTAATTTTATATTCCTGTGTCAATCATGTAAAAATACATCGTTATTAAAAACTTAAAAGATAATAGTATGGCTTCACTTCTTGAATAATAACAAATTTGAAAAATGAAGTCATTGTAAAAGGATAACCCCCTTAACTCCTATCCAAGTTAAACAGTAAGTCATAACGTGATATATTGCTATGATTGATGCAGTTATTAGAAGACTATATGTACTTCATTTCACTTTTTACGTGTACTCCTAACATATCTCTACTTTTTATCATGATAAAATTAAGAATTGAATCCTGAAAATTACAGTTATTAGATTTTATGTGTAAATATGTTATTAGGTATATCTTATATGTTATTAGGTATATCTTATATATTATTATCAAACATACAAACAAAATAAAATGCCGTAGATTCAATAACGGACAAAAGTTTATCACGCAATTCACAGCGCAATTATTACTCATCTTCATATTGCTCAATATTCCAATAGGTTAGGATTCAATATTATTTTATTTAAATCAAATGCATTTAAAATCAAACATCATTGAACAGTTTTATTTTTTTAATTATCTCAAATTTTGTTTTTTGATCTCCTTTATTACAAAAGCAAATAAGCTGCTCTCATAGAGAAAGTGGTCAGATGCACTTGACAATCGAACGTATAATTAGATCGAATCTAAGAGAACACAATATATCTTGTATAAACGTTCGGGCAATAAATTGTTTGTAACAAACAGCCTAATTGGTGAAATCATCTATTACGAATTGCCTATCAGATCTACGGCGACCACTTAAAAGAATAAACAAATTCAGTCCGTCAATGTCCATTATTTTTTTGTTTTATTTTTATGCGCTAATCGTGTTTTCATTTTCGTGATCTTCGTTGGAAAGTGCAATGGGTGTAACACGAATGACAAAGTGTAAACAAACATTTCATGATTTTACCTCACACATACAAAAACTGGTTTTTGATTGTTTGATTAACGCGTGAATCTTACCAACAGATATGTTATAATTATTGTGATTAAAATTTTCACGCAACTATCAGTAGTATAAATCCGTTGACGATTTTATCTTTACTCAACAGATTTTGCGCTAGTCTGTAATTTCACGCTCATTCTTAATACGTAATGTCAAAGATAGTTTTTTTTTTCGATGTTTCCTTTATTAACTATTGTCATGAACGCATCACTGACTTGCGAAATTGAAAATTGTTTATTTACATAATTTCTTTCACAGTAAAAACAATTGCAAATGTTATAATTGATTAAAGATCATAATGAAGTCACATAACTTTATTGAGTAGACTAAAGAAAATCAACCGGAAATGTCTATGAATGACTATGCATTCTTCCTCAGATGAAATATTTGAATTATTAGCCTGCTATTATCACCGTGTTTGTAGTGTATTTTTGCATATTAATTTTTGCCCCTTAAGTCGTTCGCAGGTTTTTTTTACATGTGCACTCTGGCATAAAAAATGTGGGTCATAGAAATCGAATCATTCGAGAAAATCAAGTGTAATAAAAACAAAACCGGATTGCACAGACGTTACATCTGAATGGCCAGATAAAGTAATAAACATAAACTGAAAATAAAAAGACTGAAAATATTAAATTACAGAGAAATACATTAGAATGTTAAACGCATTTTTATGAAACATCTTAAACTATTTCCTAAATAATTTGGTATAATAAACTGCAAGAACCTTGTTGTATAATTTTCATGTCTAGGATATTAAAATATTTGAACTAAAAACTATAGATGAAAGTTGACTTATTTACACTTAAAATTATAATTATTAAACACGTGCCAATTTTATAAATAAATATTCCTAGTTCAGAGATAAATATGAAACCAGTGTAGGGTTAAAAAATTATTACAAGCAGCTCCCTGAAGAGGAGATGTTTTTCTCCAAAATTTAGAATCTTAAATATTATTCTATTGTGTTATACATACAGAATAATGTTAATGTGACGTTAATGAGTGTATGGGTACGTTTAAAAAGTTAGACACGGTCCTGTAGTCTCACATAACGAGCAACCGATCTGGTCAACGCACTCACCAGTAAAATATACGTGGTAATTTATTGTACATAGACGTCTATTAGAAACAGGTACATCTGAGGATGGGCTCAAGACAGCTGAGTGTACAGATCCAGAAAATTTATACAAATTAAGTGAGTGGTTTTTGCATAATGTGATAGTTTAGAAAGTATTTAAAGTTTAAATATAAAAATAAAATGAAAATATGCAGTAAAAATATAACAATATAAAATTTATTGTTTTAGCTACTTGATAATTTCTCACATATTGTTATTAAAACATTAAAATAAATCGCCTTAATTAAAATCTTTAGTCAAGCTGAATTTTTTTAATTTTCCTAAAAAGACTTCTTAGGCATTGTTAATAGTACTATGATAGTATAATAATACTGAACATTTTTCACTTAAAATGCGAAGTTATAAAAAAAAAATAGGGGTTTGAATAGATAGTTTGAATTTTAATGCAATTAAATAATTACTACCAAAAGTCATGATCGTACTATGTTAATAAATTATAGAGTTTCCTAATTAAAATGTATTTAAGCCAATTACGGGTGGTATAATTTATTTACTAACTTTGTATATGTTAGGTCAACCACAAGTGATCCAGGCTTGATTTTTAGACCAAGCCCGGAGTATGTTTCTTGTGTGACCTATCGCGTTTCACTTTTTGTCGATTATAATTAGTTCAAGAAACAAAAATTAAAAAATAGCAATATTATGGTACCCGTATTTATCTCGTCTAAAATGTTACCCAATGTTAATTCGGAAATTATTTCAATGTACAACTCTGTACTTGAGAAGCATAAGAGTCCAAGTCCACTTTTGATGTTTCCCATATGAAATTTTGATATGATTTCGTTCATTTAATTTGTTTGATAGATATATACTGAAGTATTGAAAAATTAAATTTACAGTTTTAATTAATTATAAAGAATTATTTTCTCAAATTATACTATCGGCTACTGTATCCAACTAACCTCACAACTCGCTTATTTGCAGTCGACTGAACTTCGTCTGCATGACAAACTCACGCATCTCAATGTTTAATTTTACTTTTTTTTTCATGACCATAATTAATATATATTCGCTTTAACTATACATTTTTGATAGTCAATGTCCGATTTCATTTTATAGCCTAAAGCGTTGCAATCTTATAACAAAGTTCTTTGGATTCCTANCATAACCATAATTAATATATACTCGCTTTAAATATACATTTTTGATAGTCAATGTCCGATTTCATTTTATAGCCTAAAGCGTTGCAATCTTATAACAAAGTTCTTTGGATTCCTGTCTGTTCGGGAGATAAAGTATGTAGTTTTATACCTTCACTTTCGGATCAACTAACGAACTACAACACTATCGTATAAGTTTGAATTTAAAGAGTGTGGAAAGTGTGTTATTACTAGCAACAACGTGTATAAGTGCCAATATTGATTAGTGCACCGATTTATGCGATTTAAAAATTAATTTAAAACTTCATGTGCAATTATTCGAAATCACGTTTTTCTATTCTCTGCTTGTAATGCCATAATGAAAATCTCAACTTTTCTTTTTTATTAGCTCATTATGGACTGTTTTATAACGTCTAACCGTTGACAACTAACATAGTTCACATGCAAGCGCACTATGCAAACACTTCATTTATGGTCCTACAGTCGAGATTGAACGAAATATTATTGGTTTTTTAGATTAGTATTTTGACTATGTATCAATAAAAATTCCATTTATCAAATACCTATTCAATTTTATTTTTCACTAATTTAAAGGCGTACAGTTAATTGACAAAAATCAACCTGGAGCATAGTAATTACAATTATTGTGACAGATTAGAGTCATAGTTATTAAATTTACCACCGCCCCGGAACAGGATGAAGTAACGTGATGATGTTCACTATGCACCGTTATATAATATTACATGCGTAGAGAACTTACTTGAATGCATATAACTATGCGTCTACTTACTACATGTAATTAAATAACATTATTAATATTTTTAGTGACACACTACTTCTATTTTCTGGGTAAACTATTTTAAGTTGCACTCGATGTAATACGGATTTTTGTTTAAGTACACGTAGAATATGAAACACTTACCAAAGTAGTATGACTTTTTATTACCAATAAATCTAAAATAGTTTTTCATAACTGTATTTTTTTCAATGCATAACATTGTTATTACCACTATGTAAGAGTGTTACTATCGACGGTATTCTTTACATCCGATCACCTACTGTGGAAATATACAGAAAAATGAAAAATTAATCATTTTTGTTCAAGTGATCTATTAATAGGTATGGGGTTTTATCAAAGACACGCCGCAGAGTGTGTCAAAGCCTGAGGTATACAGATTGTAATTAAACACATTGGACTCTGCAAAAACTTTGATACATCCTTCGGTGGCTTAATTTTTAATTAAGCCATAACATTTTAAAATCAATTAACGTTGTATACATCTGTTGCGCTATTGTTTTGAGTGTTACACCGCCAAAAAATGCGTGGCCGTGGAATGTGCTACGAAAAATAATCATCATCAATACAGAAATCAGGGTCAACGTTTAAAAGTTATATAGTTTTTACATTTCAAAATGGAATTGAAACTGTACAAAAATAATTATAATAAACCTAAATAGTTCACAATTCTTTTCATTAGTATTTCATTTACCATATGATTTATATTATATGGTCAGCATAAATCACATGCATTAGGTTATTACTTGTTGTGTGATTTCCTTTGAACAGTGGACCCATGAAAGAGGCACCTATTTGGTGATCTATTGGAAGGGTTAAACGCCTGTTATTTTGACGTGCAACAAAAATATACAAAGTATGTAAATTAAACTGTGACGGTTGAGTACCATAATGAACGAGATGACTGGCCAGCATATACACGCACACGCGTATACCTCATGTCCTGGTGGTATTGTTTTGACTTCCGGTGACCCTGCGACCGGTTACGATGGTACAAACACATTGGTCACATTCGTTCGATCGTTGGGGTCGCGTACGCACATGAGTAATCCCACTTCGTCGTCGTTATTAGATCGGGTTCGAGGCAGTCTCTTGTCGATGGTGACTTGGACGGCCGGGCCTCGGTACCCAAATGATAATACCGGATCGGTTCGTTCGAGCAAGTTACGTCGAAAACGCAGAAAAAACAGTACGTCTAGTAATGCTACCGTTCGAGTACACAGGATCAGTTCGAAATATCC
The DNA here is from genome assembly GCF_025091365.1 of Daktulosphaira vitifoliae. Classification (NCBI taxonomy): domain Eukaryota; kingdom Metazoa; phylum Arthropoda; class Insecta; order Hemiptera; family Phylloxeridae; genus Daktulosphaira; species Daktulosphaira vitifoliae. Next base: position 23,979,721 of record NW_026099572.1, on the reverse strand, counting down.
AGCTGTTAACATACGAACTCGAATGGACTCCTATGGAATCGTACCCGGTCTGAAATCCGTACAAAAGCCAGATCCTCCGGAAACTCCTAGTAAAACCAATACCGGTTGTTCATCGACTATGACTTCCGATACGGATTTTTATTACGTAGCTCAAAATAAAGAAGAAAATATACATACAACAGTAGTGGAAATACGAGGAGATGATGGTGATCAGATTGTCACTGAAAACCTTCAAGAAGAAGAGCTTGAGGATAGCCTGATGATAGTGACTCACAGTGAACAAAATGTTGAAACGATACGGAAAACTGGTCATCAACACGTTTTATCTGAGTCTTGTCGCGTAAAAATAGAAAACTTAAGGTGATTCATTTATCTTGCCACATTTAACATTTTCTGTCCAGTTAATTTATTAAAAATAAATTCAATTAATACAGAGAGTATATTTAACGTTACATATAAAAATTATTGTTATTTGCGTATAATTAAACGATACTCATACAAATGTCTGAATTAAATATTTTTTCACTAAAATTCACGTATTCGTTGGTTCTTAAAGAACAATAACAATTGGTTTTGGTATTAAAATAAAATTGTTCAGTATTGTTACACTATAAAGTAGAACTTTTAGTTCGATATATTTTCAAATTACGTAAGAAGTTCTAAAATTAAATAAACCTATTAAAGACAATTTAAACACTTTATAATGTGTACGATGTTTAATTATAGTCATTATAAATACATAACTCTTCTAAAAACTGGAATGAAGCTATACATATATAACGAAATAACAATAAAACATTCTGATAGGCTACCATTAAAAAGACTTTTGTATTAAGTATGTACAGCGTCATTAGAATTATCAATTTAACAATAGGCGTTAAAAGATTATGCAAAGGTAAACTAAACACATAAATTAATTGAAATATTTTTCTTTTAAATAAATTAGTATTTATTAAAATAAAAATGTTATATAAGTACTCGAATACATATATGTTTTTACGTAGAAAAAATTGTAATCACACCTAAATTATCATGTTTACAAAAAGTTTAACATTTACTATGAAAATTTGAATCATACATTTTTTAATAACCAATAAAGTCATCTCTTAGAGTGAAATATATCCTTTGCTTTTTCAATATATTTATACTGTATATAATTAATTTTATTTCAGATTCTGGTCTCTCGAATCACGAGGCTCGACAAAACAATTACACAAATATATAGTTAGAATTGTTAAACATTTACGGTTGTTTGACATAAAATCTCGATTAAAATGTTTTGTTTGATGCGCTCTGTTTAAAAATGATTACTGTCAACTACACGTTGAACAATTATTTTATTATTATAACCATAATAACCTTAAACTTCAGTGAACTCTATGTGATTATTATAGGACAGCTTAACATACTTTATTTCTTGCGCTACGCCTGTATTGTAACTAGATTATATGTGATGAGTTGGTTGTGTTGCCTATCATATTATGTTCAGGAGTTTTAACCTATATTTTCTATATGATGTGAAAATATTAGTTTTACTTTAAAAGCGACCACGTGGATAATAAAAATTCAAACTAAGTAGTTAGACATTCATTATTCAATTTTAATAACTTTTAAAAATATATTATTTTTATTACAATTATTGTTTTAATTTTGTAACCTTTAAATTAACAATTCTGTATAACTTGTATTTTAAAACTATACTAATACTATTTTTACTTTAATGTTCTTTACATACATCCAAATTTTTTTTTGAATATTTAAAAAGAAAAAAATATCCATTTGTTGAATTAGTAGGTTCTTTATAAATAAATTTAATTAAGTACATTTACAAATAAATGCATTTTTTACTGTAAGTATAGATATTTTTAATTAAATAAAATATTAAAATTAATTTACAATCTAATTTAAATAAAACAGTTGTAATTTCTTATAAAAGTTTTCATAAAGAGAATAATATATAGATAAACAAGATTAAATAATCATGCAATGTAACTATATGTCATACTTCGTTAATGGCACACTTTGACAACACCTTCATTGCAACACTAATTGATCTAAATCGAAGGTATTCTAATATAATTGTATAACTTATGGCTAGTTTCATAACACATGTATTAAGTGTTTGTAGCTGTAAATTAGTCACAAAATCAACGATAAAAACTATATCAGATATTTTTTAAGTACTCTTATAACGAAATGGGTATATTTTAAACGTATCGACAGTAGTTAAATGAAGACTGCTGCGTTAAAAGTACAAGTGCAATTTTTATCTAAAAGAAAAACGATAAAAATTAAAAGTAAAAGTTCCATCAAGACGAAGTTGGTAAATTTCGTTTAGCTGCAACGCTGTTTCGATGTTTTTATTGATTTGAAATATTTTATCTTTCAATATATTAATACGGAAAACCTCTAACATTTAACGGTTCACTAGTCACACTTAAGAATACCTAATTATTACATGACTTTAAGCTCTTGTTTAATCGATAATTAGATNTAAAAGTTCCATCAAGACGAAGTTGGTAAATTTTGTTTAGCTGCAACGCTGTTTCGATGTTTTTATTGATTTGAAATATTTTATCTTTCAATATATTAATACGGAAAACCTATAACATTTAACGGTTCACTAGTCACACTTAAGAATACCTAATTATTACATGACTTTAAGCTCTTGTTTAATCGATAATTAGATATTTCTGGTTTTCTTACTATTCATTAAGTAACAATATACTTGTACTTGAATTGTGCCGCAATAAGTCATTGCAGTGATAATACATTGTATTCATAGACTTTTTTTTTTTTTGTGAGCAGATATGGTCGAGTGAACGTGGTCAGGTGGCTGTTGTGGGAAGCGGACATGCCGGTGCTAGAGAGATCCAACAACGGAGCACTGGCGCTACACTATGCGTCTGCCAGAGGTTGTCTGGATTGTGTAAAATTACTATGCAAATCTACTGGTGAAATATGGTGAGTAAAGAAGTGCAATAAAATCTATAGTTTAACTTTAAACGCTAAGTTTTAGTACACCCTGAAATGTATGAATTAAAATAATTAATTATTATGTAACGCAATCGGAGAACACGTATATTAATAAGTCCACGAAATCATTAGAAAAAGGATGACAGCCTTATTTTTAAACACAGTTTAAAAAAAAACTTTAAATAGGAACTCAAATTATTTATTGTATATAACTAGAAATTAGATAATTATTTAATTTCTTTGTAAAATTAATAATTATGATGAACATTTTTATTGGCGTTGAAATTTCACTTAATTTTATTTGATAATGATAAATAATAAGCTACCATACTTCCTTCTTTGGATTAGAAATGTTGCATATAAGTTATTATGCAATTTTAAATTTCAGTAAAAATTCTAATAATTTCGGTTTCTATTAATTTGAGAAATTACATGTTGATAATATGTAATTGTATCCATTCGCCAATAAATCTTACGATAGGTTTTTTTTTTTTAATTAGTGTTCAGCTGTCTTTACAATTACTATTTTTACTATAAATAATTATGCAACTTGTTTTTTGGTTATAATTCTGTGTTTATTTATTTAGGTAAAAAATGACCCATATACTGAATAAGCCATTTAAAATAATTGAATGATTTAAAAATAAAATAAAAATGTTACTTTCTAGAAAAAATTAACTAGTTGCGTTTAGCTCATGATCTGTTTCATATATGAAGTATATAATGTTATTAAGGCAACGTTTTTGTGATATCTTGGAGTAGGTCACAGAGAACATAATTGAATTAATAAATTATACTGAAAACCAATTACCTGAAGAGTATTTTTACCAAAGAATACCTTGATGTCCATATTTATGGAAGTAAATGTAGCTCTTGAACACTTACTGTAAACCATTTAATAGATACAACATTCTTCTTTAATGTCCAATGGATCCACGCGTGATCACTTAAATGTACTGCGACCATATTTGAGAAACTTTAATTTAATTTTATAAAAACTTCTCAATAAAATGTATAAACATACGGGTAATTAATTTAGTTGTTTTTTTAGAGAATAATTGTATTGAGTTTCTATTTTAAATATTTTCATTTACCTAAATAATTAAGATTAATTACAGTAAAAGTGAAATCATAAGGTGAACAATTTAAATGATTAATATTTAGGCATTGATTAATTTTTAAATAGATGTGTATCATTCGGGAAGAAACGATTTTTTAATCGTACACGTTTAAATAATAAATTATTACACTTTGACAAATACAATCCAAGTTAAAAGTAAAAATATCAGTTAAAGAAAACATGGTATGTTTAAAAACATTGTGTATAAATTGTAAGTAGTGAATGATCAATCTCTTTAACTTAATTATTTTTATTCATGTTCAATAAATATGATACAATTTGTATTGTGTTATTCTGCAACACTCATAAATCATTCTCATTCCTTTTGCTCTATTACATATGTCGACAGTTATTCTAAAATCATGACACTTGATTATATATATTACTTTATTAATATTACTTCATGACCTTTGATTTTGTGGACTACATTAAACTAAGTTATTATGTAAGTGAAAGTGTCGTTCTTTATCAACAACATATATATACATTGTATATATATTTTTTTCATTGTATCAAAAAAAATGTTTAAATTCTTTTAAAAATAAGGAAGTAAATTTTATCTCAACGAATACAACAAATTTGTTAAATATATTTGTTTATTATTCATTCAAATTTTTAATAAATTTATTTAGGAATATTTTTGTGTGTAATTGAAATTTGAACAAGATCCCAAAAAATAAATTGTTTGCCCCGTAAAAGGAATCAACATAAACAATCTTCGTTAGCTTTAGTTTTATCATAAATAAAACATCACCTCTTATTAAATACTTTTGATATATTAAGTTACACATAACCTGGGAAATCTTGGGTTTTCAAAATGTATATATCAGAGGAACAAAGGCTATAAAAAAAATTATAATTATATTAATATAAAATAGGGGTCGAAATTATATTCGTTTATTATGCAATATGATGTTATATTATTATTTATTATAGTAGTTGGATGAGAAATTCATAATACGTTATTATTTGAAGTTTCACATGAAAAGTAAAATAGTAACATCAATTTGCATTGTTGTATTTCCGCTGAATACATTAAATATAAATAAAAAAATTATGAAAAAATCGTATTAGTGCCTCTGCTATAAAAAAAACTTGTTTATTGCAGTATACTTTACTAATGTGTTAATTTACTAATGTATTAATTTTAACTAATGTACTTTTGATTGTATTTTCGATTAAATTGTAAAATGTAAATGCATTTGTATTTAACACGCAATTTTTCAATAACTACGCGTTAAAGTCAATTTTTAACATTTTAATTAATTGACTTTATTTATAAACCGCTCCTGAATAACAGTAGGTGATGAATTGTGTGGCCGAGTGACAGTGTCTGATTCACATTCTTTTGGATTAGATACTCTGCCATGGACAACTCCTTTTGCTGAACGAGAGATCATTTCAGTAATTGGAGTACTTATCCCTCTCTCTGGCGACAGATTAACATCCTGTTCCAGGATATAAATGTTTAAAAACAATATAAAAGTTATACAATATAAAAACGTATCATTATTTATGACAACATTTTTGAAATAAAAACTACGCTTACCGGAAGTAACATTTGATGCTATGTAATCTTTACCTTTGTTTGTCTATTTATTTATCTGTCTAAAAGTAACATTGAATTTTTTACAATTGTGCAGTTAAATGTTTGTTATTTATTGAATAATTATTCGAAATTTCTTGCAATACACACGTGCCATGAATCCAGTCAGACCATTAGAAAGTGCGTCAAATAATGATAAAAATGTGTTTTGATACGCAGTTAATCTTTGTTTAGAATACACATAATATTCTTAGTTAGAACAACAGTCCCACGGTTTCCACCTTTATTTTCTTACCTAAAAAATACTCTTCAATTATAAACCATTTGATGCTACATATGCATCAACACATTTTTGTTTCACTTTTAATTTCTATATCGCTTAAGTATTATGTTTTGTGTCGAGAATTTTTCTACAGTCATAATCTTATTACATAGTTTTAGAACATTGTTACATTTTTATGGAATGGAAAAAACATATTCGTTGTGCAAACATACAACATATGTAACGATGCATACCCATTTGTAACAACTCTTTGGTAATTCTTGTACAGTTTTTATGTATGACATGACAATAATAATAATAATTATACGCTGAGCGTTAATTTTTCTATGCAGCTTAAAAAAGTAATATTCTAAGTTTTAAAATAGTTATTATCGAATTAGTATTTTACTTTCTCGATGAAAATACTTTTTCGATACTAAAAGTATAGCTTTGACTTAACGATTTTGAGCAGCTGACCTATTTATGTATATTTAATGTAATGATATTGCACATACCAAAAAAAAATCTTAAAATGATAAAATGCGTTGACAATCAGATCTTTATAATAATATTGCTTAAAATGTTTCCTTAGTGAATTGTATTGATTTATGCTAATATTAAACTGACTTGAGTAAACTTTAAGAACTATAATCAGTGATAAAAAATGTCAACAAATATATTGCCAAGTCAGAGTGACACTTTTTAAGTATTGGAAAGTAAATAAAAAATAAAAAATATGTACCAAATCGTATTGACGATTGCCAAATTTGAGCAGATTATTTCTACAGATTTTTTTTATACACTTGTATTGTGTCGAAAATGGTTCAACACCTAATCTCTAATTTGTCGTACACATTAGTATTACGTAAAATGATTCCAAGTGGAGGCATTTAATAACTGTAATTCTGTAATTTTAAAACAATAGTTCCATAATAAATTATTCGGTAATCCTAATAAAATTTTTCAATAACGTTTATTCTATTATCATGTTACGACAAAGACTTATGTAGATTGTGGCGATTACCAAATTAATTTGTTACACAATGTGTAGTAAATATAGTAATGTAGTAATGTGTAGTTGATTCGTCTTAACTAACAGCCAATTGATTTTTCAGTTATTAAAGTTTTCATCGTTTTTATTAATTCGTAAAAAATTGACTCTTATATAAATCGAGTCTTTATAGATATTTTATTTTTTTATGCGTCAATAAGTTTAATAAGTTGCAGTTTATAATATTTTATAGTGAAACCACTCGCGTTGGGTAATATTCAGAGATGCACGAGCACTAGGAATGTGTACCATATTTGCGGTTACAATTTTCCTTTGAATACTATAGTAATGAACGGCTGGGGGGAATATAGTAAACGATTATAGCGGTTATCATAAATACCTATGTGAAGTAATCTAACAAATACAATGACATAATATCAATAGCAGTATAGCACATATTGGAAAGATAGACTTTTATGGCTAACTCATAAAGAAGCTCATAAGTATAACAGCAACGGTAATTACACTAAAAACAGACATATATATAAATACGATTGCGTCGTGTCGACTTGGCAATGAGGTACGTGAGAGATTCCTTTCTTGAGTTAAAGTAAATAATAATTCCTTTTACCTCTGTGTTAATCGACCACGTAACTTCATAATCGAATGAAACTTTTAAAGGAAATTATGTTATCTTAATAGTCAATTAAGTAATATTGATTAATTGACTTATTCAAAGAAACGACAAAATATATATAAAATCAATTAATTAATTTTTAAGAGCTCAAGGCATTTTTATACACATTTCAGAAGAGAAAATATCATTATGTTTCAAACACTATCTACGAATTTTTACTGCTTTGTAGAAGTAGAATGATTTTACTTACAAGTTTATTAGATTGTAATAAACACTATGCAATATATTATCTGTGATTAACATATTACCTACACATTTTATTTATTAAAACCAGTTCCATCAAAGATTATTTATCAAAATAATTTTTCAGTTTTACTGCTTATTTTCTTTTTTAATATTGATTTTGTATAACGTTTTAGAAACTTTATTTCTATACTAAAAATTAGATAATAACATTTATACATAATTTTATCAAATAAATGTTAAAAAATATTATTAAAACAATTATTTCATAATTTAAACAACTTAAATAAAATTTATTTTTAATATTTACAAATTTTTTAACATAAAAAATTCATAAATTGATTTTATTCCTATTATTATTTAAGATTCTTAAAGATTGATTTGTGAGTTATACATTTTGAAATTCCATTAAATATTTGTGTAAATGTAAATTAAGAAATCAATAGGCTCTCGTTTTTACTTTCAAATATGGACTGCAATATCTGCTATCCAAAGAAATCACATACATTTTTAAATAATTGAACTTCTTTTCGTATTATTTAATCAATAAATATAATTATGTATTTTAATAAAAAAATATATTACCTTTAAATTTTTCTTGTTATTAAATTGTTTGTTATTATTTAGAAATAATAATTACTAAAATTTAATTTATTTTTCGTCACAATTTCTATTGTCTTAATTGTAAAACAGAGCAAATAATAATTATTTATAATTTAGACAATTATTGTCTTTTTAACATTTTTTTTTTTTTATTAAGATAATTCTTACTTGCTAAATAATCTAAAACTTCTTATTATAATATTAATACTGTTGATACTATAGACACTTTACTGTCTCAGCACTGAATCGTATCTTAACAAGTATATCAACATGGTAAAGGAGTTGATATCCCACGACTGCCTAAAAGACGAGGTTATTCACATTAATAATTGAGCACAAGAACTGAGCGTTTTTTCGACCAAACATTATACATAATAATTGTATAGAAACTACAAGTACACGTAGACTACAACGTCCATTCATAGCTTGAACTAGTCCACTTGCCGAGACTTGAATGGAAGTCTGGGTAGTCTTCTTCAGCCGAAGGAAGAACAACGGAACCCAATTGTTCTGTTCAAGTAAAGAAGATCAAAATATTAGTATGAAACTAATTAAAATTTTTGATTAATCGAAAAATAGTCTTCATTACTACTTTATTAATTTCAAAGAAAATCATGTAGTTATTTCTTTTCAATATATCATATTGTATACATACAAATGATACAGTATAAATGGCGAAGAAAAAATTTATTAAAGTAGACACAACTTTTGATACATTTTTGGTAAATTTATATTATGTTGTTATTTAACGGATTTAGATTACTTAATTAGATTTCTATAGAACTCAATACATGTTTTATTCCGGTAAAATTGATTTTAGGAAGTGAAAAAAGTTGTGGTGGTGGAGGCGTAAAAATGGAAACGTTTTGCTGTGATGGCCATGAACATGACGTGAAATTTGATAAAGATGAGTTTTTCGTGCACAATATTTTGTTTGGCGGCCACGGACCGGTCATACCGGTTCAGGAGAAAGTGCTGTATAATACAGTGGCTGCCTTCGGAGGCTTAAAAAAAATGAAATAAAAAACAATAAAATATTTCCGCCCCTTTTGTTTTATTTTACGACACAATTTTTTTTATGCAGAATTCATAGTGAATTTACGGGCGAAGTAACCAGCTCTCTCTTCACTGTCGTTTAAAGTATTCTTAGAACGAAGTTCTATGACTAGATAGTCATAGATTTTTTTAGACTTGCTATCGGCCAAAATAGAACTGTTTCCACCGAGGCGATCTAACTAGCTATAACTTGATAATTTTTCTAGGATTCAAGTTCGACGAACCTAAATCTTATTTCACCCACGTTGACTATCACAATTCTTAAAAATTTTAGATAGGTCTTTTTTAACAACACTACAAGCATTGTTCGTGTATAATGTGACCATGTACCTGTTTTATATTGTCACGAGATGTACTTATTACATATACATATATACAGCTGTATAAACGGACGGTTACCGAAAAAGAATCAAGAGGAGACGCCAACGGTATTCACTATGTCCATATAGTAGCGCTAGTGGCGTTGCATTAGTACTCGGAAAAGAACGGTTCTCCTGCCGTGGTGACGGTATCGTGTTCGGCTGTTTGATGCAGTGACAGTACCCTCATCAACGGAGAGAGTCGTTAAAGATCTCAGCGACGGTTGGTTTTATTTTCCAGCAAACATTGCACTTTAATTTCGTCGAGTTTCATAACAGTGCATTTTTAGTGCGATTAACCGTTTGTTGTTTATTTTACGATGTACGAGCTGCCATTGTCTTAGTGTAAATAGGATTAAGTTTTTAAAAAATGTTCGGTCTCGGTTGTAGTGTACAAAAGAAGCCGGCATACCGACAACAAATCCACGATGACTCTTTACACGTCGTCGTTCGTAGGACTCATCATAGCCATCATGGATCCCATAATCATTCTGGAGCAGCTGCCAGTAGAAAAAAACGCTCTCATCACAAGCATAGGTATGCACGAGTTGTAGAATTTTTTTTTATTTTTGAACAATTCAAGTGTTTTAATTTTTAATTGATCTAATCCAGACATTCAAATTATATTAATCGCTTATCCATGATAATATATAAGATATATTTAAATTGAGATTTGATTACCCATTGATGTGTTCCTGGGGTATTGATTTTTTATTGATATACACGAAAACATGTAAATAATATCACTACTCGATTTAGTTAGATCGCGATGGGATGTCATCGACCCTGAAGCGTTTTATTTAGTGTATAGAGCATCTATTTCATAGGCGGAGGCTATAGACGTGTATATATGTGGAACAAATTTGATTTGCGGGCACAATACTCCGCGAAGTCGGATCGAGTGTACCTTGTACACATAATACACCTAAGCAGATCTGGATTGATTGCGGAATGCTCTGGATGCACAATGCCCGCGCTTCACATGCGCCTAAGTTGATTGAACTCATCGTTTTCAATACCCGTAAAAATATCCACCACGTCCTAGTCTTTGAGACAATGTTATCTGTGCTATATAATAATGTAACTGACCTGTCTCTTTTAATTCTTCCAAAATATAACTCCATTGTATGCAGTAGCTAAGCATTTCGATATTTTACCAATGCAATTCACTCGGATTTTTTACAGGACATATGTATGTTATTAGGTATAGATGTTTATTGTGTGAATATCATATAACATTTTATTGGATTTAAATTATAAATAATTTTTATTATTTATCATAAATCAAATAAGAACACTGTGATAGTAATTAAACATATATATGCTTAATATTCCTTGGGTTATCGAGTTTTATGAAATTTTTTTTTTATTTTCGTAAATATTTTATATTTATAATTTCATATTTTTTGTTGAGCACTTGGATGAATGTATATAGCGATTAATAGGCAAAATTACATAGTATAAAATATGTTTTGAGACTGTCACGGTTGGTATAATAGAAGTGTCATCTGAAGTAATCATTAAAAAAAAAGAAGGATTTGCCATAATATTGTAATATTACTCAACAATTGGTAAGCTTTAAATAATTTCTCTAACGTATTTTTTTCTATTTCTCAGTGGAGTAACTAATATGTGGTCTTTTTCCTCGAATTTGATAAAATTGAGATTGGTGGTTTTGAGAATATTAATAACATGTATATGTATAATACATATACCACATATCATTCTATATATATATACGTTTATCATCCGATAATTAAATTTTTTTTAAACATTTATACTTATAACTATAAACAATTTAATATATCATCAATAAATCACAAAATTCAATTTTTGACATATAAAAAATATGATACATTTTTTTAAATTTGAATCGGTAAACCAAAATACACTATTTTGGGAATTGAAAATACCTAAATGTAAATATAATATGAATAATTTCTAGAAAATTGATTTAATAAAAGCTGAAATAAGTCCGAAGTATAAATATTCTAAAAGTAAAACACTATTTTATTTCTTTTAGTACAGTTATATTTTTTAGATATTAATTGAATTTTTTTTTATAATATAGAATAGTTTTATTTACAATTTTACCAAAATAACAAATTATCCTTGTTTTGCCATACATTTTTTTTATCATTCTCATTTTTACAGTAATTAAATCAGATTTCGAAATGGTCTTACCATTGCCTTGAATATTTATTTATTGTAAAATTATTATTTTCAGAAGTGATATTTCTTATAAATATTATGTATATGATAGAACCTTTTAGTTTTTAAACCATATATCATAATATTATTTTGTTAAAAAATATTTCTTTACGAATTTAAAATAATTTTATATTTGTTTAAAATTTGAATTTAAAAAAAAATCTATCAGCATTGTTATAAATCATGTTTTAACTTTTAAAACAATTTTTAGTTTAATAATTAATAAAAATATAAGTTTGAAATATGTTTATAATCTCAAATAATAAACCATTGTGAATAATTAGAGTTGGTAAAAAAAAAAAAATTTTATTTTACCAATAAGAGCCCGAGTTTATTTGAAGTTTTTCATACGTGTACTTGTAAGATCATTGTTTTCAGTTTAATAGTATCTACAAACTCATACGCCTGTCTTTTATTTTATTTTTTTTTAACTTAACAAAAGATGAAAAGAAACAACAATTCTCAAAAACACTATTGAAGAAAACAGCAGTTATATATTTTTCATAATTTGTGACTTCTGTATTAATTATTTAAAATACCCTTTTATTTTTTTTTATGTCAACCTCCTAAATATACAATAAAAATAATTCAATTTTAAATTTAACAAAGTAATGTACATTCTACTGTATTTTATTATTCAATGGATTTTATTTAAATTAGATGTCATCAAATGATGAGACGTTTTTATTCACATTTATGTTCTATACATATTATGATTTATAAATGTGCAACGTTTTTAAGTGATACACTTATATCCTGTTAAAAAATTTCCTACGGTATTTAAAAGTAAAACTCTCATATATTTTTATAATTAAATGAAAAAATTTGATGATATATAATGAGCCTTGATTTTGAAGTCAAACAAAACTAGAAACTACTAGACAAATATTCCAAATAATTTTATCAACTCAAACTGAATAAAAATTCAAAACCAAATATTTTTAACATTATAAATTTACTTATAATTTGCTAAAATATAACAAACTGTATTTTTACCCTAAAATTATGTTGAACATATTTAGTATGCAACACATAGATAAAAAATAAGATATCATAAAATTAAGGGTATAAACTATATAAAAATGTTATGATATAATAAAATAAGAAATATTTTAAAATATTACAATGTCATTTAGAACTTAATAAAATCATAAATGTACTATTAACTTTTTTTAGCATCATATCCATTAATTGACAGCTCAGTATTCAATTTTATAACAAGTTATTAATATATTACTTATCGTTTTGTTCTCTGACATAATTTTAAAGAATCTTTTATAATAAACATAATTAATCAACTTCTACTATTTTCAAGTTACTTGTGAATTATTCTGTTATTGAAAGGTCATGCATGACTGATCTCTCTGGCTGATTTGATACAACATGGTTTAAAATAACATCGAACGATGGCATTTCACGTTCTTTGTTAAAGCGATGGCTAATAGAAAACTAATAAGGACAAACTGAAACTCAACCATTCAGTAGTGAAATTCAAAATGTTATGTAATTCTGAAGACGATTCGCTAGTATTTTTTCCGCTTCCTCTGTCGATTATCTGTATATATTTTTGAAAAAAAAATTCATGTTTTGATGTTCATCGGTCGAATACATTTTTATGCGCATCATGGTTTTCCTTCACCTTTTCTGTGCACTCTTCTTATGTTTTTTATTCCTATGTAATAACATTACGCCATTTATCGTCAAGCCTGGAAAATCTCTGGGAGAAATTGTTTGAACAAACGGAATATACGTTAAGTAAATGAGACGATTTAAAACGAATTAAAACCCGTTAACAATTTACAATCGTCTCGCGTACAGTGTTAGCATGTATCGTTTAAACAATTTTTTTGATAAATTTTTTTATTGTCCACGCCTTAAAGTAACATTTAATTACAATAAAATTTTTTAATACTCACCCTCGATGATTTTGAAGATTTTTAATAGATATCGGCATTGGCTTAATAAAATCTTGTGAGTACTATTTTTATATGGATTATATACTTTATGTTTTATTAAAAATACTAACTCTCATTTTTTTGATAAATTATTATACTTTTGATTAAAATTTGATTTATTTTAATAAACCATAGTAAATATTAAATTTATTGTAAGAAAAAAAATGAACTATAAGAGTAGATTTTATGAAGAACATTCGAAAGTTAAATGGAAACCTATAATTTTTTTTTATTAAACGTGAAATGGTTTATATTAAATTTTGACTAGACAATAAACAACATTTTTGGACACCAATTATTTTTACTAACCAGTACCGTCTTTAGAGCGCGAACATTTAAATTTTATTGTGAAAATATATTTTCAATAATTAAAAAAATTTTCTTTTTTTCTTGTTATTTCAAAAGAAGTCATGTAAATTTTTTACAAAGTGTCAAATAATATTAACAGAGATGCTAAAATGCATAAGCCTGCCATAGCCATTAACTAACACTTTTTAATTAAGTATTATCTCAAATTTTAAATAAATATATAATGAAAATATAATATACCTATATAAAGTTGTTATGATAATAAAAAAAAAAACTTTTTAAAGATAATAATTTTTATTTTTTTAATTCTTGTTAAATTGTTTGGATATATAATGAATTAGAATTTAATATATGAAGTATTTCATTGATAAATAATAAATGCCTTGCTATCAATAGGTAGCTTTAAAATATAACTTAAGATCAGTAACTAAATGATTCTAAATCTTCTCTGACCATTACCTTGACCAAGATTTTCTACTTTGATAGATTTCTAACTGTTTAATAATCAATTAACTACCTTAGATCGTGGAAAACCGGTTGGCTGTTTCACTTATTCAACGTTTCATCGAAATGACATTAACGTTTGTAACGCAAATACTCTTTGATCAAATGTTACATCTTAAAACAGTACTATGATCTCCAATCCTTCTGTAATTAAATATAACAGCATAACAACTATGTGTCAATCTATACATTTTTGTCATAAGTTATATTTGAAAAATATCACCAAGACTATTGTGTATTTCATTATACTTTTTATTATTTGATAAGTGATAGCTTATTCTTGCGTATATACATTGAAAAAAACCTTACTCGAACAAGAACCGTAATAACCTTGTTCCGTCTGTATCGAAGTATACGATTTCATTATAAGATACTCTATTCTTTTGATTGAATTCTTAAAATATGTTTCGCTACATCGCAGGTATTTGTCGTCTCAAACAGCGCGGTTATAGTCTGGCGCACAAATATAATATCGGTGTTTGGACGTGCTTGCTAATTTCAATTTTTTTTTATTTATTTCATTTTTTATACAAATGTGTGTCATCTTCGTTCTTTGCATCTATTTTTTTGTTATTGGTATTTATTGGATTATGTGTTTTTTCACATACATCACGATGGTGCATTACCATAGTAGTACATAACTGTTTGCACGGTCGGCAGAAGCTATAGTCGCTGCAATTACCAGGTGAAGTGTAGCCCAGTGAGACGTTTCGGTTGTATGAAAAAAATAATTTGATAGCTATTTACCCGCTGTCCAACTGACCGATATCGAACGGAATCCTTGCAACGATTTATGTCTAAGAAAACATTCAGGAAATAATAATTTACATACCAATACGCTTAACTGGAATGTTGCTTCAATTTTCTCGCTATATAATGTTACTATTCAACTTTTAACTCAATTTTTATACAAATATTTCAGTTATTATACTTGAATGTTAGTTTAACTTTTTAAAGTAATCAAACTTAAAATTACTAAATTCTTAATTTTTTTATATATATTTTTTACTTTTTTTTTTTAAGGTAATTTAACGTCAATGATACTAGAGTTGCGTCGATTGCATTTATTTAATATTAAGATATTAATAACTTAGTCTTTCACTTTGATATTAATATGTCATATTATGAATTTTTATTAATAAATGGAAATTCTTAACCTAATTTATCAAACACCTGATTGTTTTTTAATATTTCCATAATGAAAAAATATTTCTATTTTTCAAAAATAATACGGTTTTTTTTTTTTAGAGTAATCTAATTTATTTTTTAAACATCGTGTAATTCAAAAGAAGCTAATAACGATGACTAACGTAATTTTTGGTAGCTATTCAACGATTTATTTACTATATAAATATTTCAATTATCACCATTAAAATCTATCTTCTCTTAGAAGAAGGCTATACATGGAACTATCACTTCAAAATTATTAATTATTTTCTTCATTTTATTCTTTTTTATTATATATTTTTAACCCTTTTATTTCAGTACCACACAGCTAATTTTTTTAAGTCTTTAAAGATCATTACAGTATAGTCTAAAAATCTAGTAATTCAAGTACAATAATATTTTTTAAACACAAATGTAAAAAATGAAAAAATCTTAACTTATAACAAAGACTTTTCAATTACTCTGAAAGTTATAATCTAGTTAATTGTTTTATACGCTATTGATAATAATAAAAAGGATAGTAAAGTAACAATTCCAAATTTTACCAGTTTTATAATTATATTGAAACAATGTAAATCATGTTTCAGTTAGAAGCATTATTTATATGGAGTAAAATCAAATCCTAGACATGAAATCTTTTAACCCGGACATAAAACAATAGTAATTATTTTGTTTTCTTTTGTTCTTATTAAATATATAATAACCATAGACTTAGCTGCTATAATATTATTACACCGTATAATCAATGTATGAGAACTAGACAATTGCACGAGTTCATGCAACTATTTGGTAGTTTGGTGAATATCTAAACGTAATAACTGTAAATTTAATTATACTTGAAGAACTTATTGAAGTTTTTTACCGTTCTATAGTAAAAACACATGCGCAGAGAAGTCGGTGATATGATATTATTGCAAGCCAAAATGTCATTGTCACGATCTGCACCCGTATTTGCCAGCAGCTGTGAAATTGTATAATAGTAATTCATTATTCTTTGTTATAAAATATTTCTATTTTCCGACAATACGTATTCGTACTCTAACTAGATCTGATTGTAGACTCAAGGTACACATATGATTTCGTTTCTTTTTAAAAGCCAAATTAAGATTTCGTATGTTGTTTTAATAATATTTTGATTTTTGAATGCACAGTTAATTTTATAAAAGTTTATAAAAAAGTGAAAATAATTGCAAAAAAAAAAAACATTGTCATAAAATAAAATGTTTTTTCTCAATAGGTCAACTGTGTTATTTTAGTTCGATTATTTGTTTAACATAAATTATTGTCATGCCGTATTTGTATTTTCGGCTGTTTGACCCACCTGAAGTTAATAAGCGTATAATACCACTTTAACATCGTTGACGAATTCCGGATCGATTAACCTGATTCTTCAACTTATTTTTGAAGCAGATTTGATTCTTTAATGTATAGGTCGATTGATTAACTATGTTTCGTACCTTTAAAAGTATAAAAAAAGTTGGCTAATTTGGAAGTTTTTATATGCTCTACCGGGCAATTAATTAAAAAAAATAATTTTGAAATAACGTTGTAAAAATGTTATTTAAAAAATAATTCTATTTGGATATTAAATTACTTAATTTTTAATCTTGTTCTAGTTCCCCTACTTATCCTTTAAATCTATATCAACTTAAGTTTTTTTAATTAAAACATGCAAATTTAACAAGTTTTATATTGGAAAATAAACTATAAAAAAATCTATTTAAAATGAAAATATATCCAAAAATATGGGTCAATAGTTGTTATTGACTAGTTATTTTATTAATTAGATGATAAATACATTTAAAAAATTTAAGTTGATATCTGCCAAAAGGTCGAGAGGAAGGGATAGTGTTAATTTTTTTCTTTAATTAGTAGTACAGTTTTATAAACTTTTGAAAAGAATAAATGATATATTATTTTGTATTTTTGTTAATATTGCGTGATGCATACTTAGTCAATCAATCTCTATACATTTTATTGATATTGAAAATATTTCAATTGCTATTATGTATAACGTCTTAAGTAATTCTCCATTTAGTAATTTTGTGTTAAAATTAAAAATTTGACTTTTTGATATTATGACTATATTATCATTTAATTAGATAATTAGCAAACATGTTATAATACATTGACCATCATATTTGTACAAAATATTTTTTAATAGGACAGCCTACTTACTAAAAATATGTCTGAAGACTATTTACAATCAATTTGTACTGTATCCGTGTTATTACAGCAATTACTCATTCTTTTCAAATCATTGTCCGAGTGCTTTCGCCCTTTCACAATTTTCACTATCTAAAGTCAGAGAACAACGTAAAATGTAATGTAAAAATGTATAAACATATCGACTTCAAAATCATTAGACCAATTCGTAGGGTGTATTATATAAATTATTTTACTATAATTTATTCTTTAAGTTGTTCTATATTTTTTGCTAATTAAATGTAAATCATAAACCATTTCTTAATCAAAATTTACGGAGCAGCAAAGAATCATATTTCCTTTCAAAGAAATCTGTGTTAAACATTATTAAACATTATTAACGATAAAAATTAAGAATCCAATTAGATCATATAACAATATTTATAAGTATAATGAAAAAAAAAGTATACACGTCTATCATAGAAAGCATTTTTAAAATAATTCTCATTAAACGAAATATTTGTTATGCAATAGTAGTACTTTATACTATCAGTTTTACTAATTACAATAAAGACATACATACATTTTTGATTGTAAAATTAAAATTTTTTATTTTGTTAAAAAGTAATTGAATATATAATTAAATCTTCTTCTTCTTCTTCCTCGTCTTAATCCCAACTACTTGGGGTCGGCCACCCTTATCCTAAACTTCCACTTGACACGATCTCCCACATGCTCTACGCTCACATCAGATGTCCTCATATCGCATTCAATAACATATTTTCATCTCTGTTTTGGTCTTCCTCTACCTCTTCTTCCTTCAACATTCATTTCTACAACTGTTATTACGGCTTCCGATTCTTCTCTTCTCATAACATGACTAAACCATCTAAGTCTATTTTCTCTCATCTTATCCACGATTGACACTACACCTATACTCCCTCTAATATGCTCATTTCTTATCTTATCTTCTCTAGTCACTCCACTCATCCATCTAAGCATTCTCATCTCTGCTACACTCATTCTCTGCTCTACTTTCTTATCAACCGCCTAACACTCTAAACCATACATCAAAGCTGGTCTCACTACAGTCTTGTAGAATTTGCCTTTCAGCCTCATTGGAATTCTTTTATCGCATAAGACACCAGACGCTTCTCTCCACTTCAATCACCCGCACTTAAACCTGTGTCTCAATTCTAGTCAAATATAATTGAAAATATAATAAAATCATTTTTAAAATATATTAAATTATATTAGATCAAAATTTTACTGTTTATTAGTTTATATAACAAGATTACATATCTTCTAAAAAATATAGAAAATTGGATGTTCATTATTGTAGCAGTGTAATATTTAAACACGTTTGAGCTTTAATATTTAAATAGTTTATACGTTTATTGGTTCATTAGTATATTGGAATATACTGGTTCCCTCATCTATATTGAAATTTCATCTTTCTCAGTGTAAAAATCCTGTAAAATTATTTTAAGGTAGAGTCGAACCATATAGCTGTGATGGAGACTAAAGAAATAATGATTATTATGTTGAAATATAATTGAAAAATTAATTGGAAAAATATTTATTATAATATAATAAAAAAATTGTATTTTTATTATATTATAATAAATATAAATGATTTAATTATAATAATATCACAAATTGTAATTTTATATGTAGCGCCAATTCTCAAATGGATAATGATGTTACTCCAGTGTACCTAGCAGCACAAGAGGGACACTTGGAAGTTCTTAAATTTCTTGTATTGGAAGCCGGTGGTTCATTATATGTCCGTGCAAAAGATGGAATGGCTCCCGTTCACGCTGCTGCACAAATGGGTTGTCTAAATTGTTTAAAATGGATGGTAAGTTTTATAAAATTACAAAAAACTATTTTTAACTATTTTATTTTTTTACATTACTTTTCTTTTGGGCGTATTAGGTTATCCCTTTAATTCATAATGAAATTATCTAACATTAGTAGTATTATTTAGTTTATTTACGAATTGTGTTATTATTCAGCAAATTTACTTACTAAAATAATTTTAGTAAGTAAATATAGTACAATTATTGTACTATTTAATTTATTTTTCATAAACACGTTTGTATATATTTAAAGTTGTCAAACACATCCATGGGACGTATTATTATCAAATAAATTTTACTTGAATAAAAATGAAATATCATGAGTCCTGTAAAAATAACTTTTGTTTTCGTGTCAAAAATTAATCGTAATTGTATTTGTAAAAACAGGTTAGAGATCAAGGGGTTGACCCTAACCTTAAAGATGGCGATGGTGCTACAGCACTACATTTTGCTGCCAGCAGAGGTCATGTAGACACGGTTAGATGGCTTTTGAGGCATGGTGCCAATCTTGTTGTAGACAAATATGGAAAAAGTCCTATTAACGATGCAGCCGAAAATCAGCAAATGGAAGTGAGTATTGTAAAATTTTACAGATTTTACAGTCTCAATATTTTTAATAATTGATGATGAGCATTGTTTCGTATAATACAGAGAAATTATTTTTATACTACGTTTAATCATCAAACTTAATAAATGTGTAGCCAAATGGCTACACATTTATTAAAAACAATTTATTTATTAATATCAAATAAACACTTAAAAAAAACATTTCAGAAGCGCATTCTCTTATTAGTCGGTATTTAACCCAATTATTGCGTTTTCAAATTATTCCGGTCTGCCAAACAGTACCATCACAATTCTATCGAAAGATAGTCGATCGCAGTGAAATCCTAGAAGCTATCGAAAATGTTTGCCCTTGAATTTCCGTTCCAATAACTAGACTGACCTTGATAATGATATTTTCAACAATTTATAAAATATGTAAATGAAAATGAGACTAGAAAGTCCTTTAATCTCAAAATATTTTAGCAATTTAAGCAGTATAAGGTACAAAAAAAATATTTTGACACAATAATTTTCCCAGGCGACGATTTTAAAAAATAATGCTATAAAAATATGTTTAAAACATCATTTCAAAAAAAAAAATGTTATTATGGTTATTTCACTAAAGCTTTTTTTCGTGTATTTTTATGCTTTTTGAAAAATAGAACTAGAATTCAAATTTTTGTATTTTTTTAAGTTAAAATAATTTGTTTGTACTTGATACATTCAAGTCAAATCAAATCTATGTCAAATTTATATAAATCCATAAACAAACTTCCTATGGATACTTATTATTTTTAACAATAAAGTATTTATAATATA
Source organism: Daktulosphaira vitifoliae (assembly GCF_025091365.1). NCBI lineage: Eukaryota > Metazoa > Arthropoda > Insecta > Hemiptera > Phylloxeridae > Daktulosphaira > Daktulosphaira vitifoliae. The sequence goes on along the minus strand of NW_026099572.1, from coordinate 23,958,410 downwards.
ACAATTTTGTATGTACAAAAACGTTGAGTAATTAAAGTACTTTTATTGATAAAAATGTTTTTTTAAGTGTTTAAACATATTAGTGCAACATGGTACAATGCCTGATTATCACGATGAAAAGAAAAGTGGCAAACTATTAGGATGTACTTGTCGTAAAGAAGAACCCAAACAACGAGTGAGTATAGTATTAAATATAAATAATTACAACATTGAGCATGTTAAAACCATGTATACAATGTAAAGCATGTATACAACGACTTGTATAATTTTTAATACAAATTTTTGTTAAAGCTTTCAAGAATTTATCGTAATAAAATTAAAAAAAATTATTTCTTTACTTGCGCTTCGAATTTTCTTTGTAAAAATTTATTCTAAATTGAATATTATCTTTCGTATTATGATAATAATTTTAATGTTCATAATACCTTACATCTATTTTTTAAAAATATATTTTTATACATTGAGTTATAGACTCGATGTTAATTTTCAGTTTAAATAAAAAATTATCTAATCCTTTTTCTCGTCATAATTTTTTTCAGTGTTCATTTGCCGACTGTATTAACTATAAAAAGAGCCAAGAACCATTTTACTTGCATCCGCCGTCTCAGAATCTACCACTGAACGGTTCCGGTCGCGGTAAGATTGCAGCCAAAGATGGACTTTACATAAACCCAATGCAGCATACGCAACTTAAAACTCCTTCAGTGGTTGAATCCACGACGACAGTTGTTCCACCACCACCGCCACCACCTCCAACTATGGAAAATACCATTAACTATAATCAACATCTCCCAAACAATAATAATATGAATAATATTATAAGTAATAAAAATCATGGTCCATTTTATTTACATAGTCCAAATGAAGTAACCGATGACCCGGTGAAGGAAATATTTGTCAAATCACCTACACTTGGAAAAACGTCTTCCAATGCATTTATTTTGAATTCTCCACCACCACCCCCACCACCGGCCATAGGCCTTAATACCATGACGGGTAAGAGATTTATTCATGAATTAGTTACACTGAAGCTATAAAATATCTATTTCTTCTTTCACGTTTTTTATCACAGCGTTTTTTTAAACATAATACGTTTTCATAATAAAAACTGTAATAATGGTTTTCATAAAAATATGTCAGCCGATTGTGACACATAATCAAAACACTTAAACCGTAATCAATTGGTAAGATTAACTTTATCATTTCTAAACCAATTACAATGACATAAGTGTCCTCGAGTTGGAATCTTTATATAAAAGTTTAGTACATTTCTAGACGTCCTTCGATTTATAAAAAAAAAAAAGTGTTGTTTTTTGAGTTAAAATTATTTGTTAGATGATATTCGAACATATTCTGTTACGCATCAATCATCTTTTTACTTGAATTTTTGGTCGAAAAGTTACATAAAATACAATTATTATTGTTATTATTATAAAATATCAATATGTCAATAGTTGAAGAGCAAGTAGCTTGTTCAACTGTAATTTGGCGTCGATTAGCTCGAATTCGATCATCTAAGTCGTCAGCCACTAAGGCAGCGTCCAAAATAGCTCGACGAGATATTTCAAAACTTTTCGGCGAAAACGGCTGGTATACCGAACTAAGTCCCAACATAATTAGGAAGTCTAGCTCGTCTAACACGGTTCGTTTTAGTCTAACTAACGATATCGGTTTTCCAGTTAAAGTTGAAGTACATAGCAGTAGCAGCTCTGGTGCTGGTTCAGATGAAAATTTGAGCTCATCATCATCAGACAGAGGTAGTGATCCGGGTACTGTAATGGGTGAAAACGACTACGAAGATATCTATGAAATTCAACAACGGCACAGAAATCATAAAAAAGAATCAAAAAGTCCTAGCAGAGATTCGGGCAGCCACAGTCGTTCAGGTTCCATGAGTTCTACGGGTAGTATCGGTGGAGGCCCAGTGTCATCAACCGTCGTAGTAATGCACACCCATGCGGCAGTAGCTGAAACAACTCACATGACGGTCTCTTGCCACGAAGCCACAGGAGCATTGACTCCAGGTATGTAAAAAAAAAAAAAATAATAAAAAATATTACGCATTTGAAAACTTAATATTTTTTCATTTTTTTTATTTGATTATTTCAAAGTTGAGATTTAATTAAAAGTAAGTAAATATATATATATATATTATTTACTCATGATATTCAGTACTAATAATTATGCCTTATATATACTATATGATTACCAAATTTTTTATTCAGACACATTTAGTTGTACATAGGGTTTTTATGTTTATTCTCGTTGTAAGTAGATAAAATATTAAAATTGCGTAAACTGAAATAAATATCAAAGAACATTTTAACTAAAAATATTTTGTCTTAGTGGCTTTATTATTATACTTCAACAGGAAATACTCTCTCTTGTGGTATTTTATTGCTTACAAGATTACTATTGTTTATCAGATATGATCAAGTGACTAAATAACCATATACTTGCGGTATTACCGAAAGTAAAACAATAGATAGTATACAAATGAAATTACTAAATAAAACTACTAAAGAATGAAAGCTAGCTTCAAATTTCCCTATAGTTTAAAATATGTGTAATTAATATATAATAATATGTATTGAATTGCTATCATAAATAATTTTGATTAGTTTATTTTTAAATTCTAAGTTACATATAAGTACATTTTTTACTATACATAAACATATATTTAACATCAATATTCATTCCATATTTTATAAAATTGAGTTACCTCCTTGCTCTTGTTATAAATTATTTGTTTTCTATAGAGATGCAGGGCACTTTGTTAGGTTATTATAATTAACGAAAATTAGGCGATAGAAAATAGAATAATGACCCTTTAATCCAATAAAAAAATATAACAAATCTGTTCTTTTGAAAAATTAGATTTTTGTGTCATTCAGTCATTTAACTCCGAGTACAGAAATATAATATTATTTTATAATTTTACATATAATTCAAATTAAATATTCCTTTAAATATATTAATTTAAAAAAAAATATTACAATAGAGTCTGGCGTGTCGAGCGGTTCACCTTCAGATGTGAGCCATTCGGCCGAAGATTCTGACCCCGAAGTCAGCGGCATAGACACAAGACATCACCATCATACACTTCCTTTGCATCCAGTTCACCACAATCTCCATCACCAAATACACAAAGACCGTATTCCGCTTAAAAGAGTGGTTTCAGAACCAGCAACAGGTTCATGTCCACCACCCCCACCTCCTCCAATGCCAACTACTAATTTGCGCCCTGTATATGTATATGTACCAAGTCGAAACGATTCGTTGTCTGGATTTGATGATCAGTCTAGTATGTATTTTTTCTAATTACTACAGTAAATAATTAATTAGTACTTAGAATAAATCATCAAAATAAAATCAAGTGAACAGAAAATTGAACTATGGATAATTTTCACCAAGACTTTCGCCTAAAATAGTGGTGAAGGTGCTATAATTAAAATGTAGATGCTTATAAACATTTAAACATATGTGTGTAAAAAGCGTTCAAATTTTCACGCGCTAGTAATCATACAAATTTTCATATTGTTTTTGATGTTTTTAGAAGGAGATAGCAGTGGGGCAAGTACTCCTGCATCATCAACCGAGCAGCAACAACACTTATCATTCATTCCACCAAAGTTTCCTCAATCAAACACCAACGAAGACGAAACAGGACTCATCAAACCATCGACTTACTTAAAAACTGTCGGTAGTTCTACTGGATCCGGTGACGAAGTAACAGTGGCCGGTACGCGATTACCAGCCACTCCTCTCCACAAAACCAAATCTGATTTAGCAAATAAACAGCTGCAACCTTTGGCTGCTATCAGCATACAAGACTTACATAGTGTGCAATTGAAGAAAACTCCAGGAGCAGCTAAGATCATGAACAGCAGTGATAGGCAGCAACAGTCAGCTGGTAAGAAAAATACCTATTGTAAATAATTGAAATGAATCACTTTCACTCCTGTATAACTTTACAATATATAATAATAATTATTGCTAATCGACCGTATATGTAGTGTAGACATCGTGAGTGTGTGTGGGTTGAGGTTTTCATGTCGCATATAATTAAGCTTGAACGTCTCTCAAATTCCACTGTTCTCACAGTCTTCATTTCAATTCTTTCTTATGAAACGACAGCCATTGGTTTTCAAATGTTCCCACACACTTTATTTGTTTTATATAATTTAGATCTTAAAAAAACTTCTAAAACAAAAATTATCGATTGTTTTCTTAATTTTCAATGCAGTTTAAAAATTTATTTATTAGACTTAATGATTCATTGAAATAGTGTCAAAGTCAAATCATATAATTTACTAAAGAATAATTACATTCTTTTTAGTAATTAATAATGCGAATACATATTACTCATTTGTTATTTATATATTTTTCAAAATAAAAGTAACAATAAAATATATAATTCAAATTTAAAATAACTCGAATTCTACATAGATTAGATATTAATTAAAACATTTTCATAATGAACAGTACACGATACTTGACTAACTATTCCTCTCACAATATCTTCAGAAATTCAAAATACTAAATAATTATTTCTTTTCAAAAGCTTATAAAAACACTACTAAATTAAGAAGAAAAAGTTAAATTTACTCTTTCCTCTTACGCCTTCAATAGATATCCACTTAAGTTTTTATATGACAACTTAACTGGTCAATATAACTTTTGAACCAGTATTTCTACATATATCTATTAGTTATTTATCTATCGTTTTAATAAATGCTGGAATTATGACGAGGGTTTAATTATTTTTAATATTAAGTGTTCATTGTCATACTACTCCTCCCATCTAAATATAAAAGTAGTTATAACTTCTAACATAATTGTTCAAAAGTCGTTTTTGATCAGTCATTTTCTTAATTAATTTATTTTCCATTATTTAAATTAGTTAAATTTATATGACTCAATTTAAATTGATAAATATTTAAAGGGTAAGAATAGGGATATAGCGAAATTTAAAAAAAAGAAGCATATAAAAATCTACATAGACTTGAAAAGAAAAATGTATCATTTTTTTATGGTATAGTTTGAGACATAATTAATCAATCACTCTGAATGAAAATTAAAAATTAATTGCATTTATTTTCTTCAGTTTTATAAACATTTTTATTTAAAAGCATTAAAATGATTATAGTATTCATTAAAAAAAGCTTGGTATATTAAAACGATTCACATGATATTATAATAAATAATTAGACGCGTGATAACTGTGTATTCAAACGATAATATGATTCTTAATTTAGTATATTTTTATACTTTCACTCGTGTTCCTAACAATGCGCGATTTTCAAGTATTCATGATCCATGTTGTGTTAAAATCCAATCATTAATTTTTGTAGGTGGAGTAATATCACCACTTCAAGCACAAAGGCAAGATCTGATTGCTGAATTGAAAATGTCGAGAGACATAAATGGCATAAAAAAGATGAAGGTGGAAAAAGTAAAAAAGGATGAGATGACTGAAAAACAAAAGATAGACGAAATAGCTAAACAATTATCACCTGACAATATAATTGAACAAGTAAGAGATTGTATCTTCATCTAGATGCTTTAGAAAATCATAAGATGTATAAAAACACATATTTTTATTGAATTTGAGAGTTTTCATTCTTTCTAATGTGTAATGATGATATTTTCGTGCACTAAATCTTAGATGGTATCATGTCCAGTATGCGCATTAACCGTGACTAGGCGTTTGTTATATTGATGAACGCAGCTAATCTTTCAAAAAATGTACTTTGTAGTGCATTAAATATTTGCTCAGCCAGTTCTAACCAAAATATTTTTAAGATTTCACCTTTTAAACTAATAGCTACAATTTGTTCAAAATATTTCATATTTTCTTAATTAACGTATTATTATTCATAAGTAGAACTACACGAGAATAGACCTATAATATTTTTAGTCACTTTTAGCTGTATAAATAAATTAAAATTATCATTTGTTTCCATGTTTAGAATGTTTATTGAAAAAAATATATATTATCCAGTGAAAAATTTCTATGTAAATTAAACTAGTTTATTTAAACTTAAATTGTTATGAGATTATTAATATTAAAATAAAACTAATTAAAAATAAATAAATATATAGAATTATATTTCTATATAAATTTCTCATGAAATAATAATTTTTTGTACAATTTTTTTATTTTGGATTTTATTAGTTACATATGTATTTCAATTTATCTGTTATTTAGCTGAAATTACTAAAAATTAAAAAATAATTGAGTGTAAGGCCTTTATGATCTGTTATCGTGATTTAATGTATTTGATTAGTTTTAGTGGTAAAATAAAACTATTAAAAAACCATCCCAGAGGGGGTCGCGGCACAGGGGGGATGTGGCACAGTTGGGTCCAGTATAGATTAAATCTGACAGTGATTAAAATTACTATCATTAAAAACGCTTCGATGCAAATGTGTAGATAGTATTTAATTTTAAAACAATTGATGGATTATTCCAAAAGCTACATGATCTCCTATTTCCTTATTCATATCCTAATTACAAGTTTGATGATTTATATGTGTAATATATGAATAAATAATTATCTATTGTTGAATGAAAGAGGGATATAAATATTATTTCTCATAAAAAAATTGTATTGATCCATACGCTTTTCAATAAATATAGCATTTTAAAGTTAAAAATGTAAAATATAAAATCGAGAATTTTAACACAAAAATAGCATATTTTTAATACGGTAATCATTTTCACCATGAAAACAAAATAAAGTCCGAAATATTCTTTATTCATAATAAAGTATACTACATAAGCTTTAATTTAAGGGATATATAAAAGTGTCAGTATTTCCGGAACACTTTAAAAAGTTAAGTTAAAAAAGTGAATATTTTGTGAAAAAGTTGTCATCTTTAATCCACCCTGTGAACAGTTAAAGGATCAAATTTATAAAAAAAAATATATCAAATGATTAGTAAAGACATCATGCATCTATAAAAAAAAATTATATTAATATAATCATTATTTAAAAATTTATGACAGTTTTAAGTAAAATAATTGAAAAAATTTCGAAAATTAGTGATTTTTAAATTTGTAATTTTTTCGGAGGTTTCCCCCATTTACTGGGAACGAGGGATTTTTTTTCAATTTTTGAGGGTAATGACTTTGACTAGATAAAATTTGTAATTTTTTGACGTATCGTTGAAAGAAATCGATTCGGTGAGAGCTGAGAAAAAGTAGTAACAGTCACACAAAAAAAAGAACACTTCATAAAAACGCATCAAAGCTAATAAAATTAAACATTTTTTATTTTATTTCCAAAGAGTTCATAATTAATTTACTAAACAATTTATCTATATAATCTTTTACTCAGAGCGGATATATTAATACAGTACTAAGATTAAAAAAAAACCCAGCACAGGGGGGTCGCGGCACAGTGGTGACGTGGCATAGTTGGATCAAGTAAATGATATCTGACAGTGATTAAAATCACTATCAAAAATAAACGCTTCGATGCAAATCTTTAGATAGTGTTTAATTTTAAAAAAATTGGTGTTTTATTCCAAAAGCTACTTGATCTGCTGGTTCCTTATTAATATCCTGATTAAGATAAAGTATGTCGAATGAAAAAGGGTTTATTAAAAAATATTATTTGTCATAAAAAAATTGTGTGGATCCATAAACTTTTCAATAAGTTATAGCATTATAAAGTTAAATATAATATAAATAATAAAATCGAAAAATTTAAGAACTGTTCAATTTTTTCTATGTTTTTTGCACTAAAGTTGTCGATTTTTAAAAAATCCCATGGAAATTTTAAATTAGATCTTGCTTTCCTATAAAATTGTCATTAGTTCTTAAAAAAGAGTCATATACTTTTGGAATATAGTGTAATTTTTGATTTAGTAATCATGATGTTATAAAAATGTTTTAGATCCCAGAAAAAGATGCGAATGGTAACTTGATACCTGCATGGAAGAGACAAATGATGGCAAAAAAAGCAGCAGAAAAGGCACGTAAAGACATGGAAGAAGAACTAATTAGGAAAGCAGAAGAAAAACGCTTACAAGCTCTACCTCCATGGAAAAGACAATTGATGCAAAATAAAAGTAAAAATGAGGAAAGGTAAATTTTACGATCAAAAATAATACTTCTGATTAAGGCTTGTATCACGTTATAACAAAATAATTTTTACTGATTGTATTTATTTAAATTGAAAATTATATTTTAGAAGAATTATTTTAACACAGTATTTAATACCTTACTATTAATATAATATATTTCCACAAACAAAATAGTATTACTAATGTTGCTAAGAAATTATGGGAATATCTAAAAAATGTTTTAGTTCATACTCAAATAACTAAAAAAAAATTATCTTAAATATTAATAAATATTTTAAGTGTTGTTTTTTTTTTAGTTCTTAATTGACATTCAATTGAGAGAATATTTTTAAATTAAAAAATTTATTTTTAACTTTATTTTTTTTTAAAGACCAACCGTTATTCAAGTGAAACCAAGCAATACTACAAAAGTGTCTGAAATGGCACAAATAACGGATGGTCAAAATAAGGAAAATGACAAACCACAAGAAACTGAAAAAATAGAAGATAAGTCTGCAATAACTGAACCATCTAAGCATGAAGATGAACCAGAAGAACAAGATAAGATTATTCCTTGGAGAGCTCAACTAAGAAAAACCAATAGCACACTTAATCTCCTTGAATAAAAATATTAAAATATGGCATGTTTACATGATCGATTTGACTATTATTTAAAATTATATATTTGTTTGATATTTATACATTCATATTGTACTATACAAATATTATTTAAACATTAGTAATAAAAGTTTCAGTGATATCTTTTACATATTTATAAAATTTATATATCATTACTAAAATATTAAGTTTGTTGTCTTCTCTGTTCTGTTTAATGTACAAGTTATATATATATATATATATATATATTAGGCACTTAATACTATTTTTTATACCACTTGACATTATGTTATACAATATATATTATTGAACAATGTTTTTTGATAATAAAAAAAAAGTTGTTTTAAATTGAACATAAAAATTAGTCTTTCCTTTTAATAAATCATATATCTTTTAAGTAATCAGTATTATGTTAATATTTAAAAATTCAATATTCAAAAATAACAAAACTAAATTGAAATATTGTTACAAAATGTTATCGAAATATGCAAAAAAATTATTATCACCATGGTTTTAAATTTCAAGATATAACTATTAATTAATAATGTAAAACTGTTTTGAAAATAAAAAAAATGCTAAATTAAATATTCGTATAATTCTACAATATTTAAAATATACCACCATTATGGACAAAATATTAACAATTTTTTTCTCATTATAAAGTGATTCCTTTATCTTGAAACATTTATCATTCGAAATTTAAAGATAATATCGATAATTTTTAAAGGGTTTTCTTTTAGTTCCATACTTTTTTTCATGAAATGTTTTTCACATTATCTCATAAAACCATTGTACTGATATCTTCAGAAAATGACACTATTTTAGTCAATACATATTACTTACTCAATTATTAGTGTAATCCTGTAATACACACACAAAAAAAAAAAGAAAAGAAATAAGAGAGTTAAAAGAGAATAAAATAATTATAAAAAAAAAAATGTTGTAATGCAACAAAAGAAAAAAAAAATTAAATGGGAATATGATGAATAAAAAATATAATGTAAAATATAATATAATAATATAGTATAAAATATGATGGAATAATATGTGGTTAAGTATGGCAGAATATGTAAGAGTGTAAATGATATAAATAAAAAAGGAGTTTTAGAAAGGTGAGCAAACGGTAGTTGAACACATAAAGGTAATGGTTAGATAAATAAAATAAACACAAACGTTTATGACAAAATAGTGGACTGATCTCGGGATTGAATAATATTGAATTAATGATGTTAAATATCCCTTAAAAAAATGTATAATCATCGATTATTAGTTATTTGTAAATTTTTGACAATCTTTCGTACCATTCGCGCCAGCAAAAGTGCCGCACACAATTTAGGTAGCATAAAGAAACTGTTTTTATGATCGTTGCCTTTGTTTTTTGCACAAATGACATAGACATCATGTTGACTGTGTTTATCGGTGCTGTGTAAATATAATGCAGTTCAGTATCCGCAAATAGAACTTCCCGAAAACCCATAGACTTTATACTGAATTATTTTGTGTTCATCGATGATTTTATACGGAATAACAGTATTATTAATAATGTTACGTTTTTTCAAATATGCATCCCATTAATTTTTTATATTTAATGGAACAGGTTTGTTCCACTTTAATTGTTTTGCCATAAATTAAGCATTGAAAGTTTAGTAAAATATAGCAAAATTAATACATTCTCAGCTTGCATCCAAGCTAAAATTTTTAAATGTATTAACCAAACCAAACCAAATGACGAATTTTGGAAAATAATTTAAATGAAATCATAATTTTGTTTTTAATTGCACTCATACCATCAAGTCAAAAATGAGAATATTTATTCACACATAATCTCTTCATTGAAACAACAAAACTAATTAAAAACGTAAAGAATTACAATGATTTTATTAAAAGGTGTCCCTTATATTAAAAAACGATAGCACAGTGGGGTCATAGCACAGTGTGGACGTGGCATAGTTGAGACATGAATAGATTATATTTGACAGTGATAAAAATCACTATCATAAAAAGGCTTCGAAGTAAATATTTAGATTTGTATTTAATTTTAAGAAATTGATAGATTATTCAAAAAATAAAATGAACTCCTGTTTTTTGTTCTACTTCGACTGCCATTTACACTTAGGAAATAGATCGTCGGTACATATTTTTTTTAATTTATAGTACATAACATAAAATGTAATTTGACATATGTTAAATAGACTCAGTATTTCCGGAACATTTTCAAAAGTTAAGTTGAAAAAGTTCAGTTTTGTGAAAAAATTACTATTTTCAATCCCCTCTTGTGGGCAGGTGAATGGTCAGATTTTCAAAAATATTATATCAAATAAAAAGTAATCACTTAAGGTTTTAATATAAAAAAAATTGATGTTTATTTGTTCATTTTTCAAAAAGTTATAGTAATTTTAAGAAAAAAAAATGTCAACATTTCCCGATTTTAAAAACGGAATTTTTTAGGGGATTAGCGCCTTTAAAGAGAATGAAAGAAATTTTTTCAATTTTCAAAAGCAATTTATTTAAATAAATACGGTTTGTGATCATATTATTACGATTGAAAGAAATTGGTTCAGTAAAAGCTTAGAAAAAGTTGTAACAGACACAAAAAAAAAACACATCACTATAAAGTCGCACATTTCTCTGCATATTGAATGTCAACTTTATCAGGCCAAGTATTGAAATCTAGTACATCCAAATCTTTTAAAAGTTCATCAAATTAATTTTTAAAGTCATTTTTATTTTTACACACATGCGTAGCTTGAGTGGTAAATAATCTACTACGCAAATTATTACTTATTAATTATTGACTCATAAAAAACTGACCATGTTGTAAGAACATTTATTACTGTTCTTACCATTTATATTACACACGTTTTATTTCCATTTACTTAATTTGTAATATATATTAATTAGCATAGAGGGAGATGCTGATGTGGCAATTCTACTCGTCTGTAACCCGGAGCTACCGACGTCGAACTAAAAAACGACAGTTGTATTGAGTGGCTGTTATAGACATAGTTTTCAATACAATTACTTTCATCTTATTTATATTATTTATAACTTAACTTGTTTTATTCATCGACCCGTCTATCGCCAATTATCATCATAGCCAACCAACTCCGTCTCACTTGGATATACCTATTAAACTACTGTACTAGTATTCAGGTCAAACGTATTGTACATTACATATAACTTATATTTACTGATCATCCAGAATATAACTTTACTTTGTCGTTGACATAAAACAATAGTCTGATTTTATTTAATAATCTATACCCTATAACTAAGGTACACGATTGCCTGTGCCTCCTTTAGGTAATTAAAACTCATTTAAGGAGATAGGAACGATATTTAGGCAAACGTCGGGTAGCTTCCGATTCTTAGTTTTGACCAAGATCCTCAAGTATTAAACTAGTCCCTCACAATGTTTAATTTTTGAAATTCACTTATTTATAATAATTATAAATTAATTAGTAATGGTATATCTTTAAATATTAGACGTGTCTCTGCATTCATAGCTTCTTGTGCTTTTGGTCCACATATATTAGTCATTGAATCAAAAATTCTAATGGTGTGTTCTATGGCTCTATTTACAGCTGAAAGTGATATACTTCTTTTTTGTAGCTGTAATGATAAATCTGCAAGCTCAGGCAGCCCATAATACATAATTCCTGGAAAAAATAAAAGTTGATTAACAATTAAATGTAAAAATAAAATTTTAAAAATTTACCTAGATTATTAACAAATTTTACTGATGTTATAATACGTTTTAGGCCCATATATTTAGATCTTTCTTTTGTATCTCTTTTTACATCATCAGCTTCTTTGGAAAAGTGGTCAAATAATGGCATATAATTATTCCAAACTGTTTTTAATGTATTTTCACTAGAAGCAACAGTAAATTATTATTGTTATTAATTTTATAAGTTTTTTGTAGATTTAATGTCTTCAATTTTATTTAAATTAATTGTTTCTCTCATTAATTATTAATGGTTTATCACGCAATAGATTGTTGGAAGTTTGAAAGTATAGGTTAAATTGTACTTACCTTACGTCCTATGAAATACAATAATATTTCAAGTAATCCAGTGTTGATTTCCGCATTAAACGCACTACGTATACGATTTACACTATACGTCATATAGTCTATATAATTACTTACAAAAAACGATTCAAGACTTTAAATAATATGATTTAATTACAGAAAGTCCATGACTGATCTTACTTGTAAAAGATTCTACACACTCTATATCTTACTATAATATAATTTATAATCTGTATTATTAATTTTTTACGTGCGTTGAATAAATATTTTTTTTTGAAAGAGTATTTTTTTATTGAGAGATCGATACCAATATTTCTTAAATTTTCCTCTGGCCTGGCCAAAACAAGATTCAGAAATATCTATATCTATGTAAAAAATTTATCAAGGCGGAATTGTGGTGGCCCAATGTGTCCCGGCACTAGAAAGCGCCTTGAAAGGATGCAGCACAATAATCACCAGGGTAAAATTTAAACACTACAAATATATTCGTAAGTTTCTCTGCGTTGTCTAATATTTTAGGCCGTACTCTAAATATAGATATCTGTGCACGAAATTCACGACAGACTATATCACAGAACTACAGTGTAGGTACTACAAAATATAGAAAACATTGATTGTGGTCAACTTCATACACCTATTAATAGTCATCAATAGATCCATTTCTAATTCCAGTTGAAGTTATAAGCGTTGTAAAACTGATATAAATTTGATAGTCAACATTAACTCCCGACGGGCTATATTGAGATACCTGGTAGCGAAGAATATTAGTTTTATCCATAGATAAAATAAATTGGCTAGAATCTAGCCGGTAGATCACGGTTTTTATTACGAAACTATAATGGATGCATGTTACTGATTGTTGTAAAAACTAAAATCCCTAATCTCTGTATTTTATTATACAGAATTAAAAAAAAAATAGTTTTTATGTATGAGGTTCTACTAATATTATGGCATTTACATATTACTATTTTGCTTCAGAAGAACGGACGATTTACTTATTTAATAGTTTCACCAGTTTGGTAGTTAAATAAATTATTGCGTTCCTAGCGTTCCATTTCAATAATATAGAAGGGATACGCTAAAAAAACAATAAAAAGAAGGGGAGCTCTGTCCCCCGCGTCCACCCACAAATCAAGTACTGGTTAGTATAAAACATTTCGTACAAGACCAATGAGCACACCACATAAATATACAAATAGGGTTTACATATTATACCAAAAGAATAAATTGGATTTTTATCTTGAGTAGATTTAATATAGAGTTATACTAGAGAAATAGTTGCATGCCAGTTAATATACTAATAAAAATCGTGTAATTTCAACTGCTTATACAGACGTACACACATACATATCGCTAATAGTAACATCAGCTACATGATTCATCACATCAGAATATTTCTCTTATTAAAATAATTAGAGGTAAGTGAAAATAAATATTTATTTATATAAAAAATCTATAATAATAATTTTACAGAAGGATTTTTAGTACTAAACAATTAGAGTGAGGTAGGTTGTCGAAAACAAATTTACTAAAATAATTAAATTGAAATTTTTAAATTAACTATTTACAATAACAGATGACAAACGCATGAGAAGGGAAGAGAAGACTGTACAATAAGAGACGCGAGGGAATTTTAACGATAATAATAATTATTTACATATACATTTTGTATACTAATGCATGAACAGTTAACTCTGTTATGCTGTACAACATGAAAAAAAAGAGGTTTAAAATTTTCGTTATTAATGAAAACACATGTGAATATAAATGTAAATATGTGGTTAAAATTCATCATTTTCTAATATATCCAAAGATTGGATGGCACTAAATTATATTCTGAATATTATACAATGTAGAATACTTTTAACATCTGAAAAGAAAAAATTATACTATGTTTTATATTAATAAGAATAATGCGCCAGTCATATATGAGTAATTGTTTAGTTATAGTTAAACAACAACTGTGTAATGTGTAAATTTTGGTTAGAGTATTTATATGTGGTAGTAACTTGATATTTTAAAAATAATTAATTGTGTACACTTTAAAATAATTTCCCTGAGCTCATACAAATGTGGTGGTTTCATATAAGTAAATTTTAAATTGACACAGTTGTTTTTAAAATACAAAAACAACAGTAGAACTTTTCGAATTAAGAAGAAATAATTTATTCGCGCAAGAAATATAACCAGTATTTCACTTATTCAGCAATATGAAAATTATGTTTTTATCCTCACATTTAGTTTCAATATGTTTTATTTATTACATTTTAATACCAATTATTCATTCTAATAGCAATGCTTCTTCATCACAGGTAAATCATACATTTTATTGTTATTAAAATGTTATCTATTGAAAATAATTGAGTCATTTCTCCAAAGCTTAAACGAGTAAATATGTTTAAGTTAAGTTGAACTTTTTTGATTAATAAAGTTATTTACATTTTACGATAACTTCTTTTCTATTTTTCTCATTATAATGACAAATTTACGTATATTTTTTTATCTATCGTTAACTACCTCTTTTTTTAATAAAATTGTAAATGATGAAAACATTTTTTTTCAAGGTAGACATATTTTTTTTAAAAATATTATATTGCATATAACTGTCTTAATAATAAAGTCATATAATAGAATATAAATTTTTTTGGAATTATTCAAGAGAAAGAAAAGGTTACACTATTTTTGTGTAGATAACATTTAAAACAGGTTTTTTTAAATACATTGACTCAAGAATCAATGAAAAATATATTTTTTTTAATTCTAATAGTACCAATCACATTATGATATGTATTTCAAAAAAACCCAGCACAGGGGGGTCGCGGCACAGTGGTGACGTGGCATAGTTGGATCAAGTATTATGATACCTGACAGTGATTAAAATCACTATAAAAAAAAACGCTTCGATGCAAATCTTTAGATAGTGTTTAATTTTAAAAAATTGGTGGATTATACCAAAAGCAACATGATCTGCTAGTTCATTATTAATATCCTGATTCAGATAAAGTATGTCGAATGAAAAAGGGATTATTACAAAATATTATTTCTCATAAAAAAATTATGTTGATCCATACACTTTTCAATAAGTTATATCATTATTAAGTTAAAAATGTAAAAAATAAAATCGAGAATTTTCCTACAATAATAGCATTTGGTAGCTATTTTCACCGTGAAGACAAAATAAAGTCCGAATTTTTTTTTTTTTTGCATAATAAAATACATTACATTAGCTTTAATTTAAGATATGTATAAAAGTGTCAGACTTTCCGGAATACTTTCAAAAGTTAAGTTGAAAAAGTTCTACTTTCTACATGCATTTTTTAGATTTGCACCCCCCTCGTATATAGGGAAATGGTCCGATTCAAAAAAACAGTATGTCAATGATGTATATAAATACTACTCCTCATGAAAAAATTGTACTGATCCATACATTTTTCAAAAAGTTATAGCATAATAAAGTTAAAAATGTAAAATACAAAATCGAAATTTTTCACACAAAAATAGCATTCGGTAGCCATTTTCACCGTGAAGATAAAATAAAGTCCGAAATTTTCTTTATTCATAATAAAGTATACTACATAAGCTTTAATTTAAGGGATGTATAAAAGTGTCAGTATTTCCGGAACACTTTAAAAAGTTAAGTTAAAAAAGTGAATATTTTGTGAAAAAGTTGTCGTTTTAAATCCCCCCTTGTGGGCAGGTTAAGGGTTAAATTTATGAAAAAAATATACCAAACAAAAGGTAATGATATTATGCATCTATATAAAAAAGAATTATATTGATATGTTCATTTTTAAGTTATGGCACTTTTAAGTAAAAAAAATAGAAAAATTTTCGAAAATTAGCGATTTTTAAATTTGTAATTTTTTTGGAGGTTTCCCCCATTTACGGGGAACGAGGGAATTTTTTTCAATTTTGGAGAGTAATGTCTTCGACTAAATACGATTTGTGATCTTTTGACGTATCATTGAAAGAAATCGATTCGGTGAGAGCTGAGAAAAAGTGGTAACAGACACAAAAAAAATAAATAAAAAATAAAGCACATCATAGTAAAACTAATACATTTTTAGCTTCTCATCAAAGCTAATATGACGCAAATTCTGATGAAAATCATTATTTTTAGTATTAAATTAATATATTAATGNAAATTATTTAGATATACGGTTTTGCTGTTGAAACAATCATATGATGTAATTTTATTAGTTTACATAAACATATATTTTTGGAAGATACAATAACAAAATTACCACACATTTTTAGACTAGTTAGTAAAAAGCTGAATAATTAATATTTATTATTTAAGAATTATAAATTACTTTAAAAAAAGTATAATTTGTCATCTTGTTTGATGATTTTTTTAATGCGGCAAATGTCTAGCTTAATTGCAGTAATAAATAAAATATTAATTATACAGATTCCTTAAATACGCCTCCAAAAATATTTTTGAAATTATAAAAGTTAATCTTTCTTATTTTAACAATTATGATTATTTGTTGACTTCTACTATCATCTATTTTGCTTTACATTTCATTTAAATTCTTAGCTCTCAAACGATTCATTTTGTTGGTCTGTGCGCCGAAATAACTCAATTTCAATTTAACTGGATCTATTGTCTCTAGAAAATTGAAAAAAAACCTCTCATTTTTTAAATTTTTAAAAAATATTTCAAAATTATGTTATCGTATAAACCACATACTATGAGACCTAGCCATAAGCATATAAACTTAGTACCCTCAGTTAACAAGTTTGCTCCCAAAAAATTAAAAAGTTATCAATGTTGTCATATGCATGTATAATGTTCTTTAAAATATGAAAAATAACTATTAGTATTCTCAAAAATGTTATTTTAATAGACACCTATGAGCTTAGCTGAAAAAAATTTAAAAATAAAATATATTTTGAGAGTTTTATGTATTATTTATAAAATTAAGTTCCTCTATAAATTTAATTAATAAAAACCAAACCTTGACAGTTTTTCTACTATGAAAATAGTGATAATAATCACTGTTAGATATTAACTATACTTGTCCCAACTACCCAATCAGAAATTAACAACAAGCGCAGTAAAGAAAATCAGTACTAGTACTACATCAGTATTAGAGAGTTTTACACCTTTACTGACATTCATAACCACAAAACATTTCTAAAAAATAAAGAAAATTAACATAAATAAAGATATAGTATTAATATAAAAGAAATTCTTATTAATTTTTTTAATATATTTTAATCAGTTTTTTTTTAACTCAACATTAAAAGTTGTTCGACCTTTGTTTTTGGTAAATCGATAATAGTCTGTTCTAATAGAATTTTATTTATGTCTACTTCACTACTATAAGATAAGAGCAATAGGGGTAAATAAGGGGTATTTTTTCCAGTCGGAGTGGCAGTATGTGTTTAACGATAAATACGTAAACGTTTCTACGATTTTTTAGAAATATTCTTGTGGCTTTTTTAGTTAAATATTTTTAATATAATTTTAATTTTATATAAATCATAATATAGCTTAGATTTTTTTAGTTCAAAGATCTAAAGTCAAATAATTAAATAATTTATTTATTAAATAACATAAAATAAAAAGGATGGGTGACCATGCATGCGCTTCTACGATGGCGAAAAAACACCATGTTCCCAGTGCAGAAGACAACGTAAAACCACTGCACTTAAATTTCCTCAGGATATACCAATAGTATTAACTAACCTAACGGTTGTAAAAAAAAAAAAAGATTATGAGTCATAGTATGAATATTTGTATTAAGGTAATAAATAATTGAATAAGAAATGACACATTAATATCTAAAAACCAGTTCGGATATATGCCTGGTAAGTCAACAATGGAGACATTATTTTGTGTGAGACATCTAATAGAAAAGTTTAGGGAAAAAAAGAAAAAGCTTTGTATGGTATTTATAGATTTGGAAAAAGCGTATGATAGAGTACCGAGAGAGGTTCTAAAGAGGGCATTAATGAGAAAAGGAGTCCCGAAAAGGAACATTAATATAATAGAGGATATGTATGATGGCACTTGTACTAGGGTAAAAAGTGTGGAAGTAGTAACAGAAGGTTTTAGGGTATGAGTAAAAGTGCAGCAAGGTTGTACTTTACTTATTTTCTATAGTGATAAATGAAATTACTAGAGAAATACAAGGAGAGGTGTCGTGGTGCATGTTGTTTGCTGACGATATAGTGTTAATAGGAGAAAATAGGGAGGAAATTAATCAAAGTCTAGAGGTGTGTAGATCAGCTCTTGAAAAAAAGGGTTTAAGAATAAGTAGGAGTAAAACAGAGTATATAGAGTACGAGTTTGATAAAGAAGAACACGAGGTAGGTAAAATAAGGAGACCAGTGACAATAGGCGAAGACGTGATTAGAGAGGTGGAAAGTTTTAAGTATTTAGGGTCAATTGTGTAAAAAAACGGTGGTATGGACGAGGACATAAGACACAGGATTAAGTGTGGATGGTGTGAAAGTTCTATAAGGCTGTAGAGACCTATTATTATGTATGGCTCAGGGTGTTGGCCAGTTGACAAGAAAGTAGAGATGAGAATGCTTAGATAGATGAGTGGAGTAACTAAAGAAGATAGAATAAGGAACGAACATATACGAGGGAGTATGGGCGTAGCGTCAATCTTAGATAAGATGAGAGTAAATAGACTAAGTTGGTTTGGTCATGTTATGAGGAATGGAATCGGAAGCTTTAAGAACAGTTATAAAAATGAATGTTGAAGGAAGACCAAAAAAGAAATGAAGGGATGTTATTGAATGCAATATGAAGACAGCCTATGTGAACGTAGTGGGAGATCGTGTCAGATGGAAATTTAGGATAAGGGTAGCCGACCTCAAATAGTAATTGGGATTAAGGCGAGGAAAAGGAAAGAAAGAAAGAGAAAGAGTTGAAGTTAAAAAATTAATTTTCTGATTCAACTCATTTAATTTGTAATAAAAATTACTTCACTTTGAGTGTAACCTCTGCATATGAGATACAATATATAAATTATACTTTATTACACAAAAAAAATTAATTTTATTTTTCTTTACCAATCGCGTAATCGTGTCGGATCGGAACTGACCACTCTCTCCTAACGGTTTTTTACTTATAAACTAATCATTGAAAGTGTATTTAAAAAACATTTTGTTATAGTCTCCATATACAGAAAATATCAGTCAAACAACTCAATCGAATGATGATTTTTTTTATCCAGTTGACACAGCGTGGCAATTAAAACTATGTGAAAAACTTGAATTTTCATTTAAACACAAAAGTGCAATGAATAATAAAATAATACCTCTAGATGTACCCAGGGTTGAAAGGAAAATACCAAGAAAAGGAAATTGCTTTTTTGATGCGGTGTCTTATATGATAACTGGTAGTACAACATATGGGGTCAGATTACGAAACCATGTTTTAGACGTAATTACTCAGTAAATATCTACATTATTTTACAGCACTAAGATAATTTTTTGTTTTTTTGGTCAGTATATGGAGTCACAAACAACTTCGTTAACAGATGAAAACTCCCATCTTGAACGTATAACAATAATGCGTAATCCAGGTAACGCCTGACTACTTACAAATTCCACTCAAAAATACTTTTACATTATTTTAGGTAATTATGGATTCTTAATAATCCATGCTTGCTTAAAACAACGTTAAATTAACTTAATATTTGTAGTAGAAATGTAAAATCATTTGTTTTTAGTTTAGATAAATTATAAACTAATTTCAAAGTTAGAAAAGTTAAATATTTTTTAAGTTTATTTATCAGTTAATAATTTTTAACAGTAAACTCATTTATTTTACTAGTGACTTTAAAAAATAATAATAGCTTCATAACTTTAGTTATATAGTATAATATTTTGCTGTACATATAAAAAGTAATTTTTTTTTGTAAAGAAAATATAAACATGTTAAAGCTTTCATTGATTATTGAATTATATAGAATATTTACAGATATTTCCATATCTTCAGTTTTATGCAGACATTTAAAACTCGTTTTAGAGTTTATTTTCAGATCAACAGTTACAGGTCCGAATTCAACTCTGCAACGAGTTCGAAATGACACCGTAAAACTAAAAATATTGATATATTTGTAAATATTTTAGAAAGGGAAATTTAATTTTAATTATCTATCATAAAAGTTACAAGGACATTTGTTACCTACATTTTATAGTATTAATAAAAAAATAAACCAGTGTCTAAAATACTTTACCTTTAAATAAAATACATAGGCAATTATCTTAATTTTAAAACATCTACAGGGTACAATTCATATATTTTGTTATTAATTTTAACTTCTTGAAAATGTTTATTTTATTTTAGCACAATTCTATATATTTTGTTAACCATAATTACAGTACAAATTAAGAGAATATTAAATTATGTTAAAAGAAAAGCAAAATTGCATATTAAGTTCAATTTACTCAAAGAAAGGCCATCGATATGTTATCATTTAAGTTAGTTTACAAGAACACTAACTTACAACCTTTTAACGCTTTGGTGACCAGCCTTGCTAATTTTTATACAAAGCGTTATATTGCTTAAGGTTTTCTAATTAGTTGACTATAATTAGAAATATGTATAATATTTCATTCATTATTTGCTGAAAAAAATTGCGTTATGTATTTAAAAAGTACATAATATTTATAACAGAGGCAGCATATGGCTATCTTGTATAACTCTTCCATGTGTGTCACATGTATTTAAAAGCGAAAGTTTAAACACTACATTTTTTTAGAGACATATGCCGAATTCGATGAAATTTATGCAACAGCTGCATTTTTAGAAACATCTTTTTATGTTTTCTCTGAAGAAAATGTCAAAAAATGGCTATTTATAAGTAGAGAAGGATTAGATGGCAAAAGAATAAAAGAACCTTGCATATATTTATATCTTAATGGTTTAGAGGATAATGCTCATTACACCGTAGTGATTGATGTGGTGAGTACTCTTAAACCTAATATACGAGTATTAAAACAGTTCTCAGGTAAATTATTTCTGTCAATGTCTTATTGATACACCACTTTGTAATACATATAACATACTTGTCGAAAGTCATAATTGACAATAATTCTTATTAAGAAAAGGACTTAGCTTCGATGCGAAGCTGAGAAGGTATTGGTTTTGCTATGATGTGTTTTTTTTTTTTTTGTGTCTGTTAACACTTTTTCTCAGCTCTCACCGAACGGATTTCTTTCAACGATACGTCAAAAGATCACAAATCGTATCTAGTCGAAGACATTACCCTTAAAAATTGAAAAAATTTCCCTCGTTCCCCGTAAATGGGGGAAACCTCCAAAAAAATTACAAATTTAAAAATCACTAATTTTCGAAATTTTTTCCATTTTTTTTATTAAAAACTGCCATAACTTTTTTAAAAATGAACATTTCAATATAATTTTTTTTATAGATGCATGATGTCTTTACCTATCATTCGGTATATTTTTTTTATAAATTTGACCCTTTACCTGCCCACAGGTAGGAATTTAAAATGACAACTTTTTCAACTTAACTTTTGAAAATGTTCCGGAAGGTCTGAAACGTTTATATATATCTTAAATTAAAGCTTATGTAATATACTTTAATTTAAAAAAAAAAAAATTGACCTCTAGACTTGTCTTCACGGCAAAAATGTCTACCAAATGCTATTTTCGTGTGAAAATTCACGATTTTATTTTTTATATTTTTAACTTTATAATGCTATAACTTATTGAAAAGTATATGGATCAACACAATTTTTTTATGAGAAATAATATTTTTTAATAATCCCTTTTTCAGTCGACATACTTTATCTTAATCAAGATAAGAATAATAATTAGGAACTAGCAGATCATGTAGATTTTGGAATAATACACCAATTTTTTTTAAATTAAACACAATCTAAAGACTTGCATCAAAGCGTTTATGTTTGATAGTGATTTTAATTACTGTCAGATATCCTTATACTTGATCCAACTATACCATGGCATCACTGTGCCGCGACCCCCCTGTGCTGGGTTTTTTTTTGTTTTTTTGGAGCAACTTCTGGACCAGTATTTTAGAAGATATTAACAATTTAAAGTAATGACACGACTTATGCCTTAATAATGTAATCGTCACTGGTTTTGGCGATAAATATCCGTGGGCCATTTATTAATGATGAGTAACAACAGATTATTTTAAAAAGAACCGAAAAAACGAAAATAATCATTTAAAAATATTCACATAATATCGCGATACTTTCGCTGCCGTTGGCAACACCGTGTCTGTTATTATCCTAGGGCGTCAAAAAGTTAACAGCATTAATGGTGAAGATGTGTGGATTGGTTCGTCGAGTCCGGTCATGTGACACATCTAGAGCCGGTGGCCTACATCTTTGACGTTATCACTTTGACAACGGAAGAAAACTCAACGTATCATTTGCAGCTAGTCGTCATCGGCACTTGCTGGAATTTGCACCGTAGCATATGGCACGCGGTGTTGGTCTGTCAAACTACCAAATAACGTTAGTAGGGCGACGGGTAATAAAAATGGCGCAGTTCACAGAAAATCGTGTATCTCGAAGCGACATGGGACTGTGTCATTGATGATAGGAGGTAAAGAGTAGATGCTACTTTTATAACTTTGCATTTCTCGACCGAACTCTTCCTCCCACATAGCTATAAATATGCCAATACATACAAAATACTAATTCAAAAGTTGTTATCGATCAGTCATTTTCTTAATTAGATCATTAAATTTAAAAAAATTTTAGAGTGTAACTTCACAACATACACTCATAGTAATGGAGTTGTGGTGTACCGGAAAGATAATAAACAAAAATAGAAGAAACACGGGGTGGAAATCGAAAAAAATTGTAAAGACGGTAAAATAGAAGACGGTGATTTGCTAGTTGTGTAAAGAATACTGCAAAGGAGATTGTTGGTTGGAGTAAGAGAAGAATGCCATAAAACAAGGAAACCCAGTGGTGGGATGAGGACGTTCAAAAAATCATAGAAAGTAAGAAAAATCAATTCAAAGTATGGTGGTTGAAGGAACTTTTAAATAAAATCTTATTAGAAGGGAAAATTCCAAATGAATGAAGGAATTGTATTGTGGTGCCGATATTTAAAGGTAAAGGTGACATACAAGAGTGCGGAAATTATAGAGGTATAAAGCTTATGAGTCATAGTATGAAAATTTGGGAAAAGGTAATAAATAATTGAATAAGAAATGACACATTAGTATCTAAAAACCAGTTCGGATATATGCCTGGTAAGTCAACAATGGAGACATTATTTTGTGTGAGACATCTAATAGAAAAGTTTAGGGAAAAAAAGAAAAAGCTTTGTATGGTATTTATAGATTTGGAAAAAGCGTATGATAGAGTACCGAGAGAGGTTCTAAAGAGGGCATTAATGAGAAAAGGAGTCCCGAAAAGGAACATTAATATAATAGAGGATATGTATGATGGCACTTGTACTAGGGTAAAAAGTGTGGAAGTAGTAACAGAAGGTTTTAGGGTATGAGTAAAAGTGCAGCAAGGTTGTACTTTACTTATTTTCTATAGTGATAAATGAAATTACTAGAGAAATACAAGGAGAGGTGTCGTGGTGCATGTTGTTTGCTGACGATATAGTGTTAATAGGAGAAAATAGGGAGGAAATTAATCAAAGTCTAGAGGTGTGTAGATCAGCTCTTGAAAAAAAGGGTTTAAGAATAAGTAGGAGTAAAACAGAGTATATAGAGTACGAGTTTGATAAAGAAGAACACGAGGTAGGTAAAATAAGGAGACCAGTGACAATAGGCGAAGACGTGATTGGAGAGGTAGAAAGTTTTATTATTTATTATTTAGTGTTATTAAAGATTATTCCAAAAGCTACATGATCTCCTATTTCCTTATTTATATCCTGATTACAAGTTTTATGATTTATATACTATAAATATATATATATATATATATATTTAGTATATAAACGGAATTGGTGTTATTTTAATAAAAAGTATGTAGAATGAAAAAGGGATATAAATATTATTTCTCATAAAAAAATTGTATTGATCCATACACTTTTCAATAAGTTATAGCATTATAAAGTTAAAAATGTAAAATATAAAATCGAGAATTTTCACTCAAAAATAGC